>NC_140074.1:23976452-25176452 GCF_964194135.1 Talpa europaea | reverse complement strand
ATCATTTAAATTTTTTAAGATAAAAAAAGACTCCAAAAGGAGGTATGCCAAAATGTTGAACTGAGTTCTATTTCACTTTTATGTAACATTGTCATCTAGTCACTGAGTCCATAAGCTGTTCTGAATCTCCTTCCCTAGCTTGTAAAATGCACATTAAACCATGAGTTAGCAAACCATGGATTAGTAAAACACAAACCCTTATTGTAACATCAGCAATACAATTCACAGGAGAGTTGAATTGTTCTCCCCCGCCACCCAGAAAGGCCCACACCCCCTTCCTGACCTGCTCACATTAGATGTTCCATGCTGTCCAGACGCCTGTTTTGTATCCAGGGATGCCAAGTGATGGCTGCTTGTTGCCATAACTGTTCGTGACCTGTTAATTAAACAGACAGAGGTAGGGTTTTTTTATTTTTGTTTTTTTAAAGATTTATTTATTTATGCATACAAGAACTGGGGTACAGGCCAGAAGAGTAGGGGATGAGAGGATTCATCAGGGACAGAGTGGGGAACAGAACAGGCAGAGTGACTGAAATGCACTGCTGAGGGGAGCAGTGGGTGAGCCAGGAGAGGTCTGCCACGCCATGTGGGTAGCTCCCTGGCTGAGGATCAAACTTAGGCTGTAATGGCTGTGGATGGCTTCATAGATTGGGTCTTAATCCCTTGTGCCACCAGGGAGGCCCTATTTTTGTCTTATAGGAAAAATTTACACAAACATAAATATACAGCACAAATTCTTCAACTAGTACACCTCACCTCCACGTCTGATCATTTTAAAATCAAGTACCAAAAATCTACTCAGTTACAACATTTCCAAAATATAACCTACATAAAATATTTTTTTTCTTTTTAGTGTAGTACACACCAAAAAATATGAAATCACCCCACAGTTTCCCATCCAAAGTTAAGATTTGTCTCTTCCACATCTTTTGCAAGTGAATCTATATTTTTTATATTTTAATAAAAATGGAATATGATTGTAGCCCTCTCTAGCTGGGTCCAAAAATTAAACCAACAAAAGTGGATTATCAGACAAAAGCAAATAGCTGACATATAATGCTAAGCTCTATTAAGTTCTACTAAAATCTTTTGTGTTAGACTTGTATTGTACCAGATATGTGAGTATCGTTCATTTACACTACTGCCTAGTATTTATGTCCGCAAGAACCTATGTTCATGCCTTCTATGAGAGATGTTTCAAATATATATAAAGCCTATATTCTATAAAAATCATATGCTAGCTTGCAGATTTTATCTATTGACAGTAAATACGCAAAAATTTTCCAGGTAAGGTTATGGTTTTATTATGTTGTCAGAGATGAACCAGTTTTGTATACAACAAATCTCATTCCAGAATTCTCCCCCAGATGCTCTTGGAACCAGTTTTACCATCTTGCTGATTTCTTCCCTGATGCATAAATCTTTGACATGTACTCATTCTCTAATTATTATACTTTGAAAGGCTGAGTAATACGCAGTCTTTAACCCATAGCAAGTTTCCAAATACAGTCATGCATCAATTAATGACATTCTGTCAAAGGCAGACCACATATGCAACGTTGGTCCTGACAGACTGTACCATAATGTCCTAGGTGGGTAGCAGCTATACCATCTAGGTTTGTAGAGTCACACTCTTTGATGTTTGCACCATGATAAAAATCACCTAACCACACATTTCTCAAAATGTGCCCTGTGGTTAAGTGACACCAAGAGGCACAGATGTTTCCAGACATACTCTGCTTCTACTCACATATATGCCCATCTCTGGCACAGTAATATAATTTTCATTATCATGGCTTTCTTATACACTAAATACCAATGCAGCAAGTTCCCTTTCAAGATGGCTGCTATTTTTGCAACTTCATTCTGATTTATGATTTGGAGGATCAGTTACTATAAAGTTACAGGGAAAGTCCTGCTGGGGTTTTCACTGGGACTTCATTACACATTTAGAGAAATCTGCAGAGAATTGCTATCTTTAGAATATTCCAGTGTCACATCTATACACATTTATTCAGGCCTTATTTCCTTCAGTAAAGGTTTTTATATATGGAACACTACACTGAAGTACATGTATCCTTGCATAAAAGCCCATGCTAAATGCTCCTTACCTTGCTTCAGTCTTAGAATATGACCACAAAGCAAACACAGTTGACCATTTAGCTGATTAGAATGAATTGCCAATTCTACTCTTTAACATGGCCTACATGTCATACTCAGATGTTGGAAGAAATGTATTTTTATCTAGAGAAAAATATTGTTATTGGTTTATAGAGCATAAGGAAACAAACACATTATATTTCAATCACAAGTATTAGCATGTCAGAATATGAGTCATTATTTTCCCTGCCTTTACTGGCCTCTAATATTTTAAGTTTTTAATCAATTTTATTGAGATCTAATTCGTAGACCATAAAATTCATAATATACAATCAATGGATTTTAGTATATTCATAGAAGTGTGCTACTATTACCACAATCTAATTTTCCAGTATTTTGTCACTCAAAAAGATACCCTGTATAGATCTAATATCTACCACACCCGATTTTTCCCACCACACCATTCCTAGATAACCACTACCCTACTTTCTGTATCTACATACAGATTTGCCTACTCTGGATATTTCATATTAAAAGAATCATATAATATGTGGCTTTTCAGCATTGTTTTATATATATACTATTTTATATATTTTTTTACTTAATTTTTCATTTTTGTACAATGTATGTTTTTTCATCTTGGTTATAGTCCCCATACAATTCCCACCCCCCTTATTTTGACCCTAATCCCTCCTAGCCCCCCCTCCTCCTGTAGTGTGTCTCTGGCTTATAGTTGTTTGTTGATTTTGATTTTTACTTTACTATAATTAGTCTTTCTCCTGGTCCCTTATTTCTTATTTAGTTTTCTAAATTCCTGCTATGAGTGAGACCATCCGGTATTTTTCTTTTTCTTTCTGGCTTATTTCACGACTCAGTATGTTTTTAAGAGTCATTCACATTGCTGCATGTCTCAGTACTTTGTTCCTTTTTATTGCAAAATAATATTCCATGTGTAGATATAACATTTTATCAGTTCATTCACTGATGGCTATGTGGGTTATTTCCACATCTTCTTACCACTCTGGTCCTATTCCTATAGAGGAAAGATTTATAAAGCTGAAAATAGCCAAAGAACAAGAACCAACAATGATGTAATTATTCTAATAAGTAAGACACTGTTGAATTGATAAATTAGATAATCTGTTCATATATCACTTATGCTTAGACTTATTACAAAACTTCCTCAATCAAAACTATAAACCTTAATATTACCTATATGGTTTAGGTGGTTTTAATATTCTTTCTGCTTTTCTATGTTCTGTTTAAATTTTCAAAAATGACTATTATTTTAATAATCAGGAAAATGTTAAGTATATATTTTCAGCAATTTAAGTTCAATTTGTGAAGGGAATATTCAAATATTAAAGAAGACACCTTCTAATCACTTCTCTTATATTATACATGGCTTTAAAAAGTTCTAAAAATATGCAAGAACAGTACATTATTTTTACCCCTTTTCAAATAAAGAAGCCAGAACGTATCACCACCCAATGTGTTTATAATGTAATTTTAGAACTCTTCCAAATTTTTACTACTTTGAAAAAAATCAATTCTTAAATGATGTGGGGTTTATTTGTGAACATTGCCCATTCTCTTTCCTACATAGGTAACATGCTTCAGTGCTGGCTTAAGTTTTAAAACTACAACTAATATATTTCCAAATTGCCTTCAAATTTATTACTTTATATAAACACTTATAGTCTTGACCTGATTTTTAATGTATCCTCCTTTGCTGAAAATGAACTATGGCATTTCTATTAGAGGGAACTGGCCCTCCTGGGAAGCTTAGAGGGGGGCAGTCAGTTTGCACTATGCCGCATTCTCTATTACAGTCTCTTTTCCATCTTTGGCAGATCACAGAAAGGCAGAACAGAACCTGCGTGCATGTCAACAAACTATCAGGTGTCCCCCTTGTTCCACCTGCAGGATGGGAAGTGACCTGCCCAGTAAAATAGATGGACTTACAATGAAGTGAACAGCTTCAAGCAAAAGGTAGTTTCCTTCATTCTGTCCAATTCCATATTTTTATCAGAAACTGAGATTAAGGCAGAAAAAAACAAGCTAACCAACTCTGCAGAAAAAAAATACAGCCAGGAATGGGGGCCTCCCTGGTGGCGCAGTGGTTGAGCGCTGGGTTGCAAAGCTGCCCACAGCCTCTACAGCACCAGTTCGATCCCCGATCCCCGGCTGCCGGGCGAGGGTCCCACATGATGCACAGACCTCTCCTGCCCCCCGCTGCTCCCCTCAGCAGTGTATTTCGTCAGTCTGCCTGTTCTGCTCTCCACTCTGACTCTGGTAAATTATCTCACCCTCCAGCACTTTTGAATGTACCCAGTGTTTGTATAAATAAATCTTTAAAAAAAAAAATACAGCCAGGACAGATAGCACGGAATGGACCATAATCTAAATGAACTGATGAAATTTAGCAAAGTTTAAATTTCTACTTGTAAACAACTAGGAGTACCATATTCAGGCAGAATCAGGTGTTAAGATACACAAAATCACATAGTTCTTGCTCTCAATGACAACTGAGTAAGAATACATACATAAGTTCCTGAATCAGAATCAAAACTCCAACTGAGTAAATAGTCAATAAAAAAGATGTTACTTTGCAACAGGATAGTAAAAAGTTGTGAATTATTTCAAAGTGAATTTATGAACACAACAAGATACTAACCCAGTACAATTTCAGCTATATTAAAAGCAGCATAGAATTCATAAAGAGGAAAATAAAAATCTGGCCTAAATTTCTTTTAATTAAACACATACACACACACACACACACACACACATGCACATCTCCCCATCACAGTGTAAGCCCTTAAAGGCAGGATTGCATCACAGCTCCCAATTGAGGGCTGAGCCAGTGGACACCCGCAGTAACACTACACTGCTGGACAAACAAAGCAGCTAATGGAGGGAAGTGCCACTCCATCAGTCTACCAACCACACCCGGCCACTCTCGTGTTCTAGACACTTGGTGCTAAGAACATCAACAACTGGAAGTGCAGCTAGAAGCCAACAATGCAGGAGAGGAAGGACTCAAAGCCAATTCAAAGAAAGAAAAACTCAAGGAAGGGGAGGAGTTAACTTGGAAGGAAGGAGGGGTAAAAGAAAGAGAAAAAGAAAGAAAGTGAAAGTTATTTCCAAACACTCACTTGTGTGTTCACTTGGAAGCTTTGCACTCATCCCTCTAGACCTTCTCTGAAGCTGCATCCTACTCCCAAATGACTCAAAAAAAAAAAAAAAATACATACTAATGCATAGGAGAGAGAATAATAAACTAAAATGACAAAATATTAAAAAGGGACTAAGAGACAACTAAAGCTCTCTGCATTATTCTCCTACTCTTTCACTAAATTTGGAACTAATGTAAATAAGTTATTTTTAAAACACAGCCGAGAGGACCCTTAGTCAAGGGCTGAGTCAGCAATCAAACATGAATGGCCACTAGACCTCGGGCGCTAGTCAATGCTTGTGGAGAACGCCCAGCCCGTGGGGTCCCAGCACACAACAGAGCCAGGCTTCACACATGCTTCCGGGGCAAGGGCAGAAGTCACTGCAAAGACAAGCAAACGAGACCACCATCCGAGAACCATGCCCGGAGCAGGCATCTTCCTGCACGCCAATGCAGGGGCAGAAGGAAGAAGGAGACAGGACCTTCAAGGAGGGAGCTGGAGGCCTGAAGCAGAATGTAGACTTTTCTTGACGGGACAGTGACCTCTCCCACACCCCCAAGAAAGCCTGAGTCCCTCCAAAAGAGACTTTGGATTTTGTTTTTGTTTTTTTTTTTAAAGAATTTTTTTTTTATAGAGGCATGTTTTTATTTATTTGTTTGTTTGTTTTTGTTTATACACGTACTGGGTACAGTCAGAAGCGCGGGAGGGCGAGAGAATTCACCAGAGCCAGAGCGGGGAGCAG
This sequence comes from Talpa europaea, assembly GCF_964194135.1. Taxonomy (NCBI): domain Eukaryota; kingdom Metazoa; phylum Chordata; class Mammalia; order Eulipotyphla; family Talpidae; genus Talpa; species Talpa europaea. The sequence goes on along the minus strand of NC_140074.1, from coordinate 25,170,431 downwards.
AACAGACAGAAGGACCAAAGTACACTGCTGAGGGGAGCAGCGGGCGGCAGGAGAGGTCTGCAATCCATGTGGGACCCTCCTCCGGTGGCCGGGGAGCAGACGGGGATCGAACCAGCGCCGCAGAGGCCGCGGGCAGCTTCGCAACCCAGTGCTCAACCACTGAGCCACCGGGGAGGCCCGAGACTTTGGATTTTGAACACAGACTGTCATCCTTAATTGTTATGTTTTTCCATCCTCCAAGGGGATGAGAGTTCCAGGGCAAAGTGAGAAGAGCTGGAAAGAAAAATTTCATTTTTGTATAAAACAGAAAGTATGCTTCAGATCGTACTCACTAAGAAAATGGAGGGCAGGACTATCTCTTTGGAAAAAAAGAAACTACCCCAATAGGGCCTCCCTGGTGGCGCAAGGGGTTAAGATGCAGCCTATGAAGCTATCTGCAGCCACTGCACCAAGAGTTCGATCCCTTCCCGGGGAGCTACCCACATGGCACAGCAGACCGCTCCTGACTTGTCCGCTGCTCCCCTCAGCAGTGTATTTCAGTAGATCTGCCTATTCAGTAGATCTCCCCACTCTGATTCTGGTGAATCCCCTCACCCCCCACACCTCTGGCCTATACCCCAGTTCTTGTATGCATAAATAAATCTTTTTTAAAAAAGAAAAGAAACTACACCAATAGATGCTGTTTTCCTTGACCCCAGCCACAGCAAATCTGTGACAGTTGGAAACTAAAAACAGATCCTGTATCTTTTCAAATTCTTTCCTTAGGCAAAGCAACTTGTACTCCTTCACATTATCTAGAACAAATTACAATGTAATGTTAGATTGGCAAGAGATACACATAGTTCCTGTTTCAATATGCTGGTTTCATTGCTTATATATATTTTTGAATTTACAAAAGAAAAACCTCTCTTATTTCTAACAAATTATTTGTGCTTCTACCTTATCTAATAATTATCCTCTCTTATTGCCCAACTCTAAGTGACTTAGGAGAAAGTGCACTAGCTCACAAGGCAGATGCTGGTTTCTGTCTCCGGTGTGCCTGTCACTGGCAAGCAGTGTGACTTTGGAACATTCATCTCTGTGGGCCTCACTCAGTGTCCTCATCTGCCCAAACAGAGGAGGCATAAAATCAGGAGACAGAAAGGAGACTGGTAGTAGCCAGGAGCTGGGGGGACAGGGTGGGGAAGTTATGGTTTGATGGATATAGAGTTTCAATTTTAAAAGATGAAGTTACAGGGCCTCTCCGGTGGCGCAGCGGTTGAGCTCTGGGTTGTGAAGCTGCCCGCGGCCTCTGCGGTGCTGGTTCGATCCCCAGATGCTCCCCGGTCACCGGAGGAGGGTCCCACATGGCGCGCAGACCTCTCCTGCCGCCCGCTGCTCCCCTCAGCAGTGTACTTCCGTCCTTCTGCCTGCTCTGCTCCCCGCTCTGGCTCTGGTGAATTCTCTCACCCTCCTGCGCTTCTGACTGTACCCAGTGCATGTATAAAACAAACAAAACAAACAAATAAAGAAAGAAAGAAAGAAAAACATGCCTCTATTAAAAAAAAAAAAAGATGAAGTTACAAAGATAAACAGTGAAGGTGGCTGCACAGCATTATGAAAGTATCTAAGAACACTGAGCTAAAAATGATTAAGATGAAGGCCTCCCCTGGTGGCACAGCAGTTGAGCGCTGGGCTGTGAAACTGCCCGAAGCCTCTGCAGAGCCAGTTCCATCCCTGGCCACCGGTGAGGCTCCCACTTGGTGCACAGACCTCTCCTGCCTCCCACTGCTCCCCTCAGCAGTGTACTTCGTCAGTCTGCCTGTTCTGTTCCCTGCTCTGGCTCTGGTGAATTCTCTCACCCTCCCATGCTTCTGACTGTACCCAGTGCTTGTATAAATAAATAAAATAAATCTTTAAAAAAAATGATTAAGATGATAAATTTTGTTATGTGTACCACAATAAAAGGGAAGGGAGAGAGTTCAACAGACACACACACACACAGAGCAGAGGAGGGATAACAGTACCTTCCCTGCCTACCTCATAGGGATGCTATAGGAGAAAATGTGTTCCATTTTGCAAAATCACTTTTTAAACTGAAACATCACACAAACGTAAGGGAATGTCAGTGGTGCTGATGTGTTAAAAAGAGTTGAGTGACTGGAGCCAAGACCTTCCCATCAGGCAGGCCATCCTTCCTGCCACTCAGCAGTTTGGGCGTCCTATGGTCACCGGCACCTTGCCATCTGCATTAAGTCCCTCTAAGTAGGGATGCAGATATTTGCAGGATGCAGGATGCAGGTTTCCAGGTGACACTGAAATGGGGGGAGGGAGGAGATGCTGTTTATCACTTCTTTTAAAGTATCACAATCTAATACAGGGTAGCAGTAAAAGAAATTTTCCAAAAAGCAACAGTGAAAATAAGTTTTGCTTTCATTTGCCTCATGACTCATGAGAGGGGAAGAAAGGTTACCAAAGTCATTTTTTCAGGCTACATAATGTGTCTCTCCTCTGAGTTCTTTGTCAGAAGTTAAAACTCATCATAGTAAGATTACTGGCCTACTTTTTAGTTGTGGTGAGTCAATTATAAGCTTTTAAAGGACAGGAACTCTGTCTTAGCCCAGAGATGCTCATGAGTTTTTGATGAATGACCTTTTTATTGAATGTATATTAGCATCTTGTGCCAAATACAGTCTCAAGAATTGACATTTTATATAATATGGAGCTTAAAGAAAGTGTCCATGAATATATTGTCACAGGGGACAGTGACAGAGTTGGAAACTAAAACCAGATCCTGTATCTTTTCAAATTCAGCTTTCAGTGAACACAAAGGCTTTCCCACACACACACACACACACACACACACACACATATCCCCACATCAAAAAAGGCAAATGAAATAGAAGTGAAAACATAAAATATACAAGTAATTCAGTCCCTAAATATAATTTTCTTTAGTTTTTCAATATGTGGCTGTTTTCATAGTTGGTGCACTGTATAAATCCTGTGACATCAGCAAGTACACAATATGGTTTTTCCACATGGGGATGTTATTGCTTTAAAAAAAAAAAAAAAGACCTAAGCTAATATTAAAGAGGAGGGATGGCACAGGAGTCCTATATATTTAGGGCCTGGTTTGCAGCATCCTGGAAAGGCTCAAATTCTGCTCTACCTACCAATTAAGAAGATAATGACTATAGCTCTAAACCACAAAAGAAATTCAAGTCTTGGTCCCATGTTTCCCTGCTTTCCAAACTAAAGCCACCTGTAATGACTTGAAATAAGATATTCTCTAATACACTAATCTAAAATGATCACCAAAGAATACTATTCATACCACTTGAATGGTCACTAAATGGTCACTCCACACCTGTGGACTGATGAAATATCAAAAGGAAAGGAAAGTACCATGCAATTCACATCAAGGCGTGTTTATGTAATCTGGCTACAGACGCTGTCCTGCCCTTTCTAAAATGAGACAGAGACCTAAGTGTAAATGTGGTGTTAAAAGTGGAAAGCAAGTGCAAAATGTTAGGAAGATCTCTGCACACGAGGCCAAAAAAAAAGCATTTTCTGAAACACGTGTATCCAGGAGGTGTACACTGTGGATTTAATCTAAAAAAAGAGTAGAGGGAGTGGAGGAGGTTGGCGATATCCCCCCAATCAACCTACAGCTAAGCTACACAAGAGTTTCGAGGAGCACAAGATCAGCCAACTTTTAGCTAGATAGTCAGTCAGCATCTGAATTAACTTTTGTGCACCTCGTTGTCCTCATCTGTAAAATGGGAGTGATGGTACCAATTAGTACAGTTGTTAAAGATGTAGAAACACACCTACCATAGGAACTGAGCCTAGCACAAAAGACATTACCTCCAAAGTCTAGCTCATTTCTTCTCCATTAAGATATGAAAATGACAACACAGTGGAAAAAGTGTTAAACTTCTCTCACTGGCTTTTCAGGAAACCACATAGAATCACAAAATATACTATCTCATGAAAGCCTCAGAGTCTCTGGTAATCAAATGAGACATTTGGTGGCAAGAAATGAGAGATTAAAACCTATACAAGCCATAAATGTGCCATTTTCTGTAAGTTTGTTTTAAAATCACTGGGTTGGAAATCAAAACATTTTCTATAAAACCAAAGGTTGATTTATACCTATATCTGTATGTGTATATATATATATATATATATTTATGTGTAGATATGTGTTGTGTACATACACATGCACATACATATATATACACACGTACACAGATATGTTAAATTCTCAACCTAATTCATAAAAGTCTATTTAAGTCCTAAATCATTAATAACTGGCCACATTAGAGCTAGATGGTGTCATACTATAGAACTGACTCACACTATCTCCTCTCTCAGTTCCTACACTGTGGCCAGGGAGTGCTGTCTTAATACAAACCCATGTAATTCACCATGAAAATACTTCAGCTGCTTGTCACTGCCCTTGCCACAGCTGCTTGGCAAGGCACGCAGGCACCTGTCTTCCTCTGACCAGTCTTCTACACTCACTAGAACAGAAGACCTCCCAAGCTTCTTGGCAAACACTAAAGAGATCGTGTTGAAGGAGATCAGGGTATGTCACCCCAAATATGCCACTTTGACGTAAACATTGTTTTGAGCTGATGGAACTTAGTTCTTTGCCCCTCCTCTTTCTGTCTAAAAGCAGAGCATAAATTTCCCTTTGTGAAGGTGTAAAGGTACATGGCTCTCTACACCAGGAAGACAGCTTACTCCAGAGATACCTCATCATCTCAAGGACTTTATCTACATCACGAAACTTGCTAAATAACCCTTGCTTACCACACTTTTCCAGTAATCCTCCTGTAATTTACCCCATCTAGAAGCACAAACCTCCTTTCGTCTAGCCTCTTCTCCATACCTTATCCTTCGTTAAAATAGTATATAACTACCTCCTTGGGACACAGTCCTTTGTAAACGCTTGTTTTTTTAACCTATTGTTAATGTAACTTTTGTCCATTTAATTTGCAGGGTCGCAGACAATGGTCTCAAGAGGTTAGAGAAAAATATATCATGGCCTTTGCATATACCTATAAACTCTCATGCTACATTTGATTACTGCAATATTTGCCTCGCTTATCTCTGGAAAGCCCTACCACATCAGCATGTCCCCCAACCCTGGCCATCATCCAAAGTTGAGGGCCTCTCATCACTATTTCCACACATGCCAGGTCTCCATACCATGGTTCTTATCCTTTTACATCCCAATGGCAGGGTTTCTCTTGACTCTGTCTCCCAATAAATTGTAAATGCCTGAAGGAATATTAAGAAGTCAAAACTTTGCTTTGTTAAAAAAAAAACTTTAACTAGTTCACTTTCAAGTAATACAACAGGAAGCATGGGGAGACCTCTGAATAGGGTCTGTCAGGGCAGGTATGTGAGGTCTGGTGAGGAGTTCCTCCTCAGAGTCAGAACCAGCTAACCACCATTACCGATTCAGGCTCTTGCTATTATTTTGGTTTAACTTGGATGGGTGGGTGATTGGTAGTTTGGTTGTTTTGGTCTGTTTTTGCTTCTGATTCTGATTGTAGTTCTTAGAATCTTCCAAGATACTGTTAACAGAATGAACAGTGGTTGGCACTATGGGAAGCTGTATGGAGGTTCCTCAAACTACTAAAAATGGAGCTACCATATGACCCAGCAATTCCATTCCTAGGAATCTACCCAAAGGACACAAAAACATTAATTCAAAAGGACACCTGCACCCCTATATTTATTGCAGCACTATTTATAATAGGTAAAACATGGAAACAATTCACATGCCAAAAAAATAGGTGACTGGATCAAAAAGATGTAATACACACACACACACACACACACACACAATGGAATACTATTCAGCAATCAAAAAAGATAAACTAATGCCATTCACAGCAACATGGATGGAGATGGACAGGATTATGCTCAGTGAAATAAGTAAGAAGGAAAAAGAAAAATATTGGATGGTTTCACTTATAGGCGGAATAAAGGGAAATCAAATAAGGGATGGGGGGAAATTATAACAATAAAAACAAAACAAAACAAAATAAACAGGCAACTATAAATCAGAGACATCCTGCAGGGGTGGGAAAGGGATCAGGATGAAAACAAGGGCAGGAAGAGCACAAGGAACTAAGGTAATCATGCATGGGTGAATTGGTGGTGGGAATTCTATGGGGACTACACCTGAGAAAAGAAAGCAAATATTGTACTAAAATGAACATGATGTAAAATACATATGAATAAATTACATAAAACAATTTAAAAAATGAACAGTGGTTGGGAAATTAGGAAACCTGGTAATTGGCCCCATTTTAACCACTGTGATTCCTACCAACTCACTTCATGCTCCCTCTCTCCATCCGTGAATTGAGGAAATAGTACAAGTTGGTTCCGAAGCCTCGCTGCACACAGTCACCAAAGAAACATGTAATAAACACAATTTCCCCCTTGGAGCTCTGGTATTTTGGACAATCAGCCCAAATATTTTTGGGACCACTGAAAGGGGCAGAGATTTTAAATCAAAAAATACCTGAGATCGAGTTCTAATTCCTCCACTCACTTGCTATGCAACCTTAAGCAAATTACATAACTTTTCTCTCTGTACCTGGGTTTACTTGCTGTTACAACAGAGACAATAACTAGTTTAGAGCAATGAAGGGTGGAAAAATGTAAACAGAGTACCAACTAGTGACTGGTCCACAGCAGAAATGCTCAGTAAACAAGTGAAGTCCCTTTCTGCATATTCTCACGTGCCCTGATATTTCTCTACCATGGCACTTAAGACATTCCACACAGCAGGTCTTATTCTCCAGTCCAAAGCCTGTGCTCAATGTGACTTATGACAGCACCCAGAATTACAGCAGCCACTCAATAAATATTTATTGAAATAATGAGTCAAAACATGCTAAAGTACAGAAACATAACCAGTTTCTCATCCTCTCCGACCAGATCTGACTATGAGCTCCTCCAAAGCAGGGGACATTTATTCATTGATCTAAAGCCAGCACGTAATACAACATCTATTACATGCTCGTTTAATTAAATTATTTCCAAAATCTCTTTCCAACTCAAGCATTCTAAGGCTCTGTGATTTCAGACGATCTGGGACTGAATTACTTCCCAGCATGTCCTGCATATGTTTGGCTTCAAAATACCTATACTTCTACAGTCAAAAATTTACCAAAACTGCAATGAACTAATTTGTAGTTTCTGAATGTTGCCCCAACCTACTAAAAATATGTTCCATGGGGCAGATACAATATTATGTTTAGCATCATAACCCCAGGGTTTGGCAAAAGCTTTGCAATAAATATAAACATTTGTTAAATGAGTAAATAAAATGAATGAATTAATGAATGAATGTAAGTTCTCTGCAAGCTTAGGTAAGGTATAATTTTCTATTTTTATGAATGCTTCCTAATTAAATTCCAAGTTGCTACATTTAAGTTTAACAAAATGTCTAAAAATAAAAACAGCAGATGTTTGATCTCTGGGTGGTGGAGTTTCTGTTTTGTTTTTTTTTTTTAATCCTTCATTTATTTTATGCTGCAGGAAATCAACCAAAATACTGGCACTTACCCACAAAGCTGATAAAATGTATCAACCAAAGTCAAACATATTCAGCATCTACAAAGATGACTGTTACCAGTTGGTGTTTAGAATTATTTTGACTATTGATGTCTGAATATATCCACTTTTAGAAATCACTTCAGCTAATGTGATTTTTAAGATAAAGGAACGATATCAATAACCAAATGATATGAATGAGTTTGCTAAAATAGCAAGACATTCATTTAATAAAGACAAATCAAGAACACATGGGGTTATGGTAAGAACCAAAATCTCCCCTCGATCTTTACAAAATGTTCAAAATTGACACAATTCAGTAAGGATAAAGTTCTAGCCTCCAGTGAATTCCAAAGGGGGAAAGTGGGACACAGTGACTAAGGACAGATGTTTAAACTAAAGGGTCTGCGTCACCAGGAAAAAAAAATGGCACCGATTCAAATACACAATTAGAAAAGGGTGGTCACATAAAGGTCACTTTTTGGTGACTCCTATTTACTGTAATCTGTCACAATGAGGCTGAAGCCAATGAAGCCAGCACAGCACAGCAAGAAGTGAAGCCTAGGACTATCGATTGCTATTCTGAGAGGATGCCACCTAATCTTTAAGGTTTTATCACTCTAACAACATAAAATCCTATAATGAAGCCGACAAAGGACATAAGAGAAACACAGTGAATACAAAGTAAGCAGCCACCGGCCTTCCATTGTTCTGCAGCCCCATGCACACCTTGCAGCAGCAGTAAACCAGTCATGGCATCCCCGGGAAACCGCATCCTCAGTAGCAGCAAGATTTGCTGTTTTCTCTGATTCATCACTCACCCTTAGGAAGTTGGAAAAGGGGGGAGAGGGACGCAGGAGTGGGAGAACCCCTGGCAGGCTTGACATGAAACCTTTAATGAAGACAATGTCAACTAAAAAAACTGCAGGTCTCCAGTGAAACCCAACTCCGATTTTTAAAACTGGCATAGCTTTCCTTAAATTAAATCCTCACAGATTTAAAGAGAACATTACAATCATGCCCCCAGGAACAGCTAAATAAATGCAACATACTCACAGATTTAGAGCAGCTGTAACTTTGGAGGGATGACTATGGCCCCACTGTGAAGATGCTTCTACCAGAATTTTTTAAAAGCAAACAGAAAAGAAAAGACAGTCCTCAATTTAGAAGTCAACAAAAAATGCTCAATTTCTGTTTTATTTTTTGGTCTCCGGTGAGACTCAATTATCAGGCATGAGAAAAGAAGTTGCTGAGGAGGCGGCTGACAGCATCCCAGAGATTCCCAGGGCAGAATTTAAGACTTGTCAGTTAAAGTGGCAGCTACACTCACTGCCGGAGCTGATGCTTCTGCAGGAAGGGATGCCGGGAGATTTCTTTTCCCCAATCTCTGCTGCAGCTTAATTCTAATCTATCTCTGTATAATTATACTAAGGAAATGGGCAAAAAAAAATGTAAATGACCTGGATTTATAAAACCTATAGGGTCTTTTAATGATTTTTCACATAATTCAGGGATTCACCTTCACCTAAAGAGGGCTGGTTAAAGAATGAAATAAATTGCCTCTTTTGTTTTAAGAAAAATATAAAAGCAGGTTGATATTCCCAGGTTAGAGTTGAATTTTATATCCCAGGTACTTTTCAAAATCATTAAATGAGGAAAAGTCCCTTGAAGTTTTCAGTCTAAAAGTTTAAATGCACAAAAATTAAATGAGTGAAGTGAATTAAATATACATATGTCTTAACAGTCACACCAACGTAGTTGGAAAAGGCACTTTGAAATTAGTATTAGATATATAATATTTGAACTGCTTTTGATGAAACAAAAAACACTAGGCTTTGAGATGATCAGGACCTGATAACCTTCTTGTCTCACCTTCTGTTATCTTGCACATACTATCAATAGAACTGAACAGTTTTTATCTGGGGATGCACCATTTTATCTGATTATGAAAGTATCAGGTAATGTATTCTGGTATTTCCTGATTATAAAATAATAAAGTCCTTGAGAGAACTGGAAAGTAAAGAAGAAAATTTAAATCAGCCAGCCTCATAACCCAGAGATAACCACTGCTAGTCTTTTGCAATATTTACTTCTATTCTTCCTCCTATGTTTAATGCTATTGTTTGACACAGCATTATGTTACAATTATTTACCCATAAATAGGACACACTGTTAACCACCTACATTTCTGAAAGTGCTCAAAAGACAGGGCATATGCAATGACAGTAAGTCAACGAATCTTTGCATGCTTCTGACATGCTGTGGCCCGAGGAATACAGTAGTGAGCGGAGCACATGTAGCTCCGTGACCCCACAGTTCTCAGTCCAGCAAAGAAGTCAGACATTCACCAAACAGCAGCATCCATGACAGGCACTGTACTTCAAAAGAGAACTACAGGGCCTCCCCGGTGGTGCAGCGATTGAGCGCTGGGTTGTGAAGCTGCCCGCAGCCTCTGCGGCGCCGGTTCAATCCCCGGCTGCTCCCCGGCCACTGGAGGAGCGTCCCACATGGCGCGCAGACCTCTCCTGCTGCCCACTGCTCCCCTCAGCAGTGTACTTTGGTCCTTCTGCCTGCTCTGCTCCCCGCTCTGGTTCTGGTGAATTCTCTCACCCCGCGCTTCTGACTGTACCCAGTGCTTGTATAAATAAATAAATAATTAATAAAAAAAAATTTTGTAAAAAAAAAAAATAGAGAGAACTACAGAATACCTTAGAAATATATAAAAGGGCCTCTCTGGCAGTGCAAGGAGTTAAGTCTCAGCACTATATAGCTATTGGCAGCCACTGCAGCACAAGTTCCATCCCAGCAGTGCAGCAGACCTCTTCTGTCTCACCTGCTACTCCCCTCAGCAGTGTATTTCAGTCAATCCACCTTTTCTGTCCCCCACTCTGTCTCTGGTGAATCCTCTTACCCACCACCCCTGCACCCCAGCTCTTATATGCATAAATAAAATCTTAAAAAAAAAAAACATATAAAAGATCTGGTCTCATGAAGGTCAGGTTTTTTCAAGGAATAAAAAGAGAATGATAAGGTCAACTACAAATTATTAACACAGCATTATTTCACATTGACAATTCTCATCAATATAAATACCTTTTATCTGATATTCATTTTTCCTATATCAAAAAAACTTTATGAATATGTAAAACAATAATTAATCTAACTTGTATATGAGAAATTATGGCAAGTAGCCCACCCAGGAAATTGCAGACATCCTGAAACTGGTGTCATTATGCTAAAAAAAAATCTTCAACCTAAAATTAACTCAGAATAATATAAAGAAAAAGACTCCTTTGAGAATGTTGTAAGAAATTTGACAATATGACAGATTTCTGACATGACCACCTTCAGGCAACCTACCAACCAACAGGCAAATGATTTATGCCTGGGGGAGGAGGAACATAAATCCACCCCCCTAGAATTCCCACAACATGAATAACTTTACAGTGGGGAAACCTGATGAACACAACAATCCCAGGCAAGTGATAAAGGGCAATATTAACAATGATAAATCATGTGAATGATACTACCCTTCATCTAATGTGATAAAATTGTACTTAACCTCTGAGGCCTACCTTCAAAGAACCCATAGGCCCACTTACCATGAGGAAAATACCAGACAAATTCCAACTGAGGGGCATCCTACAAAATAATCAGCTACTACTGCTCAAAACTGCCCAAGGTCATCAAGAGGAAAGAAAACCCTAAAAAAAGTGTCATAACCAATTAAGTTAAAACTAAGTATATCTGAAACATATGGATTTTAGTGATAATGTATTAATATCAGTTCATTAATTATAAACAATTGTGATGTTAATGTAAGGTATTAATCATAGGGGAAACTGGGTGTAGTATATATGGAAACTTTCTGTATTATCCTCTCAAATTTTCTGAAATCTAAAACTTCTACAAAATAATGACTTTAAAAATTCTTTCCCAAGTTGAAGTAACTTTATATTTTCTGATCATTAGTAAAACATCAAACAAAAATGATGACAAGGCAAAAAGATATAAAGGAAAATTTCTGAAATTATAAGTACCATGTAATCCCACCATGTTGATTTAACCAACCCCAAACTAAATGTGTATGTGTTACTCTACCATATGTGCTATTTTTCAAGTTGTGTTAAGCTGTATAATAGCCCCCAAAATATCCAGGTTTTACTCTCTGGAATTTATGATTGTTAGAAAAGAGACTTAACTGGTATAATTGGGTCTTGAGGTGAGATTAACCTGAATTATCCGAGTGGGCCCTAAAATCAATCACAAGTAACCTTATAAGAAGGAATGAATAGATGTCCTAAGATCAATTTCCAGTGTACGTGGGCCTGGAGGCTTCCCCACATACCAGGAAGCAGTGTTCAGACACTAGTAGGGTGATCAGGAATTCAGCTCAATTCAGACACTATCTACCCAGCAACAGCATCATATTTTATAGGTCAAGGTGCCAGACTCCCATGACTGGCTTCTATTTCAGACACTAGTTGAAAGCCCAGGCTGTTGCCTGTGCTTCTGATCAACCAGCTATAGAACTCAGAGGTCTGCACAACCACCTTCTCGGGTTCAATTAATTTGCTACAGCACTTCATAGAAAACTCATTAAATGGCCGATTTATTACAAAGAACACTAAAGGATATAAGTCTGTCAAGGTCCTAAAGAAAGGTGCTTCTGGGCCTCCCCGGTGGCACAGCGGTTGAGCGCTTGGCTGCAAAGCTGCCCACAGCCTCTGCAGCACCAGTTCCATCCCCAGTTCTCTCCCCAGCCACCAGGCGAGGGTCCCACATGGCGCGCAGACCTCTCCTGCCGCGCCTGCTGCTCCCCTCAGCAATGTCCTCCGTCTGTCTACCTGCTCTGCGTCTGCTCCCTGTTCTGGCTCTGGTGAATTCTCTCGCCCTCCCGCACTTCTGACTGTACCCAGTGCTTGTATAAATAAATAAAATAAATCTTAAAAAAAAAAAAAAGGTGCTTCTGTCCTCTTGGAATGTGGGGATTAACTAATACAGCAGCCTTGTAGTTGGGTCTGAGCCAAGAATAATGACCTGGCTGCTGCCTTAGAAGCTACTGCATTACACTCCTCAGGGCCATGGTGATGGGTTGCTTAATGCTTAATGAAATATTTCTATTCCCTCTGAAGATGCTGATAATATCACTGCCTGAGAACATCTTCAGGCCATTTTTTAAATTCATAGTGCCTACATGAGCAACTATTCCAGAAATGCATCAATAGCATTTTGATGGACTTCCCTGAGGCTGCCCAACACCCTCCCAGACCTGAGAATGAAGAAAATCTACCTTCCACCCATACCCTGCACATACCCACATTCTTTTCTTTCCTATATATTCTTCCTTCACTTACCACTCAAAGAGGCAAATACTTTAAAATACAAACTGCCATTCTCCCAGGGTTGTGCCATGTATTAATAAAGGGCTTCCTCTGTGGGGACAATCTAAAAGCTCAGAGTCTGACTTTCTGAGCACTAGTGATATATCCTTGTGAGGTGAGTAACAGCATTACTGATCTATATTTCTTCTTTTCAGTTATCAACATATATATTTCTCCATCAAAGTATTCTCTTTCTTGTTCTGTTTTTTGGTATCAGTGTCTTTCAGATATGCTCAAGTTTTTCCCCTCTTTTGCTTAAGTTTAAGAGAGTTTTTTTATAATGGTCAAAACTATCCATCACACTTTTTGTTATCAGGCTTAAAACATACTTACCAACCCAGATGATGCACAATTACTTGCTTTAATTTGCTTTTAATATTTCAACAACTCTTTCTTTTTTACTAAGAACTATGCAAAGCCATACCCCCATAACATACCCCTACATCCTTCAGCTCCTGCGTTAGAATCAACACCAAGAGTAGGAAGGAGATGTTGACAAGGGAAAGTTTTTGAAGACTTCCTGGAAACCCACACCCACACCCATGCTCCCTTTGTCAAGTCTACCCTCACCCCCATCAAAAAATTAACTCAATAACTGCTATGGAGAATATGCTCAATCAGTATTCCTTAAGCCATGAAGACATCACTGGTCTGATGAGGCAAGTCTCAGAAACAGGGATATGGTCAAAGATGTCAGTTGTGCTTACTTCTGAAGTATTTAAATTTCACAAAATCTGTCATATTCTTTTATGTTTTTACTTTTAAAACGCTTTTTTTATCTTGAGGGGACCATTGTAAAACTGCATTAAAAAAGCTCTATCAAAACTTCTTGCACATTGGGCAGGAAAGTGCTCCCAATTTGACATTGTACATTAAGTAATATACATATACATATATTATCACAAATGCATACATTACATCTTCTTTACACTTTGCAATTTTACAAAATGCTTTCAAAGAAATTCTTTTGTAAGTTAAAGATATATATTACAAAATATTTTTTATTTACACTGAATTATCTAAAAAGAAATCCTTATACCATTTTAGCAACTAAGGTCTACAGATAATATAGGTCTACTGATAATATAGGTCTACTGATACAAATATCTATCTAAACAATAAAGCTGTACTAAAATGGCCAAGAATAGTCTTTCAAAATATCTGTACTTTAAATAGTTGATTATGATATTAATTTTCTTATAGTAGCTATGGAGAATTATAGCATACACTGAAAAAAAATCTCTTTAATCAATGAGAGATTTGACATACAGAACTTTACACACACACAATTTTCCTAACTGCATGAAAGTCAAGCTACCCTTGCAGAAAACACTCTTAGCTGCTAAAATAAATAAAAACCACGAGCTTATAACGTTATTGCCCACAGGGGATTACAAAACTAGTCCGATACCTCTAAAAATGCTAACTCATCAGCGCTACATGGGGCTTTACATTTTGAGTTTTTGTTACAATTTTCTCCTTCCAAGTAATAAAAATTGTACCATGCTGGATTGAAACTTTCCTTTGGAACAATAAAAATAACTAACATACTAACATAAGTCATAAATAAATTCCCAAATACCTCATCAGTTTTAAGGAATCTCAGAGTCCCTCAGATTTGTTTCTGGCTATTAGATCTTCACACTATTTATTACCTAGGTGTGATACATGATACTAAACTACATTTTTTTTTACAAATGAACCTAATCCAAATATCACTTTGCCTTTAAGGAGTTCAACCCATGAATTCTACAAACATGAGACAAAAGGAAGAGAAGGAAGAGAAAGAGAAATTCATTAAGTGTCAAAACATAAGCAAAGGTGAAGTTTGACACATTTCAAAAGGCAAAACTCTCATGTATCTGCTTTTGGGGTATTTTATTAGTCATTTTAGTTTGCTATTTTTATGAAAAATTAGGTGAATGTAGCAGAAAACAAAGCAGTAGAAAACAAAGGGCAGTGAGGTTCACTGTAAACTGATAACTCATTGATACAGGCGGTAAAAAGTGAGTCACTCATTGAGATAGTGCTAACTAGGCCCAAATAATTACCTCATTATTCTGTATTGGGGTTAGCAAAAGCAGCTGTAACAATCATTTAAGAAAATAAGTACATATTCCAAGAGATGTCTTAATTCACTGTCCCTTTGAACAATCATAGCAATAACCCTTGTATACTCCCCACTGTGCCCTCCGCTTGGTGAGTTCTCAATAAGTGATGATGGCTGGGTATTTTTAACGTGCTGCAAATCTTTGCACTCTACTTTGAGTATTCATCTATAATTTCTAATTTCCTATTCATTCAGCAAATAAGTACTTAGCACTTACTCTGTGCCAGGCATGGTGTTTAGGTGCAGAGTACACCATGACGCGCAGGATAGACCATATCAATGCTCAAGGAACTTCAGAGTCCAAAGGAACAGATGGTCCAAAAACAAGTAACAATTAACTACAAAATGAGAAATGAAATGAGAGAACCAAACAGGATGTCAAGACAGAAAAATGGGGGAGGAGTAACCTATTTAGGTAGAGTCATTAAGAAAGGTGGGAGGATACACCAGCTGAGGACTGAAGACACACCAGGAAGAAGCTCTTGGGAAAGCAGGAGGAAGACAATTAGTCAGATGATAGAATGCTCAAATCTAGACCAGTAAAGGGCTTTGTTTGGTCAAAAAACTGAAAGAGGTTTGTGTCTGGCAGGCAGTGAATGAGAGTGATAGTTATCCTAGACCAGATGGAAGCATGAAGTGGGGGCCTGACCACCTCAAGAGTTGTAGACTGAGGTAGAGGGGAGTCTTTATCCTCAGAGATATGCAAACATGAACTGATCGTAAGCAAGGGAGTGACATCATGGACTTTAATTTTCAAAAGGTTCACTCTGTCCTGATTCAAACATGATGTTAAAAATTAAATTATGAGATAATTGGGGACACATGAACATTGACAGGGCATTTGATGAATATTGGTAGTACTTTTAAGTGTGATAACAGTCTTGTGATTATTTAAAGAGAGCTATCTTATATTTGCATACTAAAATACAGATAAAATGATACCATATAAGGCACAGAGGTTAGATAATAGTTCTGTTAATTTCCTGAACTTGATATCTGAACTTGAATTATGCAAGAGGACATCTTTGTTTTCAGGAAGAGCATACTGAAATATTAAGAGGTAGAAATAAATTATAATGTTTAGAATATGATTCCAAATAACCTAGGAGTGGATTACAGGTGAAGTAAGATTGACCTTGAGTTGATAACACTCTAAGGGGAGTGACACTTTACTATCGTCTTTACTTTGTGTAGATTTAAATTTTTTCATATTAAAGGTCTTTTTAAAGTAAGATCACATTGGCTGCCATGTGTAGAGTGAATGGGGCGCAGTTGTGAAGGTGGAAAGAGAGCAAAGGAAGCAGGAAAACACATTAGGCAGCTATTAAAGTAACTCACAAAATCTGAGAGTATCTTGAGCTAATGTAATGAAAATGAGAAAAGCGAACAGATGAGAAGGTAAAGGAAGAAATCATCAGATTGGCAATATGGAAGTTAAAGACAAGGGAAGATATCATTAACTGTCTCCCAAGTATCTGAGTTGAACAAGCGGGTAGAAACATTGACAGGGATGGGCCTCCCCAGTGGTGCAGCGGTTGAGCGCTGGGCTGAAAAGCTGGCCACAGCCTCTGCAGCGCCAGTTCAATCCCCGGCCACCGGCGAGGGTCCACATGGCACAACAGACCTCTCCTGCCGCACCCGCTGCTCCCCTCAGCAGTGTATTTCATCAGTCTGCCTGTTTTGTTCCCCGCTCTGGTCAATTCTCTCACCTTCCCACACTTCTGACTGTACTCAGTGCTTGCATAAATAAATAAATAAATCTTTAAAAAAAAAAAAAAAAGAAGAAGAAGAAAGAAGAAAAAAAAGAAACATTGACAGGGATGGAAAAGACTGGGAGAGGGAAAGGTTTCAGAAGGACAAGGGAGGTGGATAGCAAGAGTTCATTTTGGGATTTATAAATTACAGTCTTTGCAAAACATCTAAGTGGGTCATCACATAAGCAGTGATTAGATCTATTTCTCATTAAAACTATCAAAATGGCCCCAGACCAAGCAACATGGAGAGGTAGCTGTATTCAGATAAGAGTAGGCAGTTGGACCAAAGGATCTATGAAGAGCTCTCTTCCAGGTTTCCTGTCATTACTTCTCATAACAAAAGAGAATGTTTATAGACTACATGCACTTTGACTTAAAATATGCATACACACTCCCCCCTCACATAAAGAACTTCTCTTTTTTTAGAAAATCCCAATACAATAGTAGACCATTAAAGGAGATCTAATAGCAGAAAGGAGAATACAAAACAAGCAATGCAAGTGGTAACAATATAGGGAAAAGAGCCTGGGCACAGGTCACTCTAGGCTTTTTAGAGAACTTTATATCCATTTACTATATTTCATCAACTGTGATGGATGATTTTCCATCATGTAATATCCCTAAAAACAGGGATATTGCACCATAAAAAAGCAATTTTGAGTGGCCTAGATTGAAGTTTAGATCTTAGAGAGGGTATCCGCATTTGCTTCTGCCAATTATCTAAGGCACTAACAATTAAATTACCTGACGGAAGTTTTGTTTGGGCCACACTGGTATCTATTAAGAATTTGAATCACAAGCTTATTTGTCATTCTAAACTGTTAAAATAGGCTCACCATAGGCCCCATCAATTCACCCCTAGATACGATACATATATGCCAAAAAACTGCAAACATATGTCCAACCAAAAGATTTGCACACAATTCATAGAAGCGTTATTCATAATAGGCCAAAATTGGAATTAACCCAAATATCCATCAATTTATAAGAGAATAAAAAAAGTATTACATCCATAAAAATGAATATTACTTAGCCATAAAACAAAATGAAGTAATGACATATGCCACAACATGGATGAACATCAAAAACCAGAGACAAAAAATTCTATTTATACAAAATGGCTATAGAGACAAATCTGAAGGTATAAATCAGATTAGGTTGCCTGCGGATGGGGGAAGAGGGCAGAGTGACTCCAAAAGGGCACACGGTTTCTTACTCAGGTGATAAAAATGTTTTAAAATTGTAGTGAGATTGTAAAATTCTGAATACCCTAAAATATCAATGTATTGTAAACTTATAATAGGAATTTTATTGCATATAAATTAATATTGAAATAGAGTTGTTTAAAAAATTCTCAGGCCAGAGAATCTCATGAGAGGTTTGTTTTTCCCTCCTTCCCGAGGCTGATTAAAATATGCACGTTTCTCACTGTGTCTTCCTGTATGACAGATTATTTTTCCTTTCCTTTATGCAAGATCTTCTATAAAATTCTCCAATTTTTTCCTTCTGTGTGGTGTATAAGTTAACAATATCAATGGCACCTTAGATCTAATAAAAAAATTAAATCTGGTCAAGAAAAATTAGGAAGGGGTGTTTGGGAAGCAGAGGTACCTCTCCAACCTGAGCAACAATTATCTTACGTAAAGTGGGGTGCTGAGCCAAAATAAATAGTCACACACACACACACAGAGAAATCTAACTCTGTAAATACTATTTATAATTTAACAACTACAAAGAAAAATATTAACTAGTTGTTTTCCAACAATCATTTACCAATTTTCACTCTAAATAACTTGAAACAGAACAAACTTGCATGATAATGAATTGATCTACTCTGATGGGAGGAGGAAATGGTCTTAAATGCTTTATCTCATTTCAACCTATAATTCATAGCTCAAAAGAGAGTGAAGGTGAAAAAAGTCCTGAGAAATTCTTTGCTAAAAAACATTTCTATTTTCATTGTAAGCTAATTATCACCTGGCTAAAAATGTGTACCTGGCTAAAAATGTCAGTTTATAGAGATAAGGACAAATTCACCATAGTTCTTGCACATAAACATAATCAACCCCACTGCAATCCCATATGCAAGCCTTAGGACTTAATTAAATACATACACATGTCTATGTAAGGATAAATTCAAAATTGCAATAAATGCTATGGACTATAAGAGATGACTGCTGAGAACTATTAAATGTGCATCTGTTCTAATAGTTTTTGAACATAAATTTGATGTTTTTTTCAGATTTCTCTAAACTACCATAAAAAGAAATCTTGATTAACTAGTACCTGAACAGGTCTTTCAGTAAGATTTTTGTCCTGTTGCCCACTGTGATTTTATGAAAAAATGCTACCAAGTTACAGTGATTCCAAGTGGTTGGCCAACTCTTACCCTCAAATGAGGTCAGGGCCCAACTTTGTTTGTGTCCACGGGTTCCCAGGTAAGCACGGTATCCCAAAAAACCCAAAACCAAAGCCAGCTGCAAACTTCCAAGCAAAAGACAGCCCTCTTTTGGAATCCCTGAAACATTTATTTTTCTTGTATTATTTCATAGTTAATTTATAAACAGACTGTGCTGTCACAGATGGTAGTTGTGCAAAAGTGCTGAGTGAGGAAGAAGTAGACCACGTTATCAGAGCACCAGGAAGATCAGGCCAGCCTGGAACTATCAAATCATGAAGGAAGATACAAGGCAGGGCTAATCTATAGATTATAAATTTTTATAGATCATAAAATGAGTCTAATTTACTGTCCCTCACTAAGAGGTCACTTCCTTAACACCAAGCAGATGAGAAAATGCACGAACATTTTAAATCTTTGAAAAGGATACGTTCAATGTGCCATTAGCACATAGCTCATTTTCCCTCCGGTTTGAAATATTGGTGATGCTTAATGTTTGCAAACTTAGCAACTTCCCAAAATAGTGAGCCAGATAAATAATACAGTTGTAGGAAAGATTAGGAAATAATTCTTTTGTGAACACAATCAAGGGCTATCTCATCTGTAGCTTGCATTTTTTCCGTTAGAAATTCAGGAGAAAGGGCCTCCCCTGTGGCTCAGCGGTTGAGCACTGGGTTGCGAAGCTGCCCGCAGCCTCTGCGGCGCTGGTTCGATACCCGACTGCTCCCTGGCCACCGGAGGAGGGTCCCGAAAGGCAGGCAGACCTCTCCTGCCACCCGCTGCTCCCCTTATCAGTGTACTTCGGTCCTTCTGCCTGCTCTGCTCCCCACTCTGGTTCTGGTGAATTCTCTCACCCTCCTGCACTTCTGACTGTACCCAGTGCTTGTATAAATAAATAAATAAAATCTTTTAAAAAAACAAAAAAAAAAAAGAAATTCAGGAGAAAATATTCACAGGAAAAAATTTATCAGCTTGGCAAGGAGACTGTATCTTGCTAGAGGGTAGAGCACTGCTATCTGCACTCCAAACCATACTGTCTAGTTTTGTTAGCATAAGAATAGTGCTCTGAGCATGACAGCTCACTGATCACAAAGGTAATGACATGACATCACAAATTTAAGAGGAAGTGAGAAAAAAATATTGACAAATAAAAAATTAGAACAATGTAAAAGTTGTTCACACCAACAACATTCAAATAATCTTTTACAATTAACATGTATTCATAATCAGAAGAAAAACAGTTTTTTACAGAAAATATTGAATAACAGGTTACTTCTGCAAGACTTTTAATTTAAAAAAGGGTCAATAATGCAAAAGTCAAGTACGGAAAAAAATCACACTTTATGTTGGGGAAATGAAGAGAGTCATCGAAGTGAGATTTTCCCTGTGAGGAAGGCATATCTGACTAGTTTTCAAACTGTTACTTCAAACATTTTTAGTTCTGAAATTTCTTAACATATTAAACATGAGTCTCTACTTACCTAAATGCTAGGTATAACTTACTCTTTTTTTCAATGTCTCAGAAACAACATTTTAAATATTTTCTCAGTGGCAAGTGTTAGCATCTAGGGTGGGGAAAGCACTAAAGAATCAATTTAACAAACCAATTTACTGAGCAACTACTATGTGCTTTGCTCCCATTGTCACACTTTAAAATAAAAAGATAAAATTTTATTTTATCTTGTCAATAAATCTATGAGGATGAAAAAACTGAGACTCAGAGAAACTGACCCGAGGGCTCCCTGGTAGTAAGTAGCAGGCTGGAACTGAAGCTCAAGCTTGCATGTCAAGTCCAAGGGCTTGTCTCTCTGGAAAGGTACATCTGTGTGTGTGCATCTCAGCAAACAAAAACCATGTTGCTGTGCTTTGGAGCTCTATGACTATCTGTCATTTTTTTTCTTCTTTCTGCCATTTTTGCCACTGTCAACACACTGTCTTATAAAACTACCCCCTCAAGATACCTTTTAGAATGCTGGAAAAATTATGCCAAAAAGCAAAGTTTATTAGAAACAAATTAAAATCATTGTAAATGGACTCTGAATGGGCCTGATTTTTAGATGATGGACTCTGATATTAGACTTTCCTCTCTCACTTTGGACTCTTGCTAGAAATAGGATTTATATAAGTTCAAGGTCTTTTGTTTCTCTCTCTCTCTCTCTCTCTCTCTCTCTCTCTCTCTTTTTTTTTTTTTTAAGTTCACTGTACCCTTACTGGTTTTTCCATCTATTGGATCTGTTCATTTCAGAAGTGTGTGGAGTCACCAACTCATTTCAGAATGGTCCCTAGCCCCTTCCCCCACCCCAGAAGTCCAAAGAAGGAAATTTTTGTCCAGTATTTACTGTGGATACCTGGTCAAGCTCCTGGAAATGTGTTGTGGGCTCGCCTTATGACTGAAACCCCCTGGAGTTTTTAGTTCTCAAAGTTGTCTATACTGAGCCTCTGCAATTAGTCAATTACATTTCAGGTTTTCAACCACATTGGTTCCCCTGTGATTTCAGCATAAGTGTCTTTGCTCTGGATAATCAGAGACTCCCTACTCATCTGTCTGTCTCTCCCACCTTAGGGGCAGCAAATATAGTCTGTATCCTCTTTTTTTATGGATTGAAAAAGAATTACTCATTTTTCATTTTATTTAACTTTTTACTTAAGACTAGAATTCATAAAAAAGGAAATGCAAACTCCTAAACAAAGATAATAAAGAAAAATTTTAAAAAGTATTATTTAAATAACAAAACTGTTTCAGACAAAATGCAGTGACAGTGATGCTACATTTTAAACCACTTCACTTATAATGTATTAGAAACACATGAACTGATAAACTCTTTTGAAAGTGCTATGGAATGAATTGTATCTCCCAAACAAAATTCACACAATGAAGCCCTATCCCCCAATGTGATGGTATTTGGAGATGAGGCCTTTGGTAGATAATTAAGTTTAGATGAGGTCCTGAGAATAGGCCCTCATAATGGAATTAGTACCCTCACAAGACATCAAAGAATTTGCTGGCTCTCTCTCCCATGAAAGTGCAACAAGAAAGCAGCTATCCGCAAGCCAGGGAGAGGGCTCGCACCCTGATCTTAGACTTCCAACCTCCAGAATGGGAGGCAATAAATTTCCGTTGTTTATGCCACCTAGTCTGTGGCATTTTTTGTTATGGTAGCTGGAGCTAATACAGAAAGGCAATTTGAAATATATGAAGAACAATAAAAATATTCATCCCTTTTAATCCAACAACCCAAATTATGAAGTTAACCTTTGGAGACAAGTCAGAAATAAGACAAAGTAATACACATGAAAATAGTCATTATTCAGTTTTAAGTCTTTAAACCAATAACAATCTAAATGTATGACAATGGTAAAATGGATAGGTAAATAATGGTGTTCCACTTGATGTAATATGATGTCATTAAAAATTATTATAAAAACTATGTAGGCTTTTAAGAAATGATTATAATAAAACTAAGTGTAAATACTTTATTTGCAAAGTTAATGTGCAAAGCAAAATCTAAAACAATGCTAAACACGTAATAATTATGAATAAGAAGTAAAAGGATTAGCTATGGACATAAAATTTAACTTGTTGGAAAACATGTTTTCTTCTAGTTTTAATTAATGTTATAAGAAATAATCCTCAGAATATATTTAATAACTTTCCTAAACAGTCACATTCTAACTTAAACTATAGAGAAGTGACTTTTTTCTGACAAGTCACTACTTTCTTAAAATATTAGAATGAAATATTTATGATTTATATTTCTATACATTTTTTCTTTACTCCATACTTTTTATTATGTTAGTACTTACATAGAGATGGTATCCAAGGCATCTTCAAAGATGTCCTGGAAGGAAGAACAAAAAATACAATGAGTTTCTCAATAATCAAAATTCTGAATACAAAAGAAGTGTTTGCAGGGGCAAGTGATAGGGGGCAGAGGGGCAGGGGACAGACCATATTGGTGGGATACAGTAGAACCACTCAACTTAACTCTAATGTAATTCCTTTCAGAGAACCCAAACATGAACTTAATTTTTTTTTTTCAAACAACAGGGAAAATATTTGAGTAGCAATCATACTGGGTTAATCTGAAGAGAGTATGATTTCTTGAGTGGAGTTACTTTTCACTCCTTAATCTCATTCATCCTACAGTAGATATAGGATAAAACAAGCAACAGACTTTCCCAATTTAGTCTTCTCTTTCTCTGTGGTAATCCAGTTAGCAGCCTCAGGGTCTTCATTTCACATCTAACTTCACTCCCCTCGTAGCTAGTCTTCTAATTTAAATTGTACCACTTCATGCCACTGGAGTGTTAAAACGATATAATAAAAGAAAATCCCAAGCACATACACATGAACACACACTCACATGTATGCACAAATTCACAGATGCAATCCACACTCAAACACACTGACTCACATGTTCTCAGTCTTACACATAAAATCATACTGTAACGCAAGGACAGGATGCTGAGCAGGTTATCTATGACCGGAGCAGACTGGTGAAGGAGAGTCCTGGAGCCCTCGGTGGCTTTTTCAGGCTTTTATTGGGATTTACCAGGTAGATGACAGGGGTGCTGGGGGGTCGGGAGGCTGGCAGGCCTCCCTGCCCCCAGCAAGACTTCACTCTTTCTGGGCTCTCTGGCATTCTCTCTGCTTCTCTTGTGGTTCTGCTCTCTGCTGGTGTCCCTGTGATGCCACCCTTATAAGCCCAGTCTCTCAGCACAGGTGAATCCCATCTACATATGCCCACACCCTACTCCAGATGCCCGCCATCAGGCATGCATGCAGGACTGTAAGGATCCATCATCAATCCTAATGGTGGGAGGGCGGTAAAGCCTGATACTTTTTATACCCTACATATACACACTCACAAAATCACACATATACAAACAGTTCTCATAACTGCAAAAATCAAATCCAAGCTCCTCATTCAGGTATTTTGGACTGACTAAACCTAGTCTAGTCTTCAGAGCATCACCATCTACCACCATCGCCACATCCATGCTCCAGGATCTAACTAGTCTCCCTACTTCCGCACTCAAAACCTTCCATTCATTCTTCACAAAACAGCTCTACTTATGCTTTTCTTTTCTATCTCTTATGTTAATAAGCTCACACCATGCCATTGCTCTAGACGTCTCTGAGAGACTTCCATTGCACTTAAACCCCAAATCCTTCCCATGACCTTCACAATCCTAAATGGCCTGGTAGTCTCTGAATACCTCTCCAAGTACCTGCCCCCTTGCTGACTCCACTCCAACCACAGGTCTGTCTGTCTGTTCCTTCAACAAGTCAAACTCATTCCACACCTCTCTCTTCTCTTTCCCAGTATGTTCTTCACTCAACTCTTCCCATGACTGACTCATTCTTACCCTTCTGTTTTAAGGTCAAAAAGTCACCAATCAAAGAGACACTCTCCTGCTGATAGCCCTAATTAAAATTACTAAGACTAAAAGCCTTACTTATAGTTTCTTATCATGTGATTTATTTTATTTGTAATACTTATCTCTAATCATCTTGTTTGTTCACTTGGCTATTATCTGTCTCCATCAGGGTAGGTTCTTACTAAAGATGTTTACAGAAAAATAGGCAGGTCTTGCCACTGAGTTGTTGCACAATAAATTCATGCTACCCAGTTAATGAATTAATCAAACTTGAACTATCAAAGCACTGATATGTCACCTCATGTAGAGCTAAGGTGTAGTTATGATGAAAGAGGGTTATAGAAACTTTTCCTTGTGTAATCATTAATATTGTACAACGTTTAGACAATACTAGACTCTGCATTCAGGCAGGAAAGGAAAAAGCTGTATAAGTACTATATACTGTAGTTATTTCCAGTATAAATACTAAAATAAAAAACAAAATTATAAGTGGTGGCAGAACTGATTTTAGAATTTGGTATCCCTGAACCTATTAATCTAAATTAATACCACACTCTGCAGGGAAGGCAGAATCAAGGGCAACTCCATCTCATCCTCACTCTCCAGAGATTATTGACTACAGCAAAGTCAAAAGCTCATTAGCCAGCTACTAGAAGAGAAATGACATATACCTGAAGCACAGGAACCCAAATCAAAAATAAAGAGATGCTCTCTAGCCTCTGTAAAAATTCCTAACTAGAAAAGACTCTTCTCTTCAAGGAAAAGTCTGAAAAGGCTCTTGGTATCACAGATTTTGTCATGTTGAATGACAATTCCATGTCCCACACACCAGCATCCAGGTTGTCATGTAAGGGGTTGTGCAGGAGAGAAAACCTGTTCTCCAGGTACCCAAATATGGCCACAAGGATCAGCTGGCCTCTGCCAGACAACAGCCCCCATTCCCTCAGTACCACTAACCTCACCAAGGCCAATCTTTACCAAGTGAGGGGGATGGAGAGAACAGTGTGCTGGAAGGCTTCTGTGTGGGTCCTCACTCATAAGCCTCAGCCAAGAGCAGGGCACATAGCAGAAACCAAAACACATTACTGAGTGGGCCTGCAAAGGATGACTCAAAAACCAGCTCTCCATTTAAAAGGAGACAAGGCTAATTAATATTCAAACTTTAGCAAAAAAAATGCTCCAATCGCACCCTCAGAAAAAAAAAACAAAGCTAAAGCTTATCCAGTGAGAAATCATCTTCATTGAAGTAACATCTCTGCATTTTGTCATATAAAGCATATTACACAACATGGTCACCATGGCTAAGAGTATTATGTATATTAAAAACTGCTAAGACAGTAATTAGTTCTTTCTTTCTTCTTTTTGAGAAGAACTGGTGTGTAGGCCAGAGATGCGGGGGCTGAGAGGAATTACCAGAGACAGAGTGGGGAGCAGAACAGGTGGATCTACTGAAATACACTGCTGAGGGGAGCAGTGGGTGAGACAGGAGAGGTCTGCTGCACCGTTTGTGGGTCACCTCCCTGGCAGGGGCTCAAACTCAGGCCATAGTAGTGATAGTGCTGAGACTTAACCTCTAGACCACCAGGGAGTCTCACTTAGTTCTTAGCTAAAGTTAAAAAAAAAGTTATAAAAAAAAAAGTTACAACTGTGAGGTGATAGATAGTTAATTCACCTTACTATGGTAATCATTTCACAATATAAACATATACCAAAAGATTATGCTGTATACCCTAAACTTACACATTGTTATACATTAATTATATCTCAATAAAACTGGGGGAAATACTTCTTTATTTAAAAAAAAGTCAAAAATCTACTTTTTCAATTTAGCTGAATAGTGAAAATTGAAAAGATCCTCCATTGATAATGGAGAATATCCACCAGAATTCCAGAATATTCTAATGCAAGGGTGGAAGGGTAGGGAATGAAGGAAGGAAAGGAGTCGAGGGTGGGAAGGGGAAGAGTTTTTTGTCTGTGAAGGTCAGATAAAAGGTGAAGTGGTGTTTTGCATTTTTTTGTAAAAAAAGTTAAGAAAGAGAACTGAGATTTATTGCATTCCTATCATGTGCCAGCCACTGTACAAAAGCTATTTCATTTCCTCTTCCCAATTTACAGCATAATAATCCAGTCTGCCCAACATCATACAGCTAGTAAATGAAATTAGAATTCAATCTCAGATTTCTTTAACATCTATGTATTTTTTAAATGTTAATAAAAAAATTGTCCAAAACATATTACTCAGCATTCAAAAAAGATAAACACATGCAATTTGCAGCAACATGGATGGCGCTGGAAGGGATCATGCTCAGCGAAATAAGCCAAAAAGAAAAAGAAAAATACCGGATGGTCTCACTCATAGCAGGAATCTAGAAAACGTAAATAAGGGACCAGGAAAATGAATAACTATAAGAAAGTGAAAATCAAAATCAACAAAAAACTATGAACCAGAGACACTTTTTGGGGGGTGGGGGGCGGGAGGGGAGGCATTGGGGTCAGAATAGGGGGTTTGCAATTGTATGAGGGAATATAAAAATAAAATTTATTATTTAAAAAAAAAAATTGTCCAAAACTTGGAACTGTTACAGGGCAACCCAATGTGAAATGGGTTGGCCTCACTGTGGGTCCTCAACTGCACACTTAAAAGGGACTTATAATGAGACTTTCAACGTAGGCATACACAAAAAGGGTTATAAAAGGTTTATTTACCAAAAAAAGGGAGGAAATAAAGAAAGGAAAAACTCAGGGAGAAAGAGGTGGAGATAAATTGGTGAATGTGTCCTACCAGTTCCCCTGAGCCGGGACCCCAAAATCATGCTGAAAACAGGCAAAAAACCAAGTCCCCCCAAGGTCCACATGTGTGGTTATATACCAAGCCTGGCTGCTTAACTCCACCCTCAGTTCCCAGCAATCCTCCCTTCGGTGGTGATGGCATTATGGGATTTGTAGTCCTTGGTGTCTTGATCTCTTTGGTCTTGTTTGTGGAGTTTGTTCAGGACCTCCTTGCCCCCCAGCAGAACTATGGACAGATGTAAGACAGTGGTGGAGAGGGCAGGGTAGATCCTCTCAAGGTCAACTGCAGCACTTTTGACCAAGCCCTCCCCGGGACTAATTCTTTAGGAGAATGCACATGTGTTTGACTGGGCTATTTACCGATTAAGTCCAGATACTGTGAAGTTACATGTTCATTTACAGACTTCTGAATAGCAGAAAAAGTTACCTCAAAGGTTATACATTTATTGGGTGATAGGACATTGCCCAGCTTATCTTCAGCAGAGCATTATCTTTTTTAAAACCTATAAATACCCAGTTTCTTGAATGTCCTATGAATGAGTTTACCACCTCACTAGTTTCCTCCTTGATGAGCTAAATAAAATGCTGACATGATCATTTTATGTTTTTATGAATGTCACACCTCTCATGTTGGGAAATTATAATTCGATATTAATAGTGACAATACACTCTCCCCAGGTATACCTGCAAATAGTTTCCCAGCTCTTTGGGAAAACTAGTGTGGGCTCCAGCTGGGGGTGAAATGTTAGAAGTTAAAGGAGACTCCTGTGCCATATATCCAAGGACCCAGGGCTTTTCCTTTTCCTTCTGTCTTTTTTTAAATTTTATATATTTTTTACATCATTTTTCATTTTTGCACAACGTATGCCTTTTCATTTTGGTTATAGTTCCTGTACACTTTCCACCCCCCTTTTTTGATCCTACTCCCTCCTCCCCTCCCCCGTAGTATGTCTCTGGTTTATAGTTGCTTGTTAATTTTGACTTTTACTTTATTATAATTAGTCTTTTTCCTGACACCACTCAAAGTCTATCCCTTTCCTACTGCTGCTCAGAAAGCTTTTCTCTGTGGGATTTCCGTCAGGACCCCTGGATTGGGCACTTGATCTAGAACAAAGTGCTGGTTAACAGCCTCCCATCCAGGTCCCAGTACCCCTATGTACAGAATAACTAGATTTTCCTACCTATAGTCTCTACTACACCACACTTACCATCAAGCTCCCCAGTGCCTTGCCAGTGTCAGTTTTCATTTCCCCAATGATTACAAGTGGATTCCTATAAACCACCTTATAGTGTATAGGCTCACCATGTGGACTCCAGTTGAAACAAATGCAGTCAAAGAAGCATTCGGAGTGCTTCCAGTTTAAGGAAAGTATGGCAGGAAATCTCATGCTGCTAGACAAGTGTAATATGCTCCAGAGGAAAGCATCAGTGTTCATTTCCTTCCTGGAAGGAGCTGCCTTTGCCTCCTGCGTGCCCATGCCAGGCCAACCCGGAAGGACTACTGCACTGGGGGCAATATAAGACATTTAACTGAGCCGCACCTAGCTCTTTCTCATGTATTGCCTCAAAGTGGTACCTGACTTTTTCAAAAGCCTATCTTGACTCATTGGCTGGAGTCAAGGGCCATCGCACTCCTTCTGAATGTACTTTATACCTCAGCCTGGTATTCTGCACTTCATAGGCTCTTAGCAAATAATTGTTGGCTGACTGGCGGGCTGAGTACCCTTATCTTGAGATGGAAGGTCTTTATGTTGAGTGGTTTCATTTTGCGGTTCAGCAAATGGGTTAACCCTGTTAGGTGAAAGATTCCCTTGAGGACCGTCCAGATGCAAAGCTAGCAATCCAGAGCCTGCTGGATGGATGGAAGACCCTGGTCACAGAAATGGACACAAAAGTGAAAAAAGGAGCTAGGGGTGCTACATCAACTACTAGGACCTTTCTAAACAATTTTCATCCTATAACTTTGTCATAATCTGAGTAGCAAAAACGCATCTAAGTATATTTAAGCAAAAAAAAAAAGTTATTTTGACAAATGTTTATTTAAAAATCTTAAATGAAGATACTAATGGTTAAAAAGTTTACATTCTTTTTATCCTGGGGGGTGGGGTGAAGGGTGAGGGGGGACAGGCAAAGAATAAAGATAGCAAATATGCTATTAACAGCAGTAATTTAGATACTCTGTATTAATTTCCAGAGGGACAAATAGGTTTACAAACTTTTCAGGTCTCCCCCTCTTGATTTTAATCACTTTGCAGTGTGAATAGGAGTATGTGGAAAATATTATTCCAAAAAGGAAGAAGTAGAAAGGGACACGATAAAAATTAAAACTAAGGGGCCTCCCCTGTGGCACAGCGGTTGAGTGCTGGGTTGCGAAGCTGCCCGCGGCCTCTGAGGCGCCGGTTCGATCCCCGGCTGCTCCCCGGAGGAGGGTCCCACATGGCGCGCAGACCTCTCCTGCCGCCCGCTGCTCCCCTCAGCAGTGTACTTCGGTCCCTCTGCCTGCTCTGCTCCCTGCTCTGGCTCTGGTGAATTCTCTCACCCTCCCGCGCGTCTGACTGTACCCAGTGCATGTATAAACAAACAAACAAACAAACAAATAAATAAATAAAACATGCCTCTATAAAAAAAAAATTAAAACTAGAGACCACAAATGCAAAAAAAGTGAAATCACTTCACAAGGGGCTCATCCTCACTCCATTTACCTCCTCCTCCGTCCCCTTCCTCTTCCCTCCCCCTCCCCTTCCTCCCTCTCCCCTCCCCTCCCCCACTCTCCTCTCCCTCCCCCCCCCCTTCTTTTCTCCTCTGTCACATGGATGACTTCTTGGGTCTGTGAGCTGAAGTTGCCATGTTCTCATTGAACTGCTGTTCTCTAGGAAGGGATGACAGGCTTGCTGGGGCTCTGCAGACACCTTCCTCTTCAATGAGACCCACTCCCCACTCCACAGTATCCAACCTTCCCCACTGGAGCTTTCACCTAACAGTCCATCCCATTGACCAATGAAGCTGTGTGTCTGGTACCATGAACTCAAAGAGTAGAGCTGCTGAGAACGCTGATAAGTCACAGATTCTACACCTGGCTCTGGGGCACATCTGGATCATTCCCGGGAAGATAAATTCAGCATCTCACATGATTCAGGCAGGGATTAAGAGCCATGGGTGTTGCGGTGCTAAGGACGGCCAATTTTCCTGCCCATGGCATTCACACCTGGGGAATCAAGACGTCCAGGACTGACATTAATTGTCACACTTTATCATTATCACTATGGCATTTCTGGAGAATTCCTTAAACACTGAATGTAAACCATTTCACATGAAAAAGAGGACACATTGCTAAAGGAGTTCATATGAGAAATATGATTGATATAAAAAACATGATTAATGTAAGTGACATCATTCTATAACTTCAATAAAGCATTGATTTTTCTAAGAATTAACTCATTTAAAAGGCATCTTTATTATGTGTGCATAAAGTGTGTGTTAGATGAAATATTGGACAAATCACTTTTTTTTTTCAATAGGGGAGCCCTGAGTTCACCTGCAAGGAATAGTTTTTCATTCTACCCATACTGCCATCCATTTCTCCATAACCTATTTGTCAAGCTCAAGAAGTTGCCCATGCCCTACTGAAGCATTTATATTCTCCAATGGATCACAAGGGCTCCCACCAGTGCCATCATATATGCAGTACTCTTTTTTCCTTAATTTCTTATTTTTTTTAAGATTTATTTATTTATGCATACAAGAACTGGAGTACAGGCAAGAGGTGTGGGGGGGTGAAAGGATTCACCAGAGACAGAGTGGGGAACAGAATAGGCAGATTGAATGAATAAGGGGAGCAGCGGGAGAGACAGGAGAGGTCTGCTGCGCCATGTAGGTACCTCCCTGGCTGGGGATCAAACTTTTGCTGCAGTGGCTGTGGACAGCTTCATAGGTTGTGTCTTAACCCCTTGCGCCACCAGGGTGGCCCCTTAATTTCTTATTTTATGAGGGACCATCAATGCCCTGAACCCCTCTGAAGTCACATGTAAAACTCAGCTTCAACATCCCCATTACTGGAGTTGAGGGGTGCAAACATCAATCCTCCCCTTAAAGGATTATCATCAATGCAAGCTCTCTGAGAACTTAACTGGCCCACAGAGCTCTTTATCAAAGAGAAAGAAAGCGATTTGGACCCATGTCCCAGAGACCACTCACACTTCAAGTCCCCAAACTGACCTGTGCAGTGAACAAAATCTGACCTTGCCAAAGTTTAAAAAAGCCAGACTATAAACACAATTCTCAAACATAGATCAAAACAGTAAAAGAACATGACAGAGTTCATCTTCCAAACCTGCACAGATTTGTAAAATGTGATTTCTTTGGACACATTTAGTAAATAACTGGCACTTTGAGACATTATTTAAAAACAGAATTTTTTTTAATGTTTTAATAATACAAACAACAAAATCAGTTGCCAGTAGAACAATGCTTTGCCTTTGAAATTATAATTTTAAATATTCATCACTTGAGAAATAATTTCACACAGTCTCCAAGTAGAGCATTAATGTAGCTCTCTCATTGCTATTTCCCGGCTAGGTTCTCCAATATTACCACAAATAAGTGCTGTCTCTTAGGACTATTATGAGATGCTAGTGAGACAGCACATCGAATAGGTCCAACTCAAAACCAGGCTCCATAAATCCAATTTCATTGGATACTAAATTCCCAAATATGGGGTGAATCAGTGAAACCATGGATACTGAGCTGAGATCCCTCACTGTGCTTCCCCAACAACTCAACAAGACTTTTATAAACCAAAGTGAGAAAAGAAATGAAGTTGGAAAATCTATAGCAGATAGCAGATGTTAACTGCCTTTACCACCCCCAGCTTAAAATGCCTTCTCCTCTTATCCTTTAATACAAGACTACTTCTTACTCCTTCTTACTCAGTGAATTACCCAACACAATAAGAATAACTTACAGGCACAGACCCCAGGCCCTCAGCTCACTGGGGAGCAGTGTGACCTTGGCCAGCAGAGCGTAACCCTGCCAATACACACGACCTCTCAAAGCTCCAACTTCCTCATCAGCAAAGCAGAGAAACTGCCTACATACTGTCTCTTACTCAAAATCCTAAATTCTCTGAATTAAACAGAAATCCTCCCCAATAAGGCATGCTAAAATAAAATCCCTCAGAAAAGACAGGTGTGCAGAGGGACTGTATCCAAGTGGAACGTTGGGCTTTTCAAAGTTTGAGCCGTATCACGGCCACTAACTTGATCCTGGAGAGCTAGCTAGTGTGTTAAGTATCAAGTAAAGCAGTTCGCACAATGATTCTAGAATTTCCAACAGCTTCGAGCCAAGCAAAGAGAAACTATAAGAACTAAAAAGAAACCAACCACCAGATGTCACTCTCACAAAAAAAAAAAAAAAAAAAAAAACTGAATTGGATTAATTAGCATTTCGTTTTTAAAAAACGAAACAGTTAACTTTACAAAGGGGAAAAGTCTTTCCCTTTCTGATTTTCATTATAGAGTTGAATGGCAGCTTAAGGCAGAGGTTAAGATCTAAGGTCAATACTTAACTGGAAAACCATGCAGTCAAAATTAACATTGAGCAAATACTTTAAATTGCTATTGTAATAAAGTATACATGGTTTTGTATATAACATCACAGAGGAAAAGGTATGTACAAGCATAAAATATGTACAGTGATGTATGGTGTGCAATAAACAGGTAAAATATAATATTTTTAATTGTGTATTGTTGAATTTGTTTCATATAAATGAGCAACTTACTTTTCTGTACATATTCCTCAGCTATTTTTATGGCTGTGAAATAAGGCTTGGCAATCACTTACATGTCAAGCACCCTATCCACTAGTGCCCAGCCTCCCTCCCATCAAACCTAGAGTAAACACAGGAATACCTAGGGCACCCCATTTTTGCTTGGGAATAATTTTACACTAACAAGCAAGCAGCAACAAACAGAACCAAAAGACTTGTGTTTTAACATTTTTAATTGTTTAATTTTGAAACTCTCACTAGGCATTTTAAAATTAAAATGAACAAAACATATCATTTCTCCCTATGAATAAATAATCCTAAATCCCACTTAGTAACACCAAGGTACTATATTGGACATTTAGATGCATATACATATAATATTCAAAAGGGCAGGCTTATTATGAAAAGGGAAGGGAAGTAAAGGATGCTTGCACAGACACAAGGAGACAGAAAGAGCTGCCCCTGAAAGGGACAGGTTTGCTAAAAGAAAGGACTGCACGGTCACAGGCCAGCAGTCTTGGGAGAAGCTGCCTCTGCTGCTTTACAAAGAGAGACGGCTGGTGAAGAGACACACCTGATAGTCACAGGCGGGCCGGAGAACAGCTGCTAGATGCTTATTTCTAATTCACAATCACAAAAAGTGAGCATTTCACTTCCACTATTACTACAAATTATTATGTTTGATGATAATAATAACTAACACCATGAGTGGCAAACACTGCTCTAAATCCTTAGCATGCATTAACACATTTTATCTTCTAAAGGACCATAAAAGAAATTAACTTATCCAACATTCCATAACTGAGCTGCCATGTTTCCACCTGTGCAATGGGAATAATACCACTTAGCTTACAGCACTGCTGTGAGGCATAACTGAAGTAATGTACTCAATGCACCCAGCACAGCATTGACATGACTCTGATAAACAATCTTTTTGGCCATTAAATGGCTTAACAGCCGAAAGTCTTCAATACATTCTAAAGATGAGCAAAAAGAAACTTCTTGCTTCATCTTGCTCAACCCTCAAACTTTCTAGCTATAAAAGAAAAATGGCAGTTAGCATTCCCATTGGCAGTTCTACTCCAAAGTATAGTCTTTTTAAAAGATCACAGAATCACGTCATTTAATATGAGTGCTTAGAAAAGGCAATTCCTGAAGAATAAGGTTTCAAAGGTGACCACAAACCAAAAAGCCCCTGATGCCAGAGATACAGGGCAAAAGGACTTGAGCTCACGTGCTTAGAATCAGCCTGCCTGGGTTCAAATCTTAGTTTTTACCTCTCACAGTTTGTGATCTTGGTCATGCTATTTTCCTTGTTTGTGCCTCAGTTTCCCCTCTCACTGAGTTGTCCACAGATTAACTGATATATTCATGAAGCACAAAAAACAAAGCATCCAATACAAAACAAGTCTATGGTCATAGCACCCTGAACACACTCAATCTCGTCCAATACAATACAAGAGTTACTCTGATATTATTGTTAGGACACAAATCTCTAAAAGCACTGGGGAGTGGAACTATGTACTAGAGCCTGGAAAAGGTGGGAGAGTGCAGAGGGCAGAGCAGTTGGCACTAAGAATCCTGGCTCAGCCTCCCCCTGGCTAACATGTCCCACTGCCCCCAAATAGATGAGTCCACCTTAACAGAGATCAACAAACCCATACGCCCAGTCTAGTCTATTGACTGGTTTTGCAAATAAAGTTTTGCCGGAACACCATCACACTCCACCATTTATTTATTCCTATTACAACCACAGAGTTGAGTAGCTGCAACTTGGACATCATATACAAAGTCAAAAATATCACTACCTGACCATTTACAGAAAAAGTTTGCCTAACTGCGCACAAATGGATAAAACATCAAATTTCCTTCTCTACCTTTTGGTTGTTTTAAAGACAGGGTGAGAAACAGGTATGAACAATTTATAAAACAGTTGAAATTATTTACCAAAAATTCCAGTCTTTAAGCTTTAAACTCAAGGGGAAATAATGCCAAGAACATGGGTGAGAGTCCCACCATCAGCTGCATGACTACTTTGCCTTGGGAAAGTTATTTAGTTTCCTTAAGACTCATATCGTCATTGTAAAATGGGAATAATGATACCAAACTTGTAAGACTGGAAGAATTAAATAAGATATAAGTAGGTTTTTGGCATGATATCTGGTCCATAGTAAGTACCCAATCATATCAATTCTCATTAAATTACTACTTTCACTGCTACTGCAGGGGAAAGTTCAATGTCCAGATATTGCACCACTCAGAGAGTATTTTGCCTCCCAAGGTATCTACCCTCATAAGAATTATAGGTGCTTGCAAAGCAGAGAAGCTGAGAACTGTATTCTGTTCTTTTGGGACAAAGTAAGAAAATCTTAAGACTATCATACTCTCATTTCTGTCAAGACTAAATTCTCCTCTACTCCCACCAAAATGTCCTAAGAAAATTTCAGGGAGACGTTAAATGCCTACCTACACATTTATATTATGTTGAGAAATAAACTATACGATAAAACAAATTAACAATAAATTCCATCATAAGTGAAAGGTTGACATTTTGTTTCTAACAAGAGAACAATCAAATACGGAAACATTCAAAACTAGCAGAAAGTAGCATAAATCCCTGCCAGAGGGATTAGTATAAAAGATCATATAATTATTATCTTGAATTATATATTAGACATCACCTAACCACTTCCAAGTACTCCATATCCTGATGTTGCCTGTTGACCCAACAATTTCTTTGTATAACATTTCCCCCTTATAGTACAGGGTCTAGCCTAGGGTCAATGTTTTCATTTAGCTATAATGACTCCTAAACCTCCTTTGTTCTGAAATATTTTCACAGTATTTGTTTTTTATGACACTGACATTTTTGGAGAGTACGGCTCTCACCTCCTTTTTTTAAAAATAGAACATTCCTGATTTAAAGTCTCTCTGATGTTTCCTCAGGATTAGATTCAGGTTAGACTGCTCCAGAAGGGACAATGTGTCCTTGTCAGGTCATTTATATCTGGAGGCACAGATGTTCATCTGCTCTCCTTGGTGACATTAATTTTGATCACCTGGCCAAAGTGTTGTCTGATTTCTCCACTGTCTAGTTACTATATTTGTCTTACAACAAATAAGGACTCTGGTGAGACAAAGTAAAAACAGATAAATATGCTTTTCACCCAAATGTGCCTCTAGTCGCACCTATGGTGATGGCTACCCACCCAACTCAACCTTTACTAAGATAGCTAAAAACTAGTTTGATACCGCTAGCATTCCCTCTACTTTTATCAGTCTTGGCATATTCTACTGAAAGCAAAAGTCCTTCAGTTTCCCCCATTTTTCTATCTAGTTATCATCAACATGGTCTCAAGGATTCCTATTATTCAAAAAAGTCTATATAATACATTACTGTTCTAAATTTTTTTCCAAGTTTGTACCATCCCAATTTTTGTCTAGGTAACTTTTAAGTTTCTATTTACCCCTCTGAGTAAATTATAATGCCTTGGACTTGCTTATATTAAACTCCAGTTTTGCCAAGATTATACACGGTTGAAGCAGATCTAAATTTCAGCAATGACGCAACCATTTGTCCGACTCTTAATGAAAACTGAGGTATGTAGCCACTGGCTGAAATACTTAATGCACCAGTGTATATCACAAAATGGGCTTTATTAAAATGAGAATAAGTGTCTACCTGATTTGCTGCCATCTAAAGGTCAGTTTCATTATTAATTCTAAGCTGTG
Organism: Talpa europaea; assembly: GCF_964194135.1. Taxonomy (NCBI): domain Eukaryota; kingdom Metazoa; phylum Chordata; class Mammalia; order Eulipotyphla; family Talpidae; genus Talpa; species Talpa europaea. Next base: position 25,133,551 of record NC_140074.1, on the reverse strand, counting down.
CTGTTTACTGATTGCTCTAAATACTTGGAGAGGAAATTGAAGGACTGTTGACATTTACATGAGAATAATAGTGCACACATCTTAAACTCAGTTTTTTATATCATTTCTTTTTAATTAAGAGAAAGAGCCAGCTATAGTGAAAACAGGCAAAAATATGCTGCCAATCTGAAAATAAAGAAGTGCCAAAATTAAAAAGCTTAGAAGCAGCAAAAGAAAAGAGTCACTCAAATAGAGTTGAAGTCAGTCAAAACAGAAACTTGAGGAACTTTAGTACAATTCAGACACAGGAGCTCCTGAGAGCATTGTATATTTGTGGCTGTAAAGGAAGTGAATTAATTGCAAGAAAATTATTTATATCCATTAAGATATACATAAGCAAGATCCGGAAGACAGAAATCATTTTTCCCTTTCTGATTTTTTCCCGCTGTCAAGCAAGCAAGAGAAAACTGCAGCTGTCTTAACAGCAGTGTTCCAACACCCATTCCCCAACTTCCGGAGTATAAAAGGCAGTGGCAGCAGAAGTTTCTCAATTACAGCTTCCAGATCCCTGAATCACTGCTGCAAAAATGCTGAAAACTCTTAGCTCCAGAATTATTGGCCACAGAATATGAACACCTCCCCTGGAACTGAGGGTCATTTCTGGAGTCCAGCCTAGAACCACTTCTTCAGTTTCCCTTCCCACCCCTGTGCCTTTTGTAAACACCTAATTCCCTTTTTCAACTCTTATTACTTAAACTACCTACCACAGTTTCTGTTTCGTGTACTGAAACCTGTCAGAATGAGACAGATGACAGAGAAGAAAATAAACAAGATAATACAGATGGTGATCATATCTAAGAGGAAATAAACAGGATATGTAATAAAGAGAAAGGCTGCTTTGAAGACGGAACCCAAGGAAAGCCACATTTGGAATCTGATCTTTAATTCGAGGACAGAAAGCTGATAGGGAGCTAGTCATGTGAAGGACGGTTAAAGTCTGCCAGCCTGGGGAAAAGCCCAGGCAAGAGCACTGTGGTGGAAAAGAACTCAGTATGTTCAAGAAATCTAAAGGAAACTAGGCTGACGAGCAAGGGGAGAAATATCAGGAAGTAAACTAGAGGATGAAGGCAAAAGCAGACGACAAAGACCACAGGAAGGATGTGGATTTTATTCTAAATGTTATGGAAAACCACTAGAAGGTTTTGAGCAAGGGAGTAACATGTGATCAATGTTTGTAAATGAGCCCTTGGACTGCAGAGTGGAAAGTGAATTACAGAAGGCAGGGAGGAAGCAGTTAGGATGCTATCTCCCAGAGGTTACTGTTATCTCCCAGAGAAGACTGGTGTGGACCGAGCGATGGTGATAATGGAGAAAGGGAAGAGGTCGGTATGCAGTATGGCACCATTTTTTGCCAGAAGACTGGTCAGAACTAGCCGATGACAGATATATAGAAAAAAGGTAGGTCAAGTTGAAGGGAAAAGAGAAGAAAATCAAGGATGAGGGATGGGGACAGCTTTTCTGCTGAGCAATGCTCTTTTGGATTGTTTACTAAAGCCTGAGTTTGTGCTTGCAACTATTAGAGAAAGGGCAATTTTCTTCAAATTGCCACAGTTGAAATGGAATGCACGGTGGTCTTTACAAAAGAGATAAAAGTTCATTTAAGCACGTCACATGTGCTAATCTGTGAAGCCTAATCTGTTGCCATGAGAAACCTGCACCTCTAGGCACGCAGCCCCAAAGTTCTGACTTGGCCAGAGCTGTAACTTATCTAAGTTAAAATGTAATGGCCTCCTGTACAAACCACAAATGGAGGTAGAAGCAGCTGAATCTTTAGAAGGAAAAAATATGCTATTTTAACAGCTTTACTTTTTAAATTTTAAATATAAGTACTGATGTGACTCATTTGTGGAGTCTCACACCTTAGTAAAGTCATTTCAACTATTTTTGAAATCAGACTGAGATTGCTTTATGTCATGGGAAAGAATTCCATGGATCTCAATGTTTTCTCTTCTGAAAGGCTGTGAGAAATACCACCATATGCATGTCATTACTACTAAATAAGAAAATTGTGAGAAATGTGAACTCAGGCTTCCAAAAGCATTAAGCGTATGAATAAATTATGATCATCCTCACTTTGTGAACATTCCTTATTTTCCAACTAGATTGCATGTGTTATTTCATCTAGCCCCACAGTAGGCATGGCTCCAGGTGCCTTACCCTTGTGAATATTGAATATGAAGATATTCAATATGGCTACTTGCAATATTTGAAACAATCTTACAATTATTCTTCCCTGCACTATAAAAAACAAAGTCTATACAGAGTTGCTATTCCAATTAATGGCTGCAACTAAGCATTTATAGTATAGGAGAAACAGGGTAAAGCACCAGGCCTAGCCACTAGCAACTTTCTGAGGTGGGCATTAAGATTCTCATGTACTGATGAGGAGTTGGATGGATGTTCAAGAAATCTAAAGGAAGCCAGGTGGCGAGTTTGCCCTAGATCACATTGTGAACAAACTGCAGAACCCAACCCAAAGCTGCTAAAGTGCAAGTCCACCCATGTTCTTTCTTCTCAACATATGCCTTCCTAGGAAGAGACACAACAAATCTGAAATTCAGGGGTGCCTGAAAGGAGACTATTTGACCTTTGTCTTATTTGGTACTTAAGCTAAGAAGACAATCTTTTCATTCCAGTGGTGGTAGTTAGAAATGTAATTTGCTTGTTCATCTTCCCATCCAGAAGCCAAAAATGTTGGACAAATAACATCTGTGTTTGGAATGAACTAGAAAATCAAGAAAAATAATCATCCATATAAACTGTATATTTTCCACTTTCTTGCAAATGGACAAATTATTCATTCCTCCTGGGGTCATTCACACAGTCCTCCACCTGCTCTCCGACCCGGTCACAGCGGACGGGTGAAGAAGTCCACATCAAGCACTGACCCAATACACTCTGCTCTCCAGTCTTGCTTTCTGATGCTTAACACTGTTACTCTTTCCCCATCATATATAATGGCTGCTGATTTTTATTTCTATCTTGACATTTTTATTTTTCCTGGTGATTTTTAATTACTCAATTATTTGAAGTATAAAAAGTATATTGAAATAAGAGCAAATGGGCACAAGAAATCTTTACAGGATGATGGAAATGTCTTTAATTGGATGTAATGACGGTTGCACAACTATGTAAATTTATTAAGTCACTGAAATATACACTTAAAAGGAGTGAATTCTGTGCTATGCAAATTGTATCTCAATAAGCCTATTTTTTTAAAGTATATTGAGATAATGCTAATAGAGTACACAGGTAATGTCTTCTTCCTGACTGAGAGGTTAAAAATATCACATTGCTGGAAAGCACTCAAGGGTGTTCCTTTACTGCTTTCTATGAAGGAGAAGGGCCAAGGGCCACCTTTTCCTTTTGGAACCACAGGCACCAATGCCCCATCCTGCTGGGGGTTCTAGCATGTGCTAGGGGAAATATTTCTCTTTCGAGGGAGCAATGAATGCTAAATAGCTACTGAGCTCCTGGAAGAGATGAAAGAAGAAAGTAACTAGAAAGGCCAAAGGAGAAGAGGTACCACCAGGAGATCTTAAATGATGAAGAGGAATTCACCAGGTAAGGGAATGGCATGTGAAAAAGCTGAAAAGTGGGAGAGGCCAATCTTTTGAGAAAGAGGGCAAGGAAGGGGAACTACACTAACATGGCTGATGTTAAAGGCTGTGCGAGGAATGCAAACTTCTGGGAACTACCTCAGACCTACTGAGTAAGACTCCCTCTTGGTGGAATCTAGGAATGTGTATTTTATAAGCCACCCACTGCCCAACCCAACTAATTTGATGCATACCAAAGTGAAAGCTGTACTAAGTAAGATCCTAAGTAAGGCCTTATATGCCAGGCAGTGTTTGCATAACAGAAGCTGTGAACAGATTTTTAATGCACTTGAACTTTAGAAAAAGCGCTCTAGCATGGTTCATTGCTTTGGAGAAGAGAAAGAAACCTAAAGTTCCGTCCAGCTGTGCCCAGAACTGCACATACACTGTCACCTCTCCTTTACCTTTAAACCTCTTATATGAAGGTGGCCACTCAAACATACTTTCTCCAAGTCACAGTCTCCTATTAAATCTAGGTGCTCTATGAAAACCCTGTAAGAAAATCATGACAAGCACCAATGTTAAAGCGGCAAGGGATGTCAGCACAGCAAAACATTTGGAGAACACAGATGTTACCAGTTATACCATTTATGTGTCAGTGGGCAAACGTCATTTTCAAAACATTGACATTGCCACTTTCCTTATTAACAAATATTAACACTGTTCTGCTTAAAGAGAAACCCATGTTTACCAGTCTTTTTTGTGGGAAGTGGCTTCCCTCTCCCCTCAGGGAAGAGAGGACTATAAATCTGCAGAACTGACCTAGCTGGAATCCTGGGATTAGCCAGAGCAGTAACTGCATCTTATCCTAAAGGACCTCATCCGTGAAGAGACCTCGAGACAACACCAGTTCCTTATTAGGTTGGGAAAGCAATGTTAAGCACCCACATCATAATGCCTTAATAATACAGTGCTAAAAACAGTGGGCTATGGTAGTGGACTATGGTGCTCTGGTGGTGGGAGTGCTGTGGTAGCAATGAAAGGGGGGATCCTATACTTTCAAAATAAAAACAATATGAACCAATGTTATGTCAATTAAAAATTTTAAAGATATTTAGTGCTAAGAATCAATGCTTGAGCCCCATATGCCAGGCATTTATAGGCTTTAGTCCTCAAACAGCCCTCTGAAGTAGGTTCTACTGTCTTCATTTTACAGAGGAAACAAAACTTTACTTACATAAATTTACTTATATAATTTTATTATTTAAGTAATAAATAATATTATTTTTAAAAGATTTATTTTTATACAAGAACTGGGGTATAGGCCAGAGGCGTGGGAGGGTGAGAGAATTCACCAGAGACAGAACGGGGAGCAGAACAGGCAGACGGACTGAAATACACTGCTGAGTGGAGCAGCGGGCGAGAGACAGGAGAGGTCTGCCGCGCCATGTGGGGATCTCCCTGGCTGACCGGGAATCGAACCTGCGCTGCAGAGGCTGCGGAAAGATTCATAGCGCTGCGCTCAACCTGCTACACCACTGGGGAGGCCCAATAATATTATTTTGAATGAGTAAAACCATAGTTTAGTGAACACACTAAAACTTTTGCTGCAGAGTCTTCATCAAATCCATAAATAATAGTATTATTTATTATTATTTATTTACATAGGTTTAACATAAAAGAGCAAGGATTCCAACCCATGTCTGCCTGACTCCAGAACTTCTATGTTAGCACTTCAAGGGATGTATCAAGCAGATTTCTATTTTTTCTCAGTCTTTTTGTATTGATGAGTATTAAAGAAACAAGTAATTTAATTCATAACATTTTCAACACATTAAAAAAATTTATACATATCCCTAGAAACCACCTAGTGCAGGGATCAGCAAACATTTTCCCTAAAGGACCTACAAATATTTAGGCAATTTGCTCTGTATCCCAACGAACTCTACTGCTGTTGTGTGAAAGCAGCCACAGGTGATAAGCATGGACTTGGCTGTGTTCCAATAATACTTTATTTACAAAAGTGGGGAGTGAAGGGCAGGCTTCCAGTGCAGGTTGCACCCTCTGACCTAGTGGAAAGGGCACTAATGTGCAGTTAGAGTTCCTGGCTTCTAACCATGATTCTGTGGCTAAGCAAGCTGAGTGACCTTGGGCAGGTCACTTCCTTCCTATTTTGAAGATGTATACTTCTGCAAAATGTTCTTCTCAAATGACTACTAGTGTACTCACTAAAACATTTACTGCAGATTCTTCATCAAATCCATAAATAATGATCAGTGGTAGTGTAACAGGGTGGTCCCCAGGAAAGGGGGAGGTTCCCTGCCCCACCCAAGGGAGGGTGGAGCTGAGCAGGAATAGGAGAAGCTGCAGAAGAGACTGAGGAAGGAAGCAGGATGGAGCCTAGAGACACGTGAAGAAACTGCGCTTGTCTTTTGGTCGTAGACTGGGTGAGACCCATGGGGAGGTGACAATGGCAGCTTTTATCTTGATGTTGATTTTGCTCCTTTCCTTCCGGGCTTGTCTGCTTGTTTCTGACCCTTTGCTGTGGGTCCCCACTGGAAGATGCTTTAGACTTGTGGCAGGCTTTGGGGCCTTGCTCTGGGCCAATCCCATATGGATGGACTTTTACCCACGAGGGGACGGGTAACTTTGGGTGCTTCATTTAGAAACTAGATTATTTGCCTTTCCTGTATTGTTTCCTAGTTGTATTAAAGTTCCTTCCCATTAAAGTCTCATATGTTTTGTGTTGATGTGGCGGATGGCAGAACCCATTTAGAATAAGCAGGTTTGCGGGGTTTGGGCTGCCCCTCTTCCTGTCCTATAACAGTAGCACTATCTTAGGGTAAAAACATAAAGTAAAAGAGATTTAGCATTTTTAAAAGAATTTCCATGTGCTTTGTAGATTCTCATTTCATCCTTATCACCAAAGTTATGGGGTAGGTATTATTATTATTTTCATTTTATAAGTGAAGAACATCAGCAAGTTAGATAATCTGTCCAGGGTCACACAGGACGTGGGGAGCCCAGATCAGAAGCTATGCTGGTCACACCTCAGAAGCTCCACACTGCTTTGCCTGGACAGGAGGGGAAGTGTTCTTATTCTTGGCCAGTGAGCACTCAGTCGATGCTTTTGCACAGATGATGATATATGAATGCCTCTGGGAGAGGGTTTGGAGTCAGGCCTCACTCCCCTCTCTCCAGGACTCTCCCACCCAGTCATCTGCCTTGTCTGCCTCCTCTTCAAAAGATCATACCCCCATTTGACCTGAAAAAGAATGTGGATTTTGAGGTTTCTTTACTTTGGTCCTGAGTAGAAAGACCATAGTTTATGTATTGGGGGAAAAAAAAAAAGCCAGGAACCTCAGAACTCTGAGACAAAGTGTTCTAAGAACCCAGAGAGGGGAAAAAAGAGGGATTGAGGCCACAGAGAAATAATGACAGGTCCTGCTGCCCACTCGGTGATCAGCAAGGATGTCAGGCTGGTTCCATATGTATCACAGAACTTAGTGAGGCTAAGAGTCTATGTGATGAAACATAAGCCTATGGCATTGCTCAAACATGTCTGACTTGTCTGTCTCCTTAACCACCGCATTGCAGCGTGCAGTCAGCAGTCTAAAGCTGTACTTCGGGAACATAATTGGGAAAGCAGAAAATAAATGAAACCAGGTAATGGGATCATCATTTCTTCCTTTATCAAAATAAAAAGAAAGTTAGAAGAGAAAAAGAAACATATTCCCAAAATACAGGAGGATACTCTGTCTCCCTACACTGCAGAAAATAAAACAGACAAAAAACAAAGCCAGATTCCTTATTGCAGTACTCAAGACCTAACAGAAGCTGCTGGAACACACAACCAGCTCTCTTGCCTCAACCAGGTAACTCTCACACACCCTCCCCTCCAGCACTATGACCTCCACCAGGCTCATGGAGACCTGAGCATGTTGCCTCCAATACGCCCTCTGCCTGGAGGCAGAACAGCTGATCTGTTCCAAGGGTTGCATGCTGAAATTCCACCCCACAAAGTGCAGATTTCAATGTCACCTCCTATATCACAGATGTCCAAGCTAAAAAGAGCTTCACGAACATATCATCAAGTTCAATTTTTCTTGGCACCAATGAGGAAACCAAGGCCCAAAGGGTAAAAGAGACTTGCTCTAAGTCACACAGTTGGTCAGAAACCAGGTCAGCAGATTTACAGGTAAAACCCTCCCCCTAAAAGCACCAAGTCTGCTTATACCCTCTCTGGACTCTTCCCTACAGATAGCTGTCCAGAGTTGGTCAGAGTTATCTGTGTCTGCATTCCTGATCATCTGCTCCAGGGGGTCAAAACCATTTTTTTTTTAAGATTTTATTTATTTTTGCGTAGAAGAACTGGGGCATAGGACAGAGGTGCGGGGGAAAGTGGATTCACCAGAGACAGAGTAGGGAACAGAACAGGCAGATCTACTGAAATGCACTGCTGACGGGAGCAGCAGGTAAAAGCAGGAGCGGTCTGCTGCTCCATATGAGGGTTAGCTTCCTGGCTGGGGATGGAACTCAGGCCACCTCAGTGGACCTTCACAATGGTAGCACTGAGACTTAACCCCTAGACCACCAGGGAGGCCCCAAAACCATTTCTTATCCATCATGTTATTCTAATATTTAGCTACCTTTGCATAATTGGGCCTTCAGTTGGGCCTTCAGTTTTAACAAGTGAAAACACTAGAAAACTACCTGTCTCCCCACCTTCTGCCTTGTCCCCTCCAATAAGTCTCCATGCACCTACAGTGCTGGTCCCTCCATACCCCTCCTCAGCTTAGACCCTTAAATATACACCATGATAGCCACAATTGGCATGGGCTCAATGGCCCATTGTACTCTTGCAACTTCATTCTCTTCTCCTTGACCTCTGCGCATTATGTGTGCTGTTCCCTCCCCCAGGACACATTAAGAGTTCCCTCATCCCTAACTCTCTTCTACATTGCAAACTCCTATTTATCCTGCAAAACCAGAATTCCTAAGTCTCCAGGAAACCATCTCTGACTACCCATCCCCCTGGGGTAAGGTACCCTCCTCTCTGCTCCCAAACCATGCCGGCATCCCTCCTCTATGCACAGATATTGCATATATTTATCTACATCCCTGTACCCATCCCCCACTTGATCATAACTCAGGGTGAGAACTGTGACTTCCTCTCCAACCCCAAGCACAATATCCTGCACATTAAATTAGACTAATTCCTTTAACTTACTATTTTATAATCAAATTCAACAAATATATATATATACATATAGATAGATAGATAGATAGATAGATAGATAGATAGATAGATAGATAGATAGATAGATAAATGGGATTTTAAGATTTAGGATTGAACATTTCAGGAAAATTGTCTGTGTTAACTGGAGCCAGAGCTGAAGCTGATGGTTAAGGCTATTTTCTTCCTCTCACTAACCTGCACAACAATTTACAAACACTTTTTTTTTAACCTTGCCCACATTGATGTACTTATAAACAAATGGCCCATGCTCCCTCAAGAAAATTTAGTAAGCCACAGAGGAGTTTATTCTGTGTGATGTCCTTCCCAATCCTTTACAACCACCTGAAAAAGGACTGGGCTGAATCCTACTCCACCACTGCCCAGCCATGCATATATATCACTCCACTCCCTCCCCATACCACTGATCTTCAAACTGGGGATCAGGCCCGTAAGCAATTTCTCCTCCATTGTCTCAATGAGAAGGCCCACAAATACGACCTCTACACTACTTCAGCTCTCTTCACTCTCACATTAACTGCTGCCAAGGTCACCTTGCCCTTCCTGCTGCCACCTCCACAATCTGACTGCATCAACTTCGCCAGATTTATCTTCCTAAAATTAATAATCTTATCACATTTGCCTAGCTAAAAAAAAAACTTCCAGACTCCCAGCTTTTAGATCACAGAACCCAAACTCCTGAGCATGATTCACCAGACACTAGCCCACAGGAGGAAGCTGGCCTTGACAGTTCCAGCCTCTCACTTCTCTCCTTCCCATGTGCTGAGTGCCCTGTTGAACCCACAATATGTCCATCTCAGGTTCCACGTAGGCCTGAACCTTATCGCACTTGCTCCACCCACAAAAACCCTGCACACCCTTCAAGACCCAGTTCAAATACCATGACTTCTTTAAAATCTTTGCCAGGGCCTCCCCGGTGGCGCAGCGGTTGAGCGCTGGGTTGTGAAGCTGCCCGCAGCCTCTGCAGCACAGGTTCGATCCCCGACCGCCGGGCGAGGGTCCCACATGGAACGCAGACCTCTCCTGTCGCACCCTGCTGCTCCCCTCAGCAGTGTACTTCGTCAGTCTGCCTGTTCTGTTCCCCGCTCTGGCTCTGGTGAATTCTCTCACCCTCCCGCAATTCTGACTGTACCCAGTGCTTGTATAAATAAATAAATAAATCTTTAAAAAATAAAATAATAAAATAAAATTTTTGCCATTCTCCAACTAGGGTGGCCAACCATCCCTCTTGCACCCGTCATCCTGGCTTCATCACTGAAAGTGCCCATTTTCTCTAGAATGCCCTGCTATAGATGATTAATTGCATGGTCTCCTACCTAAAATCTACCCTGACCCAAAATCAACAGAAGCTACTTGTGTAAATGTGTCTTTTGCTAAAGTGTGTGTTCCACAGGGCAATATACTGTCTTCTCTAAGTACGTATTTCCAGCACCTAAAGATGTACCACCTGAGAGGTACTCAATCAACACTGGTGGAGTGAAGGAATGAATCTGATTCAAAGAAAATTCTAGCAGTCAATTTTATCAAAACTCCATCTAAAATTTCAATGGGGAAAAGTTCTAAATCAGAATTAGATCAAAAAACCCTGGGCCAAGAAAGCAAACTGTGTTAGCAAGTGTTATGTAAGTCATTTCTTTCCCTTACACAGTGTTTCTCGACTTTTTTCATTCATTTCTTCTTCAAGAAAACTTTTTAGAATTTTTTTTGTCATTGTTGCAATGATTTTATTAATCATAACATGAAATTGACACAACATCCTATTAGAATTGAACCAGGATAAATAATGCTGTTATATAATGTATGTTTCTCACATCCACTGTAGCCATTTTTCTTTAATCCCATTTTCACAAAATTTTACTAGCACAGAGATATATTGTGTTTCTACATTATAAAGCAAGTAGAAAGCTCACTCTTTATTCGATACATTCAGAATGGCCAAACAAAAATTTTAAGTTAAAATTTAAAATATTTATGCTATTAACATTTAATTTTATAACTATATTTTCTGAGTAACTTTTAATGTAATTTTAGGGTAAAACATAAATATCAAATTACATATGCAAGTTACCAATTTCTACATAATAGCAAAATCACCAAAATTTTAAGAGACATTCAGAACTGTTTTCTCTCCAGTAAAAACAATTAAAAATATCTTCTTAAGCCTTCCATGAACTAATGTCAATGTTGTTGTATTACATAAATTCAATGAAAAAACTTAAATGTTAAGAAATGAAATCTTGAAGGTCACAAACCATTGTAGTATCTGAGATGTTTTGCCCTACTGCAAAACCTATTTTTGCCCCATTGAGGATGTAAGCCCTAACCTGTGCTCCCACGTTTACCCGCCTTTCACCTAAAGCAAACAAAAAAGAATACTCGTTCACCCAATATCCCATCACACAGCTCTGTGAGATCTCCTCTACTACCCTGGGTACGTTGAAGAAAAGGGATTTCCATATTATTAGCCCTTCTCCCCAAAAGGTGTCCTCCCCACCAAAGCACAGACTTTTAGAGTTGGAAACACACTTAGAACTCATCCAGCCCCTCCTCCTTCAGATGAGGAAACTGACAGAGCTCTAACAGACTGAGAGGTTGCTCAATCAAGGTCACTAGTTTTGGCTTTAAAGTTAAGGACTTGGGCCTCCACGGTGGCGCAGCAGTTGAGCGTTGGGTTGCGAAGTTGCCCGCAGCCACTGCAGCACCAGCACCGGTTCAATCCCCGGCCCCTGGCTAGGGTCCCACATGGCACGCAGACCTCTCCTGCCGCCCACTGCTCCCCTCAGCAGTGTATTTCGTCAGTCTGCCTGTTCTGCTCCTACTCTGGCTCTGGTGAATTCTCTCACCCTCCCGCGCTTCTGACTGTACCCAGTGCTTGTATAAATAAATAAATAAATAAATCTTTAAAAAAAAATAAAGTTAGGAACTTCATTGATACAGATTTGCTCTATCGATACAAATAAGTGTACCCCATGTACAATGCACTATTTCTTACTTGTGTGCCTTTCCTTAAGCTCTTTTCAAAAGTTCTAGTATACATGTCATAGCTCCCTACCCAGATCAAGAATCCTAGGGAGCTAAAACTATGTCTTCTCTTTCTAAGGCACTTACCAAGCTTGAGTACAATTATTCAATAAATATTTGCTAAGTTAGTACCAATGGAAATGGTACACTATGAAGGGAAAAAGTGGATCTGGCATAAACAAAAATTTCTATTTGTACTTTGCTCATATCCTAGTACAAGTACAGTACCTAACATTAATAGGAATCTAATCATTATTAAATTTATGAAATGAAAGAAAGATATGGCAAAAAAAAAAAACCTGAGAAATGTTAAGCAACATTTTTTTGGTAGTCATTCATTCATTCAACAAATAAAGTATTTACCAAGTAGCTGTGTGTCAGGATCTCTAATGTTCAAATCGTAACTTCCCCTAGAGCCCTCCTCCCCCCTAGCTAATGCAGCTCCATACTTAAGTTTATCCTGTAGGCACTGGGCACAGCTAGGATGGCCATAAGTTTCAATATGCCCAGGGCAGGGCCTGCCTGGTGGCGCAAGGGGTTAAGACTCAACCTATGAAGCTATCCGCAGCCTCTGCAGCACAAGTTCCATCCCCAGCCTGCGTACAGCAGACCTCTCCAGTCTCGCCCGCAGCTTCCCTCAGCAGTGTACTTCGGTCAATCAGCCTGTTCTGCCCCCCACTCTGTCTCTGGTGAATCCTCTCACCTCCAAACCTCTGACCTGTACCCCAGCTCTTGTATGCATAAATAAATAAATCTTTAAAAAAATATGCCCAGGGCAGTCCCAGTTTACATCTATTGTCCAAGTATTAATTATAAAAAGCATCACCTTCCCTTCTCAACAATCCCCTGCTCTGGACAATTATATTACCTTAGGTGTAGCAAATCTTTTACAAGTCAACTTGGAATTCAAAATTTGCACTCTGAATTTACTAGCTACTCTCAGTCTTGTTTCCTCTTTTACAATACAGGCATAACACTGACAAAATGGTTTAATAGGGTAAGTAGTTGGAGACAAGGGTGACACTTGATTGAAACCATACTATAGAGAGCTTCCTGGGCATAAGCATATTTAATAAGCAACAGGGAGCCATAAAAAGTTTTGAGAAAGGGGATGACTGTATAGTCTAAGCACCATATAAGTGTTACTACCTTGACTATATAGTCAAAGCACCATGTAAGGGTTACTACAAAAAACTAAGGCATGAGGAACAAAAAAAAAAAAAAAAACAGCTGGCTGCAGGTCACACCAAAAGGACAGCCAAAAAATAAAATAAAATAAAAAGACAGCCTAAAGCTAAATAAAGTCTGTCACAGAAGACAAATGTGCTATTTCATTATCTGCCTTTATATGTAGTTTAAAAGTTTCACCAACAAATGGAGGCAGTTCAGCAAGCTGTATGTAAGTCACAGGTTTGTGGTCTTGGGGCCCTGACTGCAAAGGGCAGACTGGAAGAAATATTCTAGACTGCCCGGCTTGCCCTCTTGTCTCCCAGGGATGTAGAGGAGCTTTAGTTCATGTTTTGTTCTGTTTTGTTTTTCCTTTTAGGGCCAGATTTAAAATACAGTACTCATTGTCAGTAGTTTCCCCACCTTGAAGCGACGGACTGGAATCTTAAACCACCTCCCCCAGATATTCCACTATTACATCAATTGAAACCATGCCTCAGGCAGCGACTTGTAAAATTCAAGCCAGGTAAAATGGCAGCAGCAGCAGCAGCTGTGGATGCCGCCACCACCACCGGCGGCCTCAACTTTAGGCAGGAGAGAGCGTCTCCAGTAGCTGCCAAGTGCAGAAAGAAACAGTTCGTCAATCAACAGGTTCGCCGCGCCCGCCCAAGGGTGCTCAGACGCGGTCGCGCCGGCCACAGGAGGAAGTGGGTAATTATTTAAACACAGTGGTGACGACAGGAGGTCAGGATCGGTCTGGAGACACCTTCCTCCGTCTCCCACGGATTCTGGGGACCCGCATGGAGACCGGGCCCGGGGACCGCCGGCAAAGGACCGGCTCCAGGGGTGCCGCGCCCGGCCCCAGCCGGCGCCCCCTGGGCAGCCGCGGCCCGGCGCGCGCGGGCAGACACCCCCGGGACTGCTTCCTCCCACGGGCCGCCTCTCCCCCGGGCGGCCAGCCTTTCGGTTCTGACTCCAGAAAACTTCCAAAGAAGGTGGGTTCCCAGGTCGAGAGGAGATTCCACAAGCCCCAGAGGGCCAGCCAGGGGCGGGCCCTGGAGGTGGAACCTCAGGAAAGTCCAAGCGTCCCTGGAGAGGCTGAGGGCAGCTCAGGGCTGGCTCCTGCGCTCCCGCGCGCTCCCTCCGTTCAGCAGCCGGCGGGACGCAGGATTCTCCATCCTCCGACCCCACTGTGCCGGCGCCCCAAACTCGGAGCTCCTCCGCTCCCTGCGCCGCAGAGACCCTTCTCGCTCACCCAGGGCCCATCTACCAAGACCCGGTACCCCCACTTTGGACCCTGACCTGTCCTCGGGTCCCAGACTAGGGAGCAAGGGGGCGGGACCCTGCCCTCGCCACAGGGCTCGCGCGCCGGGGCCAGTGCCGCGCTCCCGCCCGCCTGTACCTCGTCCGCCTCCAGCTCTGCCCGGTTGCCCACGAGCGCCATGTTCCTCCTCCGACTGCCGCGGCCCAAACACCAAGCGGGGAGCTCAGAGATGACTCCGTTTCTCAGATCCAGACTCAGCCCTGCGCCAGGGAGGGAGGAAGAGGACGGCTTCACCCGCGCTTTCCCCGCCCCCCTGGACCGAGACAGACACAGGATCCATTTCCCTAGAGGGCAGGAGGCCGCCTCCGAGCTCCGAGCTCCGCCCGCTGCGGGCCTCGCCCCTCCCTCCCACGCCGCTTCTCTCGCAGCAGCCAACCAGGTGCCTGCAACGCGCCTCGGCCCTCAGCGGGCTCCGCCTCGCACCCCTCCAGGTGGGCGGGGCCCCGAGGTGGGCGGAGTCACCTCACCTCCTGTCACCGGGAGTCCGGCCCGGCCCGACCCACTGCAAGGTGTCTTGAGAGTCGCAGATGCATGCGCTCTGTCGAGCACCTGCGCTCCAGCCTGGAGCTCAGGTCAAGGTCAAAGCCACGCTACCCCTGAGGCCGGTGGAAACATCCACCTGGTCCTTGGGCCGCTGCCAGGCCACTGCCCTCACCAGGTGGGCACTGCGTTTTTTGCAGATGGTTGGGCAAGAGGGCAGCCTTAGGTCAATGTCTGCAGTCACCCAGAGGCCTCTGTCATGCCATCCACCTGGACAGTAGGTGGGAAGCATCATCTTCAGGTGCAGGGACTCTGTTTGCGTCTGTGTATGTTTGAAAATTAAAGAAAAATCACAGAACAGACATTTATATATACAACTTGGAGCCCTCTACCCTCCCCTCACAACCTGTCACATTTATATTCCCCATAGCATCCTGCACTGATCCCTTTTATATGTATGTAATTCATGCTTGAAGGATAAGCAACCTGAGGATAAGAGGGATGCTGTCTTCTTCAAGATTGTATCCCTGCACCTAGTACAGTGTCCTGCACATAGTTGGTGCTCAAGAAATATTTGTTGACTGAGTTTAGAAACTGATACTTGCTTCTAATATGTAAAATCCAACTATACATCTGGAAAATTAAAAGCTACATTTTAGAGGTTTTCTTGGTCATCTTTATTTTACATACCACGAAATTCACCAAGTTTAAGTGAACTAGGCCTTAATATAGGACACCTCAACAAGTTCCTTGTGCCCCTTTGCTGTTAATTTGCTTCCTTCAGTTCCTGGCTCTGGCAACCAGCGATCTGCTTTCTATCACCATTGTTTTGCCTTGTCTAGAATTTCATATAAATTGAATCACAGAGTATGTGGTGTTTTATGATTCACTTGTGAAACACTATTTAATGGTCATCCAGTGATAATTATAAAAACATCTAACATTTATTGAGTATTTACTATATAATATTTATTGAGTACTTAGTATGTACTTAGTATAGGCTGAGCCCCTTGTAAGTATGATCTCATTTATCCTTCATGACCCCATGAAGTAGGTTTACTGGCTCATGTTACAGATGAACAAATCGAGTCTCAGCGAGCTTAAGCAACTTGTTTGAGGTCAGACAACTATCAAGCAAGCAGGGATGTTAGAATCTGAACTTCAGTAGTCTCTGAGTCTGGGATGGTACTGGTAACCATTGTTCAGCACCACCTCCAATCACCCTCCCTCTCTTTTTCCCTATTGTTTCAGTAGAGCAGCTGCCTGCACATGTCTATTCCACACATTTTCAATGAGTCATCTTGTATCCTTGAAATATGCTCTACAGTTTCAATGACTCACTATGTACCTTTATACTAGAAAAATAAATTGGTTTCTACCCCATGAACTTGAAAAATGGGTTAGGTTTTGATGATGGTTGCACAACTCTGAATTTCCTACAAATTATTGCATTATAGACTTAAAATGATGACTTATGATTAGTGAACCACATAGCAATAAAACTGTTTTTTAAAAGTAATTAACATATTCTTTGGGTTTTCATAGAATCAGGTATATAGGATTAAAAGGGACCTTGAGGTCATTTAATTCTAATATCCATGAAAGTTTCCATTCCTTCCCCTCCTCACCTCCTATTTATGCTTCTTCACTTTCTGAGGCTAGATTTTCTGTCTTGATCCAGATTCTATTCTGTGTTATTTATGAATGATTCCATTTTTTGTTGTTGTTTATTGGTTCCCAAATTAATATCACATTTTTTTCATGTAAAACCATCTTGTTGATGGCTTTTTCCTCTCCCATATGCCTTGTTATTCTGTCTTACAAATTTCAACTCCTCAAATTTTGAAGATACAAAAGAACTTGGTTCTAATTAGTAACATGATTATGTTATAATGAGCTTCCAGTCTAACTTTTCAAAAATCTTTTATGGTAGATGGAATTCGTAAGGTTTGTTTTTCAATATCAATGATCAAATCGGAAGTGCTATATGCTTGAAATTCGTATCACTAAATAACAACATTCATATTTTTGAGGAAGACAATTATAAACACTGAATGAATGTGTTCTAGCCACTGGAACATATAATCAAATTTGCCTTGCTCTTGGCAATTGCCAACTTTCTTCCTGCACATGTGATGCTACAAAATTGTGAATCGCAAATTTAAGACAGCTCTTCTCAAAAAAGAATTAGAATGGATTCATTTTTTGTAACAGAGTTCGCCTCGCCAGCTTGCTGATAATGTTGTACTCCAGCAGTCAAGTGAGATTACTCAGATATTCCATTTCCCAAAAGTAACGAGCATAGTGATTAAGCAAGGGCTGTGTCTGATTTTTTTTTTTTTTTTTGAAGGCACAGCTTCTGGGAGCTGTTTAGGTTTCAGAATAAATCTAATAATGTAGGCAATCTGATCTTAACTCTTCCTGAGCCTGCTATCCTCAGCAAATGTAAGTTTTTTTCACTGGAGTTTGGTTTTAGCTAAAAACTGCATCTTCATCATTTGTGCTGTAGGAGAATGGCTTTGCATTTCCATATGAAAAATTTTAGCAGCTCATATTCGTGAATTAACCAACCATTGTAAATGATGCATTGTCAATGACTTTGTTTCATGTTCATGTCTTAGCTCCTCAAGGACAAGTTCCCCTTCTAAAACAGCCTCTCCCTCTCAATCACATGCTGCCACGTCCTTCCGCTGCATTCCTAGCACTTATCACTACCTGAAACACCACTGCTTATTCGTGGTTTACTTCTTTACGGTCTATCTCTCTCAATAACAACCTCTACACACTAAAATGTAAACTCTGAGGGAAAGAACCTCGTGTTTTGTGTCTACAACAAAAACCTCAATGTCCAACACATTAATAAATGGTTACTGAATTAATTAATTAAAGTATAAAAAATGCCCTGTACACAGAACATTATTGTTTAGACCTTGTAATACTTTAACGTAGTGTTTTTTTTTTAATGGAGAAAATCAGTAGTAATGAGGGACATTAAAAAATGCAAATTACAGGGGCCTCCCCAGTGGCGCAGTGGTTGAGCGCTGGGTTGTGAAGCTGCCCGCAGCCACTGCAGCACTGGTCCCAGGGGTCCCACATGGCACTTAGACCTCTCCTGCAGCCTGCTGCTCCCCTCAGCAGTGTACCTCATCAGTCTGCCTGTTCTGCTCACCACTCTGGCTCTGGTGAATTCTTATCACCCTCCCACACTTCTGACTGTACCCAGTGCTTGCATAAATAAAATAAATAAAATCTTTTTAAAAAATGCAAATTACATGAAGTCTAAAAAGTAAATGCTGATTCTTAGGGTAATATGGCAAGGATGATGACCCTGTTTAATGTATACGCCTTTGTTTTGGTTTTTGTTTCTTGTGTTTGTTTTTCAAAATTATACAAGACCTAAGCACTTAGGGTCTCTTGGTGACCTAAAGGCTTAGGTCACTGGGAAAGGCTTAGGTGCTAGGGGGCAAACCCTCATTATTTAGTGGAGGTTGAAATCCTCCCCTAAGAATATCCCTGCTGGAACTCCCTGGTGGCACAAGGGCTTAAAAAGCCTCAGCACTATGAAGCTGTCCTCAGCCACCACAGCACAAATTTGATCCCCAGCCAGGGAGCTGACCCACATGGTGCAGCAGACCTCTCCTGTCTCACCCACTGCTCCCCTCAGCAGTGTATTTCAGTTATTCAACCTGTTCTGTTCCCCACTCTGTCTCTAGTGAATCCTCTCACCTCCCCGCCCTGCAGCCCCTCACCTTTGGTCTATACCTGTTCTTGCATGCATAAATATATAAATCTTTAAAAAAAAAAAATCTCTGTCCTAGGCATTAGAGCTGGGTAAACATTCCTTTTTCACTGTTTATCAGTTATTTGTTCATTTTTCTTCCACACAAACATGCAATCTTTTCAATTGCCCTCTTACTTTTACTATATTTCTTTAAATCAGAGTCATCCCATTTTTTCAGATGAGAAAAATGAGTCCCAGAGAAGAGAAAAGCAAAAATACAAAAAGGGGAGGGGGCCGTGGGGAAGGGTAGTGAGCTCTGGCAATGAGGTCTGGATGTGGAATGTTGAAGATTTAAAAACGAGACGAAATAAGGCATCTGTGGCACAGACAGCTTCCTGGCCCTTGCTGTTCATTGTCCCTTTGCTCCATTAGTAGGAGAACCTGGTTTCCAGCCTGGTGCCCATTAAAGAGGCGCATTTTCAAGGACTCTGTTACAACTAGAAATGGCCAATATTTTTAAATTCTAGCCAATGAAACACATTATAGTTTACTTCGAGGAAGGCTATTTAAAGTGAAATGACTCAACTAAGGTATGTGCCCTTTTACCCTCCTGCCTCTCCCTCCTTCCCACAGCCTGGAGCAGACATGACAGTTGGCACTCTTGCTGCCCAGCTGTGCCATGAATTAATACCTTGAAAATGGAAATCATAGCACAGAATGGTGGAATAACAGGACTGAAAATGTCTGGATTCCTGATAACTGTGGAGCAGCCACCTAGATATACTAGCAACTTCCAGATTTCTACTAGAGGAGCAGTAATTTAAGACATTGTTATATTGAGTTTTCTGTTACAAGGGGAAAAAAACAACAACAAAGCCACCCAAATCTAATTATAAAAGCATCTCAATTAAAGGGTTATAAGATATTATACCTTCCCATACATCTGCCCACTCACTCCAGCTGAGGCATCCAGAACTTCCAGTTAGTGCTGGATTAGAGGAACAGCTGTGGAGCAGCTTTGCAGTCTATGAACTACTTCTCTCCTGAGGAGATGTTCTCCCTAGTCCTTTTTCTCTGACTTTTTTTTTTTTTTAAAAGATTTATTTATTTATTTATTTATTTATTTATTTATACAAGCACTGGGTACAGTCAGAAAAGCGGGAAGGGAGCCAGAGCGGAGAGCAGAGCACGCAGACTGACGAAGTACACTGCTGAGGGGAGCAGCAGGCATGGCAGGAGAGGTCTGTGCACCATGTGGGACCCTTGCTGGCGGCAGGGGATCGAACCGGCACTGCAGAGGCTGTGGGCAGCCTCATAACCCAGCGTTCAACCACTGCGCCACCGAGGAGGTCCTCTTCTCTGATTTTTGTTGTGCCTTCTTTTATGGCATGCATCCCCCTCAGATCACTAGAGTCTTCCACTAGCCAAATATTCTCTATATTCTGAAGTACACCAGTATCTTCTGTTAATGACATTCTCACTATATTTCATGCATGGTTTTAGTAAGCGAATAATTATCTCTGATTACCTTCAACAATTTTTTCTCAATTTTTTTCTCATAACCTCTTTTAGATCTAGTATTTACAACATTTCTGAATGTGTGTCTTAGAGTGAAATGAGGGGCCAAAGCAGTGCCTTGTTCAACCTCAGCTGGCAACATGAACATTGAATGACTCAAATTTTCCACTGCATTGCACACTATAATTTAAAACATACAGCATTCACATTCTGCTTTTAGAATGTTTAAAAGTGAAAAAAACCAACAACCCTAATACAACATATCATGAGCACCTGCTAAAAGTCTATTTAATTCATTAATAAAGAAACTAGCAGAATAGCTACGCTGGTTCACAGGAGCACAGAGAGACCTAGAAAGTGCCACAGACATATTCAGCATTAACAACATGGAGATATTTACTTGGCCAGGTTTTCCATTTTCACATAAAAATGCCTCATATTCGGATGCGAATTCAGGGGCGTTGTCATTGACATCCAGGACTTTAATAGCAACAGGTACTCGTGATATGACTGTGGTTCCTAATTTCGGTGGCAACGATTGTTATGTTGTGCCATACACTTAATTCTCTGTCAAGTGGTGTTGCCAACGTGATCTTCCCATCATCTGCATTAATGTTGAACTGTCGCTCCAGGTCAGTGTGCCGGTCAATGGAAAACCTTATAGGACTAGAAGTGATATCCGGGTCACGAGCAGTCACTTGTCCAATCACGGAGTTGAGAGCAGCATTTTCATGAACTTCAAGGAGGTAAGCTGGCAAAGAGAAAACAGGAGGTTCATCAGCATCTTCAACAACAATTTTAACTGTTGCAGTATCTTTAAAGGGTCCCCTGGCACTGAAACGTGGGTCAATGTGGACACTGGCTGCCTGAATATGTTTGTATACCACTGTCTCCTATTTGATTAACCTGCATTATAGTGTGCATTTGCATCCTTTCTGATCTGCAAAGTCACAGGCAAGAAGCATCCAAAGGGGAACAGAGAGGGAGTATTTTTCTTCCTGAGATGTTCATTTTCTTCCTACTTATGACCAAATTGGCTCCTGAAGTAGAACAACCTGCTGTGCCCTGAACCCAGAGCCAAATAACCATCTTAAAATATCTCAGGATATGGATGATAATTGGGAGGTCTTTGAGTGATGGAGCCAAAATTTTAGCCTTCAAATAAAAGGAAGCCAGGAAGGAAACTCCTGGAGGGGGCATGTTTATTCCCTACCAAATATAGGAGGAGCATCGAATAGTAGAACCGAGAAAGATTAGTTGTAGGAAGTGAATTTTGAAAGCTGTAAAAATCTAGTTCTATTTAGATAAACAGAGGAACAATATGTTCTAGACATGCAAGTAAAGCATCTGATAATTGTGTATTGGTGTAACAGTGTTATTACTTGTCTCATATAGCATAGATTGGATAATGAAGACAGAAAAAGAGAGCTTGGGGAGGGGGGAGTTAGAGTAGGAGAGAGGATGGGTAAGAGGGAGGGAGGGAGGCAGGCAGGCAAGAAGGGGGGAAAGCTAAAGGGAAGGAAAAAGAAAGTTGAAGAACAAAAACAAAAACAAAACCTGCTATACTCTGAATGTCAAAATGGAAATAGTCTGTGTAAAGTTCTAAAAAACACAAATGTAATAGATTTATTTTAACAAGGTGCCAAAGTACTGTATGTTTAAGAAATTTATCGTTTTTCAACTTCCTAATTTATTTCTGGATGGTGACATTTTAATTTAAATAAACAGCAGCTGACAGTAAAAAAAAAAAAAAAGAAAGAGGGCCTCCCCGGTGGCGCAGCGGTTGAGCGCTGGGTTGCGAAGCTGCCCGCGGCCTCTGCAGCGCGGGTTCGATCCCCGGTTGCTCCCCGGCCACTGGAGGAGGGTCCCACATGGCGCGCAGACCTCTCCTGCCGCCCGCTGCTCCCCTCAGCAGTGTAGTTCGGTCCTTCTGCCTGCTCTGCTCCCCACTCTGGCTCTGGTGAATTCTCTCACCCTCCCGTGCTTCTGACTGTACCCAGTGCATGTATAAACAGAACAAACAAACAAACAAACAAATAAATAAAAGACACATGGAACTTTAAAAAAAAAAAAAAAAAAAAAAGAAAGAAAGAAAGAAAAAAGAAAGTGCCACAGACATTGTTTGGCATTACCCACATATTTCAGCAAGTAGGTGAATTCAAAATACTGAATCTGCCAATAATGAGGATTGACCATATAGTTGCTTTCACCTTTTGAAATGAACAGAAAAATTTTTTTTGTGTTGTAGAAAATAGACATTTTTTTTCACTCAGCACTCAATGCAACACAGGCAGCTAAGTGCTTACAGTACATGCTTAATAGTGTCTTTTTCTGACCATCACCCCCTTCTCTGAATGACTAACCTCAGGACATAAAAAGATTTATCCTCAATCCTGTAATGAAATGCTACTGTTTGGAAATAGCCAGATTGCCTGAGCCACTAGAGCAGTCCTCTATCATTATTTTTAGTTACTTGGCATCTAAAACTCTGTGTGCAGAGAAGTCCCACCTGTAAGGGAATTGCCCTTCCACTTGAAAAGCTGAAAATACCATAGACTTGCTTCTCCAGCTTCCTATGTTGCTAGGATGAGCACTATGACCTGGGTTTCCCCAAACACAAGCGCCCAGGCAGGTGTTGATTCAAACCCTGAGATGATCCAGAAGGGATCCTGCAGAATCCGTTCTAGAGAAGGGCAGTGACCTTGAAAGCTGCTACAAGACACTTACAAAAACAGTTGGAGCAACAGTCCTAACAGAGGGAATCAGGGTCTATCTAGTGTCAACAGCTCTGGCAGCTCCAGCTGCAGCATGTGTGCATGGCCTCAGCCCGGACGTGACAATGCCGCACTACATTCTCTCTTGCTGTGAAGTCTCTGACTTGATTCTCTAACCCTCTGGAAAACAAGCAAATTAGGCTTTTAATAGCCTTTTAATGAACTCCTTCTCTGCTTCTTTTTTTACAAGAAATGGTTTTTGTTGCTCACAGCTAAGAAGTCTGATACACACACATGTGCACTTGCATGAATGAGAATAACGTACTAGATAATAATAGTGTGGATCGCAGTCCAACAGCTTTTATAGGGTAAATTTATAGAGAAAAATTACAGTAGGTTAATAATACTTAAAGTTTGCTATTTTCTGACTAAAGGTCAAGGTGAGAAGGTAGACCAGCAAGTTTGAATGACACTTATAAGGGGAATATAGGGAAACTAAACAAAGGGTCAGATAAAGCCAAACTAAAAACTAACCTTTGAGAGCTGCCTATAGAACTGGGGCTTCCAGTGAGGCAAAAACAAAGTGGGGAGAGAGCACACTGGATTATGGGGTGGACTGTGGGTGTTTAGGGGGTGGGTGCCCTGTGGTAACAATACCCAAAGGGGGAGACCCTTATATTTCTAAAGCACAAGCAACAATGTAAAATAATGTTACCCAATTAAAAAACATTGTGTCACAGATCCTCAAGGTCATTTAGAGGCCCAGATTCCTTCTATTTTGTCCCTTCCCCATTCTCTAGGGGGTCACCCTGGTCCAGGTGGTCAAAACGGGATCGTCACTGTCCGTTCCAATTCCAACCTGTGGGATGAGGACAAAGAAAGTGGAAAGTAAGCAATATCTTTCGAAGTACATAACCTACAAGTTGTACATCCTCCGTTCTCCCATCTCATTAGCTGTAATTCACATGCTAAGAAAGTCACATGCTAAGAAAAGTAAGAAATACAGTCTCTGAATAGGCAGTTGTATACTCAAGACGGAAACAGCTGGAATCTTGAAAGGCAATTTGCAGTTTTGATTACATATTTCTGTTCCACAAATAACCAGCACTTTTTGCTATACACAGTGCCAGAGTCTACATTGACGTTATCTGATTTCTGTGTGTGGTTTTGGTTTTCACGTTATAGAAAAAGTGAAACTGAGGCATGAAGAGGTATGGCAGAGAATGCAGTTACTACCCCTATATCCATTCTCCTCTTCTTTAGCAAGAAAGAAAATCTAATTGTTAGCTGAGTACAAGCACCCAAAATAGATTTTTCTCAGATTCATTTTCTCCAACTGTGACAATAAGATGTAGTTACTGATATGCCAGCATAAGTGCTGCGTGACTTGTCAAAATGTCTTTGAAAGGTAATTATCCTTTGCCTTTGCTCCTTCTCCTTTGTCCCTTTCTCTGTTCAATTTGCTGGAATGTAGTTGTAACAGCTGGAACTCAAGCAACTTTCTTTTTATTGTGTGTGAGCTTGTATGCTATGGACATGGGACTAGCAAAATAGAAAGACCTCTAGTCTCTGATGACCACGTAGCCACCCTATCAGCTCTCTACTGCCCTTGTCTGGATTTTCTTCCCACCAAAGAGAAATAAATCTTTATCTTATTCAAACCACTGTTAGTTGGGTTTTTTATGTTGTTGTTGTTGCTCACAGATGAATAAAACAAGTTTAAGAGGTAACTTGCATGGAATCACTCAGCTCGTAAATGATGAGACTGGAAATACAGCATAGTGGGAGCACCCCGGGCCACTGTATGCACATGTAGGTTGTTCTCTGTTAAATCCAGAAGGAGCTGGGAGAAGACCACTCCCACTCAGAACTTGGTAAAAGCAGTATTTTATCTATTTTAGGCATTAAAGTCCTTCTTATTTTTCTCAGGGCAGATAACAGGATTTATCTCTCCTCCCCACTTTGTAAACTTCCAACCTCTGTAATCCTTTTTCACTCCTTTTTGTCACCTAAAAGAAATAAAAGTAACATCATCATATACTTTTTGAGTAATCAGACTCACTTGAAACTGAACAAGGAGGCATCTCAAAACATTTTTAATTGTGGGGACTCCCCGGTGGCAAAGCGGTTGATCTCTGGGCTGCCCACAGCCTCTGCAGCACCGGTTCGATCCCCGGCCCCTGGGCAAGGGTCCCACATGGTGCGCAGACCTCTCCTGCCACCCGCTGCTCCCCTCAGCAGTGTATTTCATCAGTCTGCCTGTTCTGTTCCCCACTCTCTCTCTGGAGAATTCTCTCACCTTCCTGCGCTTCTGACTGTATCCATTGCTTGTATTAATTAATTAATTAATTAATTAAAAAAAATTTTAATTGTGAACAATAAAAATCTGATGAAACAGCTTTTCTGTTCTTCTATATTCATTTCTATTCTATTTTCTTTGCTAAAGTTTTGTCTCTAATCCAAGTACACCCAGACTTTAAACGTTTAACTTAAAACTGCTTAAATCTGTGTATCTCAGTGATTCTCACTTTATCTGCCTAGCCATTTTTTTTAATGAACAAAAACAAAAATAATTTAGACAACATGAAGCTTGATTACAGAAACTAAAACTGGTGATTTGTTTTAAAGGCAGAAAACTTTTAGTGACATTTTATCTACTTTTTGTATTCTTCATAAAATTGATAGCTATCA
The DNA here is from genome assembly GCF_964194135.1 of Talpa europaea. Lineage (NCBI taxonomy): Eukaryota > Metazoa > Chordata > Mammalia > Eulipotyphla > Talpidae > Talpa > Talpa europaea. The sequence goes on along the minus strand of NC_140074.1, from coordinate 25,108,080 downwards.
TCTTTCAGATTCCTATAATATAAAATGGAACTAAAAATACCTGACCTATTTATGGGTGTCTCCACAAATAGAAACCTTGAACTAGGCTGTTATCATAAATATTTCTTAAAGCAAAGATCTCTAATCTGATTTTCTTTTTTTTCCCCAAAGATTTATTTATTTATGCATCCAAGAGCTGGGGTACAGGCCAGAGATGGCGGGGGAGGGGGGATGAGAGGACTCACCAGAGACAGAGTGGGGAACAGAACAGGCAGACTGACTGAAATACACTGCTGAGGGGAGCAGCGGTTGAGAACAGGAGAGGTCTGCTGTGTCATGTGGGATTCTCCCTGGCCTGCCAGGGGTTGAACTCATGCTGAAGAGGCTGTGGATTGCTTCACAGTGTATCACCAGGGAGGCCCTCTAATCTGATTTTCAGTGTAAGGGTATAAAGTGACATACTAGACTACCTAACTCTACCGTAATCTTTGCTATGAATTTTTGGTGCAACAATTGGCAACAAGGAGAAGAAAGGTACATGTGAATTATTTTGGAAATCTTAGCTTATATTAGACTATAGGTGGGGGGGGGGGCTGAGAGGGTAGGGGGTTTGGGGGAGGAAGAAAATTGCCATATCTACTAGTCCTGATTTCCTCAGACAAAAATGAAAACCCTGTGGATTTTTTTCTTCTGATCCCCGATTGCAGAGCTGCTCGTTAACTTCAACATGTTTTAGAACCCATAACCATCCTACTTTTCCCAAACTCTAGGTTTTCCTTAACTCATGATTTATTCCTCCACTTTCATTCATTCGTTCATTGAACAAATATATAGTGTAACAAACTAGGAGCAAAGCACTGTATGGAAGCTGAGATGTAAGGGTGGCTAAGATATGGGGCTTGGATAAGGAATAAATGCTCACTAGTGGCTAGTAATAAAAATTGGCGTATACCAGGCAGATCGATATTTTGTGTGCCTGAAAACAGAGATTTGGGAGAACTCTTTTGGCAAAAGAGAAATTAGTATACAAAATTAAATAGAAGTGCAAAATGAATTATGAAAATGAATATTTATTTAGAGTGAGAAAGTAAATCATTTTAAGCATCAAAGCCTTAGACCTCCTTTTCTTCTGACATCCTTTTTGGCAATATTTCAGAACTGCTTTCATAGAAATGCTTCCTGGCTACATTCTGGCTTCTCCCCATGAAGAAACACCCTACAATTCCTAACAACTCTCGGCACCCCAGCAGCTGGAGCAAGTGAGAGAGCCGGAAGTTTAAATCCCATTAGCATCATGATAATAAAGTTAATCTGTCTCTGGGCACACACACCTTGTAAACTCTCTCAGAAGTCGGTTCAAAGTACGAAGGTCTCTTGTGGAGAACACAGCCTAAAGCAGCAGTGAATGCCTATGAAGAAAATGGTAAAAAAAAACGGAAGAGGAGCTGGAATTTCTGCCCAGTTTAGAATTTAGGTTTACAAAGCACCACCCCATTTTCATTCTGAAGCACAATCTTAATTGTTGTCTTCCTTTTGGTTTGTCTTCCCTGTGATATTAAAATGACATATTCTCGGGTCTCCCTGGTGGTGCAGCAGTTGAGCGCTGGGTTGCAAACCTGCCCGCAGCCTCTGCAGCACCGGTTCAATCCCCGGCTGCTCCTTGCCCACCGGAGGAGGGTCCCAAATGGCGCGCAGACCTCTCCTGCCGCCTGCTGCTCCCCTCAGCAGTGTACTTCGGTCCTTCTGCCTGCTCTGCTCCCCGCTCTGGTTCTGGTGAACTCTCTCACCCTCCCGTGCTTCTGACTGTATCCAGTGCTTGTATAAATAAGTAAATAAATCTTTAAAAAAAAAAAAGAATATTAAAAAAATGACATATTCTCCTTTTTTTATATTTTAGATTCATTGCTCCCAAATGATTTTCAATTTTTTTCCAGTTAAATGCCCATTCTAAAAGGTCAAGAGATCAAAATTGAATTCCAGGGCCTCCCTGGTGGCACAAGGGGTTGGGACGCAACCTATGAAGCTGTTGCAGCCACTGCAGCACAAGTTTGATCCCCGGCCAGGGAGCTACCCACAGGGTGCGGCAGACCTCTCTTGGCTTGCCCACTCCTCCCCTCAGCAGTGTATTTCAGTCAGTCTGCCTGTTCTGTACCCCGCTCTGTCTTTGGTGAATCCTCTCACCCCCCTGCTCCTCTGGCTTGTACCCCAGTTCTTGTATGCATAGATAAATAAATCTAAAAAAAAAAAAAACCTGAATTATACAGCGCATTATTATTAAGGCTGAAAAAAAAGTCAATCCAATAGTAAAATCCTAGTTAGGGCATGCTCTAATCTCCAAGCACTCCTTCATCAAGGGGAATTTGTTATTGGTGAAATTCACAACGTCATGGAGATAGAGATCAGACACCCTCTGCTAGACGCAATCTTATGATTGAGATTCCCTATTCTTTTCCTTCTTTTTCCTCCCCTGAACTAGAGTCTCTCACCCCACTACCCCAAACCTATCCCAAAGTTGTCTTGACCCTTTTATTCCACATTGTTTTCTCTCTGGGTGATATGAGATTGTAGAAAATACATATTGGTGTCTCTCCCTGGCACAGGGTTCCTGAAACCCTTGTAATTTCCTAAGTGATAAGAGCACTATAAACATCTTTTGTTTCATTGCAGGGATTCTAGATGGGCCCTTAATGGCTTCTGGATGGAAAGCTGGTGCCCAGAAGATGAAGTTGTCATTAGAAGCTTAGCATTTTCAGCACTATCCCTTCTCCAAAGAGGGAAGTGGCACTGAAAATAGAGTTAATAATTGATAATGCCAATGTGAGGAACCGCCGTAAAATCCCAATAGTTTGGGGTTTGGAAAGCTTTCAGGTGGGCAAACATATCCACACTGGGAGAATGACAAACCCTAAGCACACAGGGTCAGAAGCTCCTTCTGGGCTCAGGATCCTCCCAAACTTTTCCCTGTGTATCTTTTCCAGGCTGTTCATCTGTATCATTATCATCTCCTTCATTAAACTGGTAAATGTATCTCAGTGCTTCCTGCAGTTCTGTGAGCCTCCCTAGCAAATTCATTGAACCCACGGAGAGAGTCATCGGGACCTCCCATCCATAGCCAGATAGTCTAAATGGATTACAACCTGAGCTTGTAACTGGTGTGTGAAATGAGGGTGGTAGGGGTGGAGAGGGGTGAATCTGAACACTTAGCTGGTGAAAGCTGACACTATCTTGACGTATGATACCAGGGTCCCATAGTGTGGACTGCAGGGCAAGACTGGCATTTTCCCAAAAGCACGTATGCAGCAGGAACCATTAGAGAACTTGGTGGGTTTACCCACCTGCAAGAAATGTTGCTGAAAGTTCCAGGAATTGCATTCATGTACCTATTTCTTCCAGGTTTTCTCTTGACCTGATCTGTCTTGGTGCTGATGGGTCTTTTTACTATGGTAAGGAGGTTGTGGATTAACCCTTGTCTTACTTCTACCTCTATCTTGGCTTTAGCCAGTTTTTCTGGTTTCATCTGAAAGAAAAGATAAAATAGGTGCATAGCAAGGACAAAGGGGACAAGGACAAAGGTAAGTTTTTTTTGGGTTTTCTTTTTTGCGTGTGTGCACTCTAGGGTCTGAGAGCAATTGAACCCTTTAGCCTCAGTTACAAAATATATGTTTACTTTTTTATTGTTTTGTCTTTTGTCTCAAATATCAAGGCCAGGGACTTGCAATCTTCTAAAATGGGATGAAACTCCTGCATCAATCATTTTACTCACCACATCTCTTCTCCCAAGTGGACTGCTCCTCTTGAGTTTCTGGAATCAGCTACTCAAGCTAGGCACAAAGTTCTATGTGGAGAGAACCAACTCTTACAGATTTAATCTGCATCTTACTGTGACTAGGGCCTCATGACAAGAATTGTCAGGAGAAATTGAAACAGGACACAGATTTTTGGCTTGTGAAAAATAAATGGATATTGATAAAACCATTTCCTCACCCATCTGACCACCTCAAGGACTTAGGATATGTTTTACTGATATCTGTCTCCACAGAACACAGTGTTATGAGGGACTGAAGGATGTTGGAATCTGCCCCCAGTTGTTCAATCTGCTGGAAATTGGTATGTGAACAATCAAATTATAACACAGAGTATAAACTTGTGAGATTTCAAATAAGGAAGCAATTCCATCTAGCTGAATGGATGCATTAGAATATTTACTAAATATTCTTGGTACTAAGGAAGTAGCTTTAAGGGAACCAGAAGAGGAATAGGCAGAACTAGGGGCAGGAAAGGCCAGACAATGGAGCCACTAGTAAAAGAAGACAAAGGGAGAAAAAAATGGAGAACACAAGACTTCTTTTTTAAAATCTTAGTCAGGGCCTCCCCTGGTGGTGCGGTGGTTGAGTGCTGGGCTGCAAATCTGCCCGCAGCCGCTGTAGCGCCAGTTCAATCCCCAGCCACTGGTGAGAGTCCCATATGGCGGGACAGACCTCTCCTGCCACGCCCGCTGCTCCCCTCAGCAGTGTACTTCGGTCCTTCTGTCTGCTCTGCTCCCCGCTCTGGTTTTCATGAATTCTCTCACCCTCCCGCGCTTCTGACTGTACCCAGTGCTTGTATAAATAAATAAATAAACAAACAAACAAACAAATAAATAAATAAATCTTTTAAAATAAATAAATAAAAATCTTAGGCACTGGCTAGAATAGAAGACAATACTCTTTGGAGAAATAGTCAGCTACTAGAATTAAGGGTGAGAACCTCAAGTTCATGGGTGATTACATGGATCCAAGCAAATACCATCATCCCTACACTCTACCGAATGAGGAAGGAAGGGACTCAATGCGCAGTCTGGAGTCAGCGCCCTGAGCGCCTTCAGTACCAGAGCCCTGAGCCACACGCACTCCAGTATTACACTGGAATGATATTTGGGGGATATTTTGGCAATGATATTTTGGCAATTTGGAGGAATGTCAGGGAATTCAGAAGGGCTATAGTGTTAGGATTGTATAAACACGTCTTGGAAGATAGCTTGCAAAATAAATTAGAGCCTTGCCATAAAGTGCAAAATGATGTAACATAGAATTTGAGGTTTATTCCAATACCAATCAACCTAGACCATGGCTCTTTTTCAATAACATCCCCACTATCCACTCTTTTTTTTTTTAAATCACATTTACAATTTCTCACAATGGTAACATTTAGCAAAACTAGTGTAAAATCAGAGCCAGGATGCTGACATTGATACAATTCATTAAACCTATGTAGCTTTTCCTAGTATTATGTGTACTTGTGTGTGCTTATGTGTGTATTTTCTTCTATACAATTTTATGACATTGTAAGTTTGTGGATCCACCAGCACAGTCAAGATCTTAAACAGTCCCAACACCACAAAGATGCCTCATGTTGTCCTTTCATAACTGCACCCACCTCCCTTCATGTCAGATTACCCCTGAACCCTATTTCTAAGCCCCTGGCAAACAATAATGTATCTTCTATTTCTAAAATTCTGTCATTTCCTACAGTTTTCTTTTTTATGATCGCATGTATCTTTTGCCTTTTAAAATTCTGTCATTTCAGTGAAGGCAAAGATAAACAGCAAAAGAGACAATAACAAAAAAGAGACAATAACAAAAAGAGACAATAGCAAAAACAAAGAGAAACCCCACCAACTGGGAGAACATTTTTGCACCCAACACTAATGATAAAGGACTGATCACAAAAATCTACAAAGAGCTGATGAGACTCAACAAAAACAAAAAAAATAATCCTGTCAAAAAATGGGCAGAAGAGCTAAAAAGAACCTTCTCTGAAGAGGAAATGCAAATGGCCAACAGGCATATGAAAAAATGTTCAACATCACTTGTAAGCAGGGAAATGCAAATCAAAACTACCATGAGACACCATCTTACATCAGTGAGAATGGCACATATTAAAAAAAAACTAGCAACAACAAATGTTGGCGAGGGTGTGGAGAAAAAGGAACTCTCCTGCACTGTTGGTGGGAGTGCAAACTGGTCCAACCACTATGGAGAGCTGTCTGGAGATTTCTTGACCTACTAAACATAGAGCTTCCATATGATCCAGCAATTCCACTCCTAGGTATTTACCCAAAGGACACAGAAACATCAATTCCCAAGGGCACCTGCACCCCTATGTTTATAGCAGCACTGTTTACAATAGCTAAGCTTTGGAAACAACCCAAATGCCCAAAAATAGATGACTGGATCAAGAAGATGTGGTACATATACACCATGGAATATTACTCAGCATTCAAAAAAGATAAACACATGCAATTTGTAGCAACATGGATGGCGCTGGAAGGGATCATGCTCAGCGAAATAAGCCAGAAAGAAAAAGAAAAATACCGGATGGTCTCACTCATAGCAGGAATCTAGAAAACTTAAATAAGGGACCAGGAAAAAGAACAACTTTAAGAAAGTAAAAATCAAAATCAACAAACAACTATGAACCAGAGACACTCTATGGGGGGTGTGGGGTGGGGAGGGGAGGGATTGGGGTCAAAATAAGGGGGTTGCAATTGTATGGGGAATATAAAAATAAAATTTATAATAAAAAATAAAATAAAATTCTGTCATTTCAAAAATGTTATACAAGTGGAATTATACAGTATGAAATTAGGAAGATTAAGTTTTTTTTAACCCAGTATAATTCCCTCATGATTCATCCAAGTTCTTGAATGCATCAATCAATTGTTCTTTTGTTACTGAGTAGTGTATGAGGGAATGTATGCATAGATGTTTAACTATTTACATGTTGACAAACATCTGGGTTGTTTCTAGTTTTGATCTGCTTTAGATACAGCTGCTATGATCATTTGTCTTTAGGTTTCTTTGTGAACATAAGTTATCATTCCTCTAAGTTAAATCCCAAGAGTGCAATTGCTAATGATAATTGTGCATTTAGTTTTATAATAAATGGCAGCTATACCATTTTTACATTTTCATAGCAATGTATGAGTGATCCAGTTTCTCCATACCCGTACCAGCCTTGTAGGTTGCCACGATTTTTTATTTTAGCCATTCTGAAAGTTGTGCAGTCATTTTTATTTGCATTCCTCTGATGACTAATAATGTAGAACATCGTTTCATGTGTCTGTTTGCCCCCTAAATATCTTATTTGGTGAATTAGGTCTGTTCATGTCTTTGCCCACTTTCTAATTTGGTTGCTTATATATTTACTCTTGGGTTTTGAAAGTATTCTAGATATTTATCTTTTATTGGAGTTGTGGTTTACAATTATTTTTTTTCCATTCTGTATCTTGTATTTTCACCCTCTTCACATGGGCTTTTACAAAGCAACTTTTCCTTTTTTTTACATGCAAAAGACTAGTATTCTTTTAAAATTTTTATTCAAGTGACACTGGTTTAAAACACTATATAGTTTTCAAGTGTGTAAATCAACATCTGTATATACTACATTATGAGAACAAAATGTTTAATTTTCATGAATTCAAATGGATCAATTTCTCCTCCCATCAGAGAAAACCTTGACTAACCCTAGATCTTGAAGAAGTTTTCCTATTTTTTCAAAGATTGAGTTTTGTGTTAGATCAAATTTTGTTTAGGTCAAGTTTCATTTCTTGATAATGGATGTCCCACTGCTCTACCCCTACTTGCAGAAAATGTTATCACTGCTCTATTTAATTGCTTTTCCACCTTTGTGTGAGTCTATTTCTGGCTTCTCTGTTTTTGATCCATTGATCTTATGTAATCCCTCCACATACCTTGATTACTGCAGACATATTATAAGCTTTAATATTAGCTAGAGTTATTCCTCCCACTTCGTTTCTTTTTCTTTTCTTTTCTTTTCTTTTTTGGTCAAGAATATTTAGTTATTTGGGGGAATCTATGTTTTTCCAGTTAAATTTTGGAATAATCTCATTGATATCTCCAAAGAGCTTGCTAGGATTTTGATAGGAATTGCATTGAACCTACAAATCAATTTGGGGAAAACCAAACTCTTTACTACCCTGAATTTTCCAAATTGATAACATTAATTCTGTCCATTTATTTACATCTTCTTTGATTTTTTAATCAACATTTTATAGTTTTCATCATAGAGATCTTGTACATGTCTTGTTAAGAGTATATGTGAGTATTTCATTTTCTTTGGAACAATCATAAGTGGTTTTGCATTTCAAATTTTGTTTTGTCTATATTCATCATTAATATCTGGACATGCTACTGATTTTTGGTTTGTTGATCTTGCATTTTCAATTGCTGGATTCAATTTTCAGTTCCAGGAGTTGTTTTTTTTTTTAAGATTTATTTTTATTTATTATGCATACAAGAGTTGGGATGTAGGCCAGAGATGTGGGAAGTGAGAATATTCACCAAAAACAGAGTGGGAAGAAGAACAGGCAGATCTACTGAAATATACTGCTGAGGGGAGTAGTGGGGAGACAACAGAGGTCTGCTGCACCGCATCTTGTGGGTTAGCTCCCTAGCCAGGTATCTAACTCATGCTATAGTGCTGGTGATAGCTTGAGAGCATTGAGAGTTGACCCCTGTGCCACCAGGGAAGCCCTGATTTGTTTCGTTTTTGTGTGTGTGTATGATGGCTTTCAAATTTTCTTCATAGATAATCATGTTATCTGCAAATAGAAATATGTTTATTTCTTCTTTTCTAAGCTGCATGTCTTTTTATAATCTGCATAATTTTTTCCTTGCTTCGTGTAGTGGCCAAAATTTCCAGTACTTTGTTGAATAAGAGTGTTAAGAGCTAATATCTTTTCTTCTTCCCAATCTTAGAGGGTATGGATTCAGTCTTTCACAATGTGATACGAGTTTAGCTCCAGGCTTTTTCTAGGTGCTCTTTATCAATTTCAGGTAATTCCCCTCCATCCCTAACAGCTTTTTTGTTTGTTTGTTCCAATACCATACTGTTTTGATTATTATTGCTATATAGTATAGTATAGTATAGTATAGTATAGTATAGTATAGTATAGTATAGTATTATTGCTATATAGTATAGTATTAAGTATCAGAAAGCGTCATACATCCATCCTCTTCTTTTTTCCTCAAGATTGCTTTAGCTAGGGCCTCCCCGGTGGCGCAGTGGTTGAGCGCTGGGTTGCGAAGCCGCCCACAGCCTCTGCGGCACCAGGTCGATGCCCGGCTACTCCCCCGGCCACCAGAGGAGGGTCCCGCATGGCGCGCAGACCTCTCCTGCCTCCCGCTGCTCCCCTCAGCAGTGTACTTCGGTCCTTCTGTCTGCTCTGCTCCCCGCTCTGGCTCTGGTGAATTCTCTCACCCTCCCGCGCTTCTGACTGTACCCAGTGCTTGTATAAATAAATAAATCAATCTTAAAAAAAAAAAAAAAGATTGCTTCAGCTATTCAGGGTCCTTTGTGAGTCCATAAAAATGTTAATATTTGTTCTACTTCCATGAAATATGCTATTGGAATTTTGATAGGGATTGTAATGAATTTGCATGTTGCTTTGGGCAAGAGTGGCCAGTGATGATTTCAAGCTATTGCATGGGTGACATCACCTAAAAGTCACTGTCACCGTGGAGCCCAAATCTTAGGCAAGGTGTCAAGGAAAGTTGTTTGCCTTCTCTTATGGCATCACCTTTCAAGCCAGCATAGACAACCCTCCCCTAGGCCTTATCATGATCACAGTCCTGTTCCTACCTGTTACATAAAGGGACTCGGAGTTCCCACAGCTCCTGACCCCATAGTTCCTGACATACAGAGCTCTGGAGCTTACTGTCCTACTGAAGCCCCCACTTTGCCATGCTCAGGGGAGTCTATGTGGCATCACTTGGCTAAGATATGTCCCTTTTACCTTCGTGAATTCTCTAACCTCACCCCAGGCAAGGTGTCCCCTGAAACCTCTCGCCCATTAACAGTTTCCTGAACAAAGAGTACAGTGCTTATTATAAATGGCAAGGTAGTACATTTTGTCTGCATTGAGGAAGCTCAAGCCCTGTTAGACTCCCAGCAGAGGCAGCAATCAGCCTCAGGCACATGGTCCAGGCCAGGGGTGGTGGTGGGAATGGTGGCAGGTGAGGGGGAGGCAGATGGAAGAACAGAGAAGCTCCTGACCGCAGGCTCTTGAACAATAATGAGAAACCAAGAGGCAAACGAGGAAAGGAGGTGAGTCCATTGGGCCTACCCTAAATGGATGCTTGAAGGACTATACAGACTATAAATCATTTGAAAATAGCTGGAGTTGGAGCTGCACAAATTATAACATAAAGGATTTCATTTTAAAGATAAGATCAACCAGGCCAGTGAGGACATTTATTCGAAGTTGCAACAGGTTCCTTGGTGGAACAGTGAAATGCTTCCCAACAGTTAGCTTAAAATGAGCTACAATTGCTCAGCTGTTCTCGCCTGATAGTGGCAGACACCTGGAGCAGGCAGCCATTAGAAAGCCACCAGCTCCTGTGACCCTGGACTGCCTTAGGGAGTGGCGGACAGGGATTCTCAACAACATGCGTTCACAGAAGCCAGGTGTGAATACAGACAACGTGCATCTTACCCTTGGAGATACAGACTTTAACAGAGTAGAACACTGTCCTGAACAACTTCATTTCCCCCAGAAGGAAAGCAAGGTGGAACGCCCTCTTCATGCCTTCTCTTTCTCATCTAGCATGCACACATCCTTATACTTGCTTTGGAAGTATGAGATGTTCATACAGGAAGCTCTATGAATATTTGAGCAGTGACCACAACCACACAGCCAGCCCCAGAGCCTCCGCATTTCACCTTCTAACACCAAATTTACATTTCTCCACTAGGCCTTCCAGGGCCCCTGTCACATGACCTTTTCTCCACTACCGCCATCTCTCAGATTAATCTCTCAGTCACCAGACACACCAAGTCAGAACCTGGGAACTTCTGCCAAGGCTGCAACTTTTGTCCCCTTCTCCTGGAAAGTCTTTTATCTCTGCTGTGCTACACTTTCTTCAGTGTCCCTTTATCAGTAATAGACAACACCTTGTTCTAGAGAAATCAGTCAGCTACCCAGTGTTTCACCCAAACATCACCTTTAAAAGTGTTGGTTAGGGAGAGTTATTGTTAAAGAATAATTCAGCTGTGAGTCAGAGTCAGAACTTCCCCTGTAAGAGAAAACAAGGCTTTTATTTGAGGCCTTTAGAGAACTGCAGTTCAGCAACACACAGGGTAATGCCAGGTAAGTATTCCTCTGCAGGGAGAAAAATACAAAGCTTATGTGGGCTGTTGTGTCTCCTACAGGCAAACAGACACAATTTTTTAAAGGGAAAAGAGACCATGAAGAGGGAGGGACGTCTGCTTGTTAGTGCAAGGGAAAGACTGTCCTCTTTGTAGTCACGGTTCAATAGCCCTTATCAGTCTTTGGGAAAGCTTGGTGCTGTCTTTGCAAGTCCCAGTTTCAGGTGTTGAGCTTTGATGTGTTTTGTCGAGGGTGGTATAGGCAGTTGTAGATTCATGTTATCAAGTGGTCGCGTATGGTAGACATTTATGATTTCTGCTCTCCCACTGCACTCCATCTCCATTTTGGACAGTCTGTTATCAATTTTAGTTTTTCTCAGTTTCTCAGTCACCTGCATGCAATAGTTGATCTACTCATCCATTTCCCAATTGCTGCCATTTATGAAGCCTTGCCCAGGCCCTATGTTAAGTACCTACCTGCATTATCACTTCACCCTCCCAGTAACCTTTGAAGTTTCCCTGATCCTCATGTTTCCCTTTTATTATTACATATTTTTAAATAATTCAAACAATTTGAAAAAAGGAAATAAAGAAATACATTAAAATTAAGCCCACCATGTTTTCTTTATGAGGTTAAAAAATAACTGGCCCATAGAACATAAAGGAATCTCACAGAACATCTAGTTCAAGGTTTTCAACCCACACATGTACTGATTTATGAGCATCTTTCTTTTTTTAAGTTCCATGGATGATTCTGATGCCCAGCCAGAGTTGTGAACTAGTAACCTATTACAATTATTTCAAATTACAAGAAATTGAAAGGAGAAAGACAGGGCTAACCTTGACTGACTTTACTTTATTTAGCAGGAGTGAGCTGAAAGCAAGGACATTAGGGAATTTTTCCAAAGTGACACAGCTAGCTCTCAGAAGACCCACTGGAACCCCTGTTTCTTAAGTCTTAGCCCCAAATTATCTCCTCTGTCTAATGAAAAACAAATTATCTAATTCACATAGCCCTTTTACTTGATCACATATTTTTGCAAAAAAAGATACTGTTATTTTCTTTTTCAAAAAAAGATACTGTTAACAGTTTTTAGATAGATAGATAAATAGACAGACAGACAGGCAGATAGATAGATACTGTTATTATTATTTCAAGCAAATATTGCCACTGAGGGCACTATAGATGCAATTAGCCTAAAATCAGTTTGCAAGTATGTTGTGAAAGCAGGATTGGAATCCAGACTATTTCCTTCTATTTTAGGACTAAATTCAAATCAAAGTGGACATTTTACATTTTAAATGAATTCTTAACATTACTGATTAGTTCAAATTATTTTATATCACTGTTTTTGAGCAAAATATATGTACATAAATATTCCCAGAGTGAAAGAAATAAGAGTCTAGGCCATTTACAACGGCAGGTGAATTTCTCTTCCTCTTCTGACAGGACGTGGGAGAGAACTGCTGAAATAGCTTCACCACACACTGTCCAGAGATGTCACTATTAAGAGCCAAGTGCTCAGTATTTTACAGCCCATATCTCCCCAGCACCATCAACCCTTCAGGACAGGGATGGAAGTCAGCTTCCTCTTCAGCTTCTCAGTTCTGTCTTTGTCATCCCTAAGTTCAATCAAGCAGAGGTTCCACTAGGACAATGGGAACACTGGGACAATAGTGTCTCACTTCATTCACATGAACATTTTCAAATGATGCAGAACTCACAAGGGAAAAGCAAAGTAAGAAGACGCATGTTTAGTGATCATTGAGGGGGCATCATGTGCCATCATCTTGTCTAACTTTATCCCATAAACCCAGATTCACTGATTTTTCCATCTCCCACAACATTAGTAGAATAGTTGTCAAAGACTATACAAATCAAGTCTCCAGGAAATGCATTGACCATTATATCAATGGTCAGTAGGCAATTTTACCTGCAATTCTGTGCATTTTGGTACCGTGACAGTGGGGTGCTGGTTACCAGGTACGGTCTACACATCAAGCTCCTTGGGTGATGGTCACTCCCCAAGGCTGCAGATTTTTGGTTTCTATACTCTGTGTTCTATACTCAACTGAGTATACATGTGCAGCTCTCATGATATTGCCTCTACACTCCCTTTGACACTTTATTATGTGTTGCATCCATTGCAACTATGTATTGCAGTTTTGTGGCGTTATCTTAAATGTCCACCTAGGCAGGTTGGAAAGTACATGGGTTCTGGAATCAGATGGCCTTGGGTTTCACACTCTCTCCTGCCACTTGCTAGTTTTGAGAACATCTTGGCAATAACAATTGCTAACTTTTATTGAATACTTAGTATGTTCTAAGCTAAAAAATGTATTAATTCATTTAATCTTCAAGAAAGGGGGTAAAAACAACTATTGTTCCCATTTTATTTGAGTGGAAATTAAGGGAATCTGCTTTCTTATGTGTAAAGTGTGGTAGACGCATCTAATTTTCCAGGTTTTCACAAAGCATCTGGCATAGTGCCTAGTTCATAGGGATAGCTTTGTGACTCTTCATTCCTCATCTTAACTTTCCTCCCATGAGTGCAAAGGCCACATCGCTGCAGCTTTCGCTTTTCCCCAGAGTCAAGGACATGGTGAGCATAAAGCAGGAACATGTAATATCACCAATCATCAACTTGATAAATTGGAACTCTCCTTACATTGGACCTCGACTCCTCTTTCACCAAAGATACCAAATGCTGACTGTCGTTTTCTCTGGCTGCCACTCCCCATGCAAAAAATACAAGTGGTGAAATAGGTAAGTGTCATTGGTGAAAAAACAACCACATGATGTGCTCCACCATTATGTTCTGAATTCAAGAAAAGAAAAATTCATATCTGAGCTAGATAAAAAAGTTACAAACAGGCCATATCTCAAAGCTTTGCCTCTCTGGCAGGAAAAGAGTCACATGGGAAACCCTTTAAAAGTATTGCTGCCTAGATCTATTGCAGAGATTCTGATTTATTTGGCCTGAAGGGGGACGCAGGTATTAAACATTTTTAAGTTCTACAGATGGCTCTAATATGTGGCCAGTGTTTAAAATGATTGATTTACCTATATACATGAATGGGAAATCCATTTTGGCCAGACAAGTTATTTATAGTGGGAAATCTATCCTCCTGCATGTGGCATCATTTCAATTAGAACCAAATATTGTAGCATTATTCAGAGGGAAACTGAAAAAGGTATGATGAAGGCTAGAATCTGCAAGCTTGTGGCTGCCCTCCCTGTGCCCACAGCCACAGCACTCTGCCCCTCTCAGCCCTGGCCTTGCATCCCTTCCCAAGAAAGCATCTCAGTTGTCACATGAGATGGAGCTTAGTCTTGCACTGGATGTAAGCACACTTGCAAAACTACTCTACGACAGTATTTATTCAATAAACCTTGCTCAAGAACTTACTGTGTGGGGCCTCCCTGGTGGCGCAAAAGGTTAAGCAAGCACAGCACTGTGAAGCTATCCACAGCCTCTGCAGCACAAGTTCGATCCCCAGCCCACCAGAGAGCTACCCATATGGTGCAGCAGACCTCTCCTGTCTCACGTGCTGCTCCCCTCAGCAGTGTATTTCAGTCAGTCTGCCTGTTCTGTTCTCCACTCTGTCTCTGGTGAATCCTCTCAAACCCCCACACCTCTGGCCTGTACCCCAGCTCTTGTATGCATAAATAAATAAATCTTTTAAAAAGTTACTGTGGGCCAGGACTTGGGCTCACTACTGGCAATATGAAGATAAATCACACATGGTTCCTGCCTCATGAATTCAGTCTACCAGAAAGGAGAGCATGTGGAAAGTGCATTTGTAGAAAATGTACACAAAGCTTTTAGAATAAAGAGAACAAAGCAACTACCTACGCCTCATAGCCAGGAAAGACAAGGAGTGTTGTTAACTGTGTTGGATCATAAATGATTCAGTAGGAATTCACCAGGCTCTCTCCAGCTGAAAGGGAGTAGTCTATGCATGTACAGTGACATATGAATGACATGTGTAAACCTGTAAGCAGTCCTCTAAGTAAGACTTTAGCCTAAAGTGAGCATGAGGGACCCACAGAGAGATAGTCTGGAAAGAGAAACATTAGACCCTCGCATGCCATTTTGGGGTTAGGATGATGGCCAGTCCATCTAATAGAACTTTCTGCGATGGTGGAAATTAAGGGGGTGTTATCAAGCAAGAAAGAGGTAAGAATTACAAAAGCAGATGCAAATTCAAAGGAAAGGTCATGAACCCATATCAAAATTTGAGAAAGCAATGTATGCATATATGCTTTAATTTAAATGATGTCTGTGTCCTTTTGGAAAAAAATGATTTTCAACTCTAACAAAATTTTTTTTGTGTTCATAGACCAATCGTGGGTCCACTGAGCTTCATTTAAATACCACAACTAAGGTCATGGAGCAAAATATACGTACATAGCATTTACACTCCACCTACTCAGTAATACAGTTTAGTTCTACTTAAAGGAAAGCTGAGAGGGCCTCCACGGTGGCACAGTGGTTGAGCGCTGGGTTGCGAAGCTGCCCGCAGCCTCTGCAGCGCTGGTTCGATCCCCGGCTGCTCTCCGGCCGCTGGAGGAGGGTCCCATATGGCGCGCAGACCTCTCCTGCCACCCGCTGCTCCCCTCAGCAGTGTACTTCTGTCCTTCTGCCTGCTCTGCTCCCCGCTCTGGCTCTGGTGAATTCTCTCACGCTCCCGCGCTTCTGACTGTACCCAGTGCTTGTATAAATAAATATATAAATCTTTAAAAAAAAAGAATATTATTATTTAAAAAATAAAATAAAGGAAAGCTGAGATTCCCCCACTCCATCATTAATAATTTCACTTCTTTTTTTTTTTTAAAGATTTATTTATTTATTTATTTATACAAGAACCAGGGTACAGGCCAGATGTGCAGGAGGGTGAGAGGATTCACCAGAGACAGAGTGGGGAACAGAACAGGCAGACTGATGAAATACACTGCTGAGGGTAGCAGCGGGCGAGACAGGTAAGGTCTGTTGCGTCATGTAGGACCCTTGCTGGCGGGCCAGAAGTGAACCGGCGCTGCAGAGGCAGCGGACAGCTACACAGCGCAGCGCTCAACCACCTGCGCCACCAGGGGAGGCCCAATAATCTCACTTCTGATCCACTCTTCCCAGGCCAGTATTTGCTCCTTAGACCATGTTGGTTTTAAACCTCCCAGCCTCAATCCTTGTTTGCAACTTTTATTTTTGCCTACATCTCCAAACGTAGTACTCCATTCTCTTTGTCTAGCTATGAATGGATCAATTTGAAAGAAACTCTCTCCACTTAGCTATATTGTCATAGGAAAACACCTCTCCTGCCTTGGATTGACCTGAGATCCACAGATCCCAGAGACTCCCTCATATATGGTGACCCCAATAAGTTGGTTCCAGCTTCTCAAGAAGGTCAGGGAAAGGGAGAAAGGGAATCTAGCTGGTGCCATCTGTCTCAGATGATCAGGTGGATGGAGGTGACAATAGATAATGTATCCCCAGAAGAAGACATAGGACAGATTTGGGGATAAAGATAATGAGTTCAGTTTTAGGTGTGTTCATTTTGAAGATATTTATATTCAAATACAAAATCCTATTTACAGAAGCCAATCTTTCTCTAGAAGTCTTATCTGAATTGCTTCCTCATCAGTCAGGCCTCCTATTTACTTTAATTTGCTTTTATCATGACACTTATGAAGCTGTTGTATGAGCTGATTGAGGTCCAGGGTTTTGTCTTTATCTCTGAACCCCTCTTTCTGTCATAGTATGTAATGTATATGATGTATTGAGTGAAGTGTAATGGATTTTTTTAAAGATTTATTTATTGATTGATTGATTGATTTATACCAGAACTGGGGTGCAGACCAGATGTGCGGAAAGGTGAGAGGATTCACCAGAGACAGAGTGTAGAACAGAACAGACAGACTGACAAAATACACTCCTGAGGGGAGCAGCTGGCGAGACAGGAGAGGTCTGCCTCGCCATGTGGGACCCTCTTCAGCCGGCTGGGATTGAACCAGCGCTGCAAAGGCAGGGGCCAGCTTCACAGCGCTGCGCTCAACAGCCTGCGCCACCAGGGGAAGCCCGTGTAATGGATTTAAATGAAAATTGAACTGGTTTCTGGTAATAGACCAGAAGTACAGAGATTAGGTTTGGATAAGTGGGGGAAGGACAACTTTTTAAAAAAGGAAGAAAGAAAAGGTAAATTATATAGAGGCTGTCCTCCAAAAGTTTAACATTGTTTCACAACCTTTACTAACTTAAGAGTTCACGACTCACTTTTATTTGGAAAAGTCCAAAATTGGCTAAGTATATATTCATAAGGCTACATCACAGTGAAACAACTTCTGACCTGTTTTGAGCTTTATAAATGGAAATAGATGCTTCACACCATTACTAATCACTCAAAAGACATTTAATCTCACATTTAGGAAACTCTCAGTTAATAACTGCTGAATGAATGAACGAATGAGTGAAGAAAAACCTAGTGCCTGCACTGAACAATGAATGAATTAATAAAGTAAAAAACTCTTGGGTGGTTTTTTTCTTTGCACTATAGAAACACATGAAAATGCAGGTAAGTAAAAAAGAAGAATAGGAAATTACTCTTAAGGTTACTGGACTTTCTGGTAATAGTTGTCCTGCAGACATGCTCATTAATGCAAGAGTCAAAAGATAAAGATTTTCAACTTAAGTAGACTTACTTTAACCAATTCCATCCACATTTTATTTACTTTTCTCCTTATCACCCCTACACCTAAGCATGAACCAGTGTTTTCATTAACTTCCTAAAAGCATTGAGTAATCACTTAAATTTTAACAGGTAAGACTCATTAGATGTCAGTAGATCATTTCTTATTTCCATAAGCAAACAAAATACAAGGTCTATTTCTAGACCTTCAGAAATGTCATCATACTTCCACATAGCCAAATAGAGCAAGAACTTAATTTACAAGAAAATGAGTATATATTTAACAGAAAAGTCAACCTATCTGTTTGTTCTCAGTTGCCCTCAGCTACTATTATGGAAACAAGTAAACCCAAGGATACAAACAACTGGGCTTTGCTCAGAAACAAGAATGACTTTCAAGACTTCTTTCACAGAGTGCTTTCCTGGTTTGATGTCTTTAAATGACATATTATGTGGATTAGATGGTGTCTTTCTCTCATTAGTTTTTAAAAATGAAAATAACTTTTCTTATTACAAAAGCGATTTTTTGCATTATAGAAAAATACGGCAATGTAAATAAGTAAAGAAGAAAATTAATCCTAAGGTAATTGAACTTCCTGCTAATAGGTCAGTTGGGACTTGAGTGATTAAATAAAAAATAGAGAAAAACATCTAGAGATGACATCGTATATATCAATTTTTTCAGAAGTGTGAAACCTTCAGTTGAATCTTACATTGGATATGTAACACATATCCAGGGGGTTCCCTGAAAGTCCAGGGATTTGGCCCTCAAAACAACCCTCAAGTTGAGTTCTGAAGCATCTCTTTGGCATCTTAGAGTTCTTGAGAGCAAAATTAAAAATCCACTGGAATTTACTATTCCAGACCTTTTTCTTATGAGTAATATTCTCATGTATCAAGTTATGAAATGAGGATTATATAAAGTATGCAATTTTATTGTCTATTTTCATTTCACAATATTATAAAAATCAGGAACAGCTTTTCTACATCAAGATTTTCCCAATTAAAACATCATTTAAAAAAGTTACATAGTATTCATAGATTTGATTTGCTATGTTTATTTGACCAGTCCCCAGATACTAGACATGTCACTTGTGACCAGCTTTTATTTTAAACAACAGTGTTTTAATGTTAAGCAAGGACTGACATCCTCACAGTGTTAACTGTGTGTGCGCATTTTTCAATTATTTCCTATGGATTCACTTTTATTTTTGAAGTAACCTTGGTTTATTTTTTTTTTTTAAAGATTTATTAATTAATTTATACAAGCACTGGGTACAGTCAGAAGCGCGGGAGGGTGAGAGAATTCACCAGAGCCAGAGTAGGGAACAGAACAGACAGACCGACGAAATACACTGCTGAGGGGAGCAGCGGGCGGCAGGAGAGGTCTGCGCGCCATGTGGGACCCTCACCCAGCGGCTGGGGATCGAACCGGCGCTGCAGAGGCTGCGGGCAGCTTCGCAGCCCAGCGCTCAACCGCTGCACCACCGGGGAGGCCCATAAGTAACCTTGGTTTATTATATAGGTTTCATGAATTTATATTGATATATCGACATCTCTATATACTATATTATGCCCATCACCAAAATTCTATTTCCATCCATCACCCTATAATTGATAATTTTTACCCAATTTACTCATTTCTCCCTTCCCCTTTCCTTCTCGTAATCCATACTTTGCTCTTGTAGTCTAAGAAGATTTTTTTGTTTTGTTTTGCTTTACTCTCTCATTTGTTTAGTTTTATCTTCCAAATGAGTGAAATCATACAGTGTTTGTCTTTCTCCGACTTATTTCATTTGGGATATTCATAATATCCTCTAGATCCACCCATGTTGTTACAAATGGCAAGATTTCATCTTCTCTATAGGTTGGTAGTATCCCATTGGATATATATACCTCCTCTTTTAACCACTCATCCCTCATCAATGGGTCTTCAGGTTGTTTATAACTCTTGGCTACTGTGAATAATCCTGAGATAAACACAGGGGTACATATCTCTTCAGATTAGTGTTTTTGTATTCTTTGGATAAATATCCAGAAGTGAGATGGTGGATCCTGTGGAGTATCTATTCTTTATTTTTCGAGGAATCTCCATAGAATTTTCCATATTTACACCAATTTAAATTCCCACCAATAGTACACAAGGGTTTCTTTTCTCTACATCCTCACCAACACTTGTGTCTTGTCTTTGGATAATAGACATTCTCACAGATATAAAATGATATTGATTAGCACTTTTTCCTTTTTTTTTTAAGGTTTATTAATTTATTTATATAAGCACTGGGTACAGTCAGAAGCGCGGTAGGGTGAGAGAATTCACCAGAGTCAGAGCAGGGAACAGAACATCCAGACTGTCGAAGTACACTGCGGGGGGGGGGGGGGGGGGGCGGGGGAGCAGTGGGCGGCAGGAGAGGTCTGCGCACCATATGGGACCCTCACCCGGCGGCTGGGAATCGAACCTGCACTGCAGAGGCTACAAGCAGCTTCGCAACCCAGCATTCAACTGCTGCACCACCGCCACCGGAGAGACCCTTGATTAGCGCCTTTCAAACAATTAGAGATATTTACCATCTTTTAATGTGTCTATTGGCTATCTGTATGACTTCTTTGAAGAAGTACCTATTAGATCCTCTATCTGTTTTTAGTTGGGTTGTTAGTCTTTTATGTGGTTGAGTTCTTCACAAAATTTGCATATTAACTCTGTCTGATACATATTTTGCAAATATCTTTTCTTTTTCAGTAGGTTGCCTTTTCATTTTAATGATGCTTTCCCTGAACAAGTTTTTTGGTTTGATGTACTTTCCTGTTTATTTTCACTTTTATTTACCATTGGAAAAGTATCCAAAAAGACATCACTAAGACCAATGTAGAATAGATTGTCATCTATTTCTATGTATTTTATGGTTTCAGGTCTTACTTTCAAGTTTTTAATCTATTTTGAGTTAATTTTTGTGTATGGTGATACTGGTCTAGTTTCATTTTTTCCTTACATACATCCCATTTTCCCAACACCATTTACTAACAAGACTTTTCTTACCCTATTTTATGCTCTTAACTCCTTTGTCATAATTAGTTGTCCATAATATGTGTGAATTTATTTCTGGTATCTTAATTCTGTTTCTGATCAATATGTCTGCTTTATTTAATTCCAAGAAAAGTAGACACAATGGATTCATATTCTAATATGCTTATTTTAAGGTTGCACTTTGACAAACATTGTTCTGATGAACTATAAGTGTGACCTGGAATACTTGTGCACAAACTGACGAGACAGGTACAGACAGGAAATGTTAAGAAATACAGGATTAAGATCCAACAGTGAGTGTGCATTTGAAACATACTAGTTATCCAGTGCTGGCTTTGCACGTCAGGACAGCTCTGAGTTCCAAGACCAGTTTTGCCACATATTAGTGGTTCAGAGACACCCAAATGAATAAATGTCTCTTCTACAACTTTGGAATTTGTGACATACAGTGGACACTCAATAAAAGTTTATTCGAATTAATTGAAATGTTTGTTTTAGGGGACAATACACTGTTTCACTTAATATTATCATTTTTCCACATGTAATCATTTCTCTTCAAGATAATGTCCTTCAGATATTTTTTAAGATTTATTTTTATTTATTTATGCACACATGAACTGGAATGTAGGCCAGAGGAGCAGGGGATAAAAGTATTCACCAGAGACAGAGTGGGGAGCAGAACAGGCAGATCGACTAAAATATACTGCTGAGGGGAGCAGCAGGAGAGACAGGAGAGGTCAGCTATGCCATGTGGGTTAGCTCCCTGGCCCAGGATAGCTTGACAGCACTGAGACTTTAATCCCTGAGCCACCAGGGAGGCCCCAGATTATTTTTCCTTAATCCTCAAGGATTACTCATTTTGGAAAAACCCAAAAGTACTCACAACTGGTTTTAGAAAATCCTGGGAGGCTCCGAAACAGCTTCAGAGAAGCCACACTGTATTACTCTGAAGGCCACTGTAAACTTCTTTTTTTCAGGGGAGGGGGTGTCAATCAATCATGATAGTCTAATTGGTTAGTAGTCCTAACAAGATGAATTCTTGCTTGTCAGAGACACTCTTCAACGTGATTTCTGTCTATGACTTTGACACTGGTGCTTGGGGCAGTGTTCTGTTGAAGACATCAATGTTTTTTTTCAAATGAGGGCAGAAAATCCAAATCTATTAACTACTGTTTAAAAATAATGGGAAAAATACTATTTTTCTATCCTGCTTTTCTAAGAAATATATTCTTGGCTGCTCTGTTTAAATAGTCAAACTCTTCACAAAAAAATTTCCCACTCAACTTCCCCCCCTCCCCCAGGAGAAAATGCTTTTTTAGCTAAATTTAGCTCCTGTGGCTCTCTTTTGAAAACATAACTCTTTAGTCTTTACTCTTGCAAGAGAGGGAGAAAAAGCTTTTTCCTCTACCCTCTTAGGTTAATGATTTGAGGCTATCTAAATTAGACTGAAAAAAAGACAAAA
This sequence comes from Talpa europaea, assembly GCF_964194135.1. Taxonomy (NCBI): domain Eukaryota; kingdom Metazoa; phylum Chordata; class Mammalia; order Eulipotyphla; family Talpidae; genus Talpa; species Talpa europaea. The sequence continues at coordinate 25,085,782 of NC_140074.1, read as the reverse complement.
TTAACTGGGGAAAAAGATTTATGTCATATGCCACATATTAGTGGTTCAGAGACACCCAAATGAATAAATGTCTCTTCTACAACTTTCCAATTTGTGACATACAGTGGTTACTCAATAAATGCTCATTCGGGGCCTCCCTGGTGGCACGAGGGGTAAAGACGCAACCTATGAAGCTATCTGCAGCCACTGCAGCATGAGTTCCATCCTGGGTAGGCCAGGGAGCTACCCACATGGCACAGCAGACCTCTCCTGACTCTCCCGCTGCTCCCCTCAGCAGTGTATTTCAGTCAGTCTGCTGTTCTGTTCCCCACTCTGTCTCTGGTGAGTCCTCTCACCCCCCACACCTCTGGTCTGTACCCCAGTTCTTGTGTGCATAAATAAATAAATCTTTTAAAAAATGTTTATTCAATATTAGTTGAAATGTTTGTTTTAGGGGACAACACACCACTTCTCTTGATGTTATCATTGTTCCACATATAATCATTCCACATATAATCATTCCACATATAATCATATAATCAAGATATTAAATGAAAACTGTAGAGGTCATCAGCCTTGGAAGTTTATATACCATTTTAACAAAGCAATAAATAAATCTGTCATTTACTTATTAAGTTTCACAATAAATATGTGAAATGGAAAGGAAATGTGCTTTTAGCTTTAGGGCCAGCTATTGTGAGAAGGTAAGCACATGGGGAAACTTATGGAAGATGAGGGCTATTTAGTAAGTTTTGTTTGTGCAGGTTTGCCTGGTGCCCACATCCCATCTTCTTCATGGCCAATAAACTCCCCCATGAGAGGGAATTTACTGCAGCCCTCATTCCCACAAGTTTCTGCTTTCCGTCTGGTAAAGCAATCTCTGAGCAGCCTTCTCTGCTATTGTTGATTCTCTACTATATTCAGCTCAAAATAAATATACATAAGTTGTCTGTGTGGGGTGCACACACTAACCCCCTTCACTCTTCTATTTGAATACATTAGACCTCTCAAGAATTGCTTTCTGTATCAGAGACATCTTTCCCACCTTTTCAACAAAGTTTCCTATTTCAATAATTTATGTTGGTTAAAACCTTTGCTTTTATCTTATTTTCTTTTAAAGTGTCAGTTATCTCCCTTTTATTTAACTTCACACCCTATATATTCCTGAATCAAATATTATTTATTCATGGAACTCAATTACTTCTCTCAGCAGCACATCTCCATTCATGGTATGAGCCAGAACAATTGTAAGCAACCAGGACCCATCAAACTCCCTCTGCAGCCACACCTCCTGGGTTTTCACACACCACATAGGAGACTTGCTTAATTAGAGAGATTGAATGTGGCTGGTGCAACTTCCAACTATGTCAACAGTTCTCACTAGCTGCTATTTACTTTCAAAATCTCTTCCATTTCATTCATTATGGGACAAAAAATATCTATAAAGGATAAAATAACAAGTTTAATCTGGGGTGAATTTGCATATATTAGATCAGGTTTAAGCAAATGTTGTGGGTCCTATAAGCTTCTGTTAGTAGGTTGTTAGTAAGCAAACTCTGATAACAATTATCTTTTGTCCAGGGAAATTGTTCAGAACAGGAAGTTACTACTCAGCTGCTCAATGGCAGGGAACATTAATAGGTGTGCTCAGAGAATGGCAAAGAGAACAAGACTTGTAAGTCAAATTTTAAGTCAAAAGCCTCTAAAAATCTCCTAAATTACAAAATGAAAATCTGGATAGTGGTAAAATCTGTAAGGGAATGAGGGTTACATAACAAATTATAAATGCATTATTAACTCTATTTCTAAATTCCATTAAGAAAAATAGTGGAGCCTCCCCGGTGGCGCAGTGGGCTGAGCGCAATGTTGTGAAGCTGTCTACAGCCTCCACAGTACAGGTTCAATCCCGGCAGGCCGGCGAGGGTCCCATATGGTGCCACAAACCTCTCCTGTCGCGCCCACTGCTCCCCTCAGCACTGTATTTCTGTCGTCTGCTTGTTCTGTTCCCCACTCTGTCTTTGGTGAATCCTCTCACCCTCCCACACCTCTGTTCTGTACCCCAGCTCTTGTATAAAAATAAATAAATCTTAAAAAAAAATCAATAAAGTTAAGTTGAAGTGCATTTAAAAAAAAAAGAAAAAGAGAAAGAAAAATGCTGGATGGTGTCACTCAAAGCAGGAATTTAGAAAACCTAAATAAGGGACCAGGAAAAAGACTAATTATAATAAAGTAAAAATCAAAATCAACAAGCAACTGTAAACCAGAGACACACTGGGGGGGAGGGGATTAAAGTCAAAATAAGAGGAGGGATTAGAGTCAAAATAAAGCGGGTGGGAATTGTATGGGGAATATAACCAAGATGAAAATGCATACATTGTACAAAAATTAAAAATGATGTAAAAATATATAAAATGAAATTTAAAAATTTAAAATTAAAAAAAAGAAGAAGAGGAGGGAGAGGGAGAAATTTGTTATGGGAATTTTAAAAAACCTAAGTTAACCCCATCTCAGAGATTCAGATTCAGTTGATCTGGGTTAAAGTTGGAGTTGGGTTTTTTGTTTTGTTTTGTTTTGTTTTGTTTTGTTTTGTTTTGTTTTGTTTTGTTTTGTTTTGTTTTGTTTTGAACAACCCAAGGACAGTCAGAGTTGAAACAGTTCACTCACAGAACAGAATAGCTATTAACTTAGGAAGAAAAGAAAACCAAGGTCAATGGTGCCACCATTTAAAAGTCATTTAACCAACTCCTATTTTTGCAAAACCCAAAACCATTAATATAACATTTGTTTTTCCCAATGCTAGTTTAAATAAAGTGGCTATAGACACAGGCATGGTGGTGGTTGGGGGGTGGAAGGATGTTAAATTAGATGCTCTAAGGATTTACAGTGTGGTTTAATACAACCAAAGTGACTAGTATAAGGATCTTATATGACAAAAAGACTTGAACTGATGACACAGTGGGAACAGCTATCATTCAGCAGCACCTTATATTTGGGGTACTCCAAACTGGGGAACGAGGGAACAATGAATTAGAAGGAAGACATTTTTTACAAAATTTCGAAAAATATATTTACCTATTAGGTTTTCAAACATACAGAAAAAAATACAGGAACAAATGTAACAGATATCTGTAGATCCAGCTCCCAGATTTATAAAATCTTTACCTTATTTCATATTTGCTTCAGATATTAAGAAATAAAATATTACAGATATTATAAAGGCCCCATTTGTACTCTAAAAATGTAACTACTTTCATCAATTTAATGTTTACACTTCTGTAAGTTCTTACTCTTTTGCTACATTTATGTATCCATAAACAATAGGTAGAATTATTTTGTAAGTTTTAAACTTTATGTAAATGGTATATGATTTTCTGAACATTGTTTAGAGATTTATCCATGTTGATATATATAGCTATAGGCCATTCATTTCCCCACTATTAGTATTTTTTTTAAAAGATTTGTTCATTTATTTGTTTGTTTGTTTTGTTTATACATACAAGCACTGGGTACAGTCAGAAGCACAGGAGGGTGAGAGAACTCACCAGAGACAGAGTGGGGAGCAGAGCAGGCAGAAGGACCGAAGCACACTGCTGAGGGGAGCAGCGGGTGGCAGGAGAGGTCTGCGCACCATGTGGGACCCTCCTCCAGTGGCCGGGGAGCAGCCGGGGATCGAACCGGCGCCTCAGAGGCTGCGGGCAGCTTCGCAACCCAGCACCCAACCACTGCGCCACCAGGGAGGCCCAACTATTAGTATTTTTTTATATGAATATATTATAACATAACTATGCTCCTGCTGATAATACAGATTATTTCCAGGTTTTTAAAGAACTTTCTTATACATGTCTCCTTTAGCACAGGAAAGTTTTTCTATGATAGAGACCTGGAAATGGATTTTTTTGTGTTGACATCTAGTGAACATCTTCAACTTCACTAAAGATTGTGAAATTACTCTCATAAATAGGTGTACCATTTTACATTTGCACTAGCACTGAGTGTACTTACTACTCCAGCACAAGCTACCAGTCTTAAAATTTTGTCTAATAAAATTATTTCACCTTTGATTTTTTCATCTGCACTCCTCTGTTTATGCTTTGCCCATTTTCACATGGGATTTCTTTTACTTTCAAAATTGATTTGTTAAAGTCCAATGCATATTTTGGATACTATCACTTTTCCAGTTGTGCCTGAGTTGTTAATATCTTAATCCTGTTTCTAAATTGTCATTTTCTTTGTATATGGAGTTTTGCATTTAACAATTAAATCTCCAGTCCTTCTTTAATTATATGCTTGTGTATGAAGTGACCTACAACACTAACTCTATCACATGCCATATTTCCACGCGCATGGCTCCATATGGAAGTTTGCTTTCCATTCTATTGGTTGAATTGTCTATCCTTATGCCAATATCATAATTTCTTAATAAAAGTGGACACCTAGTTGGGCAAGTTAGACTATCTTCTTCAAAGATTATTTTAAAAAATATAAATGTTGGAGAACAAATATCTGCTACCCCAAAATATGTCTCTTTGCAAATCAGCTGATTTCATTTTTGAACAATTTTTGCTTTTTTTTTTTCCCTTGGGAGAGGCTGTGAATAAGGTGTAGAGGTTGCTTTAGAAAAAAAGCATTCACACGTAAAATGCAAGGCTATGTACCTAGAACACCTAGTTTCTCTTTTTCTTCATGGAGAAGGCCGTTGGTAAACCTGCCGATGTTTTTGTCTATGATGCCTTCCCTGGTAACTTCCTTAACTGACCTTCCCTCATCCCTTCACTAAAGTCCTTCTGCTTTAGCTAAACTATTTAAGATGGCATCTGAAACCATATGGCAGAATTACTCAGTAATGCTGGCTCTCTTCTCTATATACAGAAGGTATTTATGTTATTTTCCAACTTCTTTCTGGTGTTTTTTCTCTTATCAATATTCCTGATGCTTATTTGATTACTTGCCAGTCTAGAAGAACCCAAAGGGTTATGGGATGATTTGCTTTGGCCCCCTGCATATGGGAGTCATTTACTGTTCTCAGATTATAGCCTGAGATTTTATATTGCATCAAATGTTATAAACTGTTTCTACAGATTAGTAGATGATAGGATCTTTCTTCTCACCGAATGTAATCTTTACAAAGAGTCTGCCAAGCTCTCATTTTATTCCCCAAATGAAGTAACAGGAACTCTACTTGCTCTGTTTCTCTGAATAAAAGGCATTTCTAAATTCTAAAACATAAAGTGAAACAAGGAATACCAACTCCCTCCCATATTTATTCCTCTGTGCCCAACTGCCTACTCTCCACAGGTCATCCCTTTTCCTAGTTTCTTATATAACCTTGCAGAGTGTGTTTATACATATACCAGCAAATATAAAATGAGATTTTTTTTTTCAGAAAGTGTGCTCCACCTTGCTTTTTTTTTTCATTTAAAATGTAATTTAAGAGTTTTTCACATCAGCACATAGACAATTTCTTAATTCTTTACCATTTCAGTGGATGTTACGTATGGTCTGCACCTATATACATGTTTAGTCAATCAGCCTCTGACAGACTTTTGGTTGTTTTCTACCTCTCACTTTTGCGAGTGATGATGCAACAAAGAAATCTGTAGAGACAATTTTTTCATGTGTAAGAGTATCTGTAATATAAATTTCTAAAAGTAGAATCTCTAGGTCAGAGGCTGAATGTGGTTGTACCTGTTAGTCATTTTGATGGATGTTACCAAGTCCTGGCTGTACAGAGTGTGAGAACTTATATTATTCCCACTAGCAGAGTGTGAGAACACCATTTCCACACAACTGCACCCACTGAAAATGTTATCTGATTTGAGGGTTTAGCCAACCTTCCAGATGTTCACATTATTTGCACATTATTCTATTAGGTTACTAACCTCTAGTTTCTCCATTTCTAAGAGCTCTTTACATACTAGGAAAACCAACCCATTGTCTAAAATCTGAGCTGCAAAGGTTGTTCCCCAGTTGTCTCTTTTTCTTTATTTTTTATTTTTATTTTCACACAAACTGTTTTTATCAAAATTTGTGTGAAAATAAAATTTTATTGGCTAAATAAATTTAACCAATTTATCAAACTTTTCTTTAGAGGCCTCTGAATTTCAAGTCATAATTTGAAAGGCCTCCCTCATGCCAAGGTTTTAAAGGAATTCCTTCCACTTCCTTATAGAACTTTTTTGGTTTTATTTTTCACACTTAAATATTTGGCCTATTTGGAATTTATGCTGGGATAAGGTATGAGGTATGGAGCTAGCTTTGTATTTTCCATAAGCCATGCATACTATTTGCTACAAACACTGGGGCTATGAAGAAAATAAGCCAACACTGTCTTCAGGAATTTGTTTAAAAACAAACATCCAAAGGAGTGTTTTCTACTTTCAAGTAACAACCTTAGGAGAAGTACATTTATTCCAACACCAATATAAAAGATGAGTACATAAAAGTACTGTTCAATGTTACATAATGAATCAATGTAGTTTACTACTTAGTATATCACATCCTTCAAGTTTTGGCTGACATTTTAAAAATTATCCACTTCATGCATGCCCTCAGCAGGGACCAATATCTTAATCAAAAACACAAAACTAGAAGAACTAAAAGGTGTTGGCTGATGACCAACCACTTCCCACCTTTACCATTGTTCTTACTTTCCTCCCTAGTAGATGTCAGCTTTTAATGAAAAACAGGGGGAGAGGGTGTGTGTAAATCCACTATGACTCAGCAGGAAAGAGAGTAAGGAACAACTTCTTCCTGCCCTTCTACAGGAAGGTCTCTGCTCAATGCTCAGCCTATCATCTCATCACCATGGTAACACAAGTCATCCCTCATTCTCATTCTGAGGAGCTCACCCTGCTTTCGTTGATGGAAGGGCACTGCCACATTTACATCAGAAAGCAATAATATTTTAAGTGAAAATCTCCATGACCAACATGCACAAGGACCAGGGTCACAGGGATCACAGTGACCTTGACAAAAAAGAGAAGCATTTTAGTCCAATGTTTATCATCTTTAATATCATTTCACCCCTTAGCAGCATGGGAAATGGATGACTCAGGACTGACAAAGTACATAGATAAGCAGAGGGTTAGTACCAAGGGGGGAAATTTCCTCTTCTCTGAAGAAGTAGCAGAGTTGGAGCTGTCTACAGCAAATAAGCATGCTGCCAAGTTTCCAGAATTGCTTCCAACTGGCACTGCTAAGGGCTTGGCCCTGCTGCATTTAGGGTCTTTCTCTCTCCCTCTCCCTTCGTCCCTCGCCTTCCTCCTCTTCCTACATTCTCTTCAGTTTGCCTGGGTTTCCTCTTAGGTCTGATTGGAAATGACTGCTTGCCTGCCTGTTTTGTCTGTTCTGCCGAGCAAACTGGCCCCAGGATGTCTCCCATCTCCTTGCTGCAGCATCAGTAAAGGGGGATCTGCTTGGTCCTCATCCTGCCTCTTACCTTCACAATCTGTCCTCCCTCTTGTCCTCATTCTGTACCCCCTAGCTCCCTGCTTCCTTTCTTCTCTCTCTTGCTTTTTCATTGTTGTTCTTCTCCACTCTCCCAAAGGCAGCCACACACACCTCACACCTCTGGAGACACTCAGGGCTGTAACAAAGGACCACATGCCTGCAACCCCATAGGAAACCATGATCAAGCATGCACTTTCTTTACCTCAAGACCCTTGACTGTCTAGGTTATTCACATGCCCATTTCCTCCGTCCTCTTTACCAACCCAAACCCAAGTTGAGTAAGAGCAGCAACATGTCAAGCTATTTTAAAAGCTGCATTGCCAGCTGCTTCACAAGGATAGCCAGTGAGGTGTGATTGATTTTGAGGTTGGGGCTTCAGGGAAAGACCATTAAAGAGGACTGATTCACTGAGACCTACCCTTCTGCAGTTTCCCCTTTGAATTGTATCCCTTCCAAAATTCATATGTGGAATTACCAGTACCTAGAATGTGACTGTATTTGGACAGAGGGCCTTTAAAATGATATTTCAGTTAAAATAAGGGTTACAGTTATGCATCACTTAATGAAGGGGATAGATTCTGAGAAAGGTGTCAGTAGGGAATTGTGCAAATACCTTGTACAACCCTGATGTGGTAATTACACAAACCTAGATGCACTGCCCTACTACATACATAGGCCTACTGGTATAGCTTAGTGGGCCATTACATATGGGCATATACTGAGTAGGGTAAGTCCTAATCCAATACCACTGGTGTCCTTATAAGAAAAGATTAGGACACAGACAAAGAGGGACAAAGAGGGAAGATCATATGAGTTCACAAGGTGGCCATCCACAAGTCAAGAAAAGAGGCCTCAGAAGAAATACCTTGATCTCTGAATTTTAAGTCCCAGAACTGTAATATAATAGATACCTGATGTTTAAGTTTTGTTATGGTGACCCTAGTAAACTAATACATCCTTCTTCCATCTTCTCACCTCAGATTAGATGTGATCAGAGGAGTTAGAAGTCACCGTGAAACCATGAAAAACCCATGCTCTTTATTAAGAATGTGGAGATGAAAGTTAGAACAAACCCAGGCGATGACTGCCACCACGGCGCCTCTCGTCTATACTAACTGGCAGAGCCTCTGTCATTTCAGATCTCAGTATTAGCAGTCAAATGCAATTCCCAATGAATATACCTGGTTACTGATTTTGCACTTTTTACTCAGACAGGATCCTGCAAAATCCTCCCTCCACCTTCACTCTGATTCCTAGAAGTCCTCAAGAGTCTCACATGCAGCAATCTGCTGGATGCAGGTTCTTCCTCTCCTCTGTTTTTCTTGCCTGTGATGCTACTTAGAGGATTTCCCCATAGATGCACCAGTGGCACTCCACCCCCACTCTGTGCCATCATCTGCCACCAGGCCCTATGGCACCAGGGCCTCATGTCCCAAAAGGCTTTGAACAAATCCACTCCTCCAGCTCTGGCTCAACCAGTGCAGAGCCAGGCAGGAGCTCGCACCACACCATCCTCTGGTCTTTCCTCACTTTGACCCCTCCACCCTGCAAAATTCCCCCCTTCAAATGCAAAATAAAGTCATCTTTTATTCATTTTTCCCTTCCCTAAAATGTTTGCACCCGTAGAATTCATGGGAAGTCAGTTTCACTGAAGTTAAAATTATCCCCCCAGAAGTTCCAAATATCCAAATCCCAGGCCATCTACTATAATACCTAAGAGAAAGCCTAATTGTGAAAAAAGATCAGATGAAATTGAAATTTAGCTATTATTGCTAAATAATGTAGTAACTCTAGTAGAAAAGTTATCTAGGAAAACCTGAGAGTTTTAGAACAATGCTAAAGTTCACAATATCTTCTGTGACTAAGAAATGATTGTATCAGAGCAAAGGCAGAAAGCATTAAAAGGTTTTCCAGCCAGTTCACCTTTCTCCTTTGACTGATACAATTTTTTTTTAAGATTTTATTTATTTATACAAGAACCAGGGTACAGGCCAGATGTTCAGGAGGGTGAGAGGATTCACCAGAGACAGAGTGGGGAATAGAACAGGCAGACTGAAATACACTGCTGAGGGGAACAGTGGGCGAGACAGGAGAGGTCTGCCATGTGGGATTCTCGCCGGCAGGCCGGGATCGAAGCAGCACTGCAGAGGCTGTGGACAGCTTCACAGTGCAGCACTCAACCGCCTGAGCCACCAGGGAGGCATAGATGTAATTATTTTTTCAATTGGATTTTTTCCATCTGAAAAAGACTTCTTTCTAGGCTGGGGGAAACTTACACTGCAAGGCTCACAGTAACTCTTTCAAGAGGAGGAATTTTGAATTGTATTTTCTTCTTTATACTTGACTATAATTACCAAAGTCTCCATAATGAGATAACATGGGTGCTGGGTTGTCTTTTTTTTTAAGATTTATTCATTCATGCATAGAAGAATGGGGGTACAGGCCAGAGGTGCGGCAGATAAGAGGATTCACCAGAGACAGAGGGGAACAGAACAGGCAAATTGGCTGAAATACACTGCTGAGGGGAGCAGCAGGTGAGTCAGGAAAGGTCTGCTGTGCCATGTGGGATGGTCCCTTGCTGGAGATCGAACTTGTGCTGCAGTGGCTGCAGTCAGCTTCATAGGTTGTGTCCTAACCTCTTGTGCCACCAGGAAAGTCTGTTTTCCTTTCAGATTTATCAAACCTAATTCAAACTACTAGATATTTCTATTACTTCCTTCCTGGGAAGAAAAATGCATGTCCAAGCAGCTTGTATTTATTAATACCACTAACATGAACATGGAATTCTTACTTCCTTAGCTAATCATCTCATTTTATATCCTTGTTAAATTGGATTTTTGAGAATGTGAGCACAAACTAAACAGTCTAAATCATACAATTAAAAATAAAAATTCTAAGACCAGAAGTTGGCAACAATAATGAGAAAGTCAGTCTGAAAATTAGCTATTACATGATACCCTGGAGAGGTTGCACATGTAACAACATGAAACAGAATATGCTTTTGTGGGCCTCCCCGGTGGTACAAGGGGTTTAGACACAACCTATGAAGCTATCCACAAACTCTGCAGCACAAGTTCAATCCCTTGGCTGGCCAGGGAACAACCCTCATTGCTGGCCTGAACCCCAGCTCTTATATGCATAAATAAATAAACCTTTAAAAAAATATATGCTTTTGTAAGGTTCTCCAAGCAGTCACTTTTCATTACAAGAGAATTTTTGAAATCAAGAATAAAGAAATAAATGGACTGAATATCAGCTGTGCATGCACTGTGCAGCATTCTTAACAACTGGTAGGAAACAGCACTTTATTTGGGATCATTTTAGAAAAATTGCCTTTCCTTCAGCTTCCTGTGGGTTCTGCTTCTCTGGAAAACACTGACTAATATAAACACCTACTATGGCAGGACACTGTACGAATCAGTAAGGGCACAAATAAGTATATTTGTGGCTTCCTCTACTGCAGAAGAAACAAGTTAAGTGAGAAATGACAGCATGTCAAGGTAAGAGCTCTTAAGATGAGAATAAAAGGAGGTGACTAATTCCACCCAGGGTGACTGAAGTTGTTCTTGTCGGGGTGATATTTATCTGGGTCTCAAAGGGTGAGTAGGCATACCCAGGGCTGATGAGAGCAGGTGTTATCCAGGCATAGGCATTATAGGAACCACTCACCAATCCCAGGAGCCTTTTGACTCAAAATTATGTCCTAAAGACCAGATATTGCAGGTGTACATTATAAAGAGTTGTGGGACCAAGATGGAGCAAATTGAGAGCAATTGTAGAGGCTGTATTGAAACTGAGGTGTTGAGTGTTGACACATTTCAGCCACGGTTAGTAGTGCAGGCTGTTAATGACTCTGAAGCAAAAGGCAAAATAAAATAAACATCATTTTAACATAGGAGAAAATGTCATTTTATGGTCTTTGGTATCAATCTGTTGATAATAATGCTGTTGACTAGAAATGCCTGGGGATATTCATTTGGCCCCAGTGTCTTTCCCACAGACATTTCCCCTATAAATCATCATTAGTCTGGACCAGCCATGGGGGTCCAGATTGCAAGATGCCTTTCAGGAATAACCATCAGGAAATTTAAAAATAGTTTATTACTCACAAGACCTGGAAATTACACAGTACACTTGGGCCACAGTGAGGTCATGGGTAGAGAGAGTGTATGGACCTGGGGTTCCACTTCAGTTGAAGATGAAGGTAGGGGCCTAGGATTTTGAGGGCTCGCCATTAGTGAATTTAAAATATAAGAGAACTTAAAAGCAGGAAGAGAGAGAAAGAAAAGAAAGTATATACACATACACTCCCCCACCAAAATAAAAAGGTAATCTAAATCAACCAGGACTTATAAAACAAAGCCGCCTGGGGAATGATGGATGGGGGTGGGGCAGCCTGGCTCTGTGACCTGGCAATGTTAATTCAAGTTAGCCCTCAAAGTTCAAGTTAGGAACCTACATTCCAACTCTCAAGAGTTTACTCTACATATAGATAGGAGAGTATGAAAGTCAGGGGAATGTAACTCTTTATTCAGCAATAGACCAGGAAATAGTCTAAGAAAGGTAACTATAGAGAAAGAGAGTTATCTTTCAGAACCCAGTGAGAGCTGACACTGTAAACATGGTGCAGTCCTGGAAGGATGTGAACACTGCCAAAGGCATTGCCAACGCAGGGAGGCAGCGGGGAAGAAATACAGCTTGCTCCGTGATTTGCTGCAAACTGGCCAACCCAACTGGTAACCAGCCAGCAAGGGAACGCAAGTAACGGAGTCCTCTGGGGAGAGTCTCCGGGAAGAAGAATAGATCTAGGGGGACAGCCACCCCTATCGTCCATCCCTATCATTGAGGATGCTCACTCCCATGTCCCCTGATGAAGGCAAGTGTACCTCGATAATGATGAGTTGCTACTCTTTTCTACCCCTCGGGGAATTAATCCTGAACTGTTATCACTTCCCTAGCTGGAAGACCACAAAAAACACTCACCCATCCTTTACGTATATATGTGCTTTTCAATACTCAACATTTGATATTTAATGGCCTGCTACATTTAATATTTACTATTCACTGAGCTTCTGGGAGCCACGTATTATGCTAAAAGACCTGCTGGTGTTCTCTTTAAATCTCACAACAGCTTACCTGGATAGATGTTATGGCTAACAAGAATGAAATCGAGGTGGGGTGGACCCAGGAATCAACTCAAAAGGGTTAAGTGCTTTAGCCACATAACTCTTTCTGTACCCAGCTGCTGCTAGAACAGTAAAAGCAACACTTCTTGGTTTATCATTTGTTTTGTTTCTCCCCCACCACCTGATCATTGAAGCTGGTATCAGTGTATTTAGCTTGGACATTGCAAACAACTGAGCTTGGCACTGAGATCTGAGATTTCTCCTGGGAATTGCTTTGTGTCAAGCTCTCATGTGTCCTGCTTAATTGCTGGCTCATGTTTTAGCTCATTGGGTGTTTTATTTGGAGTCTTTTAAGGAACCACTGCCCTTCTTATTCTCCCCCGAGTAACGCTTCTTTCATGTGTTAAGACATAATTTAAAGGGCATCTCCCAAGGGGGACAAACAACATATGGTATGGTTATTTCATTCTGGAAAATTCTAAAATGGTAATGTTCAGCTTTTATCAAGAGATTGGTTTTCATCATAAGATATTTAGAGTAGCTGAAACTGGGCCTTTGTGTTCAGCCCTAGGGGAACCCTCAGCGCCAGCCCAGGACTGAACACAGCCTGTGTTTCCACTTAAAGGTATGCTCTCCTGGGGTTTACTCTGCGTGTGGAGAGAATATCCCTGGCAACCCTCTTCTGATAGTTTCCTTTAACCAAGACATGCTCCGCAGGAGTACAGCAGGCTTACTCTGACCACTAGGTGTTAATAACCCTCTTTTGAAAATTCGGGGAGTGAGCTTCTGGCTTGGTGAACACTGGAAGATTTGGGGTAGAATAGTGTGCCTCAAGAGGGCATGGAAGTTGTATGGCTTTTCCCCTTACCTTACCCTACACATCTCTTTACTCTGGATGCTGACTTGTATCCTTTAGTATCCTTCCCAATAAATTTGTCATTAAATGAGTTTAAAAAAAAAAAAGGAAAGAATGACAATGAAATTTAAGGGGCACAGGGCTATTGTGATATATCATTAAACTTAGTCCATCAATTCCCAGGTGTCTCTCTCTAAGCAGCCTCTTTGTAAATCTCTTTTTTTCTAGTAAAGCTTTTGGAGTTTCACTTTGAGTATTATTAAACGCAAATTAAAGACTTTTTTTTTTTAAGTAAAACTGAAGGTGTTTTATTTGATGTAATAAGTGACGTTATACATTTGCAAGGACAATCACTTTTTCCTAAAAATTAATTTAACTCAGGCCTAATTAGGATACCAAAAAATTCATGCATTTTAAGTGTATAGTTTGATACATTTTGACAAATGTAGGTAGTCCTTAACGATGACCCCAGCCAAAATATAAAACATTCATTTACCGCCCCCAAAAGTTCCCTTGTGTCATTTTGCCATCATGCATTCCCCTCCCTAAACCCCCAGGTCCAAGCACCCACTAATCCTTTTTCTATCACAACAATGTTACAAACAAATTTTTCTTTCACTTAGCACGATAGTATTTTTGCAATTCATCTATCAGCAGTCCATTCCATTTATTTGCATGTATCAGCAATCCATTTCATTTTATTGATGAGTAATATTCCACTGTATGGAATGGAGGATTTTTTGTGATTTTTAAAAAATATTACATTTTGTTCATTCATCCATTGCTAGACTTTGGGATTATTTCCTGTTGGGGCTATTGTGAATAAAGCTGCTATAAACAGCCAAGTTTTTGTGTGAGTGAAAGTTTTCTTATCTCATGAGTAAATATTGAATAGTGAAATTGCTGGGATGTATATTTTAACTATATATTTTTAAAGCACAACTGATGATCAGAGTAGCAGTAGTTTCATTCCTTACAAAACTTAGTGTGGTCACTCATTGAATTTTATCATTCTAGTGGCTAGGGTTGCCTAATTGTGATTTTTTTTTAAAGATTTATTTATTTATTTATTTATTTATACAAGCACTGGGCACAGTCAGAAGCGCGGCAGGGTGAGAGAATTCACCAGAGCCAGAGCGGGGAGCAGAGCAGGCTGAAGGACCGAAGCACACTGCTGAGGGGAGCAGCGGGCAGCAGGAGAGGTCTGCACGCCATGCGGGACCCTCCTCCGGTGGCCGCGGAGCAGCCAGGGATCGAACCAGCGCTGTGGAGGCTGAGGGCAGCTTTGCAACCCAGTGCTCAAACACTGTGCCACCAGGGAGGCCCCTAATTGTGATTTTTAATTTGCATTTCCCTAGTCAATGTTGAGCACCTTTTCATATGCATATTGCCATTATTTTAATATTATTTAGTATGATGTCTGTTCTAGTCCTTTGCCCATTTTTTTTTTTAAATTATTTTTTAGTTATTTATGCTTACAAGAACTGGGGTGTAGGCCAGAGGAGCAGGGAGTGAGAGGATTCACCAGATAGAGTGGGGAGCAGGAACAGGCAGATCTACTGAAGTATGTGCTGAGGGGAGAAGCCAGTGAGATAGGAGAGGTCTGTTGTGCCACATGGGCACATGGGTTAGATGCTTGGCTGGAGATAGAACTCATGTTGCAGTGGCTGGTGATAGCTTGATAGCACTGAGACTTTGACCCCTGCACCGCCAGGGAGGCCCACTTTTGTCCATTTTAATTGCTTTGCTTATCTAATTGTATTGTAAAATGTATCTTTTAGATACAAAAGAACTTTTAGGTTTGCCCTTTGGAAGGGCAAAACTTTTTCATTTTGATTATATTTATTAATCTTTCATTTATGGTAAGTGCTTTTATGTCCTACCTAATACAGCATTATGTAGCCCGACAAGCAAAGATTTTCTCCTTTGTTTTCATCTTAAAATTTTATAGTCTTAGCTCTTATGTTTGTAGCTTTATTTCAAGATAATTTGTTTAAGGTAAAGACTGAAGTTCTTTTTTGTATATGCATATACTTTCATATTGACACAATACTCTATTGACCATATATGTGTAGGTCTATTTTTGAACTTGATATTGCTGTCATTATACAAATATTACATTGTCTTTATTGCCACAGATATATTGTAAGCCTTAAAATCAAAGTTTTCCAACTTTGTCCTCTTTCAAGTTATGTTGGCTATACTATACATAAACAGAGACATGAAACTCTAGCTAAACATTAGAAAATTGAATCAAGGAATATATATGAGGATAATACATCATGACCACATGATGTAAAAGAGTAAAAGATTGATTGGTTTAATATAAGAAATGTGATCAGAATAATCGATTGCATTAACAGAATAAAAAGAAACAAATTATATTTCAATAGATACTCTAAAATATTTATAAATTCAATATCCACTTATAAAAAATTTTAGCAAAGCACAAGGAGGCAATTTCCTCAATCTGATAAAAAAAAAGACCTACAAAAAAAATTACAGCTAATTTTATACTTAATGATGAAAGACTGAATGCTTTAAGACTGAATATTTTTGTATTCCTTCTATGCATATTTTGAAGGCCTACCCTCCAATGTAATGGTATTAGGAGTTGGGGCCTTGGGGAAATAATTTGAAATAGATAAGATCAAGAGAGTAGAACTATCATAAATGGGATTAGTGTTTTTATAATAATTACAAGAGAGCTTATTTCCTCTCTTTCTTCCTTGAGGATGTAAGAAGTTAGTCATCTGCAGTCTGAAAGAGGGTTCTCACTGACCAGACTGGCACCATGAGCTCACACTTCCAGTCTCCAGAACTATAAGAAATAAATTTCTGTTGTTGATTAGCCATCCATTTACGGTATTTGGGTACAGCAGCCTGAAAGGGCTAAGACAGATGGCCACTCTTACTGTTTCTATTCAGTAAACTATCTAGTTTAATAAAGCAAGAAAAAGAAATAAAAGCTATTGATTGAAATAGAAGTAAAAATATCACAATGTTACCAAGTGGTGGACTCACAACCCTCTATGCATAGACCATATTCTTATGACATCAGGGTTTTGATAAAAGTTTTACTACAAATCAATTGGCAAGGAGAGAGGAGATAAATTCAAATCTGCCTCCTCACTTAAGAAAGCAATGGGGGGGCCTCCCCTGATGGCACAGGCGGGTGAGCGATGCACTATGAAGCTGTCCACAGCCTCTGTATCTCCGGTTCAATCCTGACTGGCTGGCAAGGGTCCCACATGGCACTGCAGACCTCTCCTGTCACCCCCACTGCTCCCCTCAGCAGTGTATTTCGTCAGCCTGCCTGTTCTGTTCCCCGCTCTGTCTCTGGTGAATCCTCTCACCCTCCCATGCATATGGCCTGTACCCCAGTTCTTGTATAAAATAAATAGATCTTAAAAAGTAAAAAATTTAAAAAAAAAAGAAAGCAGTGGGTTTATATAGATTTTTGGGGACAGGGGTTGAGAGCAAAGGAGTTACACTTTACTGGCTTAAAAGAAGTTTAGAAGAAAAGAAATGTGGAATTGGTTGAAGTTCATTGCAAGTTAGAGGGAAGTTCGTACATGGAGAAGGATGAAGAGGCTT
Source organism: Talpa europaea (assembly GCF_964194135.1). Lineage (NCBI taxonomy): Eukaryota > Metazoa > Chordata > Mammalia > Eulipotyphla > Talpidae > Talpa > Talpa europaea. The sequence goes on along the minus strand of NC_140074.1, from coordinate 25,068,775 downwards.
TTCTTCAGATAACTAGAGTTTTGAATTTCTGTGGTGTGCCCCTCACCTCTGGGCAGCCCCCTTCCTCTGCATTTGCCATCTGAGGCCTTGAAGTTCAGCTCAAGATTAGGTGCTTCTGTTTTACTAAGGCTGGGTATAGCATTTGCTGATAAGGTTCAGCTTCTGCTGCCTGTGAAAGCAAACCTCAAAGAGAAAGTAAGATGGTTTTGTGAGTGTGTGTGCTTTAGGGTTTGAAAGCAATTTAGTTATTTAATCTTAGTTACAACAATACAATTGTCTGTATATTAATTCCTAAGGCTACTAGAATAAGTGACTTAGCAAAGTTGTAAAGCACATGATGAATAATGAAAAAATAAACTATTTCTATACTATAGCAAAGAACAGCTGGACATTAAAACTAAAAAGCAATAATTTAAAATACCAAAATAGGGCCTCCCTGGTGGCCTAGGGGTTAAGTCTCAGTGCTATCATAGCTGCAGCCTGAGTTCAATATACCCAGCCAGGGAAATAACCCATATATGACAAAGCAGACCTCTCCTGTCTCACCTGCTGCTCCCCTCAGCAGTGTATTTCAGTAAATCCAGCTGTTCTGTTTCCCACTCTGTCTCTGGTGAATCATCTCACTCCCTGGACCTCTGGCCTACACCCCAGTTTTTGTACTAAATATTTTTTAAAAGTACTAAAATTATGTAATATTTAGTCATGAATTTAATGAAATAAATGTTACACCTGTACACTCAAAACTGTTTAGTTTAAAGACCTATTTAGTAGATGACTACACAATCAGGGATTGATAAACTCAGTAAATTGTTGATCCCACACACTCAGAATATATGTACATTGAATGTAATCCCATTCAACATCCCAGAAGCTATTTTATAGACAATAATCAGCTACTCTCCAACTTATGTGTAAATGTGCATGCTCCAAAAGGAATTCAGCCATTTGTGTGCACAGTGGCAAAGGAAGCAGACCCTTAGCATGAAAGACTTTAGTATAATTAGTCTAGAGAGAAAGGATTTCAAATAATAGTTTCCCATTAAAACTCAAAAAATTATCCTTCCCTTCATGGGCAAATGCTCTACCAAACAGGCTCAGCCTGAAGCCAGGCCACTGAGAACCAAATCCTTGCACAAATCTAAGGTACCTTTTGTCAAGGAACCACAAGAGAGGGGTTAGGCAGGTTCCAAAGAGCTGGGACAGTGAAGAGCCTCAAAATATTAAATATTTCAAAATAACAGCTAACATTGTCTCTGCCTTGGACCAGGAGCAGCCTTTCCACATGTTTCTCACCCACAAGACTTGCAGGTATCTCTTCCAAGTGTCTCTGCCTGTCTCTTCTTGCTGCAGAAGCAAGAAAGCAGGAGATCAAGAGCATCCATGTGTTTAGTTACAAGCCAAGCATCTCTCCGTGACTCTGTCTCTAGTTCCCAAGAAGTCAGATTCATGCATGTTGGGAGTTGTGACCTTCAGTACCTTAGATCTATCTCTTCAGCATGGAGGTAGGGATGGACTATGAAAGCACTGGGGTGGAGTTCTTTTAGGATGTAGCTCACAAACTCAGAGTTTGCTCAGTACTATTTTACCAATTCCATATGCACTTGAAAAGAATGTGTATTCTACAGTTGTTGGGTTAAATTCTCTTAATAGCAATAAGGTCAAATCCCTTCTCACAGGGATTATAGTCCACGCTATCCGTTGTCCAGTGCCTGAAAACAGTTCATGTATTTTATTCAGCTTTAGATTTCCTTATGGTAGAAAGGAAAGTACAAAACCATTTACTCCTTTATGGTCAAATGTGGAAGTTCAAAACACTCAAATTTTGGAAACTTTCTTGCTTAATCCACAAATATTTAATATAAATCCCACCATAAGAGACTATCAAAATGTTGAGCTCAGTAAAAAAGAAATTCTTGTTCATTTTGAACAAGTAGAGATCTATGAAAAAAAAAAAAGAAAGAAATGAAAGACAAAAAGGAGATCCACCTTTAAGAGAAATGATACTCGGGCAGCTCTGTCCACCTGTGACTGTTATAGGACAGGGAGGGGGCAGCCCACACTCCGCAAACCTGCCTGTTCTAAATGGGTTCTGCCATCCACCGCATCAACACAAAACATATGAGACTTTAATGGGAAGGAACTTTAATACAACTAGGAAACAATACAGGAAAGGCAAAGAATCTAGTTTCGAAATCAAGCCCCCAAAGTTACCCATCCCCTCGTGGGTAAAACTCTGTCCAAACGGGATTGGCCCAGAGCAAGTCCCCAAAGCCTGCCACAAGTCTAAAGCATCTTCCAGTGGGGACCCACAGAGAAGGGTCAGAAACAACCAGACAAGCCCGGAAGGAAAAGAGCAAAATCAACATCAAGATAAAAGTTGCCATTGTCACCTCCCCACGGGTCTCACCCACATCTGTGTCACCCAGTCCACGACCAAAAGACAAAAGCAGTTTCTTCACGTGTCTCTAGGCTCCATGTGCCTCCTCCAGGTCTCCTGGCTCCATCCTGCTTCCTTCCTCAGTCTCTTCTGCAGCTTCTCCTCTCCCTGCTCAGCTCCACCCTCCCTTGGGTGGGGCAGGGAACCTCCCCCTTTCCTGGGGACCACCCTGTTACATGACTATGCAGGTGACTCTCTTTTTCTTTCTGCTATTCCTAATAAATCTGCCCTTCAAAAAGAAAGAGAGAGAGGGAGGGGACTAACATTAATCTTGGCCTCAAAATTGCTTAAGATTTTATATTAAGAGGCCAATCTTCCTCTCCTTAGGAGAATTGGGGAGAAAGCCATTCAAAATACAAGTAACAGAGACTAGAAACCCTCCATAAATCAACCCCCTTAACTCTGTCTTGTAATTTGGGGGAAATAGCTATGTGTCTGTGTGTGTGGGGTGTAGTTTGTGTGTTTTGTGGTGAGGATGAGTTAAATAGTTGGATAAATAAAGAACTCCGGTTGAGAGCAATGCTCTCAGTGGCATGAAGCTATCATAATAAACTAAACACTGGGGAGAAAGATTTCCAAAACTTGAGAGTAAGTACTGATGGATGGTCATTTGATGGGGGCAGAGGTGGAGGGAAGGCCAACCATAAAGCTCAAAAATGCTTTTTTTGTGTGTAAATAAATATTACAAGAGGCTGCTAAGATCTCTTCTCTTGAAACAGTATCAACTGAAACTAAACCCTTAGATGTATTTTTAGAGTTATCATAGGAAAGAAACTCAGAGAAAAAAATATTTTCACAATGGATAGCATGTATACTCAGTATTTTGTTATCAATAGAAATATGACCCAAAGCAAAATGTATCACTGCATGTTTTCTGTACTTCCCTTTCTAGGAAAGTTGCTTCCATTTTTTTCCCCTTATCTGAAATGCCTTTCTAAAAATCAGATCACATGCCATCAGCCCCACGATTTTTCCTAAACTTTTAAAAGTCAACCTTGTCCTTTTCCTCTTTGAACTCAACTCTTACTTAATCTCTTTATTTCCTCTGCCACTTCCTACATTGTATTATACTTATTTCCTTCATACTACGCTAGGCTTCTCAGGATCAGAGACAATTCATTCTTATCTATATACTCAGAATAATTTATAGTAAAAGGAGCATAAAAAGTATTTGTTTGCATCTTTCATGAATGAATGAATGAAAATAGCAACTCCCAACCCCCCAAAGGAGTAATTTCTTCTTGGGAAGTCTTCTCATCAAGATAGAGCGTGATTCTCAAGAATCAGAACAATTACAAATTTGCTGCAGAACATCTCACCCACTTGTGTTTACCACCTTGTGACAGAAAGAAATAATGACAAAAAACTGTTCAAGTGTATGTAATCTTTTCTATTTTGAAAATGCAATGCTAAATATTCTCTCTAGGTTTAAGTTTTATCTTCCCTAAAATAGATAACAATAATACCTCCTTCCTAGAGATTTGTATAGAAAATTAAATGTACCAAATATATTGCTTGTGACCTGGAAGTCGTTTGATTAGTGATAGTTTCTGTTCTCAATTAATTAATTTACTCTATGCAGAACTCAATCTTTCCCTTACTTTTAATCCCCACTCACCGGATCCTGCATAAACAAAGAGCTTTACTCACATACAGATCTTCATGTGCATAGCAGACAAAGTGGAAGAAACTGACAGGATATTTTTGTCTTGGTCTCAGTCTGCTGATAGTGATGCCATTGCCTACAAATGCCTGAGATACTGAGTCATGAATCCTGACTGCTTGTGACTAAATTTCCCCCACTGCCAGTGTTGTGGCTATGTATCTCGTCACAATTACAAGATGCATCCTGGCAAAAAACCTGGGCACTTGGAAGAACAAGATTTATCGCTCAGGTCCTCTAGAGTACATATTACGATCAAGGGCCAAACAACAGGTCCTAGGAAGAAAGAGAGGGAATAAGGGCAGACCTGGGCTTCTGTCTTTATGAGGGATGAGAGTGGGGTACCTAGGGTTTTGCTGGTCACTCTTAATTGGTGAATATAAAACAGAAGGGCAGAAATTAGGGATCACGAAGGGAAAAGCCGGGTCACCCATGTGGTTGGTTATCTAGGGTTTACTAAAAGGGAACTTCATGCATGGGGGTGGGATGGCCTTGTTCCTTATCTAGTTGTTTAAATAGTAGTTGTGTCACATGCTAGCAATGTGTTTAGTCAGTATGGATGTTTTGAAGTGGATGTTTCAGCAATGAAAATGTTAATGTCAGCCACTTACACTACAGATTTCTATCACAGAAACCTAACACTTTAAAACTGAATATTAGCTATACCCCAGTCTTAAAAAATTCCTTCCATCCATTTCAGGGAACTTCAGCTTCACCTTCCACTATACTGCTGAGCCCTTTCTCTACTCTCTTTTCTGCAATCCCTCTGTCTCCAAGTTTCTGTTCACTTACACAGCACGAAAGTTTAAGCCTCACTCTCCAGCCATCAAAGTCTTGGCCAAAACAGAAACCACTTTTCTCCTGAGAGAATTATTTTTTTCGTAGCTGTTGATCTAATAACTTTTACTTCACACCCAGTTACACACGGTATACATTTTGGAGTGCTAAGAAAGAATTTCATTTGATAAACACTTTTCACTATTAAATGGGGAGGGGGGTATTTTAAAATATGGACAAATCCTAAAAGTTTAAAAAAAAAAGCCTTGTACCTTATTCCAGAGAAACTATAGGTAAGTTCAAAAGTTCCTTGAGAATTCCAGGCTACACTGATGTGTACTCAATTCTGCTTTGATGAATCACACAACATGAAAAATCAGCAAAGGGATCAAGAAGAATGTCAAGAATATGGCAGAGCTTTCAGATACTAACAAAACATTTCAGCAGCATGGCAAATATCTACAAACCAAATTAAAGTTCCCTAAAGCAGCAGTGATCGCCTCAAAGGCTGCCATTTTTTTAGAGCAATAAAAGTACACTGATGTTAACTAATTCAACCCCCTCACTTTACTGATGAGTAAACAATGCCACCACCTAATTGATAACACAGCTGAAACCACAGTCAGGTTTCCTGACTCTAAGAACATTCCATTGCCTATGACATCAGGCTGTCATGTAGTCACTATCAAGTCAGGCCCCAGTGAGCATGTGATGAGGCCCCGAGAGGATCTAGAGAGTACTGTGAAGAGATAGAGATGAGCTTTGGGGACTGAGAGAGATTTATCCAAGATAGTACACCTTCTACTATAATCTGAATGTTTAGTTCTCCCCAAAATTAATCGGTTGAAACCTGACTCCTAAAGTGATAATCCTAGGAGGTGAGCCCTTTAGAGAATAACTAGGTCACGAGGGTAGAACACTTATGAGTGGATTAGTGCCCGTAAAAAAGGGGGCCACATAAGAATGCTCCCTTGCAGCTTCTGCCATGTGAAGTTACAGTGAACTAGGAAGTGAATCTTGACACTTGATCTTGGACTTCTCAGCCTCTAGACCTGTGAAAAATCAATGCTTGTGGATTACATACCACCTTATACCTGTCTGTGGTATTTTGCTATAGCAGCTCAAGTGGCCATGACACCTTCCTCAGATTAAATTAATTAACCTATAAAAAGAGGCCTAATCCTCCCCTCAAAGGCCTATTGTGGGGACATTTTAAAATATAACAATGCACATGAAATCTTTATCTTAACGTCTGGAATATAGTAGGCACAAAATGAACACTAGTATTCCCCTTTTCTCAGTCACACCAGCATACAAGTTAGATTCAAGGCCAAATAAAGCCAAGTGGAAAAAAATAACAAATGCCTATAGTTGAGAGACAACAAACTATGTGAGCATTTTTATTAGTGTACTTTGTCGGCATTAAGTCAGGCTGAGTCTGTCTTTCACAGTGTCAGCTGGGCAGTGAGTGAAGAGAAATACATGGGCAGCTGTGCGCCAACATCTGTGTTGGAGGAATGGTTCATGCCAGATCCAGCCTGGTTTCCAGCCTGCACCATCCTCCTCCTGGCTCCCCACTCATTTCCCAAGGGCAGACTCAGTCTTCTTCTAGTTCCCAGAGGCAATCTTGACCTGGGGCCAGATTGCTCAGATGACTCCAGCTCTGCATTTAGCTGCCAATGTAATCCTGACTGATTGCCCAAGTCTTAATGGTTGGGTGTCTGCCTGCTCTCCTACCTGATTCCCTGCCCACTGACCTGCTTTCTTCATTTCCCTTGATTTCTTGTCATTCTACCACACAGGCTTGGTAGAAAACCCATTACCTTGTCACCGTAATCCCTTTTCCAGACAAAAATTATAATGGCTGCCTGGCACATAATGATTTTCCCAAACACCATGCATTCTGTCCTTTAGTTATACCTGAATGACCCAAGAAAAGAGATTGCTTACCTATCATGTTCTTTCTTGAGAACTTTGAGATCTTAAACAGAGACACAAAGTGGAAGGATTACCTGTGGTAATCATCAGGCAAAATGCTTACAAGTTCTTCCCATTTGAGAGGACTAACACTGTTACTACCCTGCCTGAGACTTGACTACACTTACCCAGTATAGATTTCAATGATACTTACATTCACTGTGTCCTATTCCTAGTTCAGAGCCTCTCTGTAGGGTAAGTAAAGTGTCAGGCTTTTCTGCCCTCCTGCCATTAGGATTGATGATGGACCCCTGCAGTCCTGAATGCATGCCTGATGGCGGGCACCTGGAGTAGGGTGCGGGCATATTTAGGTGGGTACACCTGGGCTGAGACTGGACCTTTAAGGGCGCCATAGAGAGCGGAACAGCAGAACAGAACCAGTGGAGAAGCAGAGGCTACGAGAGAACACCAGAGAGCCCAGAAAGAGTAAAGACCCACAGGGGACTGGGAGGCCTGCTAGCCTCCCGGCCCACCAGCCCACCGGCAGCCCTGCCTGCCGGGTACCTGGTAAACATGCAGTAAAAGCCTGAGAAAGCCACAGAGGGCTCCAGGACTCCTCCTTTACCCCATCTGCTCGGATCATAGAGATCCTGCTCTGGCCCTTCCTGCTGCTACTACTGGCATAGTTGGCAGGATGATTCGAATGCAGATAGGTATGGAGCCCTCAGAAGACCTCAGGAGGGACTGAGGAGTAGCAGACCGTGAGCCTACAACAACGCTGAAGGCGTTGTGGCAGCACAGGAAGTGACCAAAGTCCAGGACTTCCAGAAGAGCTAAAGATGCTGCAGGAGCACGGGAAGTGGACAAAGTCCTGGACCTGCGGGACAACACCTCGAGTGCAGAAGGAGACAGCCCGCGAGGACCAGCCCATGACCCTTGAGGCAGCAGAATCATCGGGGAAGAAAGGACCACGATTCAGAGTTCGCCAGTGCTAACAAAGGGAAAAGCCAATGGATTTGGACCAATGGACTTGGACTGATAATTCTGCCAGAAGGCAGAGGAAACTTGGAAGGTTGATGTTATATTTTTTGGGACCCTGGGGGTAGATGGAAACATTTGTAAACCCCAGGAGATGTATCAAAAAGCCAATTTAGAAAGGCAAAAGCTGGTGCTGGGATTGGGATTGGGAAGCCCTGAGCTGTGGTTAAGCAGCCTAAGTATGCTAAAGAAGGCCAGTGAGTCTCTCAAAATCACCTGTGGGTGATGGCCTGCTCGTTGTCGAGTGAGGGTAAGGAGCTGAGCAACAGTGGGAAACGTGGGGGATGGGTGGGAAACCTGGCTTGTGGTGGAGCCCACAGCCAAAGAGGGGACTCAAGAGAGGCCGCATGTGGAGCTTGTATCCACAGATCCCCAATCCATGTGCATGTGCAAAGGGCTGGACTGAGTGCAGGGGTCTGCGAGTCACATTGGTGGCTATGAAAGCCAAGTGTTGGAGTGACCACAGACAGAGCCCTGAGGATTGGGCTATTCCCCCCAAAAAGTACAGAATCACCAATCCAAGAATGAGTGTATCCTGGGGGTGGGTGCGGTGTGTGATTTGTGGCCCAGACTACAGCCAGAGAAGGCCAGGAAGCCTGATGGCTCCTGGCATGTGACGGCAGATGTGGTGAGTGGTTCCCCTCCCTCATATGAGCAGTACCTTTGGCAGCAGACATGATGGATCATCTTGTCTTTTGCCACTAGGTTGGTGCCCTGCCTGGACTTATTTGTGTTCTGTTGTATTGTTTATTGTTATATTCATTGTATTCTATTTACTCTTATGGGCCATGGCTGCAGTGTTCATATTGCCAAAAGAAATGTGTATATAACTTGTATAGACAGTCTGGCAGAAAACCCTGAGGGGGTGGATTGTAAGGTAAGTAAAGTGTCAGGCTTTTCTGCCCTCCTTCCATTAGGATTGATGATGAATCCTGCGGTCCTGAATGCATGCCTGATTGCGGGCACCTGGAGTAGGGTGTGGGCATACGTAGGTGGGTACACCTGGACTGAGACTGGGCCTATCAGGGCGGCGTCAAGAGAGAGCGGAACAGCAGAACAGAACCAGTAGAGAAGCAGAGGCCACAAGAGAATGCAGGAGAGCCCATAAAGAGTAAAGACTCCGGCACCCCTGCCTGCCGTGTACCTGGTAAACATGCAATAAAAACCTGAAAAAGCCACAGAGGGCTCCAGGACTCCTCCTTTACCCCGTCTGGTTGGATCATACAGAACCTGCTCTGTGCCCATCCTGGCACTACACTCTCTTTCAGTGAATTCACCAAACTGGACCAAATTTGAGAGCACAACAATACAGATGATATTTAACATTGATATTTGTCTCGGGTTCTCCTGAAACTTCAGTAATAGTTTCTTTGATTGTATTTATTTACTACATATCCATCCACTCACCTTGCTACCACACACTAGACACTGTCCATGGGCCTGGGGTTACAAAATACAGTACACAGCATCCCTCCGTTTCAACATCATACCAGTGAGGGTAACTGCTACACCAATAAATAATTAACATACAAAGGATTAAGGTACAAATATGGGTCAATGAAGTCACAGGTGGGAACAAACAAGTGTGTTTTAGAAAGGTGGTCAGGAAAATAGTTAACATTCAACAAAGTCGCTAATGTTTAAAATGAACATTGTAGGGCCTCCCCTGGTGGTGCAGGTGGTAGAGCATCGAGCTGTGAAGCTATCCGCAGTGCCGGTTCAATCCTGGACGGCCGGCGAGGGTCCCACATGGCGCAGCAGACCTCTCCTGTCTCACCCGCTTCTCCCCTCAGCAGAGTATTTCGTCAGTCTGCCTGTTCTGTTCCCCGCTCTGTCTCTGGTGAATCCTCTTACCCTCCCACAATCTGGCCTGTACCCCAGTATTCTTCCTATATGCAAATAATCAGTCTGAAGAGGAGGACATTAAGAAAACCATCCTATTTTGATGAGACAACAAAGAAAATAATCAACAACAAAGAAAATAATCCTGTCAAAAAATGGGCAGAAGAGCTAAAAAGAAACTTCTCTGAAGAGAAATGCAAATGGCCAACAGGCATATGAAAAAATGTTCAACATCACTTGTCATCAGGGAAATGCAAATCAAAACTACCATGAGATACCATCTTACACCAGTGAGAATGGCACATATTAAAAAAAACTAGCAACAACAAATGTTGGCGAGGTTGTGGAGAAAAAGGAACTCTCCTGCACTGTTGGTGGGAGTGCAAACTGGTCCAACCACTATGGAGAGCTGTCTGGAGATTTCTTGACCTACTAAACATAGAGCTTCCATATGATCCAGCAATTCCACTCCTAGGTATTTACCCAAAGGACACAGAAACATCAATTCCAAAGAGCACCTGCACCCCTATGTTTATAGCAGCACTGTTTACAATAGCTAAACTTTGGAAAAAACCCAAATGCCCAAAAATAGATGACTGGATCAAGAAGATGTGGTACATATACACCATGGAATATTACTCAGCATTCAAAAAAGATAAACACATGCAATTTGTAGCAACATGGATGGCGCTGGAAGGGATCATGCTCAGAGAAATAAGCCAGAAAGAAAAAGAAAAATACCGGATGGTCTCACTCATAGCAGGAATCTAGAAAACTTAAATAAGGGACCAGGAAAATGAATAACTATAAGAAAGTGAAAATCAAAATCAACAAAAAACTATGAACCAGAGACACACTATGGGGGTGTGGGGCGAGGAGGGTAAGGATTGGGGTCAAAATAAGGGGGTTGCAATTGTATGGGGAATATAAAAATAAAATTTATTTAAAAAAAAAAAATGTACTCAAGGGCCTCCCCTGGTGGCGCAGGCAGTTGTGCACCGAGCTGTGAAGCTGTCTGCAGCCTCTGCAGTGCCAGTTGGATCCCGGCAGGACGGTGAGGGTCCCACATGGCACAGCAGACCGCTCCTGTCTCGCCCACTACCCCCCTCAGCAGTGTATTTCATTAGTCTGCCTGTTCTGTTCCCTGCTCTGTCTCTGGTGAATCCTTTCGCCCTCCCACACATCTGGCCTGTGCCCCAGTTCTTGTATAAATAAATAAATCTTTAAAAAAAAAAACCCACAATGAAGAAACCACCTCACACCAGTGAGAATGGCCTATATGCCTATCAAAAAAACTAGCAACAACAAAGGCTGGTGAGGATGTGGAGGAAAAGGGAACCTCTTACACTGCGGAGGACCCTCAAATTATTAAAAATGGAGCTACCATATGATCCATAAATTCAACTCCTAGGAATCTACTCAAAGGACACAAAAACAGTAATTTAAAAGGAAACCTGAACCCCTATGTTTATTGCAGCACTATTTACAATAGGTAAGATATAGAAACAACCTAAATGCCCAAAAACAGATGACTGGATCAAGAAGATGTGGTATATACATACACAATGGAATACTACTCAGCAATCAAAAAAGATAAACCCATAGTGTTTGCAGCAACATGGATGGAACTAGAAGGGATTATGCTCCGTGAAATATGTCAGAAGGACAAAGAAAAATATCAGATAATTTCCTTTATAGGAGGAATATAGGGAAAAGAAACAAAGGGTCAGGAAAAAAAAAAGACAAAACTAGCAGGCAAATTATAGATCTGAGACATTACAGCAGGGAATGGGGAGGGGCAAGGAGAGGGGTCGAAACAGGGGAGAGAAGAGTACAAGGGACTATGGTAATGGTTGACAGGGTGATGTGATGGTGGGAGATTTATGGGGACTACACTTGAGGGGAGAAATCAAATATTGTACAAAAATGAACAATGATGTAAGAAAAAAAATAGGTGGAGGGCAAGAGGTCCAATGGTTTATGATAAAGGACTATGGATGCTTTGGTGGTGGGGCTGATGAAAAGGTGTGAAGCTATTCCACTAAATCATATACACTGTTGTAAGCCAGCATAAACTCAATTAAAAAAGAGAGATTAAAAACAACCCACTTGTAAATTAATGAGCACTGCTTAAGTAGATATGACTAATCAACTTAATGGAAGAACATGGACCTATAAAAAAGAATGAGAAAGCTCTTTATGAAATTGGTCTAATTAAATGATGATTAAGCTATACAATGCTGTTTTTTTTAAAGCAACATTTAGAATACTTGCTTTTTGCTATAAATAGGATAAAGTGAGACTATATATTTGTGATTGCTTGCATTTATATTAAAAAGCTATATAGGCATACAGTCTTGCATTGCTGAATAAGGATGTGTTCTGAGCAATGCATTCTTCAGGCAATTTTGTCCCTGTGTGGACATCATAAGGTACAATTACAGAAATCTAGATGGCACAGCCTACTGCACACTAGGCTATATGGAACAGCCTATTGGCCCCACCATGGTATGTGTGGTCCATTGTTGACAAAAACGTCACAAGTGATATGTGACTTTACACACCTGATCTGGTGGTGACCAGTGCATAGAGAGATGAAAACTGAAAGGCTAGTGAGACGAGTGAGAGCAAGACTTTTCACTAAACACTTGTATTTTATGCTTTTTAACTGAAATATTATCTATTTAAATGTACATATGTTTTCAAAGAATACATTGCAAAATTAACAGCAAAGTTCACTACAGGATCAGAAGACAATACTTATTTTTTAAGTGCTCTGAGTCAGAGACATGTTGGCAAAAGAAAACAAGGGGAGAATGTTTTGCATCACCTCCCTCTTATATGGGTAGTAAAACTCTAATAGCTCATTTTTTTGGCAGCAATCACATACTCTGAGAATAGGCACCTTTAAAAACAGACCTGTGTGGAGATACAGCTGATGTAAAGGCAAAACATAGTTGGCAGGGAAACCTGTCATACAAATTTGGAAGCAGAATTTTTATTTCTTCTTATGTGGGTGTATGTATTCCATTTAAATAACATTTCTTCTGCCTTATTCCTGAAAGAATGTGATGGTTTTTGCTGGGAAAAAAAAAAAAAACAAATAAAACCGCATGCCGTAAAGTCATCTTCCAATTTAAAAAATTCCACTAAAATTCTGAATAGAAGCCTCCCTTCTGGAAAGCATAAAATTCAAGTCTAAAAGGTCTTTCTCCAGGCAATGAGCCAGTGAAAGTCATTACAATGGGCTTTTAAAAAAAATGTTTTCCCCATTCTTTGTAGTCTCTGTGTAAACTGTTTTAAAAAGAAAGAAAAAAATCCCCTCTTAGACATTCCATGGTATCTGATTATTACAAAATTCATCCAGACACTCAAATGGAAAAAGATGTAAGTAAATAAAATGAGTGCTATTTAAATGAGTGTCCTCCGAAAATAAGCATTACCTGAGAAATCAGTGCTCAGTTTACTAGCTCCAAAAACTTTCTGTTTTTAATTCACCGAAGGATGACCAGATATTGGAAGGAATGGGTCATTCTACCAAAAATCAGAAGAATCTGTTTTTGTTGACAGCTGTTATTTCTTTCTGCCCACCACAACCTTCCCTCTTTGGAGAATTCTTCCAACCACTTTGAGTCTGGTGGAACAGTTGAGCACAGCATCTAATCACGTGGCCATAGGATGATCTAGATCTGGCCAAATACGGTAACTCATTTCCCTTGCCTCGTTTTTGGTACAAAGGAATGGGCCACTATGCGGGGCAGGCATGTATTCCCAGCTGACTCCATCATCCTCTTATATTGTTTCTCTTCGGAGCTGGAGAAGGGGCCTTGCCTCTCAGATCACAAAAGCTGAGCCATGAACACAGGAAAGCCAGCAGCCACATAAACTGTATGTGCTTATTATAAAGTTTGGAAAGCTATTATATTTTTTAAAAAATTCATTTCAAGTTATTGACATTATGAGTGATTTCAACATTTTTAGTGCTATTTTGATTTCAATTTTAAGAAACAAAGGATGGGGCCTCTGTGGTGGCGCAAGGGGTTCAGCACCGCACTATGAAGCAATCCACAGCCTCTGCAGCATGAGTTCGATCCCTGGCCAGGGAGTAACCCACATGGCGAGGCAGACCTCTCTAGACTCTCCCACTGCTCTCCTCAGCAGTGTATTTCAGTCAGCCTGCCTGTTCTGTTCCCCACTCTGTCTCTGTGAATCCTCTCACCCCCCTGAATCTCTGGCCTGTACCCCAGCTCTTGTATGCATAAATAAATAAATCTTTAAAAAAACACACAAAGGATGATTAAGCTTGAGGTGGTAAAGGATATAGGACAACTTACAAAGTTTGGACTGCACATTACAGATTGGGTGGCAGAGACTTCACAGAACTGATGAAGTTTAGTTGAACCTTAAATAATCTAGGCGAACAGAGAAAACAGTGACAATATTTTGTACAGAAATGGAAGCAGGCGAGGTCAAGCTGCCTGGAACAAGGGGTGAGTGTGAGCAGGCAGTTAAGTGGGCCTAAAAACATAAGCTTCATAACTGAGAGTCTTGAGACTAAGTGAGGAAAGGGACCCAGATGGAGTTGGGAGAAGGAGCACAAGTAAAGGAGCCTCTTTAAAAAAAAAAAAAGAGGGAGAAAAGGAGACTTTTTTGGCCGAAGATTGAAAAGGGGGTGGGAAGAACTGGAGTAAGGGAGCCTCCAGGCAGATATAAGCTCACTGGACATACTGACATGCCTAACTGCCTTCTGTCTAAGGAAACAAGCACTCTACGTGCCCCGACACTCCACATAACCATCACTGTAGCCACAACTGATTAGACCAAAAGTGAAGATAGGAGGTTGGTCTGAATGCTGACCAGTAACCTAGCACATCTCACACACAGTCTCACACGCAGGGCTTTTCCCAAACAGGCAAAACTGAGCCAATCCTCTCTTCTCTCATTCAGCCCCTGGCTGGGACATTCCGAAGAAAGTTCCTTGTAGCTCCAGAAGCTTATCTGAAAGGTTATAAATTAGACTAGATCAGGCACAGGGTTGCAGATAAAATACAGGATGGTTACATTTGAATTCCAGATCAACAATAATAAAATCTGCTTAGAAGTATATCCCAGGGAGTATTTGAGACTTCTACTAAAAAGTTGCTCATTTATGATTTATATATGTGAAATTCATATTTAAGAGGATATTCCATATTTTTCATTTGCTGAGTCTGGCAACCCTGTGATGAACCCTTTGCAGCAGGTGAACATAAAGCACACAGGCCAAGCAGTGCAGATCTCTCCTTTTCTACCTTAAGGAGGAAAGCAGCCTGCTGGCTCCAGTGCCAGGAGACTCGTGCTGGCACAGTAGGTGTGTCGCCTGCCCTCTTGTTGCTGGGGCCTCTCTAAGCAACTGGAGAACTGCACTTGCTATTCCTTCCTAATAATCTTTGCCACCCAGTCTGCCCTAACCACATGTACACTGTACTTACTCTGTGTATGCATGAGGGACAGATGCTCATCACCAAGGATGCAGGCTGTTAACTGTTGGATTTTATTCTTTGTTCTACTACATACCAGAGAAAGCCTTCCAGATTAGGTCTTTAAAAGGAGGGAGTCCAATGCAAATGTACCTTCTCTTCCTTCATTTCAATCCCTCTCTGGGCCTCCCTGGTGGCGCAGCGGTTGAGGGCTGGGTTGCGAGGCTGCCCGCAGCATCTGCAGCGCCAGTTCGATCCCCGGCCACCGGTGAGGGTCCTACAAAAAAATAAATAAATAAATAAATAAAAATCAATCCCTCTCTGAGTGATATAGACTCTCTTTGAAACTCCTAGTCAGGTGGTGCTCTATCCTTACCCAATCCCTCAAGAAACCCCTGTGCTCCCTATAGGAAGAGGACATTCCTCCTTTCTCTCTCTCTCTCTCTGTTTTTGAATTGCATTATTTTTTATTAGCATTGGTTTCATTAACATTGATTTAGGGAAATAGGTTCATACCTCCTCAGATGTATGTCACCATACCAAGCCTACCTACCAAAGCACCCAGAGTCTTCCACTATAGCCCACTGCCAGCTGTCTTTTGCAAGGCTTGCAAACTTGAGCACATGGCTCACAACTGGGAGGGTGAGAACAACCCCACAGCTGGGCAGGTGAGGCCAAGATACACTTGACATTCTCAAATGTACCTAAAAAGCAAAGCACACTTCTCCCAGGTGAGTAGTTTTTTCTCAGCTACAAAATCTAATTGCATGCAAAAGAAAGACATTATTCCTGGAAAATGTCATTAATCTGACAAGTTGCAAAAAAAGTACTGGTGTTGAGAAAGATTTCTTTTCTGGCTGACTTTGTTGCCAAATGTGTGCATGGCTTTCTAACTTAGGGGGTGGTGTCAGCTCTGGCTTGGTCTTTATTTATGAATCTCCTCCCTTCTAACTAATTAGAAAGGGAGAGTTCCCCCGACATTTAGCAGTCCACAGAGGGACCACCCTCATTGTAGCAGTCCACAGTGAGTACCACCTGACAGGAATCCAATGGAGCAGAAATATAAAACAGAAGTCAAAAAAGCATGGAAGAGAATGTAGTGTTGATTCCTATTAACAGATCTCCAAACACTGGTTTACATCTTGGACTTCAATAAGAATTCTCTGTATCCTTGTATAAGCATAGCTACCTTCACCCCCAAAAAGCGTCAGTAAGCTTCTATAAAGAGCAAGATGGAAAAATATTGATATTTCAGACTTTGCATGTCATGCAGTTTTCTGTAACTACTGACCTCTGCAAAAACAGTTCTAGACAATATGAAAATGAATGAGCATTACTGGGTTCCAATAAAACCTGATTTACAAAAATTAACGGCAATACCATTCTCCAGTAGAGACAACCAGGGCTCCTTGGAGTACAAGCTGATTCTTGGCATTTGGTAGAGAACATATGTCTCAGGCATCTTGTGATTTGAGAAAGTAAGAAAGTGTTCACAAAACAAGTGGAGAGGGAGCATGTCAAAGGGACACATGAGACCATGTGAAAGAGCTCCCGGTAGCCAAAGCTGGAAAAATTTGAGCAACAAGATAAATAAACAGTTGTTTTTAAATGGAGATTTTTACTGTTATTTATGTATGAAGGCCGAAAGATCAGGAGACTGCAGCCACCGAAAATACAATGTGTTACTCACAGTTCCTAAAAGGAGGGGGGATGCTGTGGCACAGGGGGTGAACAACAAGGAAGCACCAGGGTTGAGCAGGAGACAGAGGGAGAGAGAGGAGAATTAAGAGTCTGCATTGCAGGAATTTAGAAAACCCAAATAAGGGACCAGGAAAAAGGCTAATTACAATAAAGTAAAAATCAAAATCAACAAGCAACTATAAAGCAGAGACACACTATGGGTGGGGAGGGAAGGGAGTAGGCTCAAAAAGGGGGGAGGGGGAGTATATGGGGATTATAACCAAGATAAAAATGTATACATTGTGCAAAAATTTAAAATGATGTAAAAATATATATATAATAAAAGAAAAAGAAAAAAACATAAAAAAATAAAGATATTACTGAGATGTAAAAAAAGAGTCTGCATGTGGTTTCTGCCAGAAGGAACAGATGAGGCCATTGTAGGGGAGGAAAGTTCTTCCTCTACCCTTCAAGGTTCTTTTTCTAGTCTAATAATTAAATTGATATAAGACAGATTAATGGGATAAAAACAAAATTATTTTAAATTTCATATGTACAGAGAGCCCACATATACAGGAGGGGTCCAAAGATAGTCAGATAGGAGTTTATAGGCCATCTTGAGCCAAGGGATGGGACAGGGGCCTGGACCTTCAAAGGGAGAGGAAGATAATTGACACAAAGATAAGGAGGACAGTGTTCAGTAATTAGATATTTGTCCTGCAATACAGATGTCATAAAAAATTATTTCTCATTTAGAGCAAGGTCTCCTATTGAAATTCTTCCAGGTTGTTAAGAGAAAGGAAAAGTTTCTCTTGTTCCTTCAAGGTCTCAGTTGCCTTTAGCTGAAAATAATCCTCTTGCCAAAATGGCACATCTTAGGGAGACCTGTTATGAACCCTTTCTAGAGTAGGCAAGTTTAGGACTGACTAGTTTGAATAATTTCAGCAGCTCTGGGGAATGCAGGCTGTCCCTGGTGGTATTGGCTCTGGTTAATAGGGTAGGGGTATCGTAGCAATAGTGTGAGAACCTGATAGAAGAGGCAGTGGGGGTAAAGACTTGGGATTGGTAGGTTAGCATTTGAGATGCACACTCAAGGGAGAGTCTGGTACTATCTCTAGGAATTGACTAACCCTGGGAGAAGCAGTCTCTCCGGAGTCAACAAGGCCCCAAAGTCAAAGCATCAGGAATACATGGTTAATACCGTAATACTGCATGATAACCTAATGCATGAAATATTCATGAATCCACAGTGATATAAAAGAGTGAATGTTTAAATAAATGGAAAAGCAACAAATGTCCATTGAGAAATTCCAAAAATTCCTAGAACCACTCCCCACTCCAGGGGAGTGACTTGTTTCCTAAGAGTAGCATATAAAAACAGGGGAAAGTCACAATATAGTGCAAAGATGCTTTTTTTTTTGTAGATGGGAGCAGAATCACAGATTATTTCATATCTGAACCCACAGATTCTAGCCTTCAATCATTTTATACCATTTCCAAGATCAATTCCTTTGAGATCAGTGTGTTACAGGGCAGGGAGAGGAGCACCCCAGACCTCACAAACCTGCCTGCCCTAAATAGGTTCTGCCATCAACAGCATCAACACAAAACATATGAAACTTTAATGGGAAGGAACTTTAATACAATTAGTAAACAATACAGGAAAGGCAAAGAATATAGTTTCTAAATCAAGCACCCAAAGTTACCCGGCTCCTCATGGGTAAAAGTCCACCCGAGCAGGATTGGCCCAGAACAAGGCCCCAAAGCCTGCCACAAGTCTGAAGCACCTTCCAGTGGGGACCCACAGAAAAGGATCAGAAACAACCAGACAAGTCTCGAAGGAAAAGTGTAAAATCAAAATCAAGACAAAAACCGCCATTGTCACCTCCCCACGGGTCTCTCACCCACATCTGTGTCACCCAGTCCACGACCAAAAGGCAAGCGCAGTTTCTTCACGTGTCTCTCTGCTCCACGTGCCTCTTCCAGGTCTCCTTCTGGCTCTCCATCTTGCTTCCTTCCTTCCTCAGTCTCCTCTCAGCTTCTTCTCTCCCTGCTCAGTTCCACCCTCCCTTGGGTAGGACAGGAAACCTGGAAACTCCCCCTTCCCTGGGGACCACCCTGTTACAAGTGAATGTCTCATAGAGGCACTAGGGTAACTTACGCAGATAAAAGAATGTTTGGTCTCAGAATCTGAGGAAGATTCCTCATGTTACAGGAGTCACACAATGTCCTGGTCCAAACCTCTCTGCATATCCACAGAACCTATAATCAAAAGGAGCAGAACGTTTTCTGATATTTTTTTCTGATTCTGTATCTTCTGCCAGTAGACTTTCTTGCTCTCTTTGCTAATCTAAGATTTCAAACACCTTATAGCAAATTTGATATGTCCTTGGGAGAACTAATTACCTAATTTTTACTTATCAGTGGTACTGAGATGGTGGTGATGAGAGAACAAGAAACAGCTGAATATACCAAAGCAATTAGTGGAGGAGCAATTTAGGAATAAAAAGAAAATCATTACGCAAATATATATTAAGTTTTCAGCCTTGAAAAGAGTCATTGCTTACAATGGAAGAGGACATACATACAGGTTTTCCACCTCAAGTTGCTATAATTCCTTACAATTAATGTCAGTTGTCTGAATGGCTATAAATCTAACTCCTCACTAAAGTGTTATTATTATTCTACCAACTGCCTTTATGACTAAGAGTATTTCTTCTAACTTCCAGGTCACACTATCCCCTTTCTACTATGCCTTTTTTGGGCACGTGGTCTCCTGGCTTTGGGAAAGCAATTCTCCACCTGAACATTCAATTTGCAAAGACTCCAGGAACAATACCAAGCAAAGATATTTCTCCTCTTTGTATCTTCAAAGAGTTCCTGACCCTTTCACAGATAAGAGTTGGCACGTTCTAAACTCCTGAAGTTCTCCTATGTCCAAGGGGTAGATGAGGATTACACATTTGCCCCTACCCTGTCTCATTAGAAATGTCAAAGGAGTTGGCTGTGGTGGCAGCTATTTCACAGTAGTTCTTGCAGGGACCTTCTTTGAACTTGATCAGAACCCCAAGGAAAGAAGGACCAAGCACCCATGACTGTCAAGTAAATTTGGCATTGAGGTATGTTCCCCACTTCTTGTGGATCAAATGTAGGTAGTTGTGCAACAGGGTGGTCCCCAGGAAAGGGGGAGGTTCCCTGCCCCACCCAAGGGAGGGTGGAGCTGAGCAGGAAGAGAAGCTGCAGAAGAGACTGAGGAAGGAAGCAGGATGGAGCTAGGAGACCTGGAGGAGGCGCATGGAGCCTAGAGACACGTGAAGAAACTGCGCTTGTCTTTTGGTTGTGGACTGGGTGACACAGATGTGGGTGAGACCCATGGGGAGGGGACAATGGCAGCTTTTATCTTGATGTTGATTTTGCTCCTTTCCTTCCGGGCTTGTCTGGTTGTTTCTGGCCCTTTTCTGTGGGTCCCCACTGGAAGATGCTTTAGACTTGTGGCAGGCTTTGGGGCCTTGCTCTGGGCCGATCCCATATGGATGGACTTTTACCCACGAGGGGACGGGTAACTTTGGGTGCTTCATTTAGAAACTAGACTCTTTGCCTTACCTGTATTGTTTCCTAGTTTTATTAAAGTTCCTTCCCATTAAAGTCTCATGTGTTTTGTGTTGATGCGGCGGATGGCCGAACCCATTTAGAATAGGCAGGTTTGCGGGGTGTGGGCTGCCCCTCTCCCTGTCCTATAACAGATTGAGAATCAATTGTTTTAAAACATGACCCCCAAACAGTGTCATTTTGGTAATTCATCAACAAAGGTTTTTGCTCAATTGAGATGATGGTTGAATGCAAGTCCTTTTAAATCCTTTTAAATCCTTTTAGAGACAAAATTTCTATTTTTAAGATAAAGCTCACCAGTGTTTTGAAACAAAATTCCCAACCAAAAGAATCGTGTGTGTGTGTGTGTGTGTGTGTGTGTGACAAAGGTGAATGTGGCAGTGGAATACTGGAGTGAGGCCAGGGATGTGGGGATAAAAGAATTCACCAGGGACTGAGTGGAGAACAGAAAAGGCAGATATACTGACATAACCTGCAAGGGGGCGGGGGACAAGAAGGGTGACATATGTCTGCATGGAAAGGATTTGAGGCTTTGTTTTACACTGTTTTCATGGGCTTTCTTACTTGGGGCCCCAGTTTGCACCAGTCGTCTGCTGGAATGTCTGCTCTCAGGCACTGACTTTTTACACACAATGTGTCCTGGCCCTGCTTCTGCATTCTTGGAGCTGAGCTGGGTTTTTCTGGTCATGATGATCAGTCTTAGGGCCCGGTTTCCATGGCAACCTTATGATTTCCTTATCCAAGTCTCCCAAACCTGCCTGCTGGGCAAGGAGGGGCCTAGTGTTTAACCTTGTTACATGAATCCCTACAGTGAAGGCAAATAAAAAAGGAAATGGGTCTACAGCTGAAGAGTATGGAAGAGTATGGTTAGCAAGATGAGCAAAGATGCGCAGATGAGAGCAGTGATTAACCAAAAAATAGAAACTAGAAAAAGAGAACAACTCAAAAAGTGGTTGACAGCTAAATTAATTGAATGTGGACAGAAAGATCAATTGAAGGCATGCTGTAAAGAGGTAATTAAAGAAAAAGGACTAGAACACTTTACTGTTGATGACTTGGTGGCTGAAATCACACCAAAAAGAAAAGCTCTGGTTCCTGACTGTAAAGAAAGAACTTCTACAAAGAATAAGAACATTCCTTGCGAGCATGCTTGCCTTTAAGATTCAATTAGACTGTTTTGTGTTTTTATTTCTGAAAGTAAAATGACATATATTAACAATCATTTTCCAAAATTAATCCTTTTTTGTATAATGGTATATATTTTTTCAGTAATGATGTATACGTTGTATACATGTATAAACGTGTTATTTTAATAAATATCTCATAAATGAGGGAAAAAAGATGTCTGCTTTGTCTCTAATTATACAGATCTTTCTCAAATAAACTGGCATCACCTCAGAACAAGACTATTCCCAAGTGGTGTGCCACAATTGGAAATGTTGCTCAACAAGATGGGGCCAAAAGAATGAAGATGCTGGTGTTACACCCCCTCATTCCCCAAAGGGAAATGGAACGGCCTAGATGAGTTCTCACCCACGCGCTTGAAAACTCAGGACAAGACTCAAGAGTAGGAACTCGGTGAAAAGTTAATAAAATATTCATCTGCAAGGGAAATGAAAAGAGGGGAGCATGGAAAAAGAAAGGAAAGAGATTACTTGGTCAACATGTCCTACCATTTAAGCTGTCTGAGGTGGAGCCCTGTGTTCATGCAGAAGGCAGGCAAAACCAAGCCCCCTGCAGGCCTACTTGTGTTCGGTTTTATACCAAGGATGGCTGCTTAACTCCAACCTTAATTCCCTGCATTCCCTGCTTCGAGAAGTCAAGAGTCACGGCAGATTCATGCGTGGCATGATAGGAGTAGTCCTTGGTGCCCAGGATATCTTCGGCATGGAGGTGGAGGACAGAGTCCATAAAACATAAGTGGGTGGCGTTTATTCAGCACTTACTATTCCCCCAATATTGGTGTCACCCAGTTCCCACCAGCAAACCAATTTTCATCACTAGCTGAGCCCAATATGAAGCTCTCTAGTGAAAAAACTAATAATTCTCAGAAGCAAACTTTGAGAGCTCGGCTCCCCCTATACTTCTGCTTCCTGATTCTTAATCTTTTCCTCCATAAGTGAAGTTGGGAAACCAAGAGCCAGATGACACTTTCTAATGTTGGTTTGTGTCACAGCTCAGAATCTGGAATCTAAACCTATACCACCACCTTAACCCAGTGGTTGGCTCTGATATTCACAACTAATAAATCTTAGGTTTTTTTCTCTCCCTTAGGGTCTGTGCAGAGCTTTACAGGGGTCTATATATACAGAAGTCTATATCTACCCCGAGGTCTTTGGCATTATTCTACCTCCTTTCTGCTGCCCTAGTGCCAGGTCTAGAACTACTCCTGTCTGTCACAGGCCAGGAACTGCATTTGCCATAGCCATGTCGAGGAGGAAAAACTTTTCCTCTACCCTTTTAAATTTATTCTTGGAGGCCTGCAAATTAAACTAACAAATAATAGATTAGCAAGAGAAAAGGCAGACTTGTATTCAAGTACATATGACGTATGGAAGAGTTCCCAGAAAAATGTCACTATGGAAGGTAGTTAGAATTTGAGCTGACAGACCATTTTCAGAGAAGGGGGAGGGGAGAAGAACACTTAAGAAAAATGAAAGACTTCTAAAACAGGGCAATGGAGAAAGGGATTTGTGGGAAAACAAACAAGTTTCAGGAAAAATTAATGGACCCTTAGGAGTATAGATGGGAGATATTAGTCTTGTGACAATGTCTGCTTGCCTACTTCTAGTCAGTCTTCTCTGGTTGTGGGGAGGGGACTTCTTGTTACAGGAGGACTGACATTTAGGTAGATAAGGGAGTTGGCGGGGAGAGTATTCTCAAATGCGCCCAGCTCAAAATTACTTTTATGTTTTAGTGGCTTCTCTGGACCCTTCCAGCCAAGGGTTGGGGGGCTCTGCTGCTAAGAATCAACTGATGCCAGGTTGTGATTGCTGCTGCTGTTGCTGCTCAGTTCTACTGCTTTCCCTATGGATTCCTGCGGTCCACACCTCTCAAGTTCCTAATGCTAAACCTCACCATGATGTGAGACCATCCTTCCCTGTGTTGCTCATTTCCAACCTGTTCCTGCTCACTGCAGCTTGGGAACCTTTGTCATCTCTTCTGAAATCAATTTTAGTAAATATTCAGATACAAGAATTCTTTCACCTGAAGTGACCTCATTGCCTGGAGTGAGAGCTCCCCCTGTTGAGGAATTTGGACCAAGTCTTACAGTTCTTGGGAAGACTATTTGTCTTTAGGTTCCAGGAACCCAACTCAAAATAAATTAAAATTAAAAAAATTACTGGGTTACCTAAGGGCAAGTTTGGGGGGAACAAGACAGGCTCTGCCACAATACTATCCAGTCACATGACTCCTTTATTTCTCCATCTTCTGCCTTTTCTTACTTAAACTTAAATTTTTTCCCTTCTAACTTTTCCACTGGTCAACCCAGACTGGGTCTAGGCCATAGCCTTAGGTTCTCAGGAAGGAAAGGGAGTATCTTAGGCTATAGATAAAATCCACCCAGAAGAGGTTTCTGTTTGGCTCTATGTTGAGTCACTTGATCATCCTGAGCATTCAATGTGGCCAGAATAGGAAGGATTCTATAACTGACAGTCTCAGGAGGACCAAAACGAGTAGGAAGGTCAATTCTAAGTAATGCAGAGCTAAGGTAAATAAAAACAACAGGTGTCTCCTACAACAATGTATGGATAAATACCAGGTCTTCCATAAAAACATAAATAATTTAAAAATGGGCACAGGGCAAAAAAAATGGGCAAAGAACTTGGACATTCCTTCAAAGGTAAACACACGAAAAGATGCTCAATTTCATTAGTCATCAAGCAAAAGCACATCAAAACCGTAAGATACTTCCTACCCACTAGAATGGCTATAATTAAAAAGAAAGGTAATAACAAGTGTTGTCAAGGATGTGGAGAAATCAGAATTATCATACATTGATGTTGTAAGCGTAAAATGGAGTAGACACTGGAAAACTTGAGGGCAGTGCTTCAAATGGTTTAACAGACATCATATAACGTAGCAACTCGCTCATATAGCTCTAAGAGAAATTAAAATACATGGCTGCACAAAAACTTGTACATGATGTTCCAAGCAGTTCATAACCAAAGGGCTCTGGTGATATATATATATATATATATTTTTTTTTTAAATCTGCTTAAGGCCAATAATAATGTTTGATACACAGTAGACATTCGAACACTGGCGTATGTGACCAGCAATTATGTACACACACGCGCGCGCGAACACGAAGCCACTAGGGAGGCTGTGAAGAAACGAGATCCTGAGAGCGCCCCTAATCTCAGAGCTCGCCCCCCAAGTCTCAGGTTGTGGGGGCGATGTGAGGTAGGAGCGAAGCCCACGACCTTAGAGTCCCGCACCCTGCGCCAAGAACAGCAAAGCATGGGACAGAAGGGCATGGTGAAGCCACCTTGCCCTGACGAAGGGCGACGCGACGTGACTGTGAAGGTCAAAGACCCAGATTCACAGGCCGCGTCGCCACGGGAACCCCAACCGCCCGCCGCGCGACCGTGGGCTGAGAACAATGCGTTTAGCCTAAATGCTGAGGCTCGGGTCGCGGCGCCTGGGGGCGGGGCGGGGCGGGGCCGGGGCGGGGGCAGGGGCCATGCCCATCCCCGGGGCCTGCCGGGAAATGTAGTTTCTGAAATTCCTCTCGCGCAGCCCTCAGCTCGCTGTCCGTGATCGCACGCAACTACAAGTCCCATGACCCTGCGTGAGGCCTTGGTCGTTCGGCTTTTGCTAAGGAAGGGAGTGGGGCGAACATGGCTGAAGGCGTCCGGAGCGGCCCATCGAGTAGCGGGGTGGGGGGCAGGCAGGACCTGCTCTCCAACAGTGGGGGCTCCAACTTCCCCGAGTACGAGCTTCCCGAGCTAAACACCCGCGCATTCCACGTGGGCGCTTTCGGGGAGCTGTGGCGTGGCCGATTACGCGGTGCAGGGGACATGTCTCTGAGAGAGCCCCTGGCACCCACGCTGCCCGGGAGCCGGGGGGTCGCCGACTCCGGACGGGAGGATGCGGCGGTGGCCCGGGATCTGGGGTGCAGCCTGGAGGCAGCAGCCGAGCTGAAGGCGGTCTGCGGGTGAGTGAGGGGCTGAGGGTCTCTTGCTGCCTGGGGCCAAATAGGGTGCTGCCTAGTTTTCTGCCCTCCCCTGGGTCTCATCCTTGGGAGATCCTGTGGTTTATATACCCCAGGATAGTCGCCCTGTGAAAGCTTTCAACATGCTGGAACCTTCCCGGAACACCAGAAATCCTGCGATCGAAATACACAATCTCTGCGAGTTGGAATGAAGGAACGGGGGAGTTGCTTAAAGGTTATTTTTTTCTAGCTCTTATTTTTAAAGTGCTTGTTAATATCGAAAAACAATCAGTAAAGGAAGAGACGTGTACTTGTCATTAACACCTGGGCAATGAAGAAATCTCAGTTATTGGTGAGCTGGGAGGAGGCGCAACCTCCTTCCAAGATTAACTGTGGTCTCTTTGGGGGACCTCCCGAGTATACGGTTACTGACGATTTCCCCAAAAGTGCCTTGTTTGGGGAGAAAATATGAAAATAACCTTTTTTTTTTAAATAATAAATTTTATTTTTATATTCCCCCATACAACTGCACATGCCCCATTCTGACCCCAATCCCTCCCCTCCCGGCCCCCACCCCCCAAAAATTGTCTCTGGTTCATAGTTTTTTGTTGATTTTGATTTTCACTTTCTTATAGTTATTCATCTGAAAATAACCTTTAATGATGTCATTCTGTGTTTAATAGTAATGACCATCTTCAGTCAACTTATATCCTTTTTCTTTATGGAATGTGGGTACAGAAATCTGCACAGAATTCTGGCCTCTGAGCGGCCTGCTGGATTTTTTTTTTTTTCTTCTTAATTATTCAGTGATTTATTTAGAACGCCAACCTGATTGCTGAAAACTAGATGCCTGACTGCATTTCCTTCTTTTCTTTCCTGTTTGTTTCAGCCTTGATAAACTAAGGTGCCTTGAGGAAGGTGAAGATCCAGAAGTCCTCCCTGAGAATACTGACCTAGTGACTTTGGGGTATGAATGACCTCATTTTTTATTATGTGCTTTTTATTTTTTAAAGATTTATTTATGCATACAAGAACTGGGGTACAGGCCAGAGGTGTGGTGGTGGGGGTGCAGGTGAGAGGATTCACAAACAGTGGGGAACAGAACAGGTGGGTTGACTGAAATACACTGCTGAGGGGGGCAGCAGAGAAACAGGCGAGGTCTGCTATGCCATGTGGGTCCCCTCCCAGGCGGGGGATCAAACTGGTGCTGCAGTAGCTGGGGATAGCTGCGTCTTAACCCCTTGTGCCGCCAGCAAGGCCCCTGTGCTGTTTTTTAAAATATTTTTTTCCAACATTATATCATTTAGAAGGTGAGAGTATATTATTGTTTTCTGCATACTCACATCCTAAACTCAACCTTTGTTAACATTTGACTATATTTAGTTTAGTATATGTTTGAAATACCTGCTGTCTTTTTCTCTTGCTGAGCTATTAAGTTTTAGATATGATAATTTACCACCAAATACAATGACATAAAGCTCCTTAAAGTATCATTGTTTTACATATAGTGTATTATTACACCTAAGAAAGTTAGCAGTAAATACATAACCTCTAATAATATCCAATCCATATTCAAATTTGTGTTTACTTTATCTTTTTTAAAGATTTATTTATTTATGCATATAAGAGCTGGGATACAGGCCAGAGATATGTGTGAGAGAGAGAGAGGATTCACCAGAGACAGAGTGGGGAACAGAACAGGCAGACTGACTGAAATACACTGCTGAGGGGAGCAGCAGGCAAGACAGGAGAGGTCTGCTGCGCCATGTGGTTTGCTCCCTGGCTGGCAGGGGATCCGAATTTGTGCTGCAGTCTGAGGATTGCTTCATAGTGTGGTGCTTAACCCCTTGCACCACCAGGGAGGCCCTGTGTTTACTTTAAATGAATGTTTACAAAGGAAATCTACCTAAGACTTACGGTGCAGCTAAATAATAGTGTTTCTTAAAACTCTGGTAAAAGATCAAGTTTGGATGTTTTGTTTTTTACAGATGCATACTTTTGTAAAAATGAATTCCTAGAAAAATTGGGATTAAGAGACAAATATATTAGAAAGCTAACGTTTTTTATCATTAAAAAGTAAAATTATTGTCACATTGCTATAAAAGTTTTTAAGTGGTTATTCTCTCTGTATTGATCTGAATACTCACAGGTAATTCATTCTGATAGCCATACTTTGAGAAAAACTGCTCACTGTAGATAATATAGTACTACATAATTTTCATATAATTATGCATGTAGTGGTGAAATTTATAATTTCCAGTTTGCAGCCCATTTCACACCATTTTGCTATGACTGTCATAGTAGGTCCAACTCTTTCTATTGTCCACTTCAAAAATTCAGGCAGTCATATTGTTAGGGGGAAAGGATGTCCTGAGCTAATTCCATGCAGGCTTTGTGGACTCCACCCCCACTCCAGACCAAAGCCATCAGGACATTGGGAAAGACAAATCCCGTCACCACCAAAGGGAAGGTTGCTGGGACCTGAGGGTGGAGTTAAGCAGCCAGGGTTGGTATAAAACCCAAACACGTGGGCCTTGGGGGGCTCGCTCTCTTGCTCACCTCCTGGCTTCATGGCTCCAGGCTTGCGGCCAGCTCTCAGAGTGCCATTTGGGATTCCAGATCGGTTGATCGGGTAGGACGCATTTAAAATTTTATCTCCCACTTTTCTCCCTGAGTTGTACATTTCCTCATTTGCTGTTCCTTTGTAAATAAACCTTTTATTAACCTTTTGTGTGTGCCTGCAGTAGAGTATTGATAAGTCCCTTTAAGCACATGTGTGAGGACCCACAGTCAGGCAACTCATTTTGTATCGGGGCTGCCCTGTAACTGTTTCAACTCTGCTTGGTTTCTTTTGTAATATCTGGCAAATTTATCACCCACGACAAATATTTGTATTAGTGATACTTGGAGCTATGTGAAAGGCTTCTTTGCTAAGCCTGTACTGTTTTCTCCTTCAGATTTATATATCATGTTATTGCCTGATCTTGCTGCTTTGCTGAGAGATTGTCAGCGATTCTTTCTCCTGTAGACATATTTCAGACTTCTTAAGTCATCTGAAGCCTTCCACATATAACCCCAGTCTGCATTTTCAGATTTATTTTCAACCACTTTCTTTTCCAAATGGTTCAGGATGCACATGCCCTCGTCCATTTGAAGCTCACCTTAACTTTGAGACCCTGGTTCCTTTCAACATTACCAAAACCGATCTCCTGTCCTTAGGATTCAATAGGTGTATTTATAATGTTTTGAATTCTTCTAGCATTTCTAAAGTCCTTGTAGGCTCCTTGAGAATCCGAACTCCTTCCTCTATATATTGCCCTTAAGCTTATTGTGCTGCTTTCTATTTAACTATTGTTGAATATTTAGTGTATCTGATTGTGAAACTCTCTTACTTAAAATTTTTCAGTTGCCTTAGGCAAAAGTCCTGAGTTCTTAAGTGACTCAAAAGTGCCTCTGTAGAATGTATCTATGCCATACTCCAAAAGCACTAAACCTTTTTTTACAGCCTTTGCCTAAAATATTCACTCTTCCTTATCCTCCTGGTCTTTTTTCTTTTTTTCCTTACTGCTCTTACTGACTTCTGAGCAGCCTTAGAATCTTAGGTGAAGTTCTGAGGACTACATTTAGATCTCATTTTATGATAGTGTAACCACTATACTTTTCTATTGAAATCAAAATACTCATCACATTTATAATATACTTATTTTGAGTTTTCTGTTTTCGTAACTAAAAGATTCCATAAGATATATCTGTCTTACACACGCTGCTATATTTCCATTTCTTAGAGCTTTGACACATAATAACGAATGAATGGATATTTATAGAATGAGTGGAATAAGTGAAATTTTCATAAACCAGAAGAAGTCTTAGAAATTGCCTAGAAAAAGAATTTTGGTGATAATTATAAGCAAAGCATAATAATCTTTTGCTATAGTTAATAACATCCTAATTGACGTATACTGATTTTATTAACCCTTGTTAAATAATAATTTCAAGACTGCTTTACACTTTGCTTCCCCTGGCTGTTTTCTGCTACTAGATCAATAAGATCTCCCTGGCTTTCTTCTAGTCCTTTCCTTAAGAAATGTGGATAGAATTATAGAAGTAATATAAAAGGAGTTAGTACAGCATTCCTCAACTGGGATTATTTTGATGTTCTTTGAAGCTGCTGCATTTAAGATAGCACTAATAATAATCTTAACAGGACTGCAAGTAAATTAAACTTGTGCCAACAGCCAAAATCTGTGTCTCTGTTCTTTTTTCTATAAACCTACCTTTTTTTCCCCCTAACAGTACCTTAAAAATATAAAAATAAAACCTGAATCAAAGCACATGATCCCTTTATTGTGGAATAAAATAAATAAATTTCTAGCACTTTTTCCTTTTCCCTGTGTAGCAAAAGAGCTACTTGACTCATTTTGTGCATGTAAGGAAGTGGGGAGAAAGGCATCTCTTAGATTTTGATTCTCCTTTGATACATGTTTTGCTCCTTATTCCATAGCAAGCTAAATAAGTTATTTTTACCACTTTTGAATTTTTTTGATGAAAGAAAGGATTTTATTTTATTTTTTTTAAAGATTGATTTATTTATGCATATAAGAGCTGGGGTACAGGCCAGAGATGCGGGGGGTGAGAGGATTCACCCAAGACAGAATGGGAAACAGATCAGGCAGATAGACCAAAGTACACTGCTGAGGGGAGCAGCAGGTGA
This sequence comes from Talpa europaea, assembly GCF_964194135.1. Classification (NCBI taxonomy): domain Eukaryota; kingdom Metazoa; phylum Chordata; class Mammalia; order Eulipotyphla; family Talpidae; genus Talpa; species Talpa europaea. Next base: position 25,038,484 of record NC_140074.1, on the reverse strand, counting down.
GCCAGGAGAGGTCTGCTGTGCCATATGGGTTGCTCCCTGGCCAGCCAGGGATCGAACTCGCACTAGAGGCTGAGGATTGCTTCATAGTGTGGTGCTTAAATTAACCCCTTGAGCCACCAGGGAGGCCCCGAAAGAGAGAATTTTACTTTGTAGACTTAGGAGAGATAGATAATTTTACTACATGAGTGCTGCTGAAACTAACCTGTCATGTCTTAAATCTTTAGTACTATTATTACAATTTTTTTTTTAATTATTGAAGTAACATTGGTTTACAAAATTGTAAATTTTAGGAGTACAACTTCAAATGTACACCACACCGTCCCTCCCATCAAAGTTCTAATAACCTTCTGCCACCTTCTAACTGACCCCTTCTAGCCATTCCTCTCGCCCTTCCCATCCCTTTCCTCCATGGTATCTGCAGGTGTCAGAATCCAAGGATTTGCTTTTGTTTTGTTTGCTTAGTTTCTTTATATACTACATATGAGTGAAGTTGTCTGATATTTCTCTCTCTCTTTCTGACTTATTGTACTTAGCATAATCCCTTCAAGATCCATCCAAGTTTTTATAGCTGGTTGGCATTCTATTGTGTGTATTCTATTGTGTGTCTATAGCTCATCTCCTTTATCCTGTCATCTGTCATGGGTGTTAACATTGTCTTCATATCTTAGCTGTTGTAACTATTGCTACAATGAACATAGGACTGTTTAAATCTTTTTTTGAATAGTGTTTCCATGTATAACTAGAAGTGGAATTACAGGGTCATGTGGTAAGTTCTATTTTTAATTTTTTTGAGAAATTTCCATACTGTTTTCCAAAGTGGCTGTGCCAGTTTATATTCCCACCAGTAGTGTATGAGGGTGACTTTTTCTCCATACCCTTGCCAGCACTTGTTTCTTGTCTTTTTGATAGGGACCATTCTTAACAGGTGTGATATGACATCTCATTATGGTTTTGATTTGTGTTTCCCTGATGATTAGGGATGATGAAGATCTTTTCATGTGCCTGTTGGCCATCTAAATGTCTCTTTGGAGCCATCTCGGCTCATTTTTTGATTGAGTTGTTTGTTCTTTTTATATGCTAGGTATTAATCACTTGTCATATGGTGGATTGTGAATATCTTCTCCCAATCCATAGGTTGCCTTTTCATTTCCGTGGTTTTTTATTTTACTGTACATAAACTTTTCAGTTACATATAGTTCCACTTGTTTATTTTTGTTTTTGTTTCCCTTGTATAAGAATTTAAATCCCTGAAGACATCTCTAAGGCCCATGTCCATATACGTATTTTCTGTTTTCTTCTAAGTGATTCATGATTTCAGTCTTTCAACTTGTTAATCCATTTTGAATTAATTTTTGTGTTGGGTATAAGATAGTGGTCTAGTTTTGGTTCTTTGCTTTTGTGACAGTTTTCTCAATTTCATTTACTGCAGAGTCTTCCTCCTCGTTGTATGCTCCTGATCCTTTATTATAAAGTAACTGTGCAAATAGATGAGGGTTTATTTCTGGGCTCTCAGTTCTTTTCCACTCATTTATGTGTCTGTTTTTATTCCAATACCATACTGTTTTGATTACTATAACTTTGCAGTATAGTTTAAAGGCAGGACACATGATGCATCTGTTTTTCTTCTTTAGTTCTTTAGGATCATTTGTGTACCCATACAAATTTTAGTATTGTTTGTTCTATGGTGTCCGATATTTTGCTTGAAGTAAGATGGCCATTTTAACATTGTGATTCACCCAATCTATAAACATATACTATCTTTTCATTTCTATGTTTCTTCTATTTCTTTTCATGGTGTCTTATAGTTTTAAGTATATATGTTTCACTTTTTTTTTAAAGATTTATTTTTATTTATGCATACAAGTGTAGGTCAGAGGTGTGGGATTAAGATGATTCACAAGGGACAGAACAGGCGGATCAACTGCTGAGGGGAGCAGTAGGTGGGACAAGAGAGGTCTACTGCACCATGTGGGCCAGCTCCCCGATTGGGGATTGAATTCATGCTGCAGTGGCCGGCGACAGGTTGATAGTGCTGATTTTAACTCCTGTGCCACCAAGGAGGACCATGTTTCACTTTTTTGGTTAGATTAATTTCTAGGTATTTATATTTGATGTAATTGTAAGTGGAATTGTTAATTTCTTTTCCTTCTAGGTTATTGCTTGCCTATGGAAATGCAACAGTTTTTATGTATTGATTTTGTAGCCTGCCACTTTACTGTTCTGGTTTATTTTATGTTTTATGTATACATGCATACATTATATATATACATTTTATGTATTATGTATTTTTTGTGGAATATTTTGGGTTTTCTGTGTATCATCCGCCAGTAGTAATAATTTTACTTCTTTTCCAAATTCCACACATTTTATTACTTTTTCTTGTTTAATTGCTCTGGCACAGACTTACAATACTATGTTGAATGGTAAGCATGGACAGCTTTATGTTGTCCCTAATGTTAGAGGAAAACTCTCAGTTATTTTTCATTGAGTAAAGTATGAGTTTGTCATGCTTGGCCTTTATTATTTAAGATATGTTCCTTCTATCCCTATTTTATTGAGAGCTTTATCATAAATAGATGTTAAATATTGTTAAATACCTTTTCTGAATCTATTGATATGATTATATGATTTTTATCCTTCCCTTTGTTGATGTGTATTGGAAAAAATTGGCTTGTTTGTTGGAACCATCCCTGGGAAAATCATACTTGGTCATGATATTTCATCTTTCTGATGTATTGTTAAATTCAGTTTGCTAAAGTTTTGTTGAGGATGGTCTGTGTTTTCTGTTTTTGAGATGTCCTAGTCTGCTTTTGATATCAGGGTTATGTTGCCTTGCAAAGTGAATTTGGAAGTGTTCTCGCTCCTTTTCTATTTTTTGGAAGTTTGAGAAGGATAGGTATAAGATATTATGTGAAAGTTTGGTAGAACTCACTGGTGAAACCATTTGATTCTCTTGTTTTAGGGGGGAGACTTTCAATTTCCTTACTTGTGATCAGTCTCTTCAGCTTTTCCATTTCCTCCTGATTCAGTCTTGAAAGAGTGTATGATTCTAAGAATTTGTCCGCTTTTTAGATTGTGTAATTTATTGTCATATATATGTTTATAGTAGTCTGGTGGTCCTTTGTAGTTCTGTCTTATCTATTACAAATTCTTTTGCTTCTGATTCTGCTTATTACACTTGTTTCTTTTTTTCTTAATAAACCTAGCTAAAGACTTGTCAATTTTGTTAATCTTTTCAAAGAAGCAGGTTTCATTGATCTTTGGTATTATCTTTTTGAGTTATGTTATTTCTGCTCTGATTTTTATCATCTTACCACTACTAACTTTGACTTCATTTATTCCTTTTATTTAGTTCCTTCAGGTGTAAAGTTAGATTGTTCATTTGGAATTTTTCTTGACTTTTGATGTATTGCTATAAAATTGCCCTTAAGTACCACTTTTTCTGCATCCCATAGATTCTAATAGCTTGTTTCTTCATTTTTGTTTTTCTCAAAGTAATTTTTAATTTCTCCTTTAATTTCTTCATTGACTTAGTAGTTATTCAGTAGCAAATTATTCAGTAGCACAGTTAGTTGTTCAGCATCCACATACTGAAATCTCTCCAGCTTGCCTTTTGTGCTTGATTTCTTGTTTCATACCATTGTGATTAGAAAACACACATGATAAGAGTTCAGTCTTAATAAACTTATTAACACTTCTTTTGTGAAAACCAATTTAATGATAAAAGCCACAAACCACATCAGGATAGACTATGTATGATTATATATACACCAAATAATATAACAATGTTAAAAAAAAGTTATAGGAGATGCTAGAAAATACAATTATGAATGCATTAACAAATAGGACACTATGTTAACCTCAGTACATGGCTTTTAAATATAAAATTAATTCAATATAAAAAAATCTAGTTCATTTTTTAAAGTTAGCTATTAGAGATGTTTTATAAACCCAATAAGACATATTGAAATTTGATATTCCCTATGTTTATAACAGGGTTAGAAAGAGACTTATGGAACATCGGGAAGAAACCATAACGATAGATCGGGTCTGCAGACAAGAAACATTTGCTTATGAGATGGTAAGAATCGTATCTTTTACTTTTTCCCAGGAAACATAAGCTATATCACTGGATGAGTGTTAAGGATGACTGTATTGTATCTTTATATTGGCTATGTGTAGTTGAAAACAAGCTACAGAAATTTCACTGGAACTGGAAGCTAGTAGAAGAAAAGGCCCACAGAATCCAAATGCTGGCATATGTGACTCTTAAGTTCCTGCCTTTGTTTTTGTTTTTAGTATTGTCTTGCTCTTTGTGTTAGGCTAATTCATGCTCTTTTTGCCACCCAATTACTGCAGTTTTGGTCTGATTCTGATTTTTGCTTTAACCACATTCATTCCTAAATCTGTTGTCTGTTAGGTAAAAATCCTCAGAGAAATTTAAGAAGTTGTGAAGAATTCATTTAGTATGTATTCTTAAACTACATAGAGAACCTACTGTGTGTCAGATACTTTGTTGGGTACTTGATAATACACTAGGGCATCTATTATCCCACTTTTTTGTGTGTGTGTGGTTAAATTTACATAACAAAATTTAGTATTTTAACCATTTTTAAATGTTCAATTAAGTAACTTTAAGTATATTCACATGCTGTGTATCACCACTATTTCCAGAACTTTTTCATCATCCCAAATAGAATTTTTTTTTAAGATTTTTATTTATTTATGCATATAAGAACTGGGGTGTTGGCCAGAGGTGTGGGGGTGAGAGGATCTATCAGAGACAGAGCTGGGAGCAGACTAGGTAGATACATTGAAATGCACTGCTGAAGGGAGCAACAGGCCGAGACAGGAGAGGTCTGCTGCACCATGTGGGCCAGCCTCCTGGCAGGGATTAAACTTGAGCTGCAGTGGCTGCCAATAGCCCCGTAGTGCTGAGACTTAACTCCTTGCCCTACCAGGGAGGCCCCCAAACAGAATTTTTAAATGCATTAAACAATGAATTCGTGTAGCTTTTGGTAGCCTCTGTTCAACTTTGTTCTTTTTCAGCATTGTTTTGACTGTTAATGGTCCCTTGAAATTCTATATGAATTTTAGGATGGGTTTTTCTATTTCTGGGGGAAAACACCACTGAGACTTTTATAGGAATTGCATTGAATTTGTGTATCTTTTGGGGTAGTATTGTTTTTTTACCAACATTACATCTCCCAATCCATGAAGAGATGTTTTTCAAAATATTTAGGTTGTGTGTATTTCTAAGTATTTTATTTCTTTTGGTATTTCTTTAAATGGAATTGTTTTTGTTTTCTTTCTTTTTTTCTAGTTTACTTTGTTGTTTGCATTTTTGGAGTAGAGACTCCCCCTTCATGTGTTATTAATACACAGTACACCCTCCATCACAGCACCCGTAGTCCACCACCAGAGTCCACTCTGTTTCCTTCCCATTTTGTTCTCTCCCCTACCTCTTGCCCCTCTGGATGCCTCTCTTCTATAGTGAGCTTTCCAGAGTTCGTTTTTAAGCTTGGTATTATCTGACCCTTTCTTTGGTTTCTCTATATTCCACTTATTGCTGATAACATCTGGTATTTGTCTTTCATCTTCCGACTTATCAGGGTAGATACCTACAGGTGGAATTGCTGGGTCATATAGCATATTCATTTTTAATCTTTTGAGGTACCAGGAGTCACATGCCATAGGGAAAAGGCCTGAAAACCCAGCTGACATGATTAAAGAAGGAGAGCTTATCCTATCTGTGAATATCTTGTATCCTGTTATATTTCATAATATACTGTTTTCCATACGGCTGAACCAGTTTGCATGGAATTCTTATCTTTTTTTTTTCTTTTAAGATTTATTTATTTATGCATACTAGAACTGGGGTACAGGCCCGAGGTGCAGGGGATTGAGAGCATTCATCAGAGACAGAGTGGGGAGCAGAACGGGCAGATTAACTGAAATACACTGCTGAGGGGAGCAGCGGGAGAGACAGAGAGGTCAGGTCTGCTGTGCCATGTGGGTGTCTCCCTCCCCAGATGCAGATGGAACTCGCGCTGCCGAGGCTGCCGATGGATAGCTTTGTAGTGCTGTACTTAACCTCTTGCGTCACCAGGGAGGTCCTACATGAAAGTCTTTTCTTAATATCCTTTTACAAAATATGTAAAAGTATTAGTAACTATGAATGCCAGTGTTATACCATTAGTTGATATCTCTGCTTTATCATCAGTTCATAAGCCCTTTCTGCCAAGCATCTTATTATATGCTTTATGTACATGGTCTCAGCAAGAATTCCATAAAATTAAATATTTTCTGTTTTTCACAGAAATAAAGTTAAAACTTAGCAAGGTTTTAACAATTTTCTTGAAGTCAAATTAGTAGCCAAACCCAGGGCTGTCTGACTCAGCCCTTGCTTATAGCCATTGTTCCACACTGCCTCTTATGTCTGATTTTAAGGTCTTTTACTGATTCATTTTCCTTCTTCAGGAGTCACATGCCATAGGGAAAAGGCCTGAAAACCCAGCTGACATGATTAAAGAAGGAGAGCTTATCCTATCTGTGAATATCTTGTATCCTGTTATATTTCATAAGGTCAGTAAAAACCTTTGGACTTCACTGATAACTTGTAACTTCTGTCAAAGGATTTAATTTGAAAATTCACATTCCTTAGGGTTCAAGATATATATATAAGCATATGTTATCTAATATCCTGTCTATATTCTTGGGTTCTTTGTTTTAGTGATAAATATCTTAAATTGATTTTAAAACCAAAATTTAAATATGCTTGATCAATAGGGTTATAGTTAGTTGGGTTATAGTTAGAGTGTTGGAATATATATTTGATGTCTGTACTATAAACAACTGAAAGCATATATAAATCCACAATAATTCTGTTATATGAATTCTCAAGACTCTTTTTTTTCAAGATTTATTTATTTATTTATACAAGCACTGGGTACAGTCAGAAGCGCAGGAGGGTGAGAGAATTCACCAGAGTCAGAGCAGGGAGCAGAGCAGGCAGAAAGGACCAAAGTACATTGCTGAGGGGAGCAGTGGGCGGCAGGAGAGGTCTGCGCGCCATGTGGGACCCTTGGGGGATCGAACTGGCGCTGCAGAGGCTACGGGCAGCTTCGCAACCCAGCGCTCAACCGCTGCGCCACTGGGGAGGCCCAATTCTTAAGACTTTTTTGCAGAATAGGTGACTGGTTGAAGGAATGGGGTGACATCTGTGTAGTAATTCAGAATACTTGGGGAGTTATTAAACGAACTGAACATAGTTATTCTTTGATGAAAATGCAGAAAGTTTATAGTTCTGGGGTCCAGGAATTTCTTAGGAATGTGTAATAAAAAGAATTCTGTATATTTTTGATTCTCCAAATAGATGGCATTAAGTTTGACAAGATTTTATTGAAAATTACTATATATAAATTGTAGTTACTGATAAATAGATTTTTTTGAACCATCTGGATATATTTAGTACTAATTACTTTAGACTGGTATCTCTATCAATTAGAAACAGTAGAACAAAATCAATACAACTTAATTTCTGGATTTATAATGTGAGTATAGGGTATAGATTAATTGCCTGACTTTAATGAAGTAACTTCTAAGAAATTTTAAAAGACAGTAGTGGTAATGAAGTTATATTCCAGAGGCTCTTCATCCTGTCATTTGTCATTTTAGTGGGATCCTAAAAAAGTTTTATTGCCACATATCATAGTCTTCATAGTCTGTTCAGTCTGCTGTAACAAAACATAGACTGCGTGGCTTATCAGCAGCAAAAGTTTATTTCTCACAATTCTGGTAGTCCAAGATCATGGGGCCAGTGGAGTTGCTTGAGGGCACTCTTCTGGGTCTCAGACTTCTTACATGGAGAAGGGTCTCTTACAGGAGCACTAATCCCATTCATGATGGCTTCCCCTCATGACCACCCACTGGTCCCCATCTCAGTAACATCACTTTGTGAAAAGTGAATGGGGGAGGGAGGAAAGGAACAGCACAAACACTCATGATACATCACCAGGTATCATGTTGTTCCCATGGGATTTTAATTTATGGAGGTAGATGAGTGACAACACTGAAGGCCAATGCCATTTAAAGATTTTTATTACATTCATTTTTCTGAGTGGACAGGACAGTACTTCTCCATGCAGCACCAGGGTGTTAGGAGGCAGAAAGGAGGGAGGGGAAAACATAGACCACAGCCTTCATAGGGTTTCCATGGGAAACGCAAAGCAGGTTAAAGAGCTTAGGAATGGGTAGTTGGAATAATTCCAGTGGACTCTGGAATGTCAGGATTGCCCCTTGTTGTTTAGTAGCTGGTTCTGGGTTGATTTAGGAGAAATACTGTCTTGGTGTGTGAGAATTAGGTAGAGAAGGTGGATTACAGGGGAGATATAAACAACTTTGGTCATTAGTTTGGACCTATAATTAAAAAATGCCAAATGGACACTCAATCTGAGAAAATACAGAACGCCAAGCTGTAGAGATAAATTAAGAAAACTAGTAACTTAGTTAGATGTGATCATTATAGAGTTTATAGTTGAATTGCTGTCCCTAAGTGGATACTTATTTACCATTTGACTTTTAGCATAAAGAACACAAACCATACCAGACAATGTTGGTACTGGGCAGTCAAAAACTCACAGAACTGAGGGATTCAATTTGCTGTGTCAGTGACCTACAGATTGGTGGAGAATTCAGCAATACTCCTGACCAAGCCCCTGAGCACATCAGCAAGGTAAGGTGATTTTTTTTACCCCCGTAAAATGATAATAAGCTAGGGAAATAGGAATTACTCTAGTAGGCTCATGAATAATCTAGTAAATATTTTCTTCTGTGCCATATGTCACTGTACTATCATTGCCCTTCTCTATAGCATCAAGACTTTTTCAATGATTACACTAAACTTAGTTTTGATTTCCTCATCTCCCATTAATTTCTCAGTCATTCCACAGATAATCTTCCTTCTAAGGTCATACATAGTAAACAATTATCTAACCAGTTGGTCTTTTTTATATTCATTCAACTTGTCTTCATTATAACATTTGGATTTGTTATTCATTTTCTCCTCTTTCAAACTCTGTGTGAGTTTCAGTCTAGCTTAACTTCCCCCCAGCAAAGGAGTCAGGATTCATTTGCAAGTCTCATTGCCCATCATTGCCCATCAAAAGACCTGTCAGTGCAAATAGCAAACAGGGGCATAACATCTGGTGTTGGTCGTTGCTAAGATTTCCCAGAGTGGTCCTCTCAAAATCACAGAAAAACCCTACATACTATATAAAGATAGAAAGGAGTAAAGTGCCAGGCCACCCACAAAGTTTTCAGAGGGATTATTTCGCCAATAAAGTAGCCAATAAAACCTTGATCCTTCTGAGTTTCATCATAGGGCAAGATTGAACTAATTCTGTTACCTGGTACAACTCAGGCAGAGAACTTCAGATTTACTGGCCCACTTAACAGAGTAATATCTGTCAATCAGTATAAAAAGATATTTGGAGCAACTAGAATAGAGTCCTCTGATCCATAGTCAGACACATCCATGGCACCATTGGCCCGCACATGTAACTAGAATAGAAATCAAGAGTTTGGACAAGAACCAACACAATCTTTTTTTTTTTTTGCTGGTTCCTGTGCCACCAGCCACATAAATAACTGTTATAACTGAGGTTCCATCTTAGTTACTTTATCAAAATTTTTTTCCTAGACTTTTCCCCATTTTTGTGGGGTTTTTTGTTTGTTTTTAAATAAGAATTTTCTCTATTGATAAAGAAATTAAGATTTTTTTTGTTTTTTTTAACTGAATAATATTGCATTATAACATTGTTTCCAGTGTGCATCACTGATAACCAACATGTGTATATATTACATTAAGCTCACCTCTAAAAGTCCAATTCTGCCTTTCACCAAACAGTTGTCCCCTTTGCCTGATTCACCTGTCCCCACTTCATGTCTGGTGACTGCGTAATCCAGAAGTTTTAATCTTGTTTTGTTTAGTTTATGTTTGTTTTCTGTTTGGTTTTAAGTATGCTGCAGTCCTTGCAAATCTCTCTAGCCATTTTCTCTCCTGATTTTTTAGCCGTTAAGTGCCTATTGAACATATCCACTTAGGCGCAGGGGTATGTGGCATTTTTACTGCATTTCTGTAGTTAATTTACTCTGCCGCTTTTCAAAGCATCTGTTTCATTCCCTCTGAAACTGCCGCCACCATCTTTTCCAAATTGAAAACTGCTTATTTCACTGAGAAGATAAAATTACCACAAAGGAATTTTCTGTCATCTGTAGCCCACTTTTACCTATCAACCCATCTGTCTATATGTTCCACCTTCCTACCTGTTGCAATGTGTGGAATAAATCTTCTCTGTCCAAGGCTGGATTCCATCCCTGACTGCATAATCAAGGACTTCATTCTTATAAATATCCCCTCTTCCCTGCATCATCAGTTTTTTTTTCCATTATATTGACTCTCCTGTCCATGTATAAATGTGCTGTAACATTTCCCATTTTAATAACCTCATCCTTGACCATATATCTTCCTTTAGCCACCACCTTAACTTCTCAGCTGACTCAAGAGTTGGCATAGTTAAAGATATGAACCTAAAATTATTGTTTCCCTTCTTGCCCCACCTTGTCTTACACTCACTTCTTTTTTACCAAAATCACTCTTATTAATGTGGTCTACCATGGACTCTTCTCATCTTATTTAACCTCATCAGCATATGACACAATTCAATATTCCTTTTTCCTTGAAGCACATCACTTGGTTTTTTGGTCATTAGACTCACCTGTTTTTCTTCCTCTCTGACTGACTTTTAATTGCTTTGTATGACATCTTCCTGACTTTAAAAATTGTTATACCCTGTTAGCCAATCCTCAGGCCTTTCCTCTATGTATACTCCCTAGGCAACCATGTCCAGATTCGTTGTTATAAATATTAGGACTCCCAAATTTACAGTTAGTTCAAATATTGTCTCTGAACCCCAGGCACACATCAGGAATATTGCAGATCCTGTTCTCTACCACTGCAATAAAGTAAATATCTCAATATAGAAAATCCCATGAATTTTTTGGTTTCCCAGTGCATGTAAAAGTTATATTTATATTATATTGTGGTCTAAAGGTCCAATAGCATTCTGTCTAAAAAACAAGGTACATACATAAGTTAAAAAATACTTTTATCACTAAAAAATGAAAAAAATGATTAGTTGATGTTGGAAAAATAGTGTTGGTAGACTTGCTTGACACAAGTTACTGCTAACCTTCAGCTTGGGAAGCAGCACAACAAGACAAGGTGTGCTTATCTATCCAGTTGCTTCCTTGATGGATTTTATTGAAATCTAACAATATGTTCAAAATCAAACTCTAATCTTTACCTTTCCCAGTGTTCTCACCTCAATATATATGCCTTTTCTATACCTGGTTGCTTAGGCTAAACACCTAAGAATCATCATTGTCTCCTTTTCATCCCACTTGGAAAGTGTCAGCAAGTACTTAGACTCTACTTTCAAAATATTTTTAGGATCTTGCCATGTCTCAGCATTTTCACAGGTACCAGGCTGGATATCCCACCACTCTTTCCTGGGGCAGCATCCTACTACCAATTCTTGCCTCTCCATATTTCTGCTTATCTGCTGTACAAGCCAGAATTACATTGTTAGGTAGGATCATGTTGCTTTTTCAGTTCAAAAGGCTTCCTTTTATATCTAAATAAAATAGTCCTTATTGTGGTCCACATGTGGTCCATTACTTGGTCTTATCTACCTCTGAGCATCATACCTTAACACCCTTTCCTTTACTGCTGCTTCAAACCACGCTACCATTCTTTGTTGCTGCTCACATACACTATGCACTTCTGCACAGAACCTTGGTATTTTTCGGGTCTCCTTGGTAGTGCAAGGGGTTAAGCACAGCACTGTGAAGCTATCTGCAGCCTCTGCAGCAAGAGTTCGATCCCCAGGCCGGCCACGGAGCTACCCACATGGCGCAACAGACCTCTCCTGTCTCTCCTGCTGCTCCCCTCAGCTGTGTATTTCGGTCAGTCTGCCTGTTCTGTTCCCCACTCTGTCTCTGGTGAATCCTCTCACCCCCGCATCTCTGCCCTATACCCCAGCTCTTGTATGCATAAATAAATAAATCTTTAAAAAAAAAAAAAAAGAACCTTGATATTTTCTATTCCCTCAGTCTAGAATGTCCCTACTCAGATAATTCAGATGGCTCACTCCTTCATTTCATCTTGATCATAAGTATCTCCTCTTATAGAATGGTCATTCCCTGCTGCATCAAGATTAGTATTCTCTTGCCCACTCATGCTATGTACTTATTACTAGTACCCATCACTACCTGACATCATGTTACATGTTTACCTTCTATTACTTAAATATAAGCTCTATGAAGATACTTTGTTTTGTTTAGTGATTTTGTCTTTATTCCTGCAAGTGGTTGCCACAGAGGAAGCACCCAAGTGACTGTTGAATAAATGAATGAACCATAGCTATCTCAATCTCAAAGTTTAATTAAAATTAATTTCCTTATACTACCACCTCCCTTTTTGTTCAGATGAAAAACTCCCTTTTTATTCCGAGTTATTCTGCCATAATAACTTCACACTCAGTTTTATCCATTATCATCAGCTTTAGTTCAGACTTTCTGCATCTTCTCGTGGAACTATTATAGCGATTTCTAACTCTTCTTCCCACCTTTAGACCATTGTTTACATACAACAAATTTATTTATTTTATTTTTAAATTTTTTTTAAAGAGGCATGTATTTTTATTTATTTATGATTTATTTATTTGTTTGTTTGTTTATACATGCACTGGGTACAGTCAGAAGTGCGGGAGGGTGAGAATTCACCAGAACCAGAGTGGGGAGCAGAGCAGGCAGAAGGACCAAAGTACACTGCCGAGGGGAGCAGCGGGTGGCAGGAGAGGTCTGCACGCCATGTGGGACCCTCCTCCGGTGGCCGGGCAGCAGCCGGGGATCAAACTGGCCCCGCAGAGGCCACGGGCAGCTTCAAACCCATCACTCAACCGCTGCGCCACCGGGGAAGCCCATACATACAACAAATTTAGATGTGACCCCATATTCTGGGTGGGATGTTTAGATCTGCTCTCAAATTGCGTAGCACTCCCTGTCTTGCATATACACTTGAGATAGTCTGTGTTGTTGCAGTTGGTGGGACCCCAAAGCACCACTCACTGGGTTTGGCTTTCTCATAAACCACCTCCAAGTAGATCTCATATGCCACATCCTGCTGTGCACAGCACAGCCAATCTTATAAGGGTGTCTGATGTCAATGCTGGGTGGAATGAAAAAATGGTGGAATGAAAAAAAGTAAGAAAAATGAAAGTTTCAAAGAAGTAAGAGAGATACTAAGCTATTTTAAGGTCAAATTATTTAAATACCTGAAATATATCTTTTGTAGTTCATAAGATTTTCACTATAATCATGTAAGATGAGTTGGTGTACATTATTCTCATTTTACAGGTAAGGAACTTGAACTTGAGGATCTGAATAGTTAAGTGCAGATTAAGGAAAAGGACACAGGTTTTCCGACGGCAGGGGTCTCATTCTAGGCATATGGTGAAGGATGAATCTGAGTTGCTTTCAATGTTGATTGCATGTTACAGCTTTCTGGGGAGTTTAGGGGAACACTAGTGCCTGAGCCACATCCTTAGAGATTTGCATTTGATTGACCTGAGGTGAGAATTGGTCTTTGGTATTTTTGTGATTCTGTTATGCAGTTGTAAGAGATCGCTCTGCTGGAAAGTTTGGTAGACTGAAAATTAAGAAACCTGAGGGTTCAGAATAGTTGTGTGACTATTGTGGCATCATAGGCAAGATTGTGTGAGTAAAGATTGAAATTCATAGCCTGCCTGCCTATGTAAATATAATTTACATATAAATTACTGGAAATAAAATTTTTATAAAAGCACATTGAAAATACCAAAAAGAAAAAAAAATGACAGAAACATAATTCCATGATCACTGTTAATATTATTGGTAAAACACCAAAGAAATGACTTTGTTCAGTGTTTAGTCCTAATATCCAAAGTAACTGTCACTGATGTGTATGCATATAGTAAAGGAATAATGAAGTTTATTTTATTTCTAGTTGAGTTCCTCTAATGAATCTCAGGAGAACATCAAAATATAAATCAAAACTAGTTATGAAAAGAACAACAGGGTAAAATTGAGAACAGCAGCAGAGTGTCTCTTCACCCCTTTATTCCTAGTAACTAACACAATAGTTGTCACTTATGAAGTTCCCACTAAATATGAAATTAATGAGTGTGCATATATTGTGAAGTTGCATAAGGCTGTTATAACATATTAGTGTGATTTCATGAGTTATAAATTTTGCATTAAATACTTGTAGCAATTTCATAATTGCTAATAGTTGGCTTTCTTTCAATGCCATCTGTTCTCTTATAGGACCTATACAAATCAGCCTTCTTTTATTTTGAAGGAATATTTTACAATGATAAACGATACCCTGAATGCAGAGACTTGAGCAGGTATAGTTTCTAAAATTTTCTCAAAGATTTTTCTATTTTTCATTCTCAAATAGTAATTATCTCCACAAACCCACTTACTGGTTTGTTAAGATCTTTGCCAAGGAATTATTTTGTCACATCATTTTGTTGTTTGGTGGATCAAAAATTACCTTTCTCGAATTTTGAAGTATTTTCCAAGTTTTTACATCTGGTTGGCTTTGGTACTAGTATGTTAATAAAAATTTGTACCCCAGGAAGAAAATTTTCCTACCATATAAATACATAGACCATTTCAAGATCTATTTTTTTTTATTTTCACATTAGGTAATAGATATTGGGGGGGGGGGAATACATGAGGAGAGAGAGAGGGTTTGTTTTTTTTTTAACTGAGGTAACATTGGTTTACACCATATGTGTATGATGTAGAGGTATAGGATCATACCCCGCAGGTCTCACACCACACCTGCCACCAAGACCCCCACAGTCCTCCGCCATAGTCCATTGTGCTCCCTTCCCACTTTACTCTCCATCCTCCCCCTTCTGGTAGCCTCAGTCTACAGATTTCTAGGGTTTTCTTACTGGTTGGCTTTAGCTGACTCTGTTTTGTTTCTGTGTATTCCACATGTAAGTGACACCATCATATTTTTGTCTTTCACCTTCTGACTTACTTTGCTTGGCACAATCCCCTCCAATTCCATCTATGTTGTTGGAAAGGTCAAGAATTCATCTTTTTTTTTTTTTTTTAATTTAATATAGCTGAGTAGCATTCCAATGAGTAGTATATGTACCACGTCTTTTTAGCCACTTTTCTGTCGATGGGCATTTAGGTTGTTTTCATAACTTGGTGATACAGTGAATGTATATATGTTGGAGTGCATATATCCCTTTGAATTAGTGCTTTTGTATTCTTTGGTACATACCTAGAAGTGGATCTGCTGGCTCATATATGGTACATACCTTTTAAATATTTTCAGAAACCTCCATACCGTTTTCCTCCATACATTCCCACCAACAGTGAATGAGGGTTCATTTTCTCCATATCCTTGTCAACACTTGTTTCTGACCTTTTAGATGTGAGCCATTCTCACAGGTGTGAGGTGCTAGCTCATTGTGGTTTTGACTTGTATTTCCCTGATAGTGAGCGACAATGAGCTTTTTTTTTCAGGTGCCTGTTGGCCATTGTATGTCTTCTTTGGAGAAATTGCTTATTTAGCTTTTCTGCTTATTTTTTGATTGGGTTGTTTTCTTTTTTGTTGAGTTGTATGAGCTCTTTGTAGTTCTTGGATAATCAGCCCCTTGTCAGATGTATGACATGCAAAATTTTTCTCCCATTTAGTAGGGAGTATTTTTGTTCTAGTGATAGATTCTTTCTCTGTGTAAAATGAAGTCCCAGTTGTTTATATTCTCAGCATCATTTTTTATTTTTTTGCATAGAAGAGCTGGGATGTGGGCCAGAGGTGCTGAGGGTGAGAGAATTCACCAGACACAGAGTGGGGAGAACAGCTGGATTTACTGAAATACACTGCTGAGGGAGCAGTGGGCGAAGCAGAAGAGGTCTGCTGCACCATATGTGAGTTCGAACTCAGGCCTTAGTGGTGACAGCACTGAGACTTAACCCCCAGGCTCCCAGGGAGGTTCAGCATTATTTTTTAATGCATTGTCTACTGTTTTAGAAATTGTAGTACATCTTGTATTTAACTTTAGGTACAGCTAAAAAAAACTTAAGTCCTACTTGAACACTTTATCAATCTGTTGTCATTTTCAGGTGGTAACAGCAATCTTTCATTATTTTTCTGTTTGTTCTAAGTGAGTGGAGGGTGTGTGTGTGTGTGTGTGTGTGTGTGTGTGTGTGTGTGTGTGTGGTGTCATTTAGGATATAACATGAAAAATCTGTATGGATTTAAAAATTTCTAATATTTAAAAAAAATACCTAGAATGTTGATTCAACTATAATATCACCACCAATATCCTAGAATCTAAAATATATTGTATGTTTTTGAGTGTTTATAAACATTATCTTTCAGCATAACCATTTGTGTCTGTATTCCAATCAGTAGTCATACTTGATCTCAGCAATCCCAATGGTATAATCAATCAGGAACTTTTTTGGGGGGCTTTAACTATCAATATTTACCATATTAGAAATTGAAACTAAAATATTTAAAATAGTCATTTAAGGGCCTCCCCGGTGGCGCAGTGGTTGAGCTCTGGGTTGCGAAGCTGCCCACGGCCTCTGCAGTGCCGGTTCGATCCCCTGCTGCTCCCCGGCCACTGGAGGAGGGTCCCACATGGCGCGCAGACCTCTCCTGCCGCCCGCTGCTCCCCTCAGCAGTGTACCTCGGTCCCTCTGTCTGCTCTGCTCCCTGCTCTGGCTCTGGTGAATTCTCTCGCCCTCCCGCGCTTCTGACTGTACCCAGTGCTTGCATAAATAAATAAATGAATAAATCTTTAAAAAAATAAATAAAAATAAATAAAATAGTCATTTAAGTCCCATAACTGTTAAGACAAATAACATTTTTTATGAAATACAACTTTTTCTAAAACAAAATGAGTGTCACTGGTACATATTTTTCTTTTTCTTTCTTTTTTTTTAAGATTTATTTATTTATTTGTTTGTTTATTTATATAAGCACTGGGTATAGGCAGAAGTGCAGGAGGGTGAGAGAATTCACCAGAGTCAAGCGGGGAGCAGAACAGATAGACTGACGAAATACACTGCTGAGGGGAGCAGCGGGCGGCAGGAGAGGTCTGCGTGCCATGTGGGACCCTCGCCCGGCGACTGGGGAGCAGCGGGGGATTGAACTGGTGCTGCAGAGGCTGTGGGCAGCTTCGCAACCCAGCGCTCAACCGCTGCGCCACCGGGGAGGCCCTGGTACATATTTTTCATTCAACCTGAAGCGATAACATACTCCATATGGCCAGAAAAGCAGTTATTTATGAAAGTTGAAAGGGCAAATGATATTTGAGGATTATTGTAAGGATAATTTTGATCTCATGAGGCCCTGCTGGGTGTCAGGAACTACACTTTGAGAACTGCTCTAATAGATGAAGAAAATTCAGAGTTCCATATTTCAATGTACATAAACTATAGTAATTTTCACATCAAGATGGCAACTGTCCAGTTAATTGAATGTCCCAGATTTTGTAAAATACTGCAGTCATAACCCTTTTCTGTCATGTTTAGGTTTTTTGTGGAGCAATGATAAATCTGTGTGTTCTCTTCTCCCTCTCCAGAACTATCATTGAGTGGTCAGAGTCCCATGATAGAGGCTATGGAAAGTTTCAGACTGCTAACATGGAAGACTTCACCTTCAATGACTTGTATATTAAACTGGGCTTTCCTTACTTGTACTGTCACCAGGGAGACTGTGAACATGTTGTCGTCATTACTGACATAAGGTAAGTGATAGCACAAATAACACTTTTCTGTTTGTTCTGTTTTTCTTTTACTTTTCATAGTAAAAACAGATTTCAGGTTTTGTTTGTTTTTTGGGTTTTTTTTTTTTAATTAAAGTACTATAATTATTGCAACTTGACTTTGGAGAAGCAAAAATAAGTGTTTGCTTTTCATGCAGTGACTGACTCTGCATCCTCTGTTTGTTACTTTGGAAAAGCTATATAATAAGAAAGATTGTTTTTTAGAGAGTTAAAATTTTAATGCTTTAAAGCATCTCATTTGTATATTAGACAGCTAGTAGGCAGGTAGTAGTCATTCACATTGTATATCATATGAGTTTTCTGCTTTGCAAGTTTGCAACTATATTTCCAGGGTTTTTGTCTTTTTGCCAACATTTGAAGGAGGTAAAGAATTGGGAAAAAGTAATTTCTAATATTTGACATGTGAAGCTTTAATTCTTTGAAAAAGATTTATTGGGAGTGAGCTAACATAGTCTTAGCTGAGATTTAGGGATTAGTCATGTTGTATAGCTCCTATCTCTTCCTCTTTACGAAGGCTATTCATTTTATTAAGGACAAATATATAGAAATAAACCCTCCTGTATCCCTGGTTTGGTTCTAAGAGACAATTTTAATTTTTTTTTTTTTTAAGATTTATTTATTTGTTTATACAAGCACTGGGTACAGTCAGAAGCGCAGGAGGGTGAGAGAATTCACCAGAGCCAGAGCTGGGAGCAGAGCAGAGCAGAAGGACCGAAGCACACTGCTGAGGGGAGCAGCAGGCGGCAGGAGTGGTCTGCGCGCCATGTGGGACCCTCGCCTGCCGCCAGGGATCCAACCGGCGCTGCTGTGGCTACGGGCAGCTTCTCAGCCCAGCGTTCAACCGCTGTGCCACCAGGGGAGCCCTTTAAGTTTCTTTTTGTGGAGCAATGATATACTCCTGTTTTCATACCTGTAATAGGACCAGAAACTTTAGAAAGTCCCTGCTTCCACTGTTTGGGGGTCTTAGCCAGAGGTCTCCAAAAATTTACCTCCCATGCTCTTATTCTCAGGAAGCTACCAGAGGAAGTAGTTCACATGAAGAGTAAATCTTGAAAAAGCAAAACATGGAGTGCAGAGCAGAGTAGATAAAACATAAAAGGAACTGTTCGAACGATGGAAAAGAGGAATTCAAGGATGATGGCCTATAGAACAGCTTAGTTCACAGACTGGCGTAAGATGGAGGACTCAGGAAGGAAGCTTGTCCAAGAAGAACTGGACTTCATGTATACGGAGTGTTTACCCTTTGCCGGAAAATAGGAAACTGAATTAGTGACAGGTACTGTGAAACCCAAGCAAACGCAAACATAAGAGAATTAGTTAGAGAACAATAAAGACACAATAAAGGATTTGTCATAATTTAACCATTTAATATGTTTAATCAATGTTATAGTAGTTCTGTAGAGATGCTGAGGAGTTAAAGAAAAACAGTTACGAATGGAGAGTAGGGCCTCTCAAGTGGCACAGGGGTTATTAAGTCTCAGCACTATCAAGCTATTGCCAGCCCCTGCCGGGGAGCTAACCCACATGGCACAGCAGACCCCTCCTTTCTCACTGGATGCTCCCCTTAGCGGTGTCTTTTAGTAAATCAGCTGTTCTGCTCCCTACTCTGTCTCTGGTAACCCTCACCCCCCCCCCCCCCGCACCTCTGGCCTACATTGCAGTTCTTATATGCATAAGTAAATAAAAATAAATCTTAAAAACAAACAAAAAAGAATGGAAGGTAGTCGTCCCTAGGGAAGGATTACTAAAGCGAAAGCCAGAAGAGTTCATAAATCTCATCCATTTATGACTTTCAAATTATTTCTTTGATCAGGTGTCCTTTAAATATTTTATAAGCTAGTCATCTTTTCCATTCAAATAAGTGGAATGTGTCTCAGATTTAGAATGAAGTGAAAGACAATCCTTACTTCTCTGGTGATTTTAGTTTTCTTTAGAGTGTAGACATGGGCCTCCCCGGTGGTGCAGTGGTTGAGCACTGGGTTGCGAAGCTGCCTGCAGCCTCTGCAGCGCCAGTTCAATCCCCGGCTGCTCCCTGGCCACCGCCACCAGAGGAGGGTCCGCATGGCGCGCAGACCTCTCCTGCCACCCGCTGCTCCCCTCAGCAGTGTACTTCAGTCCTTCTGTCTGCTCTGCTCCCCGCTCTGGCTCTGGTGAATTCTCTCACCCTCCCACGCTTCTAACTGTACCCAGTGCTTGTATAAATACATAAATAACAATAAATCTAAAAAAAAAAAAAGTGTAGACATATTGCTGTGCACATTGTCATTCCTTAAACTTGAGGCAACTTGGAATGGCAATTTACACTTTTGCGATGTGGGATTTCTTTTAGGAATTTTTTAACATAATTTAGACTGTAAGTCATTTTTACCTTACAGGTGGGTTTAAAAATTCAATGCCATTCCATAGTTTAATAGTTGGTAAACTGTAAAGTACATTAGTCGTTTTTTGATAGTGAAATTGATATATTGCTACCCTTACCCCCAAAAAGTCAAATTTTATCATTGTCAGGGACCTTTAGAGTAAGTACTCTTGTACAGTCTCCCTTCATTTTTCAGATGAAGAATCTGAAGGATTCACTCAAAGCCAGCCAACTGGTTAGTAACATAGTGGAGTTTGACTTCCACTTACAGCTTGTTAATTGTGGCACCTAAAACTGAAGTCCTATCAATTCATATTATATTTGGAGCCAGATTTGGATTTTAATAAAGGGGACAGTAAACAAGAGCTACGTTGTACACAAACCTTGTCGATCTAAGTAAAATAGCACTGAGTAGATTTGCTCAAACTGTGTTCATAAAAAGGGCAGTTAAATGTTGATCAAAGGAAGGATTCTTCTATGGAAATATTCAAGAAATGCTGCATACAATATCTTCCTCTTAGTGTCACAGTGCACATAACCATAATGGGATTTGGGACATTTCACAGAAAAGAAAACCTTGTTTAAACACAGTGCTCTTTTGGAGGAAGTGTTCTGTTGAACACATTTGGTAAAGCCTGATGTAACATCAGTTATACCCAAATCTTTTGCAAGGCAAAAAATATATAATATGTTCTTGATGTTGAGGTGCAGGTCTAGTTAATTCTTTATAGCTCATAAGACTTTGCACTTTAATATGATTATTTTCTCATATACAAAAGGCTTGTGCATCATGATGACTGCTTGGATAGGACACTTTATCCCCTTCTTATCAAGAAGCATTGGCTATGGACCAGAAAGTGTTTTGTTTGTAAAATGTACACAGCCCGGTAAGTTATTTTTCCTCCTTGAGAGGTACTGACTTTCGATAATCAAGTACTTTTGATATTTGGTATTTTAGTTCTTTTCTCTATTTTGGATTTAAGGACTTCCACTTTGGGATATAAATGATATATAAACCTGATTTAAAAAGGTAGTAAGGGAAATACTGAAGTCAGTTTAGTTAAAACCATGTTTTTTAAGTAATACAAAAATGAATTATCACATAACGGAAGTTCTGGGGTAGAACACCTTTCTTTCTGCCTCTGCAGTTTATACAAAATCAGCTTTATTCAGTTGCTCCTCAGTGAAAACAGGACACACCATCGCATTTATAAAAAATTTTCGCTTTATGTGATTCTGCATGATTTGATGAAACTGGGTCAAACATTTAGTGAGAAAGGAAAAATTAAGAATCACCAATTTGGGGCTCCCTACTGTGCATACTGATGATTGATAGGAAAACATATTTCAGAATTATCTGATCAAAATGGAAATCAGAAAAATGTATCATTGCATGAGATGCAGAATCTAGGTAAATAGAAAAATAGCATTTTAATCTTATGGCAACCAGTAACAGCTCCGGCCAAAAAAACAAAATCTCAGTTGAATAATGTAATCCCTATTTCCATTCGTATACTCTAACACTTTATCCTGATTTCTCGATAAAACAGCTATAGTTTTCTAATTAAACAGTACTAGTTTACCAATGCGAAAAATAAATGAAGTAAAAGTTTATCAGATCTGTAGCACTTTATGGTTTTTCAGATAGCCTATTACCAGAAAATTATGTTCATATTGACAGTTAACTGGAGAATGGCTTTGTTTCAGCAAAAGTGTATGTTTTCAAGTATTAATTTATAGTCTTCTCTACTTACCTTTAACAAGTCTTTCAGAGAAATATCATTCTACTATTTGGAGTATAGGTAGTGGACATATCTCTATCTCGCTATGTAGAGGATTGCAGTGTATTTAGAATAAGGCAGTAGTGGGGATGTTCACATGTTGCTGCAGGCTTAACTTACAGCATGTAACTTTAAAGCATGAAGAAGTTGATTGTAATGAGGCAATTCCTTTTTTTTTCCCAAACCACAGATGGGTGACAAACAATGACAGTTTTGCACCAGAAGACCCATGTTTCTTTTGTGACGTTTGCTTCCGAATGCTCCACTATGATTCAGAAGGCAACAAGCTGGGGGAATTTCTCGCTTATCCTTATGTTGATCCTGGAACCTTTAATTAACAGCAAAAACGTGTCCTTGTGAAATTGTTTTCTTAAATGGCTACTTTATTTCCAAGAAATGCCATTAAGGAATAGGATCTACCTAAATAGTCTGCTGAAGTTATCCCCACAAGTTAAGTTCAAATCCTAAAATTTCTTATAAAGTAACTTGACTGTAAAAATTTGGAAATCAAATTATTTTGATTTATTCCAAAGCATTTATTCCAAAGTAGATTTCTAGTGCTTTCTACCCATTTTTAAGTGAGCTGTTTTACTGGTTATAGAAGTGCTTACATATGCTGATTAGAAATCCTTTGTCAGATACATGCATCCTGCTTTTCTCCCAGTCTATGAAATCTATTCATTGTATCCAGAGAGCACTGTTAATGATAGATTCAATTAATGACACATCAGGTAACGAAAGTGTTTTGAAAATTCTTTGAGGAGTTTGGGCGCTACCCTGTACCATCAGGCTTCCAAGGTAAAGGTCCTTCAATTATTTGTAATAAAGATACAAATGGCTGTTGTGTAATTTAACATCACAGTGGGCTCTTGTGATACTACATTTTGTTTTGATATACTACTAAGCATACCAAACATTTTTAACTGAGTTAATAGTGAATGTAATAAGATCTTGTGTATGTATATACATGCCTATCTTCACAGAACATTTTTTTTTCATTTTTTAAAATTTTATATATTTTTTACATCATTTTTGCACAATGTATGCATTTTCATCTTGGTTATAGTCCCCATACAATTCCCCCCACACACACACATTGTGTCTCTGGTTTATAGTTGTTTGTTGATTATGATTTTTACTTTATTTTAATAATTAGTCTTTTCCTTGGTCCCTTATTTAGGTTTTCTAAATTCCTGCTGAGTGAGGCCATCTGGTATTTTTCTAGAACTAACATTTATATTGAAACTTGCTTGACAAGAATTTTTGACTCATACTGAGTTGAAAAAGTTTATCAGTATTTTTATTAAGATTTTATGTAATATAACTACTGGGACATGGGAAACAAGGTCATATGGATTGATGGATATGGCTCACTTAATCTTTGGCAGTAATACCCAGTATTGTATAAGTAAAAAGAAACACAAGAATTTTTTGTGGCCCAGTTCTTTCATTCTTCTGGTTTCCCTCGTTCTGTCAGGATAAAGTTGGGCTCTATACCATCTGAGAATATTAGAGCTAACTACATTGATGTTATGTTCTCTGGGAACTTTTTTGGTGGAAAATAGTTTTAACTTTTTACGAATAGTATGTAAATTTCATTTTTAATGTATTATATTTAAATTTCACTTTCTCTCTTCTAGGTTATGTTTAAGCTCAACTGAATTCCACTTTCCTGGATGGCTAAGAACAAACATTTACCATGTAAATCAAAAACTGGTGAAGCCTATAATCCCATGTATTTAAAAGAGTTGACCATGAAATGTTTTATAGTAAGATTTATATGCTACATACTAAGTTGGTGTGTAGATTACAAACACCTATTTCCTGGTATGTCCAGTGGTGGTGTCATTTACCTAAAGACTCAGTAGGCCAGAGAGTCAGTAGACCAGAGTCAGTATAAAGAATAGGCTCTCAGTGACTAGCTTTTGTCTAAATTTTTACTTTTCTGTTTCCAATGATATTGAGGTTAAAATTTCTGGGCAAAACTATAGATCATAAACATTCCATAGGTAAAAATTAAACCGTACTTATTAAGTCTTGTACTAGTATACAAGGACCTGTTTATTTTCGTTCATTTTTATATTCTCAAACAACAAATTCCAGAAATTTTAGTGGATGACTTTACTACTGATGTTTTTAGTTTAGCCCTTGAAAATACTATCCTGCTGGTTCTTAAGGTTAACATTTTCACCAAAGTTACAAAAGCTCAGATACCTTGCTCTATTATTTTCTAGTTAAATCAAGAAGGGCAAACCAGATTAACCCCAGAACATGTTAATGTATTCTTTATCATTTATATATGTCAACCACAAAAGTTCAAGTTAAAAGAAAAATCTAACTTTGAAATGAGTAGAAAGGTGTCCTCAATTGGGGATTTTATAGTTGCGAAATTCAACTTGAACACAACATGACTGTTTAACAGAATAAACAGTATGATCTTACATGCATTATTTTATCTACTGAAAATGCAAATACAAAAATAATCTCTAACTTAATAAATATTAAATGCAAATACAAAAATAATCTCTAACTTAATAAATATTAGTGGCTAAACATGCACAAAAATCACTATCTAGGAAAGCAATGTCCTTGCAACTTTTTCAGGCTTTGAGATTCTTTAAGGGTAATTTGACTTTTCTCCCAATCAAATCACACTGGCTTTATCATCTGTAAAGTTAGAAAATTACAAGGCACAAACACAAAAACTGCGTCTATAGCAGCTTCTTAAGAAAGGTGTAATAATGGGCTTAGGAATTTCTAATAGGTCATACTTTGACAAATGGGACAAAGTAAGTTTAGTTAGTGCATCCCTCCAGAGCCTTTGCTTTTTGTTCAGGATTAAATGGTAAACTTCATCTTGGGCCTGACATCTTTAAACAGGTAAGTGTGTTGAGGGCCAAAAACTGGGTAAAATCTGTCATCCTTATTTGAAACCACAGGCTGTAACTGCTATTATAAGGTTTAAGGTATTCCAGTCAGGCTGTTTACACATACAAGGTCTCTCCCATTCAGGCTCTCTCTTATTGATGGTACATCTACAAAATTCAAAACTTGATTCTCCTAGTCTCTGCATAACTTACCCAGTGGTTTAAAAAGTGACAGGATGTAAGTATTGATTTTTATACATACAAAAAATATGTATAATGTCATTTAGTGACTTGTTCAGCTGGAGTTTTGACCAAATACACAATTTAGAATCGAGCCAATGCTCCTGAAAGTCCTTGATTATTATTCATAACTTTTTCTGAGTGCATCAACCTATATGACAAATGGGGGTGAACATTAATAAACTGGTTAGACTAAAGCCTATGTAAGCAAATATAGCCAGATTGCATAGTATCTTCAGAAGGTGGATGTTACATGGTTTCTTTTTTTTTTCTTTAATTTTCTAGAGGCATGTCTTATTTATCTATTTGTTTGTTTGTTTGGTTTATACATGCACTGGGTACAGTCAGAAGCCGGGAGGGTGAGAGAATTCACCAGAGCCAGAGCAGGGAGCAAAACAGGCAGAAGGACCGAAGTACACTGCTGAGGGGAGCAGCGGGCGGCAGGAGAGGTCTGCGCGCCATGTGGGACCCTCCTCCGGTGGCCGGGGAGCAGCCGGGGATCGAACCGGCGCCGCAGAGGCCGTGGGCAGCTTCGCAACCCAGCGCTCAACCGCTGCGCCACCTGGGAGGCCCTTACATGGTTTCTTTTTTGGTAAAACTATGGATCTGTTGAGTCAAAGAACAAAAGGTGAACAAAAATATTTCCTTTATTTTTAACACTTTGAGCTTATGTTACCCTCTCCAAACAACACAATCTCTTTGACCAAGTCAACTAAGAAATTTCTCCCTCAGAAGCAAATCCAGAATTCCATCACACTTCATAACAAAGAATTACTAGTAGAGTTTAATAGAAAAATTCTTTAATCAAAACAAGTTTACAAGTTGACATGTGGCTTAACTAGAATAAATCTATCCAGATTTAAATTGTTATTAAGGACCAAACAGATAATGATGGGTTTATATAATGACAAGAGTTCCCGCAATACAGTGGGTCCTAGTTTAATTGTAAGACCTCACAAAAGCAGAACTCCAATTATTGAAATAAGAAATTTTTCATCTATAGATGAAAATAATTATCCAAAGGGTCAAACCTACAGTGCATCTCACATGCAAACACCGGTATTAAGCCTTTCCCCCATATTCATAGCTTCAAAACATGAGAAGTCTTTTTAGTTCTTGAAAATGACCAACTGACCTAATATTCAAAATACCTTAGAAATGCTATCCTTTTATTACCTTAAAATTTGTATTAACCTTGGTTCACCCTGATTTAGTCCATATACAGACTATCTACATTGTCTACTGCCTCAGAGTAATTGCTTCCACTTCTTTATAATCCTGTCACATGAATGATATAAAATGTAAGTTCCCTTCTGATATAACCTAGTTTCTTCCTTACATAGTATTTACTTTTATTTACTGTATAAGCATCATGGATTATTTTTCCCCAATTAAAAAAATACTTGTGATTTCCTTAATAAGTGTGACTTAAAAATTTTCAGAAACTCGAGACATTTCTCAAAAATAACATTTTCTTTTAGTTTTCAGTTTTAGCTACTACTGCCTGTAAAGAATCTTACATGGTTGAACCCAAAAGCCAGATTCATTACAACATATACTCCCATTCCACTCTCTGCTTTAGTCACGTGATGTTTACTGAATTCCCTGCCACAAAACTAAATTACCTTCAAATATTAACATGAGTTTTGTACCTCAGCATTATCAGTTCAGTGTCAGTTGGATATCTAGTTGTCATACAAAAAGGCATACACACCACACATTGTTACAAAGCAGCAGGATAATGTAACACAATATAGACTGATTAAAATTAACTTTTGATAAAAGGAGTGAGTACTTGTATAGAAGTAACATTTTATCTACCATAAAAATGCATAACTTCTACAAAACCCACAAACAGTGAAAAGACAGTCTGGTAAACCCAAGATTTGTAAAAACTTCACAAAACCCACAGTATTTGGGGAAAGAGGAAGGTGTATACAAGTAGCTTTTTTTAAAATTTAACTTTTCTACTACCAATTACACATTAACATACACACACACACACACAAATTGAAAATATGCTACAACCAATGTCTGGAAAAGCAGTTTAACATTTCCCAAATGGATTTCCCCCACATTTATTGTATAATGTAGCTGTTAATACTGCACAAGTACAATTAGCAATGTTTAATTACTTTTAAACAAAGATAAAGGAATTTTCTCCCTCAAAACAACTTTTAAACATCAAAACCTATGCTTATAAAAATTTAGAACTTTCAGCTGTCTATTTCAAATGAAAAACATTACGAACTTCTCAAATGTTCTTTACATTCCAGGTACGTCAACCTAAGTATCTAGTGTGGACTCCTTTGGAGATATTTCAGTCTCTTTCTCTTCATTAGTGGGCCTAGAAGAAAAGGGGAAAGAAAGGTGTGACCACTGGGATTAGGTATTTTCCCCCAGGAGGGAAAAAAAAATCTGCATTATGTTTTTAAAATCACCCAAAGTTTTCTTAATGTTGACTTGTATTTTTTATTCAAAATTTTTATTATTCCTAATTCTTTCTCCCAAAGTAATATGCAGAGCAAGAGAAATAATTCGGGGAACATCATGAACCAGACCCTTTGTATGAGTTTTCAATAAAATCCCAAGGTTTGATCACAAGAACTCCAAGGAACATCAATACTTTTTTAAAAACTGGATTCTTGGCTCCTCACTCTACCATTCTACACAGTGGCAATTCAGTTGTAAATAATCACATTTTCACCCTTATGATTTGCATTTAGCTTTCTGAATTCAGGAATTTACTAATGAAAATGTAATCCCCTACACAAATAACCTGAGAATATGAACATACTGAAACATGTCCTTACTTTTTCTTACTGCTGGCCTCGTGGTTGTCTCTGCTTTCTTCATTGCTATCCCCATTATGTTGTGGTTGATTACTGTCTTGAGCATCAGATCCTCCATTTAGAGTCTTTGAAACTTTTAGAAAGATTCAAAAGGGAAAACTGTTAAGAGTTTCTAATACTTTAAAATGTTCTCTAAAGATAACAAAAAACACATGATAAAAAATTTCTGACGTATTGAAGTATTTGAATACTTTATTTGAAATTACACTATAATCTTTTGGGTAGCTGAGACACAGAACTACATATGTGAATAGATAACAGAAGTGGATTATTCCAGCAGTTAGAAAAAATGGATCATAGTATTTTCTATTTATTACTATCTTAGAACATAAAGTTTCAAATACACAGCTCAGAACAGGGGACTGATAACGGTACTACAATTAAGTTTTATTGATATATATTAGCAGGATATATTTTTTATTTATGGTAAAATAGCCTATCTGTAATTTTGCATCAAAATAATCGATATGAGTCAGAGAACTTGATGGGGTTATAAAACAGCTCAAGTTGGGTGAAGGGAATGTGTTCATTTCATTCTACTTGAGTACAGATTAAAAAATTTTCCTAATTTAAATGAAGAGCAACTACTAAATAGTATTTTATTAACAAATTTGAAAATGCTTTAAATGTTGAAAGTTGAGTACTACATTCTAAAGTGCCTTTTTGTCACTTAATGTGGATAAGGTATTGAGACTACATATCAAAGCCACTTAAAAATACTTTACTATCACATACCTGTTTGTTCCTTTTCTAGCTTTTTGTTTGGCCCTTTCTTCCCTTGATCTTTGGTTTTATTTGCTTCCTCATGCTGTCTTTGTTCGGCAAGAGACTTATTCAGCACTTGTGTGATCACAGAATCTCCTTCACCAACCAAAAACATGTTCTTAAATTTGTTATACAACATTGTAGACTTTTCCATGATAACCTGACTGACTTTGAATCGCCGTATCTGAGAAAACAAAATATGTATTTTTCAGTGTTTTCCTAATTTTTATTTTTTTTTTTAAAGATTTATTTATTTATACAAGCACTGGGTAGTCAGAAGCGCGGGAGAGCGCGCGAATCCACCAGAACCAGAGGGGAGAATAGAGCAGGCAGACTGATGAAGTACACTGCTGAAGGGAGCAGTGGGCAGCAGGAGAGGTCTGCGCGCCATGTGGGACCCTCACCCGGTGCCCGGGGATTGAACCAGAGCTGCAGAGGCTGCGGGCAGCTTCGCAACCCAGCGCTCAACCGCTGCGCCACAGGGGAGGCCCGTTTTCCTAATTTTTAAATGTTACTTTTTAGTGAAGTGGTGATAAGGCAAGGCTAGTCTTTAATCTTCATGATCACTTACTTTTTTCAGTGTGGTAATCATCTCTGTGTGTTTCTGAGCTTGCTGCATTGTGACCTGAAGTGAAGCAAGTTCATCCAAGGCCTCAATACATCTGTTCACATCCTTCATGATAAAACAGTAATTTCATAACTGTTATTCACTGGTTATAAATCTATAATCTATAATTTTTAAATCTTAAAACTCAGTACAAAATAACTAGCAATAATCCCTTTTACCTTAAATTTATACATATAAAGTCATGTGATGAGACAATATGAAGCTTTAAGATACTGTATGTTTAAATGATATAAACACTTACAAGATTATCAATTTTGAGTGAATTTTTAATTTCAGCATGTATCCTTTGAAGTCGAGAATCCATTGATGTTTCTACAAATTAAAATGTGAAACACAGTAAATACTTTTTCAAAACCAGTATTTCTATATAATCTAATAAGATTTGGTAAAATTTTTAAATATTTAAAAGAAAGCTGCCTCTATCACTGTTATCGGCCTTTTAGTATTTTCTTTCAGGAAGCAACATCATGGAAGTAAAATATCGCCATCTAGGTGCATGTTTCTAAAATAGACTATACAATATTTAACTTCTCTATTCCAACTTTAAAATCCAGCTTTACAGATGTAATCAAAACCAGAACATTTGTTTGACACCAGATTTGTCAAAAATAGAAACATGAAGCTTTTGACAATTTACATTTAACTTCTGACAAAGACCTTAAAAATAAGTTCACTAGCTTATACTTGAAATGTAGTGTAGACAGAATTCATTAGTGATTTAAAAGTATATTTGTAGGTTTTAACAAAATGAGACTAATTTCAAAGGCTATATATGAGAAATTAAGTGTGTGTAACTTCCTTTCTATGTATAGTTTTATATATCTTAGAAAGTGAAATAACTAACCTCGCTTCTTCTCCACTTTCTTAACTTCTGGCTTCTTTCCTTCATCTTTATTCTGCCTATCAAATGTTAACACAAATATTTCAAAACATTGGAACTCTGACAACTACTAATGTCCATAATCCTTTATGTAAAAATGAATGTTTTTCTTAATAAGTCGGTAGCCTAGATCACAAAGAATTGACTTTAATTCTTAGGATTCTGCAATGCCACGGCATTATTGAGTATAAATAAAAATAATCCTCAAGACGTAAAAATTAGCATGCTAAAATAAACATCTTAATTTTTCAGTGGCACCACAAAATAATTTTAAAAGCCATCATGTGAAATTTTCCTTGCGTTAAAAGACTAACCTCAGGTTCAGTGGCCCTAGTGGGGAAAGGATGCCTAAAAATGTCTGTGGAGTCTAGATCACAATTAGAAAAAGGTAGCATGTCAAAAGAGACCAACTTGATTTTTCCCCACACGCTTCCAATGGGTAGATAATTTGAAGGATTTGAAGTTAGTTCAAGGTTAAATAGATGTTGAAGATAAAACTAATTAAGATGGCATTATTTTCTGCCAATGTATCAAACTTGAATAACATTCACTAACATTTACATACCATTTCACAAATGAAAAGGTACCATTTTACTGTAAACCACCAAAATAACTATTTAAAAACGAATTTTTAATAATTTCTAGCACATTGGCTTGGATGTTCAGTCCTTATTGCAAACCAATCAAAATAGACAAGAACAAAAAAATATCTAAAAATCAGTTTTTTTTTAAAAAAACTTTATTTTAAAATTTTGGTTACAGTTTCATTTTTTTCTTAACAAGTCTACTGCTTAATCTCTCAGGATTAAAAAAACAATTATTAAATTCTAAAGAATTAAACAACAAAGGAATGCCAAGGGAAGGGCACAACTGCCCCATTCTCTGGGGTATAATAGCTATTCCAGTTTAACACCTAGCTTCAAAACAAAATGAATTAATATTTTCTAAATGAAATAATGTACAACCACCATCTTCATCTGAGCTTATTATAACTTTTAAACACAAAGCTTCATTGTAAGCTTGGTAAAAAAACTTTTAACAGGAATGTTGGCTGACCTTAATATGTAGTGTGTACCTTACAGGAAATGTTTTTTAACAATCATAACACAGTAATAATGCCATTAGTGAAGTCCTCAATTTAGAATCTGGAACATTCTTCCATCAAAGGGGGGGAAGGGGGAATTCAGTCCAATGAGTCTGTCTCGAGATCTTCATCTCTGGTTTGCTCCACTTGTATTCTCTTTTCAGAAACTGGATTAATGCTTTGAGCCCAAAATGAGATATATTTTTTATTACTGTAGATTACATGTTGTTTGGCTGGGAATACAATACAATAAACTTTATTTTGCATAATGCATTTCACACAAGCTGCATCTGAAATGCTTTACAGAGCAAAACTGTCCAAGTACAAAGTTTTGTAATAACAGGAGAAGGAAAGAAAACACAAATATTAGAATTTGAGAAAGTTACATTCGGAGGACATTCAAAAAGAAATTGAAACACATAAAGATAACTCTGAGATAATGAAGAAGGGTTGGGCTAGATTTACTAACCAACAACTAATTTTATAACTTAATTTGGGGAGCACAATGAAGTTAAAAACAGTAGTCCAACAACTTTTCTGAGAGGATAGGAAAGGATAGGTAACAAAAAATAACTAATATTTACAGATAAGGTCAAAGTCTCTAACAGGTTAATAGGGAGCATAATTTCTGAGGAAGAAGTCAATTTTTAAATTACTCCCTCAAGCAGATGAAACTGCTTATATAGCCTCCAAACTAAGAAAGCAGATAATCAAATGCTATTCTATTAAAGACTTTCAGCTTACAAATATATGAAGAAAAATACAAAATTATTTCAGAAACTTAAAAGAATTTCACTGCTTATCATTCTACGTTTGTCTTAGTGACTTAGAGCATGTTTTAAAAAAATCACTTCACTAAAACAACAAAGAAAGTTTAGTCAGAATAATGCAAGACACTTCACAAAGAAACTTTTTTTAGAGAAAGAACTAAGAAGTGACAGCTTAAAGATTACTAGGCAAACAAAATGTAATAAAACACATGAAAGCCTAATCATCACTGCCATTGCTATTTTCCTTTTAATAAAATTAAAATTAAAAGGGAAACAAATTCCCCATAGTAATTAATAGTCTTCAAGTATCAAAACCTAAGAGGAATCAGTTCTAAATTTGACTTATGCAAATCCTGTTAGTCTTTAGATATACTTTTAACTGGCTTCTTGGCTTTCCAACTGTGCTTTTGTTATTTTTGCTGGTTTGGTGGGGTGGGAGGCTTGCTGGTGGTAAGACAAAAATTTTGCATTCTTTTTCCACCAATATATTATCATCACTCTATTTACTATACAAATAAAAAAAAAAGTACATTTTTTGCAAAGTCACAACAGTTAAGTCCTATCTGTACTTTGTTTAAATTAAAAATAATTTCAGAGGGTGATTACCTCTGTAAATTTCATCCTTTTAACTGATATAAAAATGAAGCCTGAAACATGGTTACGATATACTGAAAGTTCTAACACATGGGAAGTCACTTCTTTGAAAGGATTCATAGGTCTGGAAAATGAGATTCTATTGTTTAAAAATGTCATGCTAGCTTAAAAAAGAAACCAAATTTAGAATAAAAAATACTTACTGCTCAGTTTCCATTTGTTCCTCTTGCTTGCGTTTTCTATCTGCTGCTTCTTTCTCATGTTGTCCTTTCAGCATATTCCTTCTATGAGCAGCCTGAAAGTTCCTTCCACCTTTTCTCTTCTGTTTTGAGAAGAATTAATTTAGTTAACTTTAAAGTCAGTAACTGATGCTTGTATGGAAAAAACTGATGCTTGGGTAGGAAAAAAGCAACTGTCAATAGTTTTTTTTTTTTTTTTTTAACTTGTAATCAGGGAAATGTAATAAATCAAAACTACAATGAGATACCGTCTTACACCAAGTGAGAATGGCACCTATTTAAGAAACTAGCAACAACAAATGTTGGCGAGGTCGTGGAGAAAAAGGAACTCTCCTGCACTGCTGGTGGGAGTGCAACTGTCAATAGTTTTAAGAGACAAACACTAATTATTAAAAAAAAAAAAAATCCCACATTACTATGTTGCTGCTATATAAATGTACTTTCCCTTGATTTGGGGAATTATAATCTATGTTTGCTCTTCTATGTGTGCTTTCCTTCTGTTAAAATAAAATGGCAGGTTTCTGGCCTATACACTGATTTTGACTTCAGAGCCCATTTACTAACATGTATACTCACCAACACTCCCATTTAAAATTTTGCCTCAAAAAGTCTTAATAAATCAGATACAAACAAAAGATCTAAACAATTCTACATACACTGTATAAAGAATTCCCTAATGAAGTTTATATACACTGCATTTTAAGTATAATCAAGTATCTCCAAGGCTACACGTAACAAAACTTGGGTTCAGAAAAGGATGCACACAGCTTTAATGAAATTTTCAAACAGCTGTAGTATCCAAATAAGGTACAACTGACAGAAATATGTTAAACAGACCTGGAAAAAAAAATGGTCAAGAATGTCTTTGAGGTAAATAATAAAAAAGCTGTATATAATGTACATTTTTTATACCCGTCTTCAATGCTCAAGTCTATTTGGCTTAATACTTTACTACCTTATTTAGATAGGTGGGGTTATTGGAAATGCACTATATAACATTGAATTTCCAAGTCATCATATAAAAAGGTAGGCTGTGTTTAGAGAGTACAAGTTTCATATGCCTTTTAACACAGCTTATTCATCTGTTCAGCAAAGTAAAATTCAGTTTAACTTTTATTCTCACTCAAAGATTTTCAAAAAGATACCAAAGTTTACTAGGTAAAGATTAGGAACTACAGAAGAAACTAAAAATAGAAAAATACTTGATGTACATTCTACCTTTTCACCTTCTTGATCATCTCCTTCTTCTTCAGAATCAGAGGTTGATGTAACCCCTGTTTTAGCTAAATTTTTCCTTTTTGATTCAACTTCTTTCTTCCCCTCTTTTTTGTCCGGCTCTTTTCTTGGCTTATCTTCTTCCTTCTGGCCCTCTTCATCCTTTTTAAGCTGCTTTTTAGGTTGTTTTTCCTCCTGCCCCTTTTTCTTACTTTTGTCTTCTTCAGTTACCCTAGTTCAGAATGCAACAATGGAAAAGTGAACTTTTATGTATCATTAATACTTGTTATTTAACCACATTCTCCCAGTCATTAATTGAGTATTTTGGGTAACAACCAGCTATTGTTTTTCACTTAAAGACAAATTCAAAACATCTTTAAATAAAATGAGAGTCCTTAGCATTCAATTATAAAAGGAAAAGAATATCCCTGTTCTTTATTAGAAACAAAAATTGTAGTGGCATTGGGATAGAAAATTCGTATTTCCCTTTTAGTTCCCAAATTTTTTTAACGTTATTAATTCAATGAAAACTGTTAATAAAGTATGAACTTCATGAACCAAGGCACCATTCTTGACTCAGGATATAGCAGTGTATAAAGTTGGTAGAGATTCCTGAACTCATATTCTACATATTTAAAAGAAAAAATTATGTTTAAAGAGTAAACAGGCTGGGAAAAATAGAACTGCAGATGTGAATTGCATTTAATAAAATAACAGTTATTTTAGAATTCAAAGAAATTTTCTCTGCAAGGTAAAAGTCACTCAGCTTAAAACATATAGTGGTAAACTATATTGCCAATTAAACATAATATCAAACAACGCTCAACTCACTAGCACCTAAACATCTGAATCACTAATGGATTTTATAAATATCACTAAAACAAGACTACTTAAATTGCTCATTAATCCTAATATTACCATTGGGTAATATTTATGGCTACTTGTAGAGTAGAAAGAGAGTATGTTTTAACAGGCTATGTAGAAGGAAATTCAAATGATGCCAGTGATAACCTCAATTACTTTTATGGTGTATGTATTCAACTAAAGCAACCCCATAGAGGAATGTATCTTGAAGCTTGGATGAGTTACTTAAAAACAAATCTTTTTTCTGTTCAAAGAATTTCACTGAGACATTCACAAATCATGTAATTAAATCTATGAACCTCAATCTCAGATCTAGTCTAACCCATTCTATTTGACAAATGAGAAAACAATAGTTCAATTAGCCTAATACCTTAAGTTACAAATCCAACCGATTTCCTACCAACTACTTCCTTGAACATTTAGATTAAACTGAAAAGATGAATTTATCTACTCAAACTTTTGTCTCGTAACTACCATTGGGTATATTTATTTTCAAATCATCCTTTACTTTTAATTAATGGAAAAGAAAGCATGGAATGTAAAATCATCTAACTTTCTTCAATATCTCAAAAAAAAGTAAATATTTTGATAATTTCAGAGATGGGAACAAAGTCAAATATGAATAGCATTTTCAAGGATCTTAAAGGATATCAACCAATTGCCAACCCCAAGATGTTACCACCTATAAAAGGATGCAGGTATTAGAAATGTAAGTACCCTTTCACCCAGCCAATCTGCCGCTAGCAATGTGTTCTAATCAGTATACCTGTGCATGTACAAAACAATATATGATGTTTTTAAAGTGATTCCACACAAAGGATGGATCTTTAAAGTCATAGTTTTTTTAGACAGATTAAAAGTGTATACGGTTTTAGCAAGCAGGATTATTTCAAGATTTTTTTGGACAGTATTCAAAACAGAATTTTCATAAAGGTAACTATCACTGCTTGCTACAAATTAATAAGTCTTTTCCCAGGGTAGTGTCCTCCCTAACCCTTCCATGAAAAACAGACTTCCCCACAGTGACAATTCCCTTTTTTAATAGGTCATGGTACAATAAAAATTCATTTGGAAAGGGCCTCCCCTGGTGGCGCAGCGGCTGAGCACTGGGTTGCAAGGCTGCTGGCAGCCACTGCAGCGCTGGTTCAATCCCCGGCCACCAGCAAGGGGTCCCACCAAAAAAAAAAAAAAAAAAAAAAAATTCATTTGGAAATTTCTTTAGTTTTTTAATATAGTAACATATACAAAGATGAATGCAAACCCCAAGTATCTCAGTGGCTTATACTTTGACGTAGTTTTAACAGCTCCTCTAGGTTTTATTCTACTGCCCTGTCATTTTAGGACCCACAAAGTTGTCAGTAACAACCTCTCATGGTATTGAGTTTCAAAAGAGCTTATGTAGTTAAGCTCTGCACGCCAATGAGTTTGTGGTCAGATCTACAGTCTAGTCATTAGCTAATGCCCAGCTTTTACAGAGCATGAATGACAAAAATTGTAAGCAACTGCTATTTTAAGGTTTTCCATCACCTCTGTAAAAAGATCACTAATAGAGAAATTGGTATCACTAAACTATCTTGATCCTTCAGATGGCAATGATTTTAGGAAGAGACAAAGGGGTGGTTTTTAGAAGAACACCTGTAAA
The DNA here is from genome assembly GCF_964194135.1 of Talpa europaea. Classification (NCBI taxonomy): domain Eukaryota; kingdom Metazoa; phylum Chordata; class Mammalia; order Eulipotyphla; family Talpidae; genus Talpa; species Talpa europaea. The sequence continues at coordinate 25,001,777 of NC_140074.1, read as the reverse complement.
CTCAAAATGCCCAAAATTAAGTATAAAAATACAAGAATGTCAGGGAAAATCTGATGAGACCAATGCAATGAAGCTGACTGGAATGAAACACAGATATACGCACTAACAATAAAGTGTTATTCTCAAAAATCACATCAACCTCCATTAAGATAAACAATGGCGAACTGAAAAAGAACCTTGGGCCCCAACTCCTGACAGTGAAAAGCAGGTTGAGAAAACTGCTCAGCTGAAAAGAAGGGTCATATTTCCCAATGACAGTTTCAGAAGCAACTAAGGATAATACCGAAAAAGATACAGTCAAGGAAAAACTGGGGCTTAAAACATTCCTTACATCTAGAATAGGGGGCTCTCGCCATATTTTCCCAGAAAAATCTCAGAATTACTAGCAACCAATGACTGCTGGGTGACTCTAAACATTTTCTTTTCCAAATGGGAGTATTTATTATGAACCACCCCTCCCCCACCTCCCCCAGATCTATGTGTGTATTATAAAGAGAAGAGCAAAGCAGAGGACTTATGTATGCTGTTCCCAAGTCTTCAGGCCTTATGTTGACCATGAAATCCTGGACTTTGTGACAATAACTAGGAGAAAAAAATCTTGAGGGAATGAGTGATATTTATCTGGTTATTTATAAAAACAGAAATTCATCTGCCCGTACTTAATTTTTTTCATCTCACTATAGAAGTTATACCACATTGAAATTCTGTGTCACTAATTTTTATATTTAAAATATAAATATTGTACATTTATAATTTAACAACTAGCTTGGCGGTAAGATAAAGCTCTTTAAAAATTATTTTGGATGAAAAGTACCAAATGTACATTGTTCTACAAGTAAGTGTCCTATAAAAACATCTCATTCAAACTACTATAAATACATTTGTAATATTCACTTGAATCCGCTCTATAAAATCTTAAAACACAATAGCTACAAAAGCTGCCCTTTTTGTTTAAATATACATTTCTCTAGTAAGATTTCCACCCAGAATAGCCAACAAAACCAAGATACATATGTGGAAAGGGGGGAAGAAAAAAAAAAGGATTATTTTGTTGACCATTATGTAGTCACTCAAAAGTACTTTAAAATCTGAATTATAAAATAATTTTAGCATTATTTTAAAGCAAAAGAATTACTCTGGAAGAACTAAGAGATTGGTAGAAATAATTTCAAAAATACCTCGTCTAAAACTTCCTTAAGCAAACAACCTATCTTGTCCAATTTCCCTATCATAGAATTTATCTGCATTATCCAAGAATATTTATATACTGATAAAACTGTTAGATTAACTGTGATAATCATCAGATTTGTCTTGATTTCCTATCTTTTTTTTTATTTTTAAATACTTTTGTTTTCTCATAAATCTTAGAATATAAAATACTGTAGTAACAACAATAAATAGCTTGTACATTAAACTGGTAAAAATGCAAAGTGAGGGCCTCCCCTGGTGGCACAGCGGTTGAGCGCTAGGCTGCAAGGCTGCCCACAGCCTCTGCCAGCGAGGATGCCACATGGCTCGCAGACCTCTCCTGCTGCCTGCTGCTCCCCTCAGCAGTGTACTTCATCAGTCTGCCTGTTCTGTTCCCCACTCTGGCTCTGGTGAATTCTCTCACCTTCCTGCACTTCTGACTGTACCCAGTGCTTTGCTTGTATAAATAAATCTTTTTTTAAAAAATGCAAAGAGATTTATTGCTTAAATAATTATACATTAAAAATAAACTCGGGGGCCCCAATTGTGGCCTTAGGGTTATGTCTCAGTGCTATCACAATGGCCTGAGTTCAATCCCTGGCCACGGAGCTATTCACATGGTGCAGCAGACCTCTCCTGCATCACCCGCTGATGTTCCCCTTGCCAGTATATTTCAGTAAATCCGCCTGTCTGTTCCCTACTCTGCCTCTGATGACCCTCTCACCCCCTGTACCTCTGGCCTGCACCCCAATTCTTCTATGCAAAAATAAATTAAAATCAAAAAAAAAAGAAAGAAAACTTTAAATAAACTCACATGTCACTCTCTGAAGGACAGGGCTGTTTTACCATTTTGGGTCTGCCTCTCGGTTTTGGAATCTTGACTTCTGTAGCTAACAGTCACAGGAAACAAAAAAACACAAATTTTAACCAATTTCCCCTTTAAGATGCAAATCTCACATATAAAGGTTATACATGAAATGTATACATGAAATGTAGTGATTATACATTAAATGTAGTGGTTTACTACAGACATTATTTTAATTTGTAAAGACAGTATCTCTCCCTACTCATTCCAATTAGCAACAGAAAATTTAAAGAGAAAAATCAACAGCATAATTGTTAATTTCTCCCGAGTATGGCTAAGAGGACTTAAAAGAACATCCTTCATTATTGTTTTAACAGCACTATCACAAAATTCAACTTTATAATACAGACAGTAGCATTTATAATCAATATGCATACATATTTTACAATATAACAAGTAATACATTCATATCTTTGAAAATCTATCAGAATTCATTGAATATCACCATTAATTTGGTCCATTATAATATTAAATTTCAAAATAGAAAACATATAAACAAAATCTCGGTTCTTTTTCTTTCCTGGGCATTACTTATGCGTCTTCTGTTATGAAAGGAAAAAAAGGGCTCTATTTTGGTTAACATTCTTTGTTTTACTTTTTGTACCAGAGGCAGATCCCTCCAAACTATTTGACAGATCCTGCCAAAATAGGAAAACAGGCAATACAAAAGAGACTGCATGCATATTGTAAAAACCCTAATAAATACAATATAATTGAAAATATTAATAGCCATGAATTACTCAAATGTTCTTTCTTTAGCTTTCATTATAATTCCATTTAAAATAAACCCATCATTCTTGGAATTTAAACTTCACAGTCTTATATATGTAACGCATGCATTAAAAAAAAGTTCCAAGCAATTATTTCAAATTAAATACTTTATTACATTGCTAACCACCTATTCCAAAGTATCTGAGGCAGAAACACTTTACTAGATTAGAAGATTAATCACAAATCAGAGGTTTAAGCATTAATAATCCTACCTGCAGGTCGTCCTCTTTTAGGACTCGATTTTAGATTAACAGATGATGTTGCTGTTGTCACTACTCCTGACTCCTCTGTTTCTACTTGTTTTTCAGCCTGAATCACAAAGATTTAATTAACTTGTTTAGCAAACAGTAGGCATTCCAAGTTTATTCAATGGTAGAAATATGCCAATCTAAGTTCAAGTATAAGCTTAATTTCTATATGATCTTCACTATTTCCACTGCCAATTTATCACAGTAACATCCTCAAACTTAGCTTGTAATTCTATTGACAACTTAAAAAAAAGATAAAAAATTTCTCAAACCACATAGGTCATTTGTTAAAATAAAGTTAATATTCTTAAAACAAAATAGGGAATAAACCACAATGTAATTACCCTGTAACAACCCACACACTGCTCATAAGTGTGCTTTCATAATGTATCTCAAAATGTAAACAAATTACACATGTACTATGTTGCAGAATGCAATATTCTAATATACTACAAAAGGCCAAAAATTAAATTGCTGGTATTTCTTATTCCTTAAATTTTCAGACAGAGATTCACTGTCCTTCTCTAGGAGTTACTCTTATTTTTCATTAACAGGGATCTTTATAATTACACTTTGAAAATTATAATGTCCCTGAAAGAGACAAACAGCCGACAAATAAGAATCAGTTTTATTGACTCAAGCATTATAACAAAGGTTAAGAGGCACCAATTAGAAAGGAAATGTAAACACAACCAATACTAATTGAAAAAGGAAAGAAACAGTGAAGAGAACAGAGGGAGGACTTCCTTCTGCTATCCCATCCCCAACTGTTTAGAATTCAGCATTAACTGTATCATTGAATACTGAAGTATTCAAGCATATCAGTAATAAAGAATATGCAAATGTGACTTAGCAATCCCACTTCCAATATCCATTTTTTGTTAGTTTTTTAAACATACTTTTTGCTTTTATAATTGGAACATAGTAATGTATTTTCAAACCATCACTCTGCTTGGGCCAGAAGTTAGCAGTAAAATTCTGAATGTATTAGAAAACTTGTCTCTCTGCCTGGTTCCAATCATCATTAATCGCACTGCATTTTAAGAGATATCTGAAATTTACAATGGTTTAATAGCTTCCCTAACAATTCAAGTTGTTCAGAATAACACTGTGGTTTTTTGTATTCTTACCCCTCAAACTTTGTAACATTGAAATGTAATACCCGAAATGCATAAAATGAAATTTTTTCTATGCCTCTACATATACTACTCAAATTGCTTCACATGTCTATCCTTCCTTCACCTGCCTAACAGAATTCTGTGCTTAACGTCTTATAAAAGTTATCACAGGCCCTTACACACACCCCTCACAGGGGTAAAAAAAAAAAAAAAAAGAAAAAAAAAAAACCACTATATCTGACTTCCTCATGAGATATTTTAAATCTTAAGTTTTCTTTGTATCTTTGGCAAATAAGTCTGGAACATAAAAAGGTCAGAAAAAAAGACATGAACAAATTTCATAGAGGATTAAGTAAAAGCCTACAATGTACCAAGAGGTTAACACATGTTTCATGCATAATACACAACAGTGAAGTAAAATAAAAATGTAGTAATGAACATGTAATAAAGAACACATACTGTGAATATGTCCTCAAAGTACAGGTTCATGTAAACTGCAACTTTAAGCCAAATGAAATAATGAAAACATCTCTGAATAATGTTTCTTTTGATGATGACTGGAATTATTTTTTTGTCATCAAAATGTTGTAACTAAAAACTATTCAAGGACCTGTGATCTCTAATATCAGAATTTATCATGAATACTTAATACTCTCAACAACTCATATGTGTATGTATTTTACAGAAAACAAGGCAGAATTATTAAAAAAATGAAAATTGGTATTTTTTTTATCATTCAATCACATAATTTTGATAAACAGGATAATCTGCTCTTTAAAAATTTTCAAAACTTAAGTGTAAAAGGCCAAGTTTAAATTAAATTAAATCATAAGGTTACAGCTACTCTCTTCCTCCATCCCTGTGGGTCAAGAAGAAAAATTACCTTTCTCTTTCTCCCTCTTCTGGCAGCTTTTGGAGTGGTTATATCAATTGCTTTAGTCAGATCCTAAAATAAAAATACATATGAAATTGCAATATGCCAAGACTGATAAAAAAAAACTTTTTAAGCACAAATTCACTTGCACATTTCATTCAAAGTACTAGGGATGGGACCTCCCTGATGGTGCAAGGGTAGTAGTTAAGTCTCAGCACTATGAAGCTTCCACAGCCATTGCAGCATGAGGTGATCCCCGGCCAGGGAGCTTCCCACATGGTGTGGCAGATCTCTCCTGTCTCATCCACTGCTCCCTTAGCAGTGTATTTCAGTCGATCTGCCTGTTCTGCTCCCCACTCTGTGTCTGTCTCTGGTGAATCCTCTCACTGCCCCCACACCTCTGGCCTACACCCCAGTAAAATAATTCTTTTTAAAAAAAAGAAGTACAAGGAAAACCTGTTTTGTTTCTCTGACCTTTGAAATTATAACCTTGATCAAAAGTCTTAACATTGTAATTATAAATGACGGTATCTTCACCTAAAACAGTTTTTTCCTTTGTCAGGTCAAATACAAAAAAGTGGCTTTTGGTAGTAAACATTTTTTTTTTTTTTTAAGATTTTTATTTATGTATTTATACAAGCACTGGGTACAGTCAGAAGCGTGGGAGGGTGAGAGAATTCACCAGAGCCAGAACGGGGAGCAGAACAGGTAGAAGGACCAAAGTACACTGCTGAGGGGAGCAGCAGGCGGCAAGAGAGGTCTGCACGCCATGTGGGACCCACGCTGGCAGCTGGGGATAGAGCCGGCGCTGCCTTTTCAATACAACCATTCCACAATAACCTTCTTTAAAAATATTCCTAGCAAACAGTAATTCAACTCCTCATATTGTGCTATTGTGCATGCGCACAGCAAAGTAACTTCAAATAAAAATATGCATGCATCTTATGAAGATGCAAAATTTTAACATGAAAAGAATGTTTAAATGTTTAAATGTTTTCTTATTCATTACTTAACTACTTTAAAGAGTACTTTCTATTTCACTATGATCAATTCATTTTACAATTTTTTCCTTGCAATAGTGAGTTTAGAAGGCAAGAGAAATTAAACACACCTCATTGCTGGCTTTTTCTTCATGATCAGTATCATCCTTTGAAAGACTAGTTTCTTTTTCTTCAACTTCAACATCAGATGATGTATTTGACTGTTTAGTTGATGCCTATGAACAATCAAGTCTTAATTTAAAAAATTAAGATTTTATCCCAACTTAAAATATTTAACCCAAGAAAAATCAAAAGCTTGTTTGCAACAAAATTAGAAAAGTAACGGCTCCAAGTTCCTTTGAAGACCTTTAATACATACAATTTTGGAATATTAAAAGCTACTATTTTCTGTAGAAAAGTCTTAGAAGGGATTGTATATTCCTGCAACTGAATGTATACCAGCAAAGATTAAAATAGTGAGGCAGAAATGAAAGTATAATTACATAGAATACCACTCTGATGCTCTAACCAACAAATCCCCAACAATATACAGTGAAAGCTGATTAGAATACCACAGGCATACACTGTATTCTACTAAAATATTCTAGAGAGAAAGTTACCTATGTACCCTAAGACAAATAGAATTAGCAGGAGACATATATCACAACTATATATTAAAGGCTTTGATCTATTATCTTAAACTTAGTTTATTATAAATGCAGATTCATGAGACCCAAACTTAAGTGATTCTGATTTAACAAGTGCTGACTGCCAAGTCCAGTAATCATTATTCAGTTTTAAAAAGTATCGCCAGTGATCGATAAACGGTTGTTCTATGGGCCTCAGAGCTTAGTAATACCAACCTAAATGATGAACAGCAGAAGAAACACAGAATATATAGCCAGAGGTGAGGTTAAGCAGTAATCTATGGGATGATAGCATTCTAATTCAAACTGTGCCCCCTTCCAGCTGTTTTCTTTGGTAAATCTTTAAAACTATAAATCTATTTCCTCTTCTATATTTCCTCTTTTATAAAAAAGACAATGCTTTTCCTGGAAAACCCTCAAAATTATTAGTTACAACAGAAAACTGTAAAATGCCCCCCAAATTACTTATAGCACTACATAAAATTTTACAGGTTAAGATGGTTGATTTTCTAGTTTGTTTTGTAAAAATTTAGTCATCACTACTTTTCACAAAAACCTCCGAAAGTTCCACTGAGGATGTCTGAGCTTGCAAGAGAGTATATCAAACCAGCAAAATCATTCCTTTTGTTGAGCACAGAAAATACTGGGTTTCATACACACACTACCAAAAATTTCATTGTAAGATGGAAAATTCCAAGTACATATGGTAAAAACCACCTTGAGATAAAGTAGGTAGATTAGGAACAGAGGACAGCATGACTGTGCTAGGCAATCTGAAAAATGAAAAAGACCATGAAGGATATATAATCTAAGTGAAGTTACAAAATGTAAGTTTCTGGAATCGATTCCCTCTCTTGGATGCCCACTACACAGTCAAAGCAGTAACGATGGGAACCGGCCATCCATTTTTGTATTCATTCAAGAAACGTTTAGTGAGTACCTTTTCTTTCCCCACATTTAACAACATCAGGCACATGGACCATACAACTTCTTTGTTCATGAAGCCAACAGGCTGTGGCCGTTAAGTACAGAAGCAAATGTGATATGGTATGAACACTACAACAAGTTCTGGGTGGTAATGAAGACACTTAAGAATCATATGATGTAGCCCTGAGGCATCAATGAAAGACTGACATGTTCCAGACAGAATAGTATCTGAAAGGCTCTCACTGGTGAGAGAAAAAGCATGGCACAGAAAATGAATTTTAAAAAATATATAGGCTTAACAGAATATTACAATTTGTTACTGTCTCCTTTTTTAGGTTGATTTAGATTCTTCCTAATTTTTAGTACCTTAAATATAATGTAAATAAACATAAGGTCTGGACACACACATAAAAAAGCAGAATAGAAAGTTTTAAAACTGCTCTTGTAGATACCAAAACCATCAAATATAATTTGCATAATGCTACAGATACCTTTTGTCATTTAATTTAACCCATGCTCTCAGGGGTTCTCACATTCCATGCTTCACATTCTACAATTTTTGAACTTAGAAATTAAAATGTATAAAACACCTCAAACACATCCTTCAAGTTACAAAACCTGAATTTATAAGAACAGTACTTGACTTTACATTCAATGATACATTAAATAAATTCAATTAAAAGTCATTAAATGACTCCCACTTTTCTGAGATCTGTTAAACCCTGCAGGTAAAATTTTCATCACTTTATCTAGGATATATGAAGTCAATATTCAATCTCACAAATAAGAATGAAACTCACAAGCTCTTAAATGTGTATTCTGCTACAGCGATTATTCCCCAAGACTGAGTAAACACAAAATTTTATGTGATATGACTTACCTGTTGACTTGAAAATTTCACTTTCGGATTGTTATCTATCTCCCATAAACCTTCGTTAAAGCCTTTTCGTTTATTTGGCTTGCCATACTTTTCTTTATTTTCAGAATAAGGAAATATATCCTTTGGACCTAAAAAAGCACTAAAAAAAGAGAAGAGCAAAATATGAATGGAAAGCACTATCAAAACATAGAAATTATTACACAGGTCTACTGAATGATGCAATTATGAAAAACTCCTTATCTAGAACACACTAAAAACCTTACATAAAGGTTGACAAAAAGATGTAATTATATAGAATTATTACAAGTACTTCCCTTTCAGCCACAAGCCCCTAGAGCCACAGTCCTCCTTTTAAATACATGCAAGCTGCACGATGAATTTGAATTGTACACTTAAAATGATTAAAAAGGTAAATTTTATGTATATTTTACCACCATAACACACAATTGCGTCAATCAATACATTCAAATACACTCCAAGTATAATCTTATTTCAGAGTGATTTGGTGTATTACACAACTCATAAAACACTATCAATAAGGCATATGACTGTCTATATTTTCATATTTGCATATAGATGTTAATAAAATGATTGCGTTAAGGATTTGACTTTATTCAATGAAGAAATCAGATCCTGTAACTGGTTCGTGTGTGTGGGGAGAGGGAATGGGAGACAGAGCAAGAATTAGTGACTACTTAGTCAATAAGGCAGGTTTCCTGTGAGCCTGTGGTCACACCATTTTTATCAACTAGTAAATATATAACCGTATTTTCTGTGTTGTTAAAAGACAATTTATTTTATTGATAATTCATTAACATTTAGCCTGCAGTTAGCAGCTTATATAACACATACATTCTCCATGAAGCACTTAGGAACTAGTGCTAAACAGCATTTTAGCACTTTATTTGGGGACTACTATAAACAGCTAGATGACCAATTAATAGCACAAAAATTCAAAATCCATGGAATTAAACAGTCAGCAACAAAGGATACTTGTTTACCAGATGAGAGTTGAAGCAAGCAAGGCAAGGCACTACCTTGTTCAGCCCTCACTTAGAAATACTGCTTCAAGTGACTCAAAGTTTTTACCATTTTGCACATAAAATTAACTACAAAGGTGCCAACTAGTATTTAGAATTACAAATAAATTTTAATGAGCAGGCATATTCAGAAATATGAACACTTCAAATGATGAGAATCAACTGATAATATGTGTACATTTACATATATTTGGGTATGTCCTCTAAAACAGACCCCTTTATTTCCCTATGCCAGTCAGTTATATAGAAATCAATTCTAAAAGGCAGAAGCACAGCATGTATGAGTTTTTTGGTATTACGAGTGATACACATACATTCTACAAAGCAAGAGGGAAATCAAATTGCTATCTATTTCCTCTAAAATGTACTACAGCACTATCAAGCTATAGCCAATCGCTGCAACACAAGTTTGATCCCTGGTCTGGCAGGAATGTGACCCACATGATGCTGTAGACCTCTCCTGCCTCGCCCACTGCTTCTCAGCAGTATGTTTCAGTACACTGCCTGTTCTGCTCCTACTGTCTCTAGCGAATCCTCTCACCTCCCCTGCACCTCTGACCTATACCCCAGTTCTTGTATGCACAAATAAATCTTTTTAAAAAAAGTACTACAATTTATGATTAAATACTAAATATGTCACAAATTCCTTATCTACTGAAATTAGAATTAAGAACTAAGATAACTAGTTACCATTCCAATAGTTAATATTTTAAAAGATTTTAAGATAAAATCCCAATTAAAACGAGAGCTAGAATTCTATTAAAATATATTCCGAGCACATAAAAACAAGCTTTATTATTTAAATTCTGTAATTCAGGAATACTCATTGTATCCCTGTATTTTAACTGCACATTAAGGAACTCTTAAATGTCATTACATCACTTGATCTAGAAATTAAAACTTACTAAACATCTGTCATTTCTGTTCATAATCTCTGAAGTCAATACATTTGGTTAAAACAAGTAAACACAATTCCTCCTATGTAATCAATTTCAAATTCCACATAAATGACTTGAGATAAACCTCCATCAAAAATAAAATATTGGGGGCTCCCTGGTGGCGCAGCGGTTGAGCACTGGGTTGCGAAGCTGCCCACAGCCTCTGCAGTGCTGGTTAGATCCCGGGCTGCTCCCCAGCCACCGGAGGAGGGTCCCCCATGGTGCGCAGACCTCTCCAGCCACCAGCTGCTCCCTTCGGCAGTGTACTTCGGTCTTTCTGCCTGTTCTGCTTCCCGCTCTGGCTCTGGTGAATTCTCTCACCCTCCTGTGCTTCTGACTGTACCCAGTGCTTGTATAAATAAATAAATCTTTAAAAAAAATAAAATAAAATATTGGGAGTCCCTGGCGGCACAGGCAGTTGAGCGCTGCACTGTGAAGCTATCCACAGCCTCTGCAGCGCCGGTTCAATCCCAGCCAGCCAGTGAGGCTCCCACAAGGTGCAGCAGACCTCTCTTGGCTCGCCCGCTGCTCCCCTCAGCAGTGTATTTCAGTCAATCTGCCTGTTCTGTTCCCCGCTCTGTCTCTGGTGAATCCTCTCACCCTCCCGCATCTCATCTATGGCCTGTACCCCGGTTCTTGTATAAATAAATCTTAAAAAAGAAAAATAAAGTGAAATATTCTAGGGGGCCTCCCCGATGGCGCAAGGGGTTAAGACGCAACCTATGGGGCTGTCTGCAATTATTGTAGCATGAGTTCAATCCCTAGCTAGGGAGCAACCCACATGGCCCAGCAGACCTCTCCTAACTCATCCGCTGCTCCCCTCAGCAGTGTATTTCACTCAATCTGCCTGTCCTGCTCCCTGCTCTGTCTCCGGTGAATCATCTCACCCCCCTACACCTCTGGCCTATACCCCAGTTTTGGTATGAATAAATAAATCTTTAAAAAAAATAAAATATTCTAATTGGAGCAAGACAATTATTCAACACACATTCTCTCTTCTAAAAACCCACAAAACATGTAAGGCCAAAGATGGGATAATATCAACATAAATTTGGAAACTAGAAAGAATATGGATAAAGCCATTAAGCAGAAATGTAGACAGACAGTACCCTCAAGATAGTTCAAAGTCCTCCAAGGATTCAAAATTGGTCGCATCAGGAATTTCAAGTGGGAGTGATATTAAATACTTAATAAACTACAAGAAAATATTATAAAACCTCAAGCACAGGGCACTTTTCCATATGCCTTTAAATAGCTATTCAAAAGACTGATTCTACAATGATTTCATTTTTTTAAAGTTTTTTTTTTTTATAGAGGCATTTTTATTTATTTATTTGTTTGTTTATTTGTTTTGTTTATACATGCACTGGGTACAGTCAGAAGCGCGGAAGGGTGAGAGAATTCACCAGAGCCAGAGCGGGGAGCAGAACAGGCAGAAGGACAGAAGTACACTGCTGAGGGGAGCAGCGGGTGGCAGGAGAGGTCTGCACGCCATGTGGGACCCTCCACCGGTGGCCGGGGAGCAGCCGGGGATCGAACCAGCGCTGCAGAGGCTGCGGGCAGCATCGCAACCCAGCGCTCAACCGCTGCGCCACTGGGGAGGCCCTACAATGATTTCATTTTAAGTGCAAAGGTTTGACAGCTTAAATTTATAAGAATTATTTTTCCTTATCTCAAAATAGGCAGTCCTCACTTTGAATGAACATAAAAAATGACCATGTTGGGCCTCCCCGGTGGCGCAGCGGTTGAGCGTTGGGTTGCGAAGCTGCCCACGGCCTCTGCGGCGCCGGTTCGATCCCCGGCTGCTCCCCGGCCACCGGAGGAGGGTCCCACATGGCGCGCAGACCTCTCCTGCCGCCCACTGCTCCCCTCAGCAGTGTACTTCGGTCCTTCTGCCTGCTCTGCTCCCCGCTCTGGCTCTGGTGAATTCTCTCACCCTCCCACGCTTCTGACTGTACCCAGTGCATGTATAAACAAAAAAAACAAACAAATAAATAAAAAACATGCCTCTATTAAAAAAAAATGTTAAAAAAAAAAAAAGACCATGTCAAGCAATCCTAACAAAGGGAAAAAGTACAACTATTTTGTAACTTTAAAAAACTGAAAACAGGGCCTCCCCGGTGGCGCAGCGGTTGAGCGCTGGGTTGCGAAGCTGCCCGCGACCTCTGCGGCATGGGTTCGATCCCCGGCTGCTCCCCGGCCACCAGAGGAGGGTCCCACATGGCGCACAGACCTCTCCGGCCACCCACTGCTCCCCTCAGCAGTGTACTACGGTCCTTCTGCCTGTTCTGTTCTCCGCTCTGGTGAATTCTCTCACCCTCCCGCACTTCTGACTGCACCCAGTGCATGTATAAACAAACAAACAAACAAATAAATAAATAAAACATGCCTCTATAAAAAAAAAAACAAACCTGAAAACATTAAATACTAGATGTGTATAAGGAAATGAAAAATAGTAAAACTAGTACTTATTTAGTATATTGCAATCTACTTTAGATACAGTGAAATTAAAGCATGTCTTAGCAAAAAACTTCACAGTAGTTTGCACATCATCTGCTTTCTCATTAAATTATGATAGAAAATGAGTATTTTCTACGCCTTACTCAACTGCCATATTCCATTGTAAGTCTGACCAACCTCCACTATTGTGAAATAACTAGTTTTATTTAGCATCACTTCCTCTGGGATATCTTTATCCTCCTTACTACAACCACTTCCTTCATCTATGTTGATAAGGTTGCCTTTATTATGTTCCTCTGGTTGCTTATCTGGTCTCTCCAAATGCAGCACGTCTACATTCACAAGGTTAGGAATTCTCTAACTCCATTTAAATTCAATTCACTTATAACACTACTAGTTTCTCTGCTACATTTTCATCTTTGTTGGCAATTGCCTATTATTCTTCCTTCATGCAACCTGGGTGGGTATATCACCAAGAAACAAAGGCAACAACACAACTACACACATTGCTCTCCATGCATGCATTGAGAAACAAATGCACACAAGCCAATCACCAAGAGTCTTTAGAAACAGTGACATGATATGCCATCTGTTATTTACATCTTGATTTGTGTATGGATGAGCTAGCAGCAAATTTTGCAGTCTATGCAGTGACTATTAATATTCCAGGATTTGTGAAATCTGAACCATGTTGGTGGGCAATTGTTAATTAAACCAAGGTAACCAAAGTTCATTCATAATGATACGTATGCAAAAGGACTGCCAAACTGCCTGTACCTTCTTCTCCTTTGATTTGAAATTCTACTTTTATCACACATCAATATTGTTATTCTTGCATCCTTTGTAACTTGGTGATGTGTCTCTCTTTTTTGAACCATATCTTACAAAATAAGGCAAATCCAATCTGAAAGTCTTAGAAGAATTCTACCTATTCACACAAGATAATTGTTTCATATTTTTTCTTACTGACACCACCTTGTTTTACACATACCTCTTTCTTATACTTAACCTTTATTCTAAATTCTGCTGAAAAGAGACTTTAAAAAAATTCACCCCCTGAGCCTCCCTGGTGGCGAAGAGGTTAAAATCTCACCCCTATCAAGCTATCACCAGCCACTGCAGCAGAGTTCCATCCCCAGCCAGGGAGCTAACCCACATGGCGCAGCAGACCTCTCTGTCTCTCTGGCTGTTCCACTCAGCAGTGTAGATCTACCTGTTCTGGTAAATCCTCTTACCCCCTGCACCTCTGGCCTATACCTCAGTTCTTGTATGCATAAATAAATAAATCTCAAAAGAAATATTTAAGAAATGCCCTGAGGAGGGCGGATTGAGGATAATAAGGAAATATCTGCTAATGTATAGTGTTTCTTTTCAAGATGTTCTAACATTGTGCCAATGGCTGCACTGCTCTTCAGATACACCAAAATTTACTAAAGTGTCATTTTATTTATTTATTTATTTTTAAAAGGATCTAGCTTAATTTTTTTTTAATTTATTTATTTATACAAGCACTGGGTATAGAGTCAGAAGCGCGGGAGGGTGAGAGAATTCACCAGAGCCAGAGCGGGGAGCAGAGCAGGCAGAAGGACCAAAGTACACTGCTGAGGGGAGAAGCGGGCGGCAGGAGAGGTCTGCGCGCCATGCGGGACGCTCCTCCGGTGACCAGGGAGCAGCCGAGGATCGAACTGGGGCCACAAAGGCTGCGGGTAGCTTCGCAACCCAGTGCTCAACTGCTGCGCCACCGGGGAGGCCCTAAAGTGTCATTTTAAATGGATAAAATTGTTTGGAATATTAACTGTACCTCAAAAAGCTAAAATATTTTTCTATGAATATCCTATCAAAGAAAACAAAATGATGCATAATTTTACCAACTACAGCCTGTTTTCAGTTGACTTTTTAGTTTTATACATTAAACATATAATTTATATATATATATATATATATATATATATATATACACACACACACACACGAAACCTCCCCAATGAAGTGATAATTATAAACACTTTCAAATGGGCCTCCCCGGTGGCGCAGCGGTTGAGCGCTGGGTTGCAAAGCTGCCCGCAGCCTCTGCAGCGCCATTTAGATCCCCGGCTACTCCCCGGCCACCGGAGGAGGGTCCCGCATGGCGCGCAGACCTCTCCTGTCGCCCGCTGCTCCCCTCAGCAGTGTACTTCGGTTCTTCTGCCTGTTCTGCTCCCCACTCTGGCTCTGGTGAATTCTCTCACCCTCCCGCGCTTCTGACTGTACCCAGTGCATGTGTAAACAAAAAAAATAAAATAATAAAATAAATCTTTAAAAGAAAATAAACACTTTCAAATTAAAATGAACATCTTTGCATGTCAACAATTACTTAACAGTTACATACTACTTCACTGAATGGCTATCCCAAAATCAATCTGTCTATGGTTAGATCATTTTCTACATTAAATTTTTTATTATTAAATAATGCAGCTACAAAACATATTGCTCAATCTCTGCACATATTTCCATAATAAATTCTAAGTAGAAATGTTGGGTCAAAGTATCTGCTCAGACTAAGGGGCTCCATAATAAGGTTTAAAAAACTCTGGTGGACGAGGAAAGAATCCTCCAATGTTCAGAGCACAAGAAAGAAGTGGCAATTATGGGACATGATGGAAAAAAATCATACTTCAATATATAAATGTACCAATGCACACGCTAATGGCAATTACATTTCCATCAACACTCACACGCATGCACGCACGCACGCGCGCAGAAAACTCCCTGGGGATAAAACCCCACAAGTGGTTGTTGTTTCAATAGCCACCATTAGTGCCCACAAGAGCACAACCTTACGTGATTATGGTTCTGATTCACTCTTTAAAACATTCCATTTTAAAATGACATGTAAGTCTCAAAGAAAATATACCAAAAAGTGAACAAGTTTGAGGGTTGTTTCTAAAAAATAAGAGTACAACGATTTGTTTCTATTGTAGCAGTTTAAAAACTTTTTAACAATGGAAAAAAAATACATTAATTCAAAGTAAGTTACCTAACTCCCAGAGCTCAACAGAAACTTGGGGAATTCACCGAAACTCTCACTTAAAAAATGAAACTGAAGGACCTCCTTGATGGTGCACGGGTTAAAGACTCGGCGCTATCAAGCTATTAGTTCGATCCCTGGCCTGGAGGGACTAACCTACATGGCGCAGCAGACCTCTCCTGTCTCCCCTAAGCAGTATATTTCAGTAGATACACCTGTTCTGCTCCCCACTCTGTCTCTGGTGAATCCTCTCACCCCTCCGCCACCTCTGGCCTACACACCAGTTCTTATATGCAAAAATAAATAAATCTTTAAAAAAATAGAAAAAAAAATAAAAAAAAACCTGCAGATTACAAAGATTAACTCAGGTAAGATTACCTAGCTATTATTAGCAGAGCTTAACTCTGTACTGAGTTCCTCAGAAAAAGTGTTTCCTTTATTTACTATAATACGGTCTTTGCAACATCTAATATATTGTTGCTGTATTCTACACATTGAATTCAAAGACATTTGACAGAAAGAATCAAGGCAATTGTAAAATATTAGCAAATCATTAGATATATTAATTACACAATATTAACCCTTTGCACTCCAAACCATTTTACAATATTTTGATTTAATTTCTTGTGCCATTTCAAGATAAAACTTCAGGGAAACATGCATGTCTCAAAAAGTTGCGTTGAAATAACCTCAATTCCCCATAATCACTAATAAATTGCAATGTCCCCTGAGAGGAGACATCCGAGTGATATGCTAGAATTCCGATGTCCCCTGAGAGGGGACAGCGGAGTGCAAAGGATTAATTACATTAACTGCAAAGTTCTTAAGCAACTTAGACCTTACAGGTGTGCTTCTTACATGGTATACTCCTAAAGGTGCTGTGTTGTGTATCCTAATTTTCAGAGAATATTAATACACAAAAAAGCAGTTATTTCTGTTTCCTTTTTTTGTCGACAATGTGTATACCCACAAGAACATATACATATATCCCTCATAAACACTGTTACCATACTTAGAACCATCCCTTACATGTAATTAACTTGCACATTAAAAATGAGAAACTTGTCACAGCTGAAAATATAAAGCTCAAAAATTTTTTAATTGTTGCCAATTACTATACAGAAAGTCATAATTCTTTATAACATTGATTCTAACTTGCTACTTATCATCATTAAATCACAAAATATGAAAGTGACTGCTTTATAACAGCATGTATTATTTTGTAACACAAGATGATTCCACAGACAACTGAATATATCTTTACTAAATGCCATGAACCAGCTGGTATAAAGAGATGTATATAGTTCCCTTCTCATTATTTATTGGAAGGCTTGAAAGAATTTTACGAGTCTCACACCAACTATGTAGCCATGGTTATAGTACAGAGGTTATATTAACGAACGAATATGTAAGAAATTAAAGCCCTATCCATCCTTTGATTTACTCCTTTCTTGTGAACAACTGATACAAAAAAAAAAGCTGATCACCATCTCCCTATTCACCTGAACTCATAAAATTGTAATTAGGCAGCTTTTAAAACAGCCTATGAAGGATATTTTTCCTGGAACTGTTTGTATTAAAGCAACAGTAAGAAAATAAGAGATAAAACCAGCAAAAACACATCGTAAGTTTTCCAGACTTCAGAATATAGATCTAGATGAGAATATTCTCTCGAGTAGCATTGGGAATTAGTCAGCAAAACTCAAATTGCATTTCAAACAACAAACACTCCAAGTGTTAGTCTTGGAAAAATATGCAGTATTAATCTTTATTATAGCTAACATTTCAAACAATTTAGTAAATACTGAATTGGAAAAATATGCATCATAATCTTCAAAATAGCTGACATTTAGTGTTTAATACATGCAAAAACTGTTTTAAACATTTTTTTCTGTAGTATCTTATGCACATCAAAATTCTGAAGCAAAAATGGCATTATTCTATTTTAAGATTAGGAAGAAAAGGAGATAAAGCTAAGCAGCCCAACCAAGGTTAAATAGCAGGTAAAATGGCAGTCAGGATTCAAAAACAGCCAGCTTTCTGATCTAGTTGTCTCGAACACCATACAAATGCTGGTTTATGAATAGCAAATTCATAACAAACATTTGCTTTAATATGAGCATAGAGCTTTCAACCTATCACCAAATATTTATCAGCTACTATGCACCAAGCATAGTAAATTAAGTAAATTATGACAAACAAGACAGTGTCCCTGGTTCTCCAACCTCTTCACTTTTGTGTAAAGGAAAAAGAGAACTGCAATGAAGAAAATAAGCATTAAAAAGAAGATACGAGGGCCTCCCTGGTGGTGCAAGGGGTTAAGACTCAACCTATGAAGCTGTCGGCAGCCACTGCAGCATGAGTTCAATCCCCAGCCAAGAGAGCAACCCACATGGAGCAGCAGACCTTTCCTAACTCACCCGCTGCTGATCCCCTCAGCAGCGTATTTCAGTCAATCTCCTTGTTCTGTTCCCCGTTCTGTCTCTGGGGACTCTTCTCACCTCCCAGACCTCTGGCCTGTACTCCAGTTCTTGTATGCATAAATAAATAAATCTTTAAAAAAAAAAAAAAAAGATCTGAGAAAACATCCAAATGAGTTTGCAAATCTGAAGATATATATTTTGCAAGGGAAAAAGGGGAGGATCTGAAACAAGATGATGTGTACTTGTATAATGATGAAAAAATGTGAGATTAGAAGGTTAGCATAATCTAGTTCACCTAGGTTCTTATCAATAGCATTTGTAAATAAAACTGGGAGGTTGTAGTATTTGCTAGCAATCTTAATATGTGAACCATTGTTTTTGGACAGGGGAATGACACAATGTGATTGGGATATAGATTACTTTGTTTACACAGAATGAGTGAAAACTGAAGACCAAATAGGGTTAGTGCAGTAATTTTAAGAGAAACTGTGGCACTGACTTAAGTTGCAGAGATGGAGCATGGACAGATCAAAATGCAATTTAAAGGAAAATACAAGATTTGTTGACTAACTAGATCTGGGGAGGAAGGGGAAAACAATTAAATAAGGATAACACCAAGACTTCGGACTTCAGCAAAGTATTGGATCCATGTGAATCTCATTCACTAAGAATGTTTAGAAAATGTTAGTTTTAAGACATCTAGTTGACGGTCACAGTTGGTATACCTAAGATCTCATTATATAATACTCAAAACTTGATTGCTGCAGGAATTTAATGTGACTGTCATAAAACATGAAGAAAAATTAGATGTCTCTAAGTCAAGAAAAACAATTACAAAAGGATTCTGCTCTAAATTGACAAGAAAATACATATTAATCTATAAATCAATTATGAACTAGTACAGTGTTCCAAACTGCCATTTCTTCTTCTATATTTCTGCTTTTCCTTCTCTAACTATAGGCTATTAAATTAAAATTGAAAATGTTTAAATAATTACCCCCCAACCTTTGATGGGGGATGGGGGTACGCAAAATTACTACAGAGGTATCGTTTCTAAGAATTAACCTGAAGTACAAAAAAAACTTAAGTCACCACACCAAAACATAGGAAAACTGCCTTTCCAAAGATAAATGGTATATACTTAGGAGAACACTAAGGTACAAAACATTTTAAATGTACTCTGAAATAAAAAATTCTTTATCACCAGTTTAATTTTGAAGTTTCATTCTAATTCCTTGAGCATTAGTAATTGTCTTTATTAATCACTTAATGGCATTGTGATGTTTTAACCTAACAATGCTTATGAAAATTTTATCATTTGGTTTTGTTTTTATTTAAAATTTACAGATACCTAGAATGCAAAATTCATTTTTAAATGTTGGGAAGTGATGACTAGTCTTCCAAATTTAACAAGAATGAAGGTTTTCTATAAAACTATAAGCACATTTATAATAGTATAAAATCTGCCCAATTTAAGAACAAGCAAATTAGAATTATAAAAAAGTATCTATTCACAATATTCCAATAAAGTATTTTCAAACTTCGCTTGTGTCAGAATCATGTGGAAGGTTTGTTAAAACACTGCTGGGGGCCTCCCTGGTGGCGCAGCGGTTGAGTGCAGGGTTGTAAGACTGCCCGCAGCCTCTGCAGGCTGGTTCAATCCCCGGCTGCTCCCCATCCACTGGAGGAGTGTCCTGAATGGCTCGCAGACCTCTCCTGCCGCCCGCTGCTCCCCTCAAGCAGTGTACTTTGGTCCTTCTGCCTGCTCTGCTCCCCGCTCTGGTGGATTCTCTCACCCTCCTGTGCTTCTGACTATACCCAGTGCTTGCATAAATAAATAAATAAATAAATAAATAAATAAATAGATAGATAGATAGATAGATAGATAGATAGATAGATAGATAGATAGATAGAGAAATCTTAAAAAAAAAAAAAAAACCACTGCTGGGCCCCATACCTTAGCTTAGATTTTGCTTCAGAAGGCAGTAGGTGGGGGTTTATGAATTTGTATATGTAACTAAAATTTCCATGTGATGCTGGTGTAGGTAGACCTGCCACACTTTAAAAGCCCCTACTCTAATACACAATTTTTCCCTATTAAGCTTAGAGTTTTTGTTTTTTTTTTTTTTAAGATTTATTTATACAAGCACTGGGTACAGTCAGAAGCGCAGGAGGGTGAGAGAATTCACCAGAGCCGGAGCAGGGAGCAGAGCAGGCAGACTGAAGAAGTACACTGCTGAGGGGAGCAGTGGGCGGCAGGAGTGGTCTGCGTGCCATATGGGACCCTCGCCCAGCAGCCGGGGATAGAACCGGCACTGCAGAGGTTGCGGGCAGCTTTGCAACCCAGTGCTCAACCACTGCACCACTGGAGAGGCCCTGTTTTTTTTGTTTTTTTTTTTTTAAAGATTTATTTATTTATTTATTTATTTATTTATACAAGCACTGGGTACAGTCAGAAGCGAGGGAGGGTGAGAGAATCCACCAGAGTCAGAGTGGGAGCAGAACAGGCAGACACGGAGGACACTGCTGAGGGGAGCAGCGGGCGCGGCAGGAGAGGTCTGTGCGCCATGTGCGACCCTCACCGGTGGCCGGGGATTGAACCGGCACTGCAGAAGCTGTGGGCAGCTTCGCAGCCCAGCACTCAACCGCTGCGCCACTGGGGAGGCCCCCTGTTTTTTTTTTTTAATGGTAGATTATCCTATGCAAAAATTCATCATTTCTTATACATTTTTATAACAGAATATACCTGAACCCAACTCAAAACAATTGTAGTAAAGATCAATTTAATATACCTAAATTTGCACCCAATGCACCCAATGTTACCTCACTTGTTACCTCACTTGTTACCTTGTTACCTTACCTCACTTGTTACCTTACTTGTTACCTCACTTGTTACCACACCCAATGCACCCAAGGTTACCTCACCCAATGTTACCTCACCCAATGTTACCTCACTTAAACAAATTTAAAAAAAGATCAATTCCTGAGCCTCTCTGTGGTGCAAGGGGTTAAGCACAGCACTATGAAGCTAACCACACAGCAGACCTCTCCTGACTTGCCCGCTGCTGCCCTCAGCAGTGTATTTCAGTCAATCTGCCTGTTCTGCTCTCCACTCTGTCTCTGGTAAATCCTCTCACCCCCCACAACTCTGGCCTGTACCCCAGTTCTTGTGTGCATAAATAAATACATCTTTGGGGGGAAAAATAAATAAATGAAAGATTATACCTTTAAAAAAAATTTACGTGAAAGTTCATGCAGTAGCTTAGTAACATGAAATCAAATGTTGCCATTAGACATTCTCAGGATTATATAATTTTAATTAGAATATCAACAGCTTTGTTTCTCCTGACCCCAGGTAAAGAGCCCACTTTACCAGAATTACGGCAAATTCTAAACGTCAAGTCTAAAATCAGAGAGGTTACATAATACTTGTAAGGACTACTGAATTACAGGTGGGATAGTATTTCCAAAACGAATGAGACAGCCCTTAGAGTAGTCCCATGCACCCAGAAGTAACAGTTCAATATTCAGGAGCAACTTTTGAAAATTGACTTGCTTTACCCACATATCCACCAGGGGCTGCAGAGCAATCACAGTGGCTCTCAGAACAATGTAAGCACATAGAGTGAGAACTATTCAAATTTCTTTTTCTTATCTTTCCCATAACATACCATTTGTGTAGCTAATATTGCAAAGACTATTTGGATGATAGTTGTTCTCATGAATAGCACTGAAAATACTAAATATAAGTATTGTTAAAACTTTCCTTACATACATTTATCCATCAGTCATTCTGACTGCTGAGAAGAGCCATGTAATTCTTCCTTTCATGATTACGGAACCATCTATTCCAAAGAGTTAAACCTGCAGTGTCTAATTTTTTCTACCTTAAAAATACATTTACAACGGCTGACTTGAGGACTTTTTTCTAAGTTCAAAGGTAATTCTTAAGGTTCCTAAGTTACTCCTATTTTTCCTTTGAATTAATCTCTATTTGTTTTGCATTTTACATCCAATGACCCAGCTAAATTAACTCTGATTTGCCTTGAGAGCTAAAAGGACTTACGTCTCATGAGTTCCAAAAAAGAATATGGGTAGTTTGTTTGTGGGTGGTTTTACAGCTCCATCTGGAACTTCATCTACCTAAAAGAAAGATCAAAAAAATTAACATCTTTTTAAATCATACATACCTCAACACAGTATAATAAGCTGAAATAAAACATCTAATATAAAGTGGACCAGTTTTACAGATCCACAATTCCTTATCCCTAGAGTTCACAAACAAAACCACCTCTGAAAACCAGAGTATTTCTAAAAACTCATTCAGTTGCAAAAGCTGTACTGACACTGAAGCTATTCTGTTGTTTCTTTTATCTACCCTGTGTTTCTACTGATGTGTCTCTGCCGAAATAGTTATATTAACACATGCTATCCCAGACCTTAACAAGAGCAAACATTACCTTTCTAAAATCCCCAAATTCTAAAGTTTAAAACAAATCTAGCACTATGCATTTCAGGAAATCTGAACCTATTCAAAAATTTTAAATGGTATTTCTGCAGTGAGACCTACAGATAAAAGAGTAACATAAAAGCAAACATTATTAATAAAAGTTTAATAAAGCAGTATTTCTCAAAGCCTGAAACACATATTCTGAAATGATCTTATGCCTATATGGCTGAATCACCTGAAGTTACCTGTTCCTTTTCCATCTCTTTCAATCTTCCTAATTAAGTCTCAGGTGCTGTTATTACTAACACTTCTGTGATACTTGTTACTTTCCCATCTCAACAAAGGGAAAGCAGATTTCAGAGTTAAAGCTAGGTAGAATTTAGCAACATTTCTGTTTTATTTCGTCTCATAACGATTTCACAGTTTTCATAATTTCAAATCCACTTTAATGTAAAAAAAAAAAAAATCAGCCGACTTTGTTAAAAAGGGAGCTGACCACAGAGAACATACTATATACTCTGTATGCATTACCATGTTGAACGGAAGACCTGGAGGATAAAGAGTTTGGCAGTTTGAAGGTTTGAGACATGGATAGAATCATGCCAGCCAATATCTTTAGGGACTTTAATTTCCTCACCTATGTGATGAAGACCCCAAGAACTGTTAAAATCCTTGGAGATCTTATTTCTGTCAACCCAGTTCATATATTTCTTTCTGCTAGCAAACAGCTTTAAAAGTTTATGCAAATGTCTAGCACCTACAGAAATTTAAGAAATCTTAGGCAAATTTTTTTAAGTTGACTTTTAAAACAATTATTACTGGTACAGGATTATAAGACTGTGCAAGACTTAAAAATTAATGAAATTTGGGATATGTAGACAGAAAATGATACTCAAAATTGTAACAATGGCTGTCACCTTCATAGCTGAAACTTTATACTCTAAACACTCTAAAGCAAAGAGAGACTGGAAAAAAGAAAAAGGAATATAATTCTTGGATACAGACAATAGCGAAACCAAATTCATCTGCTTCTAAGAAAAAAGGGGAAAGCAGATAAAATTTCCCAGTCCAATTCAAGAGAGGTTGGTAATAGAGCTAATTGTTAAATAGGGACAATACTCTGGTCCTAAGGCTACTTTATTTAGCTTGTATCAGTACTAACTCTCAGTCACCGAACACTGAAGCATGTAGGGAAGGTGATTTGGAAGAGTAGATCATTTTTTTGTTTTCATGCTTTTAACTGCATTGTAGCACAGAAATCTGAATATAGATGCATCACACAAACGCAGATGTTAATATCTCTTAAGAAAATAAAGATGCTGAAACCATAAAAAAAAGTATCTTGAAGCGGTCTTAAATCTGTCCAGTGTACCTACTCTCTAATTAAACATGAAATACAGTATAAGTACATTATTATGCACTGAGGACAATGAGGGGTATAAACAAATTTGACTTATGGCTATTGCCCTCAAGAAGCTTACTGTCTATTTGAAAGTCAAACCATGCACGTAAGAGTACAAATAAAAGGTCTTCACAAAGGAAACAGATACCAGAGTACCAAATACACAGACTAGATTTATGATTAAGGATTGTTCAAATAAGGTTCCACTGAAAAAGTAGACAACACAGAGGGAGAAAAATCTTTTCAGGTTGGTGAAGGAAAACCAGTGTGTTAAGGAGCTGGATGTTAAAAAAATCAAGAAACAGTGAACATTTTATATATGGATGGCATGCAGCAACTCCATCTTTCTCCATAACCAATGGGTTGTTTTTTTCTTGCCAGTTGCCTTGATTAAAACTAAAGGGTTTCATTATTTTTAAAAAATACACTTTTCTAACAACAGCAAGTTAAAGTAAATTACAATTTTGGAGTATCGCTTATACATTTAAAAATGACCATGAGGTTTACTTGTCTAACAGGTTTAAACATTTTTTAGGACCTATCACTTATCTTAAAAGCTGAGACCTTTCATAAAATAACAAAAAGGCTTTTTCCTGAAAATGTTGCTTAGAGGGCCTCCCCAGTGGCGCAGTGGTTGAGCATTGGGTTGCAAAGCTGCCAGCAGCCTCTGCAGCGCCGGTTCTATCCCCGACCACCGGCGAGGGTCCCACATGGCACGCAGACCTCTCCTGCTGCGCCCACTGCTCGTATTTCGTCAGTCTGCCTGTTCTGCTCCCTGCTCTGGCTCTGGTGAATTCTCTCACCCTCCCGCGCATCTGACTGTACCCAATGCTTGTATAAATAAATAAACCTTATTAAAAAAAAAAGAGAGAAGAAAATGTTGCTTAGATGTTCAAGCAATCTCAATTCCTAAATGTCACCAAAAATCCGGGGTAGTTCTTTTGTACCACAGGACAGGAACCCACACACCTGGTTCTACTCATGCGTTTGCCTCTGGGAAACAAAGAAGTAAAATAACTTCTTCAAGGTCAAAAAGACAACCTCACTACCAAAAAAAAAACCATAAAAATCAATTTTCTGGGCCTTCCCTGGCACTAACTTACATATTTTTTCAAAAATATCCAGCCCTAAAATCTCTCCATTAAACAAGCAAATTCGGAACGCCTCATCAGCAACAAATATGAAAAATACCTGCAAGCCTCATTTAATGACACACAGCTTCGACTTGCAGGAGTTGACATGCAATTTGCATAGACTTCATTGATACTTTGCATTTTACTCACAACGAAGTCAATGCCAAGGTTTCACCCATTTTTCAACCTAAAACCCATACCTGATTTTTTTCCCCCACCTACAATGGAACGTTAATGGCATCGCATCTCAATATTCCCTATTAAGAAAACCTGTCAAAGCCTGTCAAATAAATCTACAAACCAAAGGGAAATAAAGACTGCGTGCAGGAACACCTGGATTACAATTAAACGGGCGATTACCGGGCCAAAAAAACGAACACCAAGGGCAAGTTACAAAACGAGACACAGGAAAGCAACAGGGAGAAAAGACTTGGGGGGGGGGGGTTTCGGGGGGGGGGAGTTTAAAAAAAAAAAAAAAAAAGGTTCCGAGATCGGGTAGGAAGTAGGCCTCCGAGGACGGGAGCACAGCTAAAGAAAGGCGAAGGCGAAAAAAATCACTTACTCGAGCCGGCCAGTGAGGATACCCTTTCATCTTGGCGAAGATGAGGTCTCCGGGTTTGAAATCGCGAGTCATGTTTCGGGGGCGAGGCCGAAGGTCCGAAGCCCAGGGAAGTGAGGTGCGGCAGGACGGAGCGCGAGGGGATGCGGGGGGCGAGGGGCGGGCGGGAGCTCCGGCCACCGGGGCGGCTGCCGCGGGGAGGATGCCTGGGGGGTGCCCCAACGCGCCTGCGAGGGAAAGGGAGAGAGCACGGAGGGCGGTTAAAGCAAAGAAACCCGAGGGGAGGGGCTGGAGGAGGTGGGGGGGAGGACTATGAGGGGGGAGGACCATGGGGGGGAGGATCATGGCGGGAAGGATCATGGGGGGGGACCATGAGGGGGGAGGACCGAGGGAGGAGGACCGAGAGGGGGGAGGGTCTGAGGGGGGGGAGGGCCTGAGGGGGGAGGGCCTGAGGGGAGGAGGACCATGAGGGGGTGGGGTGGGGGCGGGGTGGGGATGGAGAGTGAGGGGAGAGCCGCCTCCCGCTCCTCCCGCTCCTCCCCCCCACCCCCCCAGCTCGGCCTCCGCAGCCCCAGGGCCGGCCCCTCAGGTCTCGGCAGGTCCCCGCTCGACGACCGAAACGACGCCACCACCTGAGGCAGAGATGCTCCCCGGCCCCAAACCCCCCCTTTTCTCCCGCCCCATCTTCCTCCGGGCTTTTTTGCAGCCGGCTCAAACCCCAAAGGGAGGGGGGGCCTGAGGGAAGAGAGAAAAGACGCCCGAAGAAAGGAGAGTGTTTCCCCCCGCCCCGTCTCCACACGGCCGCCCCCCCAACCTGCCTCCCGGCGTCGCCGCCTCGGGCCGCCCGCGGGCTCCCAGCGGGCCGCGGCCACTTCCCCGCTACAGCCCCGAGCGAGGCCACCGAGGGGGGGGCGGGGCGAGTCCCCGCCGCCCGCTCACCTGCCGGGGCCACGGGCGCCGAGGCTGCGGTGGCGGGCCGGCCGCCTGCGCTCGCGTCCACGCAAGCCACCTGCGCCACCAGCTGCCGCAGAGGCGTCTCAACGGCTCGGAATGGCAACCGCCGTCGCCGCTGCCGCCGCCGTCGCTGCGCTGCTCCCGCGCGGCTCCCGCTCGGCGCCCGCTAGCGCTGGGGCGGAACCAACTGCTCCCGGAAAAGAGGGGGGCGAGCACAACCCCCGCGCGAGGGGTGCGGCGCCCAAGCGGAATATCCGAAGGCCGTACGGCCCCAAGTTTCCTTGCTCCAGCCGTGTCCTCCAGACGGAGGGAGAGGTGGGGGAGAAGGAGCATCAGCGTGCTGAAAATAGTTGGGCCCGCGGCGGCCCCCCCCCACGGCTCGCGCAGTGGTCGGGCCCGGCCCGCCCCTGCTGGCCGGGCTGCGTGTGTGTATTTGTATGTGTACTGTATGTAAAAGGCGGGGAGGGAGGAAACGATTGTTGTGGACCGGGTTTGGGGGCGGGTATCCGGGCCTCCAGCCCTTGACTGTGTGTTTGGGAGAACCTGGCACTTCAGCTGCATGTTCTTGTATCGTTTCCCAGGGTGGGGAGGTTTTAATGCTGCACTTGCGCGGTTTGCACCAGCCAAAAAAAAGAAAAAAATGTATAAAAACGCATAGATGAAATCGGAGCACGAAGCGGTTGCAGGGTGTGCCTCCTGTGTAGGCCTCTTGGACCTCGCTGAGCGGGCCTCGCAGTCCTCTTTTCCTTGAAATTGTAATATGGGAAAGTCCTAGATGATTTCTTTTGCATTTAAGGCATCAAGAACTATGAAGAAAAATGCAGTGCTAGTGCATGCAAAGGGTGAGGAATAGAAAACAATGACAGGAAAGCATCAGCCTTTTAGATAGGATGTGGGTTTGGGGCCGGTATTAAACTGTAGCTGTTTCTAACTGTTGTTTTACTAGTAGGGTGGTGGCGATGGTGGCTGAGCCGTGGTCCAGTGTAGAAGTGTGACTAAATGTCAATTTTTTTTTTATCTCTTAAAATACTCCATGAGGAGTAAAATACTCCTCATGGGATTTCTAACATTATTTTTTAGCCTTTGGCCAATACTTTTTTTTGACGTGTTGATGTTTCCCAACCGTCTGGTGTGAGCTGATACTTAATATTTTTACAGTATCAGAACTATGCTACCAGACTTGTCTTATTTAACCATTAACGTGCCTCCAAGTTCCAGTAAATAAGGCATTATGAAACTGGTGAAAATTAATCTAAGTTTTGTTTAATCCTTCATTGAGCTCCCCCTCCACCCAACTCCTCCCCAACCCCCAGAGCTTAACTATGTTTTGGAGTCAAGCATTCTTAGGTGATAGTGATACATCCATGAACAAGGATAGATAACTCCTATTTAAAACAGACTGAAAATATGAAAAATAACAATATTAAAATAAGGAATGCACCTAGCTAATTAATACCTAGTCTTTTAAGTGAAGGACTTACAGCTGGGAATAAACCGGAAACAGCTTTAGTTTGTAGAAGGAAATTGAGAAATTTTTTTTTTGATGGAGAAATTCCTTTAAAAGGAATGAAAGAGGATAGTCCCAATGTAAAATGTCCTGAAAAGAATTTCAAGAGCCTAACTCTTATCTTGGCCACATGCAGAGGGATTCAATGGTGCAAAAGGAGAAATTGACTAGCAAAGAAGAGGTAAGGGCTAGTGAAATGTCTTAAAAACATCTCATCCTGGGTTTGAGTTTGATATGATATATACTGGAGCCTACTATCCGTTGTTGCGCAAGAAAGGGGTGAAACTGATTCTTTGAAAAGTTATTCTTGCCGCTACAAGGTAGATGACAGGAGAAAGAGGCTGGAGGTTACTGTAGTACTTACTCCCTTTATTACCCATTTCAGGTCAAAACTAGTGACTACGAAAAAGAGAAGGAAGGCACAGCTACCAAAGGAATAATTGTCAGATATTAGGCATAAATCATGCACAGGAAAAAATGGAGAAAGTTGTATGGAAAAAAACGGGTAGACACTAGTAAGAGAGACCAAGGCATCATGCAGTAACCATTTCTTGTGCACCTCCTTTGTTCCAAGTCGAATCAAGCTTTGCAGCCCCAAGTGTGATCCAGGGCCCAGGCTCAATGGCTTCATCAGGGAGCTCATTAGAAGAAACTCTGTCCCTCCCCTAACCTGCTAAATCAGAATCTGCATTTAACAAGATCCCCAGGTGATGCTATGCATATTCAAGTTTGGGAAACTTGTGCTGTAGAGGCCACTACTTAAAATCGAGTAGGGAAGACAAATAGAATAGATAAAATGTATATAACATTATTTTATTAGTGCTAAATGGAAGTACCAAGTAAAAACGGAGTGTTTCCCATGAGTGGAGGGTCCTAGAAAAGAAATGGAAAATAGAGGGAACTTGGAAAAGCTTTGGGGAAAAAAGGTCTAGTGTTAATATTTTTAAAAGAAAGTACAATTTAGCTCTTGCTGTATTTAAATTTGTGCACTTTTGATCTGTGGTAGTCTGTAGAAAACAGGTGATATTAAACAAGTCAGGATTTAAACAATGAAACAGGTGGTAGTTTAAGCCTCCAGAGAACAAAAACCCAGGATCCCTGGAAACAGCAGTGCTGAATCAGAGGGGGAGGGGCAAGGAAGAGGAAGGAGGGAGACGCGAGGGCTCATCCTAACCATTTAGAGCTTTTCTAGACTTACAAGCCTATGCTCCTCTCTACCCCTGCCTGATGCATCCCTCCCCCATAGTGAGCCTTGTGAGTGAAGATGACAGAAAAAGTAACAAGATAGAAATTTGAGGAGCGAGGAGAAAGCAGTAAGGAGAAAGAATATAATTTCCAAAACAACTGAAGCAAGGAGGAGGAGGAAAGGAGATCTAAATGAATTGAAGCAAGAGCTTGACTTACATTCTCTCATTTTATCCAGATGCTGCTATCCCCATTTTACAGATGAGAAAACAGGTTCATAGAAGTTTAGCAACTTGGCTTGAACCACACACCTAGTCTGTGGTCATGGCAACATTTCAGCTCCTCTGTTCTCATGTCCAGGCCTTTGTCTGATCCCACATGACCTCTAGGTGGAGCAGGGGACCAGCAACCATACAGGCAGAAAAGCTTATAATTAAAAAAAGATGCTGGAAGTTAAAGGAGCCCAGCACACTTCCACCTTCAATCTTTGGACTGGAAAGTATTCCCAGCTTCAAATTTCCTTACAAACTTTTTCTACCCTACCCCATTCCCCAGCTTGTCCCCACCACCAGTCCATAGTGTTTAACTCCTTCTAGAACTGAAGGACTCAACCTCTGGAAAGACTCATTGTCTTATCTGACTGTAGCCAAATTTCTTATTTACAGCCTTTCCAACCAGTCTGTAAACATTTAGGAGTAGGCACTCTGTTAATCACCGGTCTTGGCATTTAGCAGGCATTCCATAAAATTTTTCTCAATAGATCTTTGTTGAACAAATGAGGGGAAGGAGAAAGCCTTGATAGCAAGAGAATCAGATAAGACACTTGAGGGTATTTTTGTTTTCATTTTGTGAGTTGCTGAGGTACTTAAAGGTTAACCGTTTAAAATACTGATATTTTTCATTAACTACAATACACTCATTTTAAACATCTTACTGGAAATCTTTCCAAATAATATTTGATTTTTATTCAACAAATTTAGCAACAATAATCCCTACATACACACATTTTACATAGAATAGTCATACAGTAGACTCCCCCACCTTACCTGGGGGCTTCACTTCCCAAAGCTTCAGTTACCCAAGGTCAATTGCTATCTAAAAATTTTATGTTTAGTAAGACAGTTTGAGAGAGAATATAAGATCACATTCACATAACTTTTATTACTGTATATTGTTATAACTGTTCTACTTTACTATTACTGTTGTTAATCTCTTACTGTACCTAATGTATATATTAAACTAAGTCAAAGATATGTATATGTGGGGAAAACGTGGTATACATAGGGTTCAGTACTAAGACGATTTCAGGTACCCATGGCAGGGTCTTGGAGAGTACCCCTCATGATAAGGGGAGAGCTATTGGGATTCCCCACCTTAATACAGTGTTAGGAACATTCCTTAATTTACTTGTATAAATAGCAATTACCAAACTGTTTGTTATGTGTAATATTTTCAGCTTTGTGATAGAGATATTAGTAAAAGTATAGGGAAGAGAAAGAGCATTAATCAAAAAGCTACTTTGGTCAGAAATGTCATAAATCTGGTCTAGGACTAGCTTCTGGAAATCAATAAGCATTTGGAACTTTGGCCCTTAGAAGGGGCAAAACGAAGATATACTAGCTTGTGAAGCAGTGACTAGATAAATTGCTGAACTGGAGCACGATTCTCAGACTCATAGGACAAGAGAAACCAAATTTTTTAAATCACTGTACCAGCTTCTCTGTAATCACTTCTCCTCTTAAACTCTTATTTTGCTTCTTCCTACCATAGCCAGTCTCAAGTAAGTCTTCTCATCCCACATGTCTGTGAACCAAGCTTTTCTTTACTCTTCTCCCTATTTTTTGCGCCTTCCCCCTTCTTCATCATCTTATTCTTTTTTGAATATTCATCCTCCGTTTCCTGCGTGTTCTCACTTCCTGACTTTGGCACCGGAGAGGTGTAGCTCTCTGTAAATGAAATGGTCCTTTGTTCTCATCTACAGGTGTACTACTGTTTGTTTAGTTTAGTTTTAGTTTTTTTGTTTTTTGGGTTTTTTTCTAATTTATTTATTTATACAAGCACTGGGGTACAGGCCAGAGGTACGGGAGGGTGAGAGAATTCACCAGAGACAGAGCAGGAAGCAGAACAGGCAGAAGGACCGAAGTACACTGCTGAGGGGAGCAGCGGGCAAGACAGGAGAGGTGTGCCTCACCATGTGGGAATCTCCCGGCCGGCCGGCCAGGAATTGAACAGATGCTGCAGAGGCTGTGGACAGCTTCACAACTCGCTCAACCCGCTGAGCCACCTTGTTTTTTTTGGTTTTTTTTTTTGTTTGTTTGTTTTTTAATCTTTATGCCTTTGGTTCTTCTTTGTCAGTTTCCCTTTGGTATGTTCTGAGAACAATCGTATATCTTGAGAAGTTAAGTGATATAAATTGGGATTCGGGGAAATCTGTAGAGTAGTGTGTGTTTGGGAGATGTTGAAAGAAAGTTAATCAGTTATCTTTGGAGTAGGAGTTCTCAGAGTCATTAATATATTAACTTTCTTTGTAAATTTCTAAGGTGGGCTTTTATCTATCATTTCAAAGTTAACTTGATAATGGAACTCTTGGGTTTGTTTTTTTTTAAGACCCCTCATGTAGAAACAATGATGGTAAATATTATACTCTGCTGCATTTTGGTGATGTGTTTTCCTATGGTCTAATGATAGATAGGAGCTGTGAGGTCTGATGTGGAATAGGAAAAGAATACAGGTTTGGGAGGCAAACGGGATGTGATCAGGCCCTGTCAGTTCCTACACATGTGATATTAGGTAAGTCTTTTCATTTCAGTTGATTTTTCTTATCATTGGAATGCAATAATAACCCTTATCTTAAAATCCTGCTGTGAGGATTAAATTAGATAATAAATATGTAATGTGTGTGGTATAGTATCTAGTTGAAACTTCTTTCAAGTATTTACAATCTAGAAAAAGTAGTTTTCATGTATGTATAGGATTATGTTATGACTGTATATAGTCCAGCTAGAGAGGGAAGAATTCACTACCAGAACTGTACTTTTAAGTCTAATTGATGACAAATTACTGAAATCACTTTGCTAGTTTGTTGTTTTTATCAACAAAAGCCCATAGTTTACATTAGGGTTTGCTCCTGGTACTATACATTCTATGGATTTTAACATGAAAGTCCACCATTCATAGTTTCATACAGAATAGTTTCACTGCCCTGAAATTCTTCTGTACTCTACCTGTTCATCACTCCTGTCCCCCTAATCCCTGACAGCCACTGACCCTTGTACTGTCTCCATAGCTTTGCCTTTTCCACAGGTCATATACTTGGAATCAAACATTTATGTACCCTTTTCAGATTGTTGTCTTAGTGTTATGCATTTATGGTTCCTCCAGAGCTTTCCAGGGCTTAGTAGTTTCCTAAGTACTGACTAATACTCCATAATCTGAATGTACTATTTTACCTCCTGGATAGGGGGAGTATCTACATATATAATTTGGAATTCTCTAAGGAAGATTTGTCTCTCTTTTTCCTGTCTACAAATGTTGTTTTTAATGACTGCGTTACTGGGTATACTATAGTTTACTTAAATAGTCTTTAAATATTGCACATATTAGAGGTTTTTAATTTTTTGCTTAGTTTGGTTTTGGGGTGGGAGGTGCTAATGTAAATGGTTTTGTGTTTTTAATTTCAAATTACACTTGTTCATCCTTGGTATAATGAAAAATAATTGCCATTTATATATTAACCTTGTATCCTGCAACCTTGCTATAATAGCTTATTAGTTCCAGAAGGTTTGTTTTGTTGGTGGTTTTTTTGGTCTATTCTTTTGGATTTTCTATATAAATCATCATATCATCTATGAACAAAGACAGTTTTGTTTCTCCTTCCCAATCTGTAACTTTTTCCCCCCTTTCCTTTTTTTGTTTTACCTTTAGCTTATCGTACAGTATTGAAAAGGAGTGGTAAAAGGGTATTTCCTTACCTTGTACTCCATTGCAGTGGGAAATCTTCTAGTTTCTCACCATTAAGTATGCACTAACTATATATAGCATTTTTACACAAAAACCTTATACACAAGTCTTAAACAAGTTAAGAAAGTTTCCCTGTATTCCCAGTTTACTAAGAATTTTAATCATGAATGACTTCTGTATTTTATCAGCTGCCTTTTCTACATCTATTCATACAATGATGCAATTTTTAAATTTTTAATAATGTGATGGATTACATTACTTGATTTTTGAAATTTTGCTCCAAAGAGCAAAGATTTATCACTTAAAAAATCAGCACCACTTTGGTACCTGCTTAAACATGCCCTTTTTACTTAGCAGAAAACTCTTTTCAAATCTAAGGCTTTCTTCTATGATCATAATCCGGCAACTCGCCAGCACTATTCTACCCGTTGAATCTTTCTTCTCAGTCAGCTTGACTTTAAGTCTTTTATCCTTCCCACTTTCTCACTTTATTAGTCCCCTTCTGCTTCACTTGAAGTCTGTGACAATAGTCTTCCCCCACCAAGCATTTTTAGTTGAAACCTAATATTTTTTAACCTAAGTTTTCACTTAGGATGCTGTTTCTAGCACATTATATAGACATTTAAACACAAAAATGTTACATAAAATGCCGTATAAGTTCCATAATGATTTGATAGCCACTATTAATTCATTTCAAAAACATGAATACATGCTTATTGAGCATTTAAAAAGTTTGCGTTTTTCCTGTTCTCCTTCAACTCGTATTTCCATTTTAGTTGACTTACAGATCTTTGTTCTAATACAATGTATTTTATGCTTCAAAGTACTTTCTTGATAGTAATATGTATATAAATAGAATTCTTGTGATTATAAGCACAGTTTTTTTTTTTTTCCTGAATTGGATTTTCACTACAATTAGTCAAAACAACTAATCAAAAGAACACATGTATTATGCAGTTTGGTAAATTATTCATCATGACAATTATGCTGGAAATGCTTTTTTATGTAGATAAATCTTGCTCCATTTTTTTCTAAGTATAATATTTCATTAAAGGAGAAGACATATGGTAAATAATATTCAGGTTGGCAGGTAAAATATATTTTAATTTTTGTTACTAGCAGGTAGAAATTTTTAAATATTTTATAGGATAACATAAAGATAAATTAGCAACATTTTACATGATATCATAGGTTTTTAAAATACATTATTGATTAACACATTCAATTTGAAATATTCTTACATTTTTTATCTTGGATTTTAATCAATGTACCTAGAATATTTAGTAGTCCCAGGAATCTTTCTAGTTACATTTTAAGAATCAAACCTCACTAATATACTGTTTCGTTGGTTCAGAGATGATTTGTTTACCAGCTCATAACAAATCTTAGAGATGAGGAGTCAGAATAGCTGAAAAGAATTGCCTATTTGAATGGAAAAGGAAACACTTTAATGCTCTGTATTTCTTATCAATACCATGTTGTTTTGCTCCTTTGGGAGTCTTTCTTACTGTTTTTACACAACTCTAAACATGGAAGAGGCAGAACTTGACCACCATCTGTTTCTTTCTCCAACACCACAGTGATGCTTGAAAGTAAATAGCAAATCTGTCCTCTTTCTCTTCCTCTGTGTCCATTTCTACGTCATTATCTTCTTTCTTGTTGCTTCTACATGAGTTTATTCATCTTCTTCATCTTTTTCTTCTTCTCTTCTACTTTAGCTTACTCTTCTTCAATCAGAATAAGATAATTCCACTTTCTCTTCCGCTGTGTCCATTTCTAGGTCAATATCTTCTTTCTTGTTGCATCTATATGAGTTTATTCATCCTTTTCTTCTCCCTTCTTCATATCTTGCCCTTCTTGATTCCGCATGATTGCTGTCCTCTATCTCTTCAGCTGTGTCCTTTTCTACGTTATCATCTTGTATCTTGTTGATTCTACTTGATTTTATTCATCTTCTTCATCTTTTTCTTCTTCTCTTCTTCTTCAGTTTGCCCTTCTTCAATCCAGCTAAGAGCATTCCACTTTCTCTATTGCTGCGTCCATTTCTACGTCATCCTCTTATATCTTGTTGATTCTACATGAGTTTATTTATCTTCTTCACGTTTTTCTTCTTCTCTTCTTCTTCAGCTTGCCCTTCTTCCTTCCAGAGAAGAGTATTCCTCTTTCTCTTCCGCTGTGTCCATTTCGACGTCATTATCTTCTTTCTTGTTGCTTCCACATTAGTTTATTCATCTTCTTCATCTTTTTCTTCTTTTCTTCTTCAGTTTGCCCTTCTTCATTCACGATAAGAGGATTCCTCTTTTACTTCCTCTGTGTCCATTTCTAAGTCATTATCTTCTATCTTGTTTCTTCTGCATGAGTTTATTCTTCTTTTTCTTCTCCCTTCTTCTAAATCTTCGCCTTCTTTATTCCACATGATTGCTGTTCTCTTTCTCTTCAGCTGTAAAAAAACAAAAACAAAAACAAAAACAAAAAAAGAAAGTAAATAGCAAATCATCCAGATCCTTTAAGTTAAAATTCATATTAATGTGGCACATTTGAAGCTGTTTTCATAAGCATAGCTATGTAAGAAACATTTACTTCTTTCTTTTTTTTTCTCAAAACATAATTCTGACTCCAGGGGCCTCCCTGGTGGCACAGAGGTTAAAGTCTCAGTGCTCTCAAGCTCTGCCAGCCACTGCCCCGTGAGTTCAATCCCTGGCCAGGGAGCTAACCCACATGGCTCAGCAAATGTCTCCTGTCTTGCCCGCTGCTCCCCTCAGCAGAGTATTTCAGTCAATCCACCTGTTCTGCTCCACACACTGTCTCTGGTGAATCCTCTAAACACCCCTTCTCCTGCACCTCTGGCCTACACCCCAGTTATTCTATGCATAAATAAATAAAAATAAATCTTAAAAAAAAAAAAAAACCCGTAACTAAATGCAATACTACAGACAGGAAATTAAATATCCCTAATGGGAATTCCCTTCCTCTTCCTAAAAGTTCACAAGAATTTTGTAGGCTTATATGGTGCACTGAATGTTTACAGAAACCTTATACTCAGAATTTGTTGACTGCCTGGTCCTTTAAATGTTATAGTATCAGGGCCTCCCTGGTGGCGCAGGAGTTAAGATGCAACCTATGAAGCAATCTGCAGCCACTGCAGCACAAGTTCGATTCTCGGCCAGCCAGGGAGAAACCCACATGGCAGGACAGACCTCTCCTATCTCGCCCGCTGCTCCCCTCAGCAGTGTACTTCAGTCCGTCTGCCTGTTCTGTTTCCCACTCTGTCTCTAGTGAATCCTCTCACCCCCGCATCTCTGGCCTGTACCCCAATTCTTAAAAAAAAGAAAAAAAAAGTTATAGTATCAGATAGAAAAACAAAAGAAAATCAGAGAAAGATTAATACAGTTAAAGAAAGTATTCTACCATTTTTCAAATGAATGCTCATGATAGCTCATGTGTTCCTTTACTAAATTTTGTCTCCACCCTATTATAAATCCCACTATGACTTTTCAAATTATGTCAGTACTTCTGAAGTCCACTGTTAACCTTGACTCATCCTCAGCCTTGGCAGTAACCATGTGCCTCGCAGGAAAAAAAATCTGTCATCAAGCTTTATTCAATGCCAAGGACCCACCTTTATCCCTGTTGCTTCATGTGAAGATGTTAAGAATTTCTATCTAAGTTAATTCTTCCATTTGGGAATCATGTATTCATTATACCAATGGTTTTCATAATAAAAACTCAAGGAAACAAAATTCTGGAAAAACTATATTGAAGGAATATGTAAATTATAAAAAAAGGAGGCAGTGTAAGGAACACCTTTAAAAAAAAAAACAGTTGAGAAAATACTATACATGTTTTTTTTCTCTTTCTCTGCTATTCCTAATAACTTCCAGATAGCTATAAATACAAGCAGATTCTCCTTGCTTGAAACAAAAACTTTCTCTTGATCCTTCAACAATATACAAACCTAATTTTTTCACTTTTTATTTTGAACTAAATACAGAGTCATGGATAGTTACACTTTATATTAGCCTCTCCCAACCACCCTCCCCTCACAATTACTGACCTTTGGCAATCACTAATCATTTCCCCACTCCTATAATTTTATTATTTGGAATTTTGTCATTGTATTCCATTATTTATATGGAATCCTACAGCATGTAACCTTTTGAAATAGACTTTCCCCACTCATCTTAATGCTTTTGAAATCCATCCAAGTTCTGTGTATCAACAGTTCATCTGACAGGATTCCCTGGTATAGATGTACCATTTGTTTAACCATTAACCTACTGGAGGAAAATTTGGTTATTTCCGGATTTTTGCTATTAAAAATAAAACTGGTATGAACATTCATTTACAGTTTTTGTGTAAATATATATAACTTTTTATTCCTCTGGGATACATGCCCAGGAGTGCAATTACTGAACCCAATGTTAATTGTATATTTAGTTTTTTTTTAAAAAAACTGTGCATTTTCCAGACTGACCATACCATTTTACATTCCCACCAACAATGTTTTAGACAGATCTAGTTTTTCCACACCTCCCATCACCATTTGGAATTATCACTTTTTGCTGTTCTAAGTAGGTGTAGGTCTTAACTTCTATTTCTCTAATCATTAGTGATATGAAATATCTTTTCATGTGCTCATTTACCATCTGTATATCCTCTTTGGTGAAATGTCTTTTCATGTCCTTTTCACATTTTCTAATTGGATTGGTTTTTATTTTTGAACTTTCAACGTTCTGTATATATTGAGATAAAAATCTGTTGTCAGATGTGATTTGCAGATATTTTCTCCCAATCTGTAACTTGTCTTTTCATCTTTTTTACAGGGTCCTTCACAGACTAAAAGTTGTCTTTTGTTGAAGTCTAGTTTATCAATTTTCTTCTTTAATGGATTATGCTTTTGTTGATATATTTAAGAAATCCTCACCAAGTCACAGGTCCCAAAGATTTTTTCTTCTATGCTTTCTTCTAAAAGTTTGAAAATTTAATATCCTATATTTAAATCTATGATCCATTTTGAGTTATTTCTGAGTATGGTATGAGGTTTAGATTTTTTTTTTTTCTTTTGACTTATTGATGTCCAAATTCCCTAGCACCTATGTTGAAAACTATCCTTGTTTCATTGAATTGCTTTTTCACCTTTGTCAAAAATCACTTTGCCATACTTTTGAAACATGATTTATTTATTTTTTTAAAGATTTATTTATTTATGCAAACAAGAACTGGGGTCCCAAAGGCCAGAGGCATGGGTGTGGTGAGAGGATTCACCAGACACAGTGGGGAGCAGAACAGACAGATTGACTGAAATACACTGCTGAGGGGAGCAGTGGGCGAGACAGGAGAGGTCTGCTGCACCATCTGGGTATTTCCTGGCGGGGGATCCAACTCATGCTGCAGTGGCTGTGTATTGCTTCATAGGTTGCGTCTCAACCCCTTGCGCCACCAGGGAGGCCCTTGAATACATGATTTAAAATACTCAAGGGGAGAAATAAAGTCTGTGTATTTGCACTTTTTGTTGTGTGGGCTTATTTCTCTAATTTGTTTAATTGATCACTGTATCTTTCTGTTTGAGCTATAGTCTTGATTATTAAAGTAATGCCAAATGGTCTTGATTACTGAAGCTCTGTAGTAAATCATAAAATCAGACAGAGTATGTCCTTCAAAATTATTCTTGTTTTTCAAATTTTTTCTGACTTCTAGTTCCTTTGTTTTTCCATTAAATTTTAAAATAAGCTCACATGTATCTATTTTTAAATATTCCTGGAGTTTTTATAGGAATTTGGTTAAACATTTATCAATTTGGGGAAAGTTGATAGCTTTACAAGGTTGAGTGTTCTAATCCATAAACACGGTATATCTCTTCACTAATTTAGATAGTCTTTAATTTCTTTTATTAGCATTTTGTTTTTTGCAGCAATAAGTCTGCACCTTGAATCGTGGTTTGTTAGATTTGCAATGAAGTATTTGATGTTCTTGAGCCATTATAGTTTTAGTTTCAACGTCTATGTGTTCATCCCTACTACATACAGTTGACTTTTGTATGTTTATCTTGTTTTATTTGAGAGCCTACTAAACTTATTTTTGGAGGGTATTTTTCGTGGATTTCTTAAATTTTCTATATAAACAATTATGTAGAAACTAAAGCAACTGAAGAGAGCGCACACACTCTATGATTTTGGTTCTTTTAAATTTTGGGGGGATTGTTTTATGAAATAAAGTCTGTGTATTTCCACTTTCTTTTATGTGGGTGTGATCTATCTTTGCTATCTTCTATTTGCAACTGAAGAGACTGTATATTCTGCTTTTGTTGAGTGGAATATTCAATAAATGTCAATTATGTTCTATTGGCTTATACTGTTTTTGAGTTCTTGTATATCCTTCATTATTTTATTTTAGTTGTCCTAACAATTGTTAAAAGATGTTGAAACATTCAATTATAATTTTAAATTTATTTACTTCTTATTGTTTGATCAGTTTCTGCTTCATGTTGTAGATCTGTTATTTGGTGTAAATGCACTTAGAATTGCTATGTTTTCTTGATGAATGAGCTCTTTAATTACTATTTTCATTTTTTCTCTCTCTCTGGCAATTTCTACTTTATCTGATATGAGTATACCTATTCCTGCTTTCTTTAGATAAAAGATTTTTTCTGTCTTTTACTGACCTGTTTTTATATTTGAAGCGTGTTTCTTATAGACAGCAGATAGTAAGGTAAGGTGCCTTTTTTATTTAATCCATGCTGCTAATTTTTGTCTTTTAATTGATGTGTTTAGTCTATTTGCAAATGATATAATTATTAACATATTAAAACTTAATTGTGGCATTTTATGTTTGGTTTTTCTCTCTTTTTTGTTTGTTCTCCTTTTGTTATAGTGACAAAAATTATATTGCTAATTAACCAGCTGTACTCAGTTTACATGATCCCAATTTTGTTGGGTACATCCAATGTATTATACTTAGGAGCCATTGTAGCATATGCCTCTTCTTCTCTCCGTCGTGTCTGATCAAGGTGTTGACCTTGGCCTTGGTCAATGTCATAGAACTTCTTCACAGTTCATTTGATCTGGGTTTTTTTGGCATTGGTATGATTGTGAAATGAACATAGATTTGCTGTCTTCTATCTTCTTCATGGTTTCGTTGGTGGTCAGGGGAGATGGCATAATGGTCAAATTTGTTTCTCCTGGGCTGTTCTCCTGAGGATATTTGGGCTGCCTTTGGAATTACAGGTCTTAGGTTATAGGGAGGTGAGAGACATGCTTATCTTTTTTTGTGGCTATGGATGTGCCTTTCAGTATTGCTTTCTTAACCTTCAAAGTTTTTGCTTTAGCTTCATCTTTGGGAGGGGCTGATACTTCCTTTGTTGTTTTTAGTGCCATCTTTGTGAAAAGCTGTTTATTTTCTTTTTCCTATTGCTTTTGAGTATATTTCTTTATATTAACTTTTCAGTTGTTGCTCTAGGTATTACATTATACAGTCACAATTTATCATAGTTTATTTCTGTTGACGTTTACCACTTTGGTTAAGTGTAGTAATGTTACCTCCCTCTAAGGCCCTTTAACCTCTGACATTTATAATATCATAGTCTCACAGATTCCCATGCATACCTTGAGAACAACATCACACAGACCTATAATTTTTGCCTCAATCATCAAACATAATTTAGAAAAGAGAAGTTCTCCCAGAAGTCACAGCCAGCTGACTTCTTATTTTGTCTCAGTGGCTATTTTCTATAATAAAGCCACTCCATAGCTAGAAAGTACAAGTGAGAAAGGGTGTTAATATTTGGTATTCAAACAGTGACATCTGCTATACATATGCATGCATACCTATATAATCCATTGGGTAAATCTTGTGTCTTCCTAACTACTTTGGAAATCTGTGAGAACAGAGATCCAATTGGGATTAGTCATTTTATACTTAACATCAGATGATTGTAAGGGTTCTCTTTATTTCATATATTTCTACTATAAGCAACAAATGGGGATCTTATACCAAAAATAATTATTTCAGAATTTTTCCCCCTAAAGTTCTGATAAGGCTTTTCTTTCTTTTTTTTTTAAAGATTTATTTATTTATTTATGCATACAAGAGCTGGGGTACATGCCAGAGATGCATGGGGTGAGAGGATTCACCAGGGAGTGGGGGGAACAGAACAGGCAGACTGACTGAAATACATTGCTGAAGGGAGCAGCAGGTGAGTCAGGAGAGATCTGCTATGCCATGTGGGGTTGTTCCCTGGCAGACCGGGGATCCAACTCGTGCTGCAGAGGCTGCGGATTGCTTCATAGTGCAGTGCTTAACTCCTTGCGCCACCAGGGAGGCCCTATTTCAGAAATTTTCAATCAGCTTAGTTACCTCTGAAATTTGTAACTTTTCCAGTTAAGAAAGCAGAATCTCTCTAAACTACAGGAGAATAGTTTCTTTTCTCTCTTTCTTTTTCGTAAGATGTAGACATAATTATGGGAGGAATTGCAGAAATAAAGTTCCAAGAAGTATACTGGAAATTAGAAGGGTGTTTTTGTCAGTCTGAGAAACCTGTCATGTCCAGCTGCCAAAATAGGACTATGTAGGGAAGGCTTTAGAGATCTGTTCAGCTTCCACTTCCATGGGTTAACTAACAAACATTTAGCACTGTGCCTGGGACATTATTCGTCAACAGGGTTAGGAGTTTGTTAGAAGAACCAGATGTGGATTGGAGCTGAGTGAGGACAAGTTGGATCCTTCTGTCCTGTGTCTGCCTGTATCTCACCACACCGTGAACTTCAGTGTAATGGATGCTGCTTCACTTCCACCTTCCAAATCGATCTCAAATTCTTCTTTGACTAACTCTAACTTGGAACCCTCCAGGGAAAGGATTTTGAGAAATGTAATCCAGTTTAATCAAGTTGATCCAGAACAAACCACTACAACAAGTAAACTATAGAAATGGAATTGAATCTCTTATCACTGAGGTACTAAATGGAAAATATGCCTGGGGATCTGGGATCTGCCTTAATCTGTATTTTTTGTTCCTTTTATCCTAGTTAAGAGTTTGAATCTCACAGTGTAAGTTAGCTTTCCTCTTCCCTGGCACCTATCTCCTAGAGGGAAAAAGGAGTCCCTTCGTTGAATTTAGATGATACACATTGCCCAGGCATTCTTGTCTTTTAATTATCACTGGTCTTGTTTTTGCTCTTGGTTCTTACATTTTAATTGACATTTGTGTCCTATTTCTCTGTTCAGGAAACTTCAGGGAATACTTCCTGTATGTTCTCCAGTATTTCCATGCTTTTCTCTCTGGTCTAAGCATGTTTGCTCATGAGCCATAATTTCTTGCTAGTGATTTATCTTTGGTTGACATAGTTCTCCCTTTTTTGTTTCAACTAACTACTTTATATTCAGCTGCAGATATTTGTTAAATATCTGAGATATCATCCTATCCTCCATGGGAACTGAAAGTACCAACACCTGTAAAACAAAAGAGGAAGTAAAAAATACCAACATGAAGCAACAAATAAACTGCTCTCAGAATTCAGAGAAGGGGATTAAATTCTGTCTCCCTGTGTATACTTTATTTTTTTCTGCCCAAGCAATTTTGTATAAGATTTCCAAATCTTGATAGTATTGCCCTAGTATTTACAAGTTAGCTAGAAAACTTAGTAAAGCAGTAAATTTAGTACACAAGATTTACATATAAAATAAACAGTGTAAGAAAAAGCCATGTAAGTTTTATTTGTAAAGGAAAATATAAC
Organism: Talpa europaea; assembly: GCF_964194135.1. Classification (NCBI taxonomy): domain Eukaryota; kingdom Metazoa; phylum Chordata; class Mammalia; order Eulipotyphla; family Talpidae; genus Talpa; species Talpa europaea. The sequence continues at coordinate 24,958,533 of NC_140074.1, read as the reverse complement.
TAACAGTTTTAACCTATGTGAAAATAGAAGAAACACTGTGAAAATATAATACAAAGCTAGGCTATGATGTTATTTCTAATGACTCCAGATATTATTTTCCTTTTTCAATGTTTCAATGACAAGGACTTCTGGGACTCAGAATTATTTAGTGTTGTATCAAACTTAACTTTTCTCATCATAAATTCTGTAATTTTATGGCACAAGTAAGCAATACATTGATAGTAGTTTCTGACTGTTTTATCTGTATGTGACATCATCATCACTGATGAATGCCAGGGCAACTTTTTGAGGGACTATACGGATATATGGAATTATATATTGTTAATGTAGTTCTACATTTCTCCTTTATATAAAAATTGAATATCATAAGCTTGCTAGACTGTGGTTATAGTTTCACAGTGGTGTAAATGAATAGAAAAGGAAAATATGACCATGGTCATTATGAAGTTCAAGGTGGATTTATATATACATGAGGTTTATGTCTGTAGGACTGAGGAAATGGTTATAAATCTTGTACCACAACAGAGATGAAAAATTGTCATGTGTTCTCTTCTCTGACATTTTAGGTAAGGAGAAATTTTTAACACAGAATTATTCTGAAGAATGCAAAACTCAGTTTCTCATTCAGTATAGTCTTTTCAATCTAAATTAGAATGGTCAAGCTTTCAAGTTCACTTCACTATTCTTTTTTTTCTTTTTTATCGACCTATAATTTGCCTCTTGGCTAGGGTAAGATAAAAAAGGAAAAAGAGATTTTTCAAATTTTTTATTTCTACCTCTTATTCTGATTTTCTATCAATATGGCACATAAGATTTTCAAGGGATTTTTTTTTTAACTATTTCAGGGCAACTAACAAAAACTAGAGTTGCTGTATTAAAATAACACTCCTTTTTTTTAAATTGTGGTACTGTGTATATTACATAAAATTTATTGTTTTAGCCATTTTTCCATGTACAATTCAATGGCAGTAAGTACATTTACATTGTGGTTTAATTGTCAACACTCTCCAGAACTCTTTCCTCATCCTAAAAGGGACACTTCCTGTCCTCATTCATTAGTAGGACAGTAGGGTATTGGAAGTAGAGAGGAAGTCAGAGGAAAATAGTGTATTCTGTGTGTTAATCATGTCCCTAACGGAAAGAGAATTGCAGGAGAGTTCTGACTTTGGTCAGTGGGCTACAGCCAGAACTCAGGGAGAGGAATATGCTTATAGAGACCAGCTCGCAGAATGCACACTGTTGCTTGCCATGGCATCCTCTCTCTGACCCTGTAAGCATAATCCTAGGATCTGTTGAGCTGGGTTGAATCTCAGGTTATCTTGTAGTAGTTTTAAAAATCCCTAGAGGGCCTCCCCGGTGGCGCAGCGGTTGAGCGCTGGGTTGCGAAGCTGCCCGCAGCCTCTGCAGCGCTGGTTCGATCCCCGGCTGCTCCCCGGCCACCAGAGGAGGGTCCCACATGGTGCGCAGACCTCTCCTGCCACCCGCTGCTCCCCTCAGCAGTGTACTTCGGTCCTTCTGCCTGCTCTGCTCCCCGCTTTGGCTCTGGTGAATTCTCTCGCCCTCCTGCGCTTCTGACTGTACCCAGTGCATGTATGTATAAATAAATAAGTAAATCTTTAAAAAAAAATAACAATCCCTAGAGCCTCGAACTTCATTATAAACAGGCCAAATTTTGCTAGTCTAATGGCTGTGAAAACTTTTCTGTAGAAGAGGCTTAGGAAGAGGAAGCTAAGAAAAAAAGGGATAAGGAAAAGGGAGCATGTCTTGAAATGTAACTGGAATAGGACATCTCATGCTCTTTGTCTTTTTAATCTTGGGCCCCATTCTGAATTCTCCCTGGTCTTTTTGAAAGGAAAAAGGTAGGAGTATGAATCTCTAGTCCTTCTTACTGTATCAGCTAGAAGGGAAAAGGATAAAGCTACCAAAGTAACAGGACATTCCAAGAGAGGGAAATCACAAAACCAAAATAAAAACTTAAAAGTTCAATGAGAACGTAGTAATTGCAATAGCCTTTCCAGAAGATTCTAAAATATTGATAATGACAAAAATGATAATAAATAATTGAGAGCTCAGTTATATGCTCATAATAGAAATCCTATGAGGAAGGTATAATCCCTCCCACCCATTTTCTTTTTTTTTTTTTTTTTTTTTTTTGCATAGAACTGGGTATAGGCCAGAGGTGGAGGGGGTGAGAGGATTCACCACAGAGTGGGGAGCAAACAGACAGATTTACTGAAACACACTGCTGAGGGGAGCAGCGGGCGAGTCAGGAGCTACTGCGCCACACATGGGTTAGCTCCCTAGCCCGGAATCAAACTTAGGCCCCAGTGGTGATAGCAATGAGACTTAACCCCTAGGCCATGAGGGAGGCCCCCGGCCCCCATTTTCTGATGAGGAAATTGTGGCACAGAGATTACTATTCAACTAATCAATTCCACTAACAATTATCTTTTTAATGGGAGCTGCAAGAGCTATACCACTAAACATAATTGATATTGGCCATTCTGCTGTAGTGAAATTTACAGTCAAGTGCAGGAAACAAACAAAAAAGTAAATGAATATAATAAATTCAGATCAAATCAGGGTATGAGGGAAACATTTGAAGAGGTGGGTGAGTTTGAGACTAATTTAGGCAGGGTAATTGGGAATGACCTCTCTGTGGAGATGAGGTTTTAACAGTCCCTTAAGGGAAGAGAAAGAGCTATTCATTCAAAGGGTGAAGGGCAAGTTCCAGGCAAGATGAATAGCATGTAAAAAGAGCTTGAAATATTCCTGAAACTGAAATAAAACCTGTTTGACTGGAGTGGAGAGAGGGGGTGGGAACACGGCATTAGATGACATTGAAAGACTCCAGATCATTCGGGGCCTGCAGACCACAAGAAAGGGTTTGGACTTTACTCTCTCTTTTTTGTATATGATGATATATTAACTGTTGTTAGCTCCTGTTTATGGAGTTACAATCTGTTTCTATGGTTTTCTCTTATTTTTTAACTGGAACTTCTAAGGATTCTAGAACAAACAAATACTACTTTAGTAAAAATAAATATGAATTTTTTAATGGAGATGATATATGATTCCACACATGTGAAATGTCAATAAATGGCAAATTACAGAAACAGAAAGCAAATCAGTGGCATCCTAGAGTGGGAGTGGGGAGGGGCTGAAAACATTATAAAACTGGATTGTGATGATGGTTGCATCTCTATATAAATTCACAAAAGACAATAAAAAACAATTTTTTTATACACTGCAGTGGGTAAACTTTCTGCCATATAAAATAAACTTCAATAAATTTGCTTTGAAAAATGGGAGTACAAACAAGGACTATTTCTTTTTTTTTTTTAAAGATTTATTTATTTATTTATACAAGCACTGGGTACAGTCAGAAGTATGGGAGGGTGAGAGAATTCACCAGAGCCAGAGCGGGGAGCAGAGCAGGCAGAAGGACCGAAGTACACTGCTGAGGGGAGCAGCGGGCGGCAGGAGAGGTCTGCGCGCCATGTGGGACCCTCCCTGGGCAGCCGGGGATTGAACTGGCGCTTCAGAGGCTGTGGGCATCTTTGCAACCCAGCACTCAACCGCTGCGCCACCGGGGAAGCCCAAACAAGGACTATTTCTAAAACCAGAGTCAAAATACACCCTTAGAGGGCCTCCCTGATGGCACAGCAGGTTGAGCACAGTGCTGTGAAGCTGTCCGTAGCCTCTGCACTTGAGTTCGATTCCCGGCCTGCCAGGGAGATTTCCGCATGGTGAGGCAGACCTCTCCTGTCTCACCAGCTGCTCCCCTCAGCAGTGTATTTCGGTCCTTCTGCCTGTTCTGCCCTTCCCCTCTGTCTCTGGTGAATCCTCTCACCTTCCCGCACCTCTGGCCTGTACCCCAGGTATTGTATAAATAAAAAAAAAAGTAAATAAATCTTTAAAAAAAAATACACCCTTAGAGGTGACAGAAAAGTTAAGCAGAATGAACATAGGACTTTAAACCTTCACCAACACTTGCAGAATTCTCTGTGTCTGCTGCTTCAAGGTTCTCTTGCATTTTGCTTCTGACATCTACTCTTAATTTAATAGGAGCTGAAATGAGAGATGAGGTGGGAGGAGAGGCAGGATATAAGAATAATATGTTATTATAAAACAACAGTAATAAACCATATCAGAAATAAAAATAAGAACTTTAATATCCAACATATTATTTTTTTTCCAAAGATTGATTTATTTTTGCATCCAAGAACTAGGGTGTAGGCCAGAGGTGCTGGGGTCGGGGGGAGTGTGAGAGGATTCACCAGAGACAGAGTGGGGAGCAGAATAAGCAGACCTACTGAAATACACTGCTGAGGAGAGCAGCTGGCAAGACAGGAGAGGTCTGCTGTGCCATATGGGTCACCTCCCAGGCTGGTCAGGGAATCAAACTCATGCTGTAGTGGTTGCTGATAGCTTAACAGCACTGTCTTTAACCCCTGCGCCACCAGGGAGGCCCCCCAACGTAATATTAACCTTAGACAAATATCCCCATGTTGTTCATTCCCTATTAAAAGGTTGTGTTTTGGGGCTTCCCTGGTAGCACAACCACAGCCTCTACAGCATGAGTTCGATCCCCATCCTGGACAGGGAGCTACCCAGATCACGCAGCAGACATTTCCTGTCTCGTCTGCTGCTCTTCTCAGCAGTATATTTCAGTCAATCCACGTGTTCTGCTCCCCATTCTGTCTCTGGTGAATCTTTAACTCCCCCACCTGTGGCCTGCACCCCAGCTCTTGTATGCATAAATAAATAAAATTTAAAAAATAAAAATAAATAAAAGGCTGTGTTTTTGCTTTTTGGAACACTTTGCTGTAGCCATGCAACATCCTTGCAGATGATCCTGATTTTATATATTACAATACTGGAAAAAATATTTAATATAACCTGTTAATGTCTATACTAACAATAAAAATGTTTTCTACAGATATTAATGTTCACAAGACAAAATATCACACAGCTTATTTTAAAAAATAAGAAGAACTTTTAGTGTGAACTTCAAACACTTAGACTTTCAAGGACAGTTCTCTAGGGTTAATGTTTCTTTAGCTGCTTGGAAACTTAAACAGCATATTCAAATTTTGAAATCTCTCTAGAGCAGGAATCTGTTTTCTCAAATTAGAATCCCAGAGCTTATTTCTCAACCTCTCTTATTCTTAGACTTGTGATCTAAGTCCTGCCAATCAGAAACATTTGCATGAATCTTTGACTCAGATGTGAGGACACAGGTCTGGGAGCAGCCATTTCGCTGGTAGAAGTGTTCCAGAGGTGGCACATTTCCAAGATCCATGGTGGCAACTTTCTTACAAGGTCAATTTTGTGTTATGATTTTGGAGGTTATTTTCCCTCAAATTTTGGAAATTTTCCTGGTTATTTATTGCTATGTAATAAGTTATATCAAAATTTAATGACTTCAAACAACTGTGTTATGAATTCTTATGATACTGTGGGTCGGGAATTCAAACTGGACATAGAACAGTTCCATATATGCCATGGTGCCTGTAGAGGATGGGCCATCCAAGATGGTCTTTCCACTGACATATCTGGTGCCTCAGTTAGCATAACTCAAATGGCAGGAGGTTGGATGGAAAAAGTCAACAAGGGAGATGGATATGTGGTTCTCATGATTGGTTGGATTCTTTTTTTTTTTTTTTTAAGATTTATTCATTTCTACACAAGAATTGGAGTACAGGCCAGAGATGCAGGGAGTGAGAGGACCCACCAGAGACAGAGTGGGGAACAGAACAGGCAGATGGACCAAAGTACACTGCTGAGGGGAGCAGTGGGCAAGACAGGAGAGGTCTGTCCTGCCATGTGGGTTTCTCCCTGGCCTGCCGGGAATCGAACTCGTGCTGCAGTGGGCTGCCGATTTCTTCATAGGTTGCGTCTTAACCCCTGCGCCACCAGGGAGGCCCTGGTTGGATTCTTTAGTTCTTCACTATCAAGTCTGTGCCTCCACATCTACATGTGGTTTTAACCTCTGCTTTTTCCTATCAGGTAACCAGATTTCTTATATGTGGAGAGCTTCTCCAAGTTTAAGAGCAATGGTTGCCAGGCCTTCCTAAAATGTAGGCCCAGAACTGACACAGTGCCACTTCACTGAAGTCTAATGGTTAACATAAGTCATGGGGATTCCAGTTTCAAGGCACACGTTTGACTACAAAGAGGTGCAGTTCATTATAGACCATCAATATAACTGACTATTATACTCCACCAAAAGCTTTTTTCTTCAGATCTTCCAATTACTTAGAAGGTCATCTTAAAAGAATAAAATTTATATATAAATATAAATTTTCTGATCACTTTTGCTGCTTCCACCCAGGGAATGAGTATAAAAAGAGTGAAGAAGTGAACTATATCTCCTTCTATGAAACAAGCATTCCACCTAGAACCACCTCCTACCTAAGTGTGTGGGTTTAGAAATCTCACCTTCGAAGACAGACTGAAGTGTTAATATATATTAATGATTCATATGCTGGACAAGACATTCTAACTACTGAATTAGAAATAGATTTTGCCTCCTACAATGATACCTGGGCTTCCTATTACATAAGAATGATCAGAAAAGTCAAACGTGAGTTTCATCGGGGGAGGACTAAATCTTGCCCACCAGATACTTTTAAAAGGGACCATGCAAACAACATATTAGGGCCATCTTGATTACTTTCACTGCTTTATTTGTTCAATATATCAGTTAAAGTGCTTGTTATAAATGCAAAAAAGATTTTTAGTTAAAAAATTGGAAATTAATAAGCAAAAAATACTTTCTTAGCAGAAAAAATAATTTCTAATAGGTAGTCAAAATTATATTCAAAGGGACTAAATGTAAGAATTATTTCACATTCATGTCATGAATAAAAGTTATCATCTCATTTATTTAAAATTGTTCTGAGAATTCTATCCAATGCACTGAGCAAGAAACAGAGTGACATAACTATTAAGATTAGGAGAATAAATTGTCATTATTTAGAGGCCATGTAATTATTACCAAAATATTCCAAGAGAATGAACTAAATGGATATTAGAATTAATTCTGAACCATCTTAAGGTAATTACCTATAAGAAATCTATATTAAAATTTAGTAGTTTTAAAAGTTATTTAAAAAGTTAGTATATTAAAGTTAGTAGTTTTTCTAAATATGCATGACTATTTTCATATAAAGATGAAAAATAGGTAAAACTGACTGTCTTGAAAGAAATTAGGATGGTGGTTAAATTTAGAATAACAGTGATGATCCAGAGGTGGTCCAGTTAGAGAATATAATTGGAGAGAGGAAATCCCCTTTATAATAGCGAAAAGCAAGCCCAACAAAAACTAAACTGTCAAACCTAGTAATAAACTTAACAGAAATGTATAAGATTAAGAAGACAAAAATAGAAGGTTTACTGAAGTATTTAAACGTAAATCTGGAGGGCCTCCCTTGTGGCGCAGGGGGTTAAGCACAGCACTATGAAGCTATCACAGCCTCCTGGCCTGAGCCCCTCCAGGGAGATACCCACATGGCACAGCAGAATTCTCCTATCTGGCCCGCTGCTCCCCTCAGCAGTGTATTTCAGTCAGTATGCCTGTTCTGCTCCCCACTCTGTCTCTGGTGAATCCTCTCACCCTCCACACCTCTAGACTGTACCCCAGCTCTTGTATGCATAAATAAATAAATCTTTAAAAAAATAAATAAAAGTAAATTTGCAATAAAATAAATGGAGCATTATAACATATTCTTGCATAGGAAGACTCAATGTCATAAAAATGTCAATTATCCCCTGAATCAGCTAAATATTTCATGTAATTCCTTAATATATTGATTCTGAAGATCACCTGGATCTAGAGATTCCCCAACTCATCTAGAGAAGATGCAACTTGTTTATTATTAACTCAAATGGTTAATATCCTACCTCTCTGCCATTTGTTCTCTTTTCTCTTTTTCTCTCTCTTGCCCCTGCTTCTTCAACATGCCAGGCAAGCTCTTGCTTCACACCCTTTGAGATTGCTAGTTCTTTCTGGAATGCTCTTTCCCTAAATAGCCAAATGCTTACTCCCTCACCACCCACAGGTCTTTGCTCAAATACCATCCACTCAGAGAGGGCTTTCCTGATTACCTAATCTAAAATTGGAACAACCCACCTGCCCCTCACCACCCACAGGCAGTCCCTTTCCCATTTTTTTAATTCTTTTTTTCATAGTACTTGTTCCCATCTGCCATGCTCTCTATATATTTTACTTGTTTACTGCTTGTATCAACTATTGACCTCCTCTGAAATACACACAGGCACACAAACACACAGAATATGTTGATGAAAACATTATTTTATTTTTACTTGAGGGAAAACATCACCATGACAGAGTCTAAGGGGAACCTTAAAACGAGGAAATTGGGGAAGGTCATTTATAGGAACTTAGACCCTCTGAGGAGATTTTAAGTCAGATCTTGCAGGGTAGGGAACTTGTTGGGAATAATAGTGCTTATGATGTAATAGCCTTGGAATAGTGGGTTCGATGAAACAAGAGTTTTGAGATGAGTCTTGATGAGCTAGTAGTTTTGATTAAAAAAAAAACTTTCAGTGTAATTGACAACAAAATGTGAACTGGTATCATTTCAAATTCCAGTTGAAACACATACAAAAAAAGCTGTTTGGTTAATTCAGGTGATATTCCTCCAAGCAACAACTAATAATTTAATGTGTTTGGTTGTTCTTTTTTTTTAACACAGGGATTTGATATATTAGTTTAAATTCTGAGCTCTGGGCATCCCAGGTGGCAGCACAGCCTATGAAACTATCCGCAGCCACTGCAGCACGAGTTCGATTCCCCCCACCCACTCCGCCCCACCACACTGCCCAGGGAGCTACCCACATGGTGCAGCAGACCACTCCTGACTCGTCCCCTGCTCCCCTCAGCAGTGTATTTCAGTCAATCTGTTTGTTCTGTTTCCCACTCTGTCTCTGGTGAATCCTCTCACCCCCCACATCTCTGGCCCATACCCCAGTTTCTATATGCATAAATAAATAAATCTTTAAAAAAATTCTGAGGTCCCCCTCTTTTCATTCTGCAGGCTAATCTGGAGAACCATTTTCTTTGACAACATATCTGCAATTTCTTTGATTTGATGTGGTTGAATGCTAGGTAGTTCCACAAATTTAATACTCATTGCAGGACTCAACCAATGGTACATTTTTGATGATAATATCCTTTGGAGCTGTCAAATGGTATGGTAATATTTTGTAACTAACATTATATATAAATGTGTTGGTGTCAAGCAATTATGTTTCTAATAAAGAGGTAACTAGGTGGTTCTAAATTAAGAGTTTGGTGTGAAGTCCATTAGTGTACCTTTCTTGTAAGATCTATAAAAGTGAACAGTCTTTTGAATATATTCCATCTGTTTTTAAACTCTTTTCAGGCTCTATTTCCATAGTTTGCAAAGGCTATTTTCTGCTCTTTCCTGTGATTGGTTTGTCAAAACACAAATTCTGAGGGGACTGTCTTCTATAAGACTGCCCCCACTTATTATACCAGCATTGAATTAGGATGTATCTAAGGTTACTCTCACTTTTGGCCAGTTGGCTACCACACCATCCAGGGCTTCCAGACACCACCCTAAGTTCTGATAATTCACTATAAGTCTCACAGTACTCAATGCAAGAGCTGTACTTAAGATTACAGTTCTATTATAGCAAGACTACCAGCCAAAAGAAGAGATAATGCAGTGACGTCTGGGAGAGTTTCATCATCCTCAAGGATATGTTACCTGCCCAGAATCACAGTGTGAAAACACTCAGTGTGTTGCCAACAAAGAAAGCGCACCTGAGTTTCAGTGTCAAGAATTTTTTGGGAAATTTTGTTAGGTAGGCACATTTGATTAAACTATTGTCTGTGTGATTGGACTCAATTTTCAGGCCCTCGTTCTTCCCCAGAGTCAAGATGATATCACATGGCTCAAAGCCCCAATCCTCTAATCACATGTTTGGTCTTTCTGGCACGGTCACTGCCATCTGAGCCATCTCATGAGTATAAACTGTCAGGTGTAGTCTAAGGGGTCCACCATGAATAACAAAAACACACTCCTATCACTCAGAAAATTATAAATGTTTAGAGATTATCTTCTAGGAACTGGGGGCAAAAACCAGTCAAATTTTTATTACTTAATCCCCAAATATTGTTTCTTTGGAGGAGAATATGATAGGGAATTTTTAATTTACCTGATCTATTATGTTCTCAAAAAGCCCCTTAGTGATTGGATTCAATTATCCAGGAAGTTAAAAGGATTATTATAAGGAATTAATTTGAAAGGAAAAGAGTGGCATCCAAAGGAACAAGAATATAAATCCAAGAGTTCATCTGATTTTGTGTTTTAGCCAAATCACAAGACAATTAGAAAATTATAGCCGAACAATTGGGATTTTACCAAGTAGTGACTATGGCTGCAAAAAGCATTATTAAGAATAGGGGTCTAATAGATACCATAGTTAACAATTCAGAACCATAAAGAGAGGCCTCCCTGGTGGCGCAAGGGGTTAAGCTGCAACCTGTGAAGCTATCCATAGCTGCTGCAGCACAAGTTCAATCCCCGGCCAGGGAGCTACCCACATGGTGCAAGCAGACCTCTTCTGCCTCGACCAATGCTCCCCTCAGCAGTGTATTTGAGTAGATCTTCCTGTTCTGCTCCCCACTCTGTCCCTGGTGAATCCTCTCACCGCCCCCACCTCTGGCCTGTACCCTAGCTCTTGTATGCATAAATAAATAAATAAATAAATAAATAAATCTTTAAAAGAGAGAGAGACCAAGAGAAAAGAAAATGGAAGCATGGCATCTGTGACTGCAATCATCTGGACTTTATTTCATGAGCCTTGGGTAGAAATTATTACTTTATGCAATCATCTTTTGATCTGAAAACCTTAAGTAGAAACTGACTTTTCCTGATCTTATAGTTTTTGGTCAGTTTTCAGTAATTAAAGGGTAACTTAAATCTCTGTATATGAGAGAAGTAGTTCTAAGGATCAATACTTTAAAGTTTTGCTGTTGTGTTTGTTATTTACAGTAACTGGCAAGTTCCTTTTCATCAAAGCACAAAGGCTATTTTCCAAGACCCCTTCAAGATTAAATCTCTCTGCATATTATTAGAAAAGACTAGAATTCTTTTTTGAGATATAACAGACAATTAATATGTAAAGATATAGTCAATTATCCTGGAATAGAAACGTAGCATGAATAGGAAGTAGTCTTAAAGACTTCTTGACTACCACAAAGTATATTATGATGTTTCCTGATAGACACAGACATTGGAAATGAATAGCCTAGGAAAAAAATCTTTTTTGGAGTCAGATATTGTACCAGTCCCTGGGCATGAGCAAAAGTATGAAGCTAAGTCAGTCAGAGACTGGTTGGGTGGTAGAAAATTTATCAGTTTTTTTAAGTAGGGAAATTTGAATATAAAGAATTATTAACTAGTTGGAAGTAGAGATAAAAGAAGACTCCAAGGGATCCAGAAGTAGCAGGTTCAGAAAGGCAGCTCAGGAAGAATGAATAAAAAGAAACTAAGGATTAGGAGGGAAGCCTCCTCCCATTTACTATTATTCCACAAAGTTCAGATGCAGAGCTCTTCAAAGAGGACATGCCTGCTCACACACAGCCTTTGAGGGATGGGGGTTTGGGAGCAAGGGAGGTTGAGAATCTTGCTAGAGGGATCTGCAGAAGTGATTCACCATTTTATGGAGAGTATGGGCAAACTGGGTCAGTCTGAAAAGATGGCCAGCTGTTGTCAGAGGATGTAGGTCAACTTGCCCAGGTATAAAGTAGCCAAGATGAGAGAGCATAGCCTGAGGTTACAACTGGAGCTTCTCAATTGGGTTCCTTTGTTGAAGAATAGTAACAGAGGTGTAGAGCCCAAAAGAAAAGTGTCTTCCAGCTGTTCTGGTCATGCAGTGTCACTCCATTGCCCTCTGCTGATCAACTATATCATCTCATCTGCTGGCAAAGGAGAAAGGATTATAGGATCCAATGCTAGTATCACAAATCAGGACCAAAAGAAAAAAAAGTAGATTTGGAGTGGATCAATAGTATTAAGTAATTGACACATAAGAGGTTCATAGCTATTGAAAAATACTTATTATTTTTATTCTAAATTTCATTAAGAATTTTCACAACACTTTTTCTCATTATTACAAACTTTAACTAGAGTAATCAAAAGAAATTAGAAAGGTAGGAAGGAAACTAAGAACTACATTAATAACTTTTTCCATTGAGTAGATATATTGCACTATTTTTTTAGGTGTCAGAATTATAGATGTGTAAATATGGGGGTGTGTATGGATATATATGTGTAATAGTTGAAAATATTTTTCCATCTGCTAATGTATAGCTATTCCACATACAGAAGTAAAGTGCAAGAATAAAGTAAAACTGTTTAGTCATCTATGTTTATATATTTTTGCATAAGAGTTAGAGTAACCACTATATATTTGCTATTTAGCTAATTTAATTTTCTTCTTTTTTTAAAAAAAAGACTTATTTTTATTTATTTATGCATACAAGAACTGGGATATAGACCAGAGGTGGATGGGGAGAGAGGACTCAGCAGAGACAGAGTGGGGAACAGAACAGGAAGAGTTACTGGAACATACTTCTGAGGGGAGCAGACCTTTCCTAAGACAGGAAAGGTCGGCTGGGCCAGGAGGGTTAGCTCCCTGACTGTGATTGAACTCATGCCCACATGACTGGCTATAGCTTGATAACGCTAAGACTTTAAACCCTGTGCCATCAGGGAGGCCCTAATTAGCTTATTTTAATATACATTTAAGTCTTAAAGTTAACTAGAATCTTGAAATTATACTTTGAGTTCTTATGTGTACTGTAACACTGTTGTATATATATTACATATATGTGTTTCATAAAGAGAGTTAGATATATATGTAATATGAGAATCCATGAAATAAATCCTTTAAAAACATCCATTAATGCAATTTCATTTAGCGAAACACAATTATATATATATATATTAAAGATTTATTTATTTATGCATTCAAGAGCTGGGGTGCAGGCCAGAGATGCAAGGGGTAAGAGGATTCATCAGAAACTGAGTGGGGAGCAGAACCAGCAGATGTATTGAAATACACTGCTGAGGGGAGCAGCGGCCAAGTCAGGAGAGGTCTGCTGCGCCATGTGGGTCACCTCCCTGGCCGGGGATTGAACTCGCGCTGTAGTAGCTGCGGATAGCTTTATTGTGCTGGTGCTTTTACCCCTTGCGCCGCCAGGGAAGCCCCTAGAAACGCTTTTAAAAAAAGGACTTCAACTCATAACAAAAGAACTGTGTAGCTTTTCTTTTTATCTAGTTATCAAGGCCATTACCTATAGTCACCTCATAGTGCTTTACAATGAGGAAATCAAGGAAGGATCTTTATAGGGATTTTTTTTTAAAGATTTATTTATTTATACAAGCACTGGGTACAGTCAGAAGCGTGGGAGGGTGAGAGAATTCACCAGAGCCAGAACAGGGAGCGGGACCGCAGTACACTGCTGAGGGGAGCAGCGGGCCGCAGGAGAGGTCTGTGTGCCATGTGGGACCCTCCCTGGGCAGCGGGTATGTGGGACCCTCCCTGGGCAGCCAGGGATCGAACTGGCGCTGCAGAGGCTGCCGGCTGCTTCGCAACCCAGCGCTCAACTGCTGCGCCACCAGGGAGGCCCTATATAGGGATTTTTTTAAGGTGGGTTTTGCTAGCAAGTAGCTCCTTAAGGTGACTGGATTGTTGGGCACAGCCTAGAGGATGGTCTCCAGTCAAGTGTTAATAAGAAACTGTTAGTCTTGATAAATAAGCTCACAGCCTTATCTTCCTGTAATAGGTATTTTCTGGAGCACACAGGCAAATTCTTTGGTGTCAGAATTATTTATTATAGGGTCAAGAAAGCATGCTTAGCCCCAGGTGGTGTAACAGGTGGATAAGTGTGATCTTGGTTTCAGTTCTAACCTGTGTTCCCTCACTAAGATATAAGCTCCATAACAGCAGTGATATTTGTTTTCATTGTTTGCTTTTATATACTAGCACCTACAAATTCAAGCAAATAGTCAGTGTTCAGTAAATATTTGTTAATGAATCTTAATTAGTAAAAACATAGACTAGTCAGGAACATTTTGAAAAGAGAGGAGAGATGACCGAGCAGTTAAAAAAAAAATGTGGGCCTCCCCTGGTGGCGCAGAGGTTGAGCACTGGGTTGCGAGGCTGCCCGCAGCCTCTGCAGCGCCAGTTCGATCCCCAGCCACTGGAGAGGGTCCCACACAAAATAAATAAATAAATAAATAGATAAATAAATAAATAAATAAATAAAAATAAACACAGATTCTTGAATCCCTCTTAAAAAAAAAAAAATGGGGCCTCCCCGGTGGCGCAGCGGTTGAGCGCTGGGTTGCGAAGCTGCCCGCAGCCTCTGCAGCGCTGGTTCGATCCGCGGCTGCTCTCCGGCCACCAGAGGGGGGTCCCACATGGCGCGCAGACCTCTCCTGCCGCCCGCTGCTCCCCTCAGCAGTGTACTTCGGTCCTTCTGCCTGCTCTGCTCCCTGCTCTGGCTCTGGTGAATTCTCTCACCCTCCCGCGCTTTTGACTGTACCCAGTGCTTGTATAAATAAATAAATAAATAAATCTTTAAAAGAAAAAAAAAATAGGAAAATTGGAGACAACTGTTTGTAGGGTTTTGGGGCTTGCACTGAATAATTTTAGAAGAAGTTCTTACAAGTCAAGCAAATGATTGGGATTGTTCAGAATTTATGCTATGATTGCCTTAGATTGGTTGGCATAGAATGGTATGGTTTTGCACTACTACTTGACAAATAAAATGTTAGTCTGCATAAGCAATCTATCTATTAAGGTTACAGTCTTATCTTCTAAGATAATTGGAGCAAAAAAAAAACAACAACAAAAACCCAACAAGTTATTTTTGCTTGGCCCCAGAATTGTTTAACATAAATACAGGAAAGTATGTCTAATCCTACTATAACTTAATGTCGGAACAAGTAATTATGTTGGCTTTAGTTTCAATGCTTAACTTATATCAATCAATTTCTATTCTAGGAATTTTATTCTATGACTTTATAAAGATAAATATATAAATCATAACTATAAGGACAGTACTATTTTTAAAAATTAAAAGAAAAAAATCAGAAACAACTCAAAAGATCAGATAAAAAATTATAGACATTCACAAAATAGATTACAATGCTGCCATGAAAAGGTATATTTTGTTATTATTGATATTCCCATATTTATATATGGAACTGAATATACAAGTCCATGAAACTAAAAGAGCACCTTGTTATTTAAATGCATGAGAATTACACCAAGACACACATTACTGAAATTATCAAGAGTTCATAACAAAGAAAGAATATTGAAGGTGATTGAGGGGGAAAACAGGTAACTTATAAAAGTACTTCCATAAGTCTTACATCAGCCTTAGCAGAAAGTGTACAGGCAAAGAAAGAATGGAATGATGTATTCAAAATACTTAGAGATAAATATGCCAAGAATACTACAGGCTGCAAAACTCTTTTTCAGATATGCGGGAGAAATAAAAACCTACCAGGCAAATAGAAGTTGAAGGAGTTTGCCAACAATAGGCCTCTCCCAAAAGAAATTTTTTTTTTAGAGATTTATTTATTTATACAAGAACTGGGATATAGGCCAGAGGCGTGGGAGGGTGAGAGAATTTACCAGAGACAGAGCCGGGAGCAGAACAGGCAGACGGACCAAGGGGCGAGGCAGGAGAGGTCTGCCCACCATGTGGGTATCTCCCTGGCTGGCCGGGAATCGAACCCATGCTGCAGAGACTGCGGACAGCTTCACAGCACTGCGACAAAAATGACAATAACAAATCCTCACATATCAATAATCATCCTAAATATAAATGGACTCAGCTTACTAATCCTAAGGCACAGAGTGGCTGAATGGATCAGAAGACAAAACCTAACCTTCTGCTGTGAAATAAGTCAGAAAGACAAAGACAAAGACTGGATGATTTTCCTTATTTGTGGAATATAAAGAAACAAAGCAAAGGAACAGACATAATTAAAATAAATCCTAGAACTCTTTGACTAACTGAGGCTACCAGAAGGGAAGATTAGGGGGTAGGGACTATAAAGCGAGGGGGAATCAATAGACTATGGTGGAAAATGTTGATCCTTAGCTATTGGATGTGCTATGGTGACATCCATCTGAAGAGGTGTGAACTTATATCCCTAAATCATATGAGGTATTGTAAATCAATGTTACTTTGGTAAATAATCACAAACATTTAAAAAATAAATTAGTAAAAATAATTTAAATGCCCAAGTGGCACACTTTGGGGGGCATATTGTGCTCTCCTTTAATATATATTTATTTATGCATCAAAACATGTGCACATTCCTAACAATTGTTATATCTCCGGTACAATGATGGGACTTGGGGGGAGACTTTTACTTTTCTGCAAATTCCCTAATTTCTTATGTCACTATGTATTATCATGGAAAATGATAAAGATATTTGCGTTTTTGAAAAAGTTAGAATAAGGGTGAAACTATACTTGGTAAATACATGTTTAATAATGTTGTTTGTACTTAAATCTTTTATCTCAACCTACATATTTTAAAACTTTTAACATATGTTCATGCCTTCATCTCCTTACATTTATTACCATACATTTTGTGTTTTCTATGCTAATCTGAATAATAGAGAAGATGTATTGTGAGATAAGAGAAGACAAGGCTAGATAGGCTGGGGCCCTTGATTGACAGGGGACATTTGAAATTTATCCTGTAAGCACTGTGGAGCCATTCAAAGAATTAATGAAGAGGGCAGCATAATCAGGGTGATTCTTTGGAAAGATCATTTTTTCTACGCACAGACCAGGGATTGAAGGAGCAAAGGACGGGGGCCACTGAGAGTAACAGTTATGGCAAGGCCTTGTCATTCTAACAACTGATACCAAAGCAGCATTTTAATAATCAAGTACCAGTGTTTGAACCTCCTGTGGGAGGTTACTAAAGGGTCAAAAGGATGTGGTTTATTTGGTGCTTAAAAACCCTGAAGCTCACATACATACAATCAGCTCATAACGCTTTCCTAGTGTCAGAAATGACACATGTGCCTTTAGGCCTTCTTTTCATTTTTTTCTATTTTTTGATCCTCTCATATTTGCAGTTAAAAAAACTGGACAGCTGTATATTAAACAATGAAACTAGACCAGCACCTTACACCATACACAAACTTAATTCAAAATGGCTTAAAATCTTGAATGTAAGATTTGAAATAACAAAATAATTAGAAAAATAGTAGACTTAGTGATGTCTTTGTGGATTCAACTCCAACTGTAAGGGAAACATAAGCAAAAATAAAAAAAAATGGAACTGTATCAATCTATTAGAACTGCACAGCAAAAGGAACGATTAACAAAATGAAAAGACAACTTTCTGGATGGGGGAAGATACTTGCAAATTATACTTCTGATGAGGAGTTAATACCCAAAAAAAACCCCCCAAAAACAAAGAACTCAAATAACTCAACAACAAAAACACAAACAACCTAATTAAAGAACGGACAGAAGACTTACTAATACAAATACTAATAGAAAACATTATATATACCCCTGTGCTCATTGCTGTATTATTTACAATAGCCAAGATAAGGAAACAGCTTACAAATCCAATGATGGATGAATGGATAAAGAAGTGGCCAATAAATATAATCGAAAACTACTCAGCTAGAAGTCAAAGTAAATGAGCAAACAAAAATTGTTATACAGAGAAGAGAGGCAGTTACTAGAGGAGTAGGGGTTGGGAACTTATGTGATGTGGGTAAAGGGAATCAAGTATATGGTGATGAATGGAAACTAGAAATTAGGTAGTGATCCTGATGCATTTCTTACAGAGATAAAATTATAATACTCTATATCTTAAATTTATGTAGCATTATAAATCAATGACGCCTTGATAAAATTTATTTTTGATTAATTTTATTCATTTATTTTAGTTGTCAAGTTGTAAAAATGTTGAGAATTTGCACAGGTTGGAAGGTGAGTGACTTTTACAATGTTACTGACATTGTAATTATCCTGACTGGTTGAGATGTGAGGGTAGTTGAGAGATAAGTTGTCAATTAAAAAAGAACCTCTTTTTGATGAAGACTCTGAAAAACAGACATGCAAAAGACAAGGATAGATAAAAACCTGGTTGTACTGAAAGGCCTCTCCTAAATTAAAGTTATTTGGTGGGCCTGATCATATGGGACAGAAGTGGTATAAATATAGGCACTGAATTTAAGCCAATTTGAGATGCTATGGATTTCATATCTGTGGTCCGGAAGTCCCCAGGTTTTGGTAAGAGCTGCCACAGGATGTCACTTTAAGAAGTGAAAAATCCCTTTCTGCAGGTGAATGCCTGCAAGGAATTCTTCAAGCCAAACCTCACCTGTTCTGTATTGACAGTTTCCTGATCCTTGCCAAGAGAGTCATCACCTTCCCCCTTTTGCTGCCAATTCAATTGTATGCTCATAATATTATATGTGAATTCCCCCCAGTAAATTCATATTGTGGTTGTATGTACTTGATTTGCACTGCAAATGAAGGCTTTCCATTCTCATGAAAGTTAGCACTCTTGAGGTCTGTACCTGATAAAACAATGACTTGTGTTAGGCCATAGCAAAGGCCCTGATGAAAAGTGTCTGGATATGAAGCAATGAGAATATAGGAGACTTAGAGGAAAAGTAAGTAGGACCTCATGATTCTTAGATGTAAGAGTTGCTAAACTTGAAAAAGAAGAAAGATGTTTGAATTTTGTCATTTGGGTGTCTAAGAGATTAGAAATTTTATAAATAGAGGAGCAGTTTGGGGGTCTAGTGCGAAGTTGAGAAAGATAATTAAGTTTTAGATATGTTGAAATTAATTTTACCAGACATTAAAGAGTCATTGTTCAGGGCTTCCCTGGTGGCAAAGGGGTTAAAGACAGTGCTATTAAGCTATTACCAGCCACTACAGCACAAGTTTGATATCTAGCCTGCTAGGGAGCAACCCTCCTGGCACAGCAGACCTCTCCTGCCTCACCCGCTGCTCCCCTGAGCAGTGTATTTCAGTCAGTCTGCCTGTTCTGTTCCCCACTCTGTCTCTGGAGAATCCTCTCAACCCCCACTCCACTGCACCTCAGGCTTACACCCCACTTCTTGTATGCCTAAATAAATAAATCTTAAAAAAAAGGTCATTGTTCAAATGGGAGTTAAAATTCAAACCAGCACTCAGCTTACAGTATTATGTCAGGTGGACACAAAGAATTGAAAAATGTGGGCCTCCATACTTGCAGGAATGGATGCCATCAACAAGGAAGCTTATAAGGTAAAATGTGAAGGTTAAGGGCAGCAGTGGGGAAATACCACTTTGAGAGCAAGAAGGGAATCATGGTTCCCTGAGCAGAGAGGCCAGAGAATTGGAGAAACTACGAATCTAATCATGCAGGAGAGAAATCTGAGGATCAAAGTGTAAGTAAATTCAAGGGGTCTGGGTTTCGAAATAAGGTCATTGTTGACTTTGGATGCTATTTTGATGAACTGGGGTGGAGGGATGGAATAGTATCTCAGAAGAATTGGTAGAGAGTGAAGAATGAGGTAACTATTGAGACTCGAGGCTAAAAGGGAAGTGGGTTAGAGAGTGTCTTTACATAGAGTTTCTCTTAAGTAATAATAGTGGCATGATAGGCAAGCAAAAGGCAACAGAGAATTGACTTCTAACTAACAGAAAAACAGAAAATCTTTAAGTATTTTTAAACGGTGTGATTTCTTGTGTAATTATTATAACATTTCTGCTTAGCGCCCTTTATTAGCTTTGTTGCCTGATAAATATGACCTAAAAGGCCCTCTGTTTTCTGGGTTCCATTTACTTCTCCAGTCACATTTCCTGCCTCCCACTGCCTTTCATTCCTACAGAGCTTCAGACAGTTTCCCAAATGCCTTATCCTGTTTTTTTGCGCTGGGGTTTGTAGCTTCCATGTCTTCCTATTGTACCTGAGCTTGGTGACGATATAACACTTTGCTCAAAATTGAAGATGCTCAGTGTTGACATTAACATTTCTCTCCTTCTCTCAGGTCCTTGCTACCAGGATGAACAACAGAAGAAGGACCAACAGTCCAGACAAAAAGGATTGGGGTCATTTGCAGCCTACTCAGTGCAGATTGCATCTGTTGTGTACCCAAGGCCAAGGCTATCAAGACGTTTGTCATTAGAAACATAGCAGAGTCTGTAGTCATTAGGCACATTTCAAAGTGCCTGATGAAGTCTGTATGTTCTCAAATTGTATGTGAAATAACATTACTGTGTGAGTTGTGCCATTCACAGCAAGGAAGTCAGGAAGTTCTCTTCAAATCTTAGAAAGGATTCTTATTTAGATCCTGATTTAGATCTGTGGGTACTCCCCAGTGGCGCAGCGGTTGAGCGCTGGGTTGCGAGGCTGCCTGCAGCCTCTGCAGCGCCGGTTCGATCCCCGGCGGCTCCCCGGCCACTGGAGGAGGGTCCCACATGGCGCGCAGAGCTCTCCTGCCGCCCGCTGCTCCCCTCAGCAGTGTACTTCGGTCCTTCTGCCTGCTCTCCTCCCCGCTCTGGCTCTGGTGAATTCTCTCACCCTCCTATGCTTCTGACTGTACCCAGTGCTTGTATTAAAATAAAAAAAATAGATCTGTGGGTACTGCCCCCAAAGCCCATGTAAAGGAGCTAAGTCCCAAAGGACAGAAGAAAAATTATCTTCTGGGAAAAAATAAAATAAAAATTATGCTTTGTATAGCATGTTTGAGTATATTTGTTGCCAGATAGAAAGGGAGTTGTGTATTGTCATATGGATTGTGATTACTTTAATACCACAGTCTTTTTAAGGGGGAGAGAGCTTGTCCATGAAAAATAACCTTGAATTTCTGAAAACAAAACCAAAATCATTTATTCTTTTTCCCACAGGGCTATTATTATTATTATTATTATTAAAGATTTATTTATTTATTTATACAAGCACTAGGTACAGTCAGAAGCGCGGGAGGGTGAGAGAATTCACCAGAGCCAGAGCAGGGAGCAGAGCAGGCAGAAGGACTGAAGTACACTGCTGAGGGGAGCAGCGGGCGGCAGGAGAGGTCTGCGTGCCATGTGGGACCCTCCTCCGGTGGCCGGGGAGCAGCCGGGGATCAAACCAGCGCTGCAGACAGAGGCTGCGGGCAGCTTCACAACCCAGCGCTCAACCGCTGCACCACCGGGGAGGAGGGCTATTATTTTATGTAGCACCTAGTCTAGCTCCAAGCTGGGAATATAGTTTATGCTCAATAAATGCTAAATGAACTAATAACCGAAGAGTGCAAGTTTTCATGTTGTACCCATTTTCCATTAAATTTTAATGCTTTAGTTAAAAAATAAATAAGAAAATATATAAATACTATTTTAAATTTGTAAGTAAAAAAGCTCTAATCCCCATAGTCTGCTGTAGTTTTCCATTTCGTCTGTAAATGTTAGAGTGGGCTATTTTTTCCTTTCCATTTAAAGCTCTTTCCTTTGAAGTAATTACTCTCTATTGGCTAAATTATTAGCAAGTGGGATGGGTCTTCTTTTTTTAATCTAAATGACTAAACCGAAACCAATTAAATTCTCACTGCTACAAGAAACAAGGCTTTTTATTTTATTTATATTTTTATTGAAACAACATTGCATTATTACATTATGTAAGTTTCAGGTGGGCACCATTGATATTTAACATGTGTATATACTACACTGAGTTCACCGCGAAAATAGGATAGGAAAGGAGGTTTTAGTCTCTTTATATTTGCATTTATGACCGTTGCGCTCCCGAGGGAGGCAGGGTAAAGCCCTGCCTACACCTGGTTTCAGGTTGATTATCATCAACAGAGGATTTTAACATAAAAGGTTCATTTTGTATTAAATACCCTTTTTTGGGGGGTGGAGGAGGAGGTGTTGTTGAAAATATACTCAATCAGAATTCCGCCAATTTGCATTGTTCTTTGGGGAATAGGCTTTCAAAATCGAAGGAACAAAAGAGGATTTGGCTTTCCAACCTCCCTGAGGCGGCAGCAGATTGTGCAGTAGCTACCGGGAGAAACCAAAGTATAAATTATCCAGGAGAAGGTGTGTGTGTTCAGGGGGTGGGGGAAAAGCGGGGGTAGGTAGGAGAGATGGGGCACATGCTAAAGCTCTTGTGACTTTTCTGCGAGGTACCTCCTTATGTAATATTCGCAACGAAAGCCGCTGCATCAGCATGCGTGCACTGACCAGCATTATAACCTCCCAATTTACTACCTAAAGCTGGGATACTATGGGGATTGAAGGAGGGGATCTGAGCGCCCAGCAGGGGACGGTGATCTAACCAGCAGGAAACCAGCCGCTGGTGCAGAAGTCCGGCTTAAAGACAATATCCCTCTGGCTCTGGTACCAATGGGCAGACCTCGACTGGCTGCACTGGTTGTAAGGATCAGCAGGAGAGTTAGTTTAAAAATACAGGATCTGAGGGCCTCCTTGGTGGAGCAAAGGGTTAAGCACCGCCCCATGAAGCAATCCGCAGCCTCTGCAGCACGAGTTCGATCCCCGGCAGGCCAGGGAGTAACCCACATGGCAGCAGACCTTTCCAGCCTCGCCCGCTGCTCCCCTCAGCATTGTCCTTCAGTCAATCTGTCTGTTCAGTTCCCCACTATCTCTGGTGAATCTTCTCACCCCCCGCATCTCTGGCCTGTACCCCAGTTCTTGTATGCATAAATAAATAAATCTTAAAAAAAAAACAAACCTTACGGATCTTTAAAAAAACACATAGGATCTAGATCTGATCTCTTAATATTTTTATGCGAGGGGAGGGCGAAGGCTAGGGCGTGGAAATCTACATTTAAAAACCAATACACTTCACTTATAACATTGTCCTTGTTTACTTGCTAAATTAATTGCCTTTGTAGCGGTATTTGTCACATTACGTAATTATAGTCCAAATACTGCCTGTATTCATTATATTGCATATTCGATGACGATCGCTCATTAAAAACAGGCTGCAAGTTTATACCTTTAAACATCAATCTTATCTCCCCACAGCCCTATTTCCTGCAAATCAGTTTGACTTTTTTAGATTCCACATAATCGCGATTAGAAATCTGAATTTTCAGTTGGCGCTCCGGGCATTCTGAGACAATGGCTTGGGGCCCTCGCACCGAGCACACCCCCCTGAGAGCGCCCGGGAACGCGTTCTCCAGCAATGGGCGCGCGCGCCTGACGCGGAACTGCGCGCGGTCGCGAGCCCGCCGCTCCCCAGCAACGGCGCATGCGCACGCTAGGCTTCCAGCGGCGCCGCGCAACTTCGCGGGCCGGGCTCTTCCAATCGGAGCCCGGCGTTCTCCGAGTGCGTATCCCGGAGCGGCGGGCTGTAGGGCGGGAGGAAAGGGGCCGCGGGAGGGCGGGGCGCGGCGCGGCGCAGTCGTCAGGCCGGCGACGATCGGCCAAGGTCTGCGGGGGAAGTCGAGTCTTCCCAGCTCCCGGAAGTGGCCGTTGTAAACTTCACCTCCCTGGGGGTTGTCCCCCTCCAGTCCCCGTTTGCTATTTGTGTCTCCTCCCTGGGTCCTAGAGTCCGTCAAGTTTCAACAGTTTTTGTTCCCTCCCCTCCCCCGCGCCTACCGCGCTCGACCTGGGCCTTTTACTACCCTGATTTGAAGCTACCCCTGGGGTCTTGGGTGTGCGGTGTGGACTACCGGAGCCCCTTGAGGTAACCACGGGATGCGGGGCTTCGAGGCATCCTAAACTTGGGCAGTGTTGAGAGGAAAAGTGTGGGGCGCTGCAGCCAGGACTGTGAGGATCCTGATTTAGTTTGGGGATGTGCCTCTCGTCTGCGGGGATACGCCTCCAAGATCTTGGGCTGGGCCTTTCCGCCTGCTTGGAGGAAGAGTGTCCTGGAGCATCCTAGCCAGAGACCGCTGCACAGTGCCCTGAAGATTGATTGAGTAGGAGCAGGGGGCAGGACCCGGACCGCTGAACCTGGACCTGCTTTTTAGTTTACAACTCAGACTGTGGGACTTCCTCCCTCATGAAATCTGTCAGCACTGAAAGGACAAGGACCACTTCCTTTTTCGATTTTAGGAAAAAAAAATTCCGGCTACCCACTACACATTCATTTTTTGATAAAAGAATGAGTTGTGCTAGTCTGTAGCTTCTATTGCTTTTACCCTCCAGGACTCTTAGGAGACTTAGGAAAGCTGACTGAGTTTTTCTGAGGTTGTAAATGTTGTGCAGAAGTGGAGCCTTCTTTTGAGTGTTTTTTATTCTATCGTGATGTTTATTGTAGGCCACTACATATTTATTCGTTCTGAGAAGATTCAAATGACATTGCGCAGTTTTACTCAAGAAACAATTTCAGTTGGTGGGTGTCCAATTCTTTGGAATACATGGCCTATCGAAGATTTATAGTTCTCATAATCTCAGCGACAACCCAACATGTCACTTATCTTAGTGAACAGTTAGTGCCTAGTAACAACTAAACAATGGTACAGCAAGAGATGAACAACATGGTTTGCTTGAACTGAAGGGGCTGCAAAGGCAATGCCACCTGCTAAAAGGAAAGATGAAGTCATTTCAGTCGAGCTTTCTGGATTAGCCCTAGTCCATATATCAGCTATCAATTTAGGCAAATCACCTAAACTCTCTAGGCATTATAGTCTTTATCTTTCAAAGTGGTAGTATTTGGTCTCTAAAGTCCCATTTATCTCTAAAATCCTTTGTCTCAGCCCTGTTGTCTTGGTTTTGGCTTGAGGAAAGAGCCAAACATCCCCTTTAAGGGTGAAATAAAAAAATGTGCAGACACCCCCCAAAACAGATGTAGAGACTGTTGAAGAGCACGTGGTTTTATCAGAGTGAGCCAGATGTGGGCTTGAATTCTTAGCCTCTTAGTGGATATCTTTTTACACAACTTATTCAGTCTCTTCAAGCCTCTGTTCTCTGTGACAGGTACATAATTATCTCATAGGTTTATTGGGAGGATTTAATGAGATGGGGTGTGCTTAGCTTAGTACTTGGCATGAAGTAAGTGCTCAATAATAGTCATTTTTACCTTTTCATTCATTCCCCTGCAACCCTCCCTGTCCTCTGGTCTGTGCAGACACTGAGAGATGAATCCATTCTGAGTAACCCACTGAGAACTCAGAAGAGAGGTAGGAATACTGTCCTAGTAGTGCTTGGAAATCTAAAGTAGAATCATTTTTCTGTCTTGCACTTACTCTCAGGATGTCCTGATCATTGGCCCCCTGGCCTCAATTGTCCTAACACCTATTCTAAAAAACTTCCCTCTGAAGAGTGTTATATATATCATCGCATCATCTATTTTAGTAGGTTTGGTGAAAATAGTGCAATGTTGCTACAAAGAAAAGATTCATCTATTAACACTTTAACATAAAAACTGATTTAAGCCATTTTACTAAATGATACTGATTTATCCATCACTGCTACATGATAGCCTGCTTTTGGTCCAGGTATGTGGCTGTGCCAGCAAGTCTGATAATCCACTGGAGGATGAGTCATTTTTCACTAAGCAGACCCTGATTTGTACTTAGTTTGGAAGAGGGGAATAATCTGTGTTTGAGAAATCTGTGGTAGGGAGCAGAAATGCTTCCCTTACAAGCTCACATCACCTGCATGTTCCCTGAGTAGGTGAACCATGCTCAAAGGCTATAGCAAGACACACAACAGAGTCAGCCAGATTGGATTTGAATCTTTAGTGTCACTTATTAGAGGTGCAGCCTGAACAAGTGACTGAATATCTTTAAACTCGTTTCCTCAGGTATAAAGTGGGAATATTAAAAGTATCTTCCTTTTGTGGCTGATATAGAGTGAAATGAGACTATAGAAAGTACTAAGCTTGATGCCTAGAGAAAGGATATTTGTCACATGATGAATACAAGGAGTGGCTTTGAGGTATCAGATCATTAGTTGATAGTAATGAATATTTTCAAATGGAAAACATTAAAGCATTATACAGATACTGAAGAAGAGAAAGACTGACATTGATTGCATATTTAAGAGACTAGTTGCTTATATAGATTAGCCAAATTATTATTTATCATGTGGAGTTAATGAAGTTTCAAAGAAAGCTATGTACATATATTTATATGGGGACGTTGCAGTTGTTTAACTTAGCTTGCCATTCCACTGATAATTTCATTACTGTACCTGCTACTTTATTTTCCTCATCATTCCCTTCTGCCTTTTCACCCTCCTGGAATATAGGGGAGATTTTGCTACATCTTATTTGCCATGTTTAATAGCATGGAAACCCCATCTTAGTTTAAATTCAACCACAGACCTCATTCCCCTTAACTGACAAGCCTTGCAAAAACAGTTAAACCCTTGTACCCTGATGACATCAGGAGCTGATGAGAGCGAGAGAGAGTGAGAGAGAGAAAACGAGAGAAAGAGCAAAAAGAGAGAGAGAGAGAGAGAGAGAGAAAGTGAGCTAAAGGAGACTTTAGACAGAATTTTTTAAAAGTTGATTGTTTATAAAAAGAAACCTTGTAGCTATAGGCAATCAGAGTCAATTCTCTCCGCCTTCTGGCAACTGCAATCTACTTTCTGTTTTTAGGGACTGGCCTGTTACAGACATTTCATATAAATGGAGTCATGTAATATGTGGCCTTTTGTGTCTGACTGCTTTCAGTTAGCATAATGTTTTCAAAGTTTATTCATGTTTTGGCATTTTATGGTTGAATAATTTTGTAATATATTGATCAGTGGGTGGGCAATTAGTTTGTTACTACCTTTGGCTATCATGAACAATGCTGCTATAAACATTGATGTGCAAGCTTCCGTTTAAGTCCAGTAATTATTTTAGAATATGTCTTGGTATTGGTTGCATTGTGTCAGTATTCTCAGAAGGTTTTTACCCCTCCAACATATAAATTAAAATCTTTTTGCGTTTCAGGAAAGTTTTGTTGAATTACAATTGTATTGTTTCTGTTACCTTGCATCAATCTCCTATTGATATTTCCAGTACATTCCTGTTGCTGCATGTTGGTGATTCTTTGTCAGTATTTTATCACTTCCTCCCAAATCCTTTTGACCTCTCCCCCCCTTTTTTTACTCAAAAGTTTTCCTCTTTTTTGTTTCATATATCTTTTGGTGGGTCTGTTTACTCTTGTGTTCCTCTAATTTATCACTGAAATGACTTTTTATTTCTCCTTCTTCCTGATCCCCGTCACCTTATTTCTGAGTTTTAAAATTTTGATCATGTATTTTCATGTTATACCATTGTGTTAATGTCTTTTAGTTCATTTTGAAATAGTACATATAGTTTTCATCTCTTGTGGACTTACCTTTCTGTCATGCTTTCATTTGTAGGATTCTGCTCTGTTCTTTATTCCCATTTTTCTTTATATTATCATTGTATGGTATCTGACCACTTTTTTGTTGCTTATTTTTCTGGAAGATTCATTTACTTGGTCTTTGCAAATGGGGCAAGGTACAGGAATGATTTTCTAATTTTATGGAACTTTGTCTTATGTTATTTTTTGGAATGTTAAAAACATTGGTGACTTGCTTTCTGAAATTTCTTGTCTCTGTCCTCCTACAGTCTGGTCTGGTTGTTTGCTTTGTTTTAATTTTTCCTATCCTGTTCAATTTTGATTTATCCCAAGCGTTTTCTCTTAGTATGAATCCTTGTCTGGGAAGGGGTCCTTGACAGGTCAGGTTGTTTTTTTTTTTAAGATTTATTTATTTATTTATGCATGCAAGAGCTGGGGTACAGGCCAGAGTCGCGGGGTAAGGGGAGGGTGAGAGGATTCACCAGCGATAGAGTGGGGAACAGAACAGGCAGATTGACCAAAGTACACTGCTGAGGGGAGCAGCGGGTGAGTGCGGAGAGATCTGCTGCACCATGTGGGTAGCTCCCTGGCTGGGGATTGAACTCGTGCTGCAGTTGCTGAGGATAGCTTCATAGGTTCTGTTTTAACTCTTGTGCCAACAGGGAGGCCCCCGACAGGTCATTTTTGAGAGTTCATGAGGCTGGATTTTACCAGCTCATTTAAGACTGTCTTATCATATGCCTGTTTTCAGTGTCAACTCTTGGAATGGGCAGACTTCTCCAAGTTTCATCTACCGCTCTCAAGATGTCTGGTAGTGCTTTCAACTAAACATCTGTTGGTTCTTTGCAGGTCTTATCACATATAACTTCTTGTTTCCTTTTGATTTCTTCTCTATAGATACCTTTAATCCTAGGCAGGTTTTGTGGCCGTTATTGGTATTAGTGGTTTGTTCTTATTCATTTGTATTTTGTGGTTCATTTTTTTTTAAAAGATTTATTTATTTATTTGTTTGTTTATACATACAAGCACTGGGTACAGTCAGAAGCACGGGAGGGTGAGAGAATTCACCAGAGCCAGAGCGGGGAGCAGAGCAGGCAGAAGGACGGAAGTACACTGCTGAGGGGAGCAGTGGGCGGCAGGAGAGGTCTGCGCGCCATGCGGGACCCTCCTCCGGTGGCTGGGGAGCAGCCGGGGATCGAACCGGTGCCGCATAGACTGAGGGCAGCTTCGCAACCCAGTGCTCAACCGCTGCGCCACCGGGGAGGCCCTGTGGTTCATTTTTAAAAAAGATTTATTTATTTATGCATACAAGAGCTGGGGTATAGGCCAGAGATGCGGGGTTGGGGGTGAAAGAATCCACGAGAAACAGAGTGTGAAACAGAACAGGCAGACTGACCAAAGTACACTGCTGAGGGGAGAAGCGGGCGAGACAGGAGAGGTGTGCTGCGCCATGAGGATTGCTCCCTGGCCAGCCAGGGATTGAACTTGTGCTGCAGAGGCTGCGGATTGTTTCATAGTGTGGTGCTTAACCCCTTGCGCCACCATGGAGGCCCTTGTGGTTCATTTTGTTCTAAGTGTTGCCCATGATTTTCTAGTTTCTCAATCTAGTTACCTTAGAAAGGATTTTTACAAATGCCTTCATTTAAATTAATAAGGAATTCAACTATAGAGAAAACAAAGAGATGATAAGAGACACACACAAGCAGGGCTCATTGATAACCCATTTTTGTATTTTACCTGTTATTCAACATCTTTTTTAAATTTTCTTTTAAATTCCACCAAGAACATTTTCAAGCTTCTTATCCATATTAGTTTTCATTACTGTGTACAAGTTATCACAAATTCAGTGGCTTAAAATAGTTTCTCATTTATTACCTCACAGTTCCTTTTGGTCAGGAGTCTGGGCATAGCTTAGTTGGACCCTCTGTGCAGAGTTTCCCAAGGCTTCATTCAAGATGTTGGCTGGGTTGTGTTCTCATCCACAGGCTTGACTGGAAAAATCTGTTTCCCTGCACATTCAGCTTGTTGGTAGAATTTATTTCCTGTTGGCATCTATTTGACTGAGGGATCTGGCTCTCTCTACTACCTGTGGTTGAGGCTGCCTTCAGGTCCAGGAGCCTGCCAGCAGTTCCCTGCCTTGTGAGTCTACTCCATGGGCTGATCATAGCACGACAGCTTGCTTCTTCAAGGTCAGCAGGAGAGAGTCATTTCAGTCTGCTAAGACAGTCTTATATAACATAATGTAATCTTGGTAGTGGCATATTTTGTTGGTTAGAAGCAAGTCACAGGTTCAGCCCAGAAACGAGGAGGGTGTTATATACAAGAGAGAAACACTGGGGGCAGAGATTGTGGGGGACCATCTGTCAACCACATTGTCTGTACTAATGATCTGGAAATCAATGAAGCTTGTTTCTGGGCTGTAGGAGACACTTTCTCTTTAGAAGCCATTCAGATTTGAGGATGTTAGATGCCAACGGAATGCACTGAAAACTGATTCTTCAACTTAGCTTTCTTGAAACGTTTGTTAAAATTTGGTAAACTCTCTCTTCCCATACAAAATAAAATGAAAAATAACATATCTTATTAAGTCCTGCCTATGTAAATTCTTTTCCTGTGAGTTCGTTTGTGCCAGTTGTAACACATATGCACATACATGTAAGTGTGTATTTCACAAAAACAGAAACATTGTATATATGTACTTTTAAGCCTGGGATATTATTCTGAAGTATATAGAAGAGTCCTTTTCTTCTAGGTTCTAATTCTTTTACTTCCATTTTGGAAGACAGTTTTTCTGGAGTCTGACCTTTGGGAGCATAGTGGTAAGGTGAAAAGATTTTGGTACTTGGTATCACAGGAACTTCATTGAGGCTTTAGTGTAGTTCCTCATTTAGTAGCTGACTGGCCTTAGAGAAGTTGTTTAGCTACTCTGCATCAGATGAATTTCCTTAATTGAAGTGTGCTTGATAAACTTGGGATAAAATATGGTGCAACTGTATTAACAATCACTTTGTAGAAAGAACTTGGACTTTAGATAGTTATAGAATCTTGATCCTGTAACTGTGACCAGGCAAGTGACTTGTAATATTATAGATTTCCCCCTTGGAAAATGGGATAGTTTCCACCTTACAGTGTTTTAATGATCAGAGTTCTGTATGTAAAATATCAATTACAGTGCTTAACACTGAAGTAGGTGCCAAATAAATTGATGACAGTGGTATTTGTGTATTAATATTCCTGAACTTAGTTTTTTAGGTCCCTGGAGAAACAGGATGCCTGTCTTCCCATCTTTGGTTAAAATTCCATTGTTTTATTCTATATCAAGCTATTCCTCAATCAGTTACTTGAATTATTGACTGTATTCAATATCCCTTGCTATCTACCTGTAGGAGCCATTAGTCAGTTCTCAGCACCATGGCTGAGTCTATATATCAGTCTCTTCCCTTTCAGTTATCTCTTTGAGGCATATTTATTTACAGCAGGGACAGAACTGTTAAGGGCTTTTTTTTTTTTTTTTTTGTCTTCTAGATATCCTAGTACATCCACAGTTTTGCTAGACAATTCTTATATATTTTTTCTAGACCATGTCACTCCAAGTGATATAACCTACTCCCTTTATTAGGGATCATTTTATTTTCTCTTGGGATTCTGTGTTCAGTTATAGACATTGGCAGTGATCGAGCAAATATATGTGCTGTGTGTATTATTTGAGTCTCAAATAGTTATCAGCCTAGGCTCAGAGAGTTTAAGTGATTTGCCCATGGCCATGTACTTGTAAGATTATTTGTATCCTAACTCAGATTTCTCTGACTCTAGACGTCATGGTCTTAGGATATTGGACTTATAGGAATACTAAGAGACACTTACTGTATTTTAATATTTGTGTCTATTTGTATTTAATTGTTGTTATCTTTCTGTTTAAAATGTTTACCCAGAGATTCCTTCATATTACTGTGAAGAAACTTACCTAAATTGGTTGGCTCTGTATAATTTGGAGTATCTCCCACAGAAGAGGATTCCAGAGAGAAAGCCATAGTAAGTAACCAAAACTTCCTCTTCTTTATCTTTAATCCTTTGGGAGAAGGATTGAAAATCACTATGGGGGTCTTTTGTTTGGCATATTTTATTGTGACATTACATTAAAAATACCTCATTTTATTAGAAGGGCCTTGGGAACCCATGGATTTTCTTGGACTTTACTTTCTTTCAAACTCAATTTTATTGCCTAGTCTCTACATATTCCTTTTGCAGTTCAAGAATAATTTGTCACTCTTTTATTATAATTTTTTTCATTTGAGAAATGCAACAAAAACATTCACAAACAAAACAAGAAAAAAACTCTGATTATGAGAACCAAAATTATGATAACCAGAGGAGAAAGGGTGTGAGGGGTAGGGAAGATGAGTAAAGAGCATCAATTGATTTGATTTGGTGGCGCTCATAATGTAGCATATACACATGTCAATCTATAATGCTATATTCCTAAAAGCTGCATAATATTTATAACCAATGTTAAATGTTACTTCAATAAAGAAAAGTCTAATTGTGTAACCTCATTCTTATAAGAAGGAACATCTTTGTAACATTTTGTCATTTTTTCTTCTAATTTTTTTCAAAAAAGAAATAGTACATTATAGCTTCTAAAAATAAACATTCACATATTTGTTATTCAGTAATTTTAAAAATACAAATAAATTGAGGGTCTCCCCTGTTGGCGCAGCCTCTGCAGCGCTGGTTTGTTCCCCTGCTGCCGGCGAGGGTCCCACAAAAACAAAAAAACAAAAAAACAAAAAAAGCAAATAAATTGAAAGAAAGAAAAATCATCTATAGTTAATAGAATTCACATGGATAACAATTGTTGTATTTTGTTTCTATTTTAACAGATTTCAGCCCATCTAATCTATAAGTCACAAACATCTTGAAAAGTTTAATCATCAATAACGAAGTATATTGTTAGGAAGCAGTGGGATATCTTGAGAGTGTTGTTGAAGACTTATCATGAATTCAAACCCTTCAAGTAACTCCACTGGTGATACCCAAAGGTAAGCCTCCTAGTTCCAATTAGTTCAAGAATGCTTTTGGATGTCAGGTACAGGGAGAACTAAGTGATTGAAAGAGCTGGTGGTAGGAATTCTCACGGTTTGTGAAGGAAAGCAGAAATTTCATGGACTGGAGCAGCAGGAGCAAAGTCTCATGGGAATTATCAATAGAACTGGATTTGGATACCTTGTGTGGCTCTTTATTTCTTTTTTAAGTCAATCCACAAAGTTACACTAGGTGATTTGCTCCTGTCCCTTCAAACTTGTTTATTTTTTCTACTTCTCTAAATCTTCTTCAAGTATTTCTGCTTACTCACATTTGGGTGTGGTCATTATATTTAGTTGGCCATAATTTTTGTGGCTCTAATTCCTTTTCTATCCTAATTGCTAGAAATCTAATTTGTGACTTCTCTTTAACATTTTATAAGGTTTACCCTCTGCTACTAACTGCTCCTTTACTTTGAAATTATATTCCAAGAATTGCTATTATCTTTTTTTGTACCCTTTTTTTTTTTTTTTTTGCCTTTGGATGCCTGCCTTGGGCCTGTTGGGTGGAGTCCATAATGTAAAACTGAGCCATTTCAGAAAGTGCAACGCCAAGTATGGTTTAGAAAGAAATTGTTATGGAAAATGAAAGTAAATGGTTAGTAATTCTTATAATCATGTAACAGTAATTTTCTGTGAAATCTAATAATAAAACAATTGGGGTTATATTTTTTCTGTTCAAAATTTTTTTTAGTAATCTATATATTTTACAAAAGCATCATGGGGAGTACTCTTTGTTCATTTTAGTTTAGAATAATTGATTTAGCTCACCTGTTTATAGCAAGAATATGTGGGGATGGAACAAGACCATGACTAACTGTTCTTACCCTATAAATAGGATTTGCTATATAAATATTTTATATCTATCTTTAGAAGCTACCTTTATGGAGCAAGGTAGGGAATAAGTGGATAAAACTTTTTTCTGTGTTGACTTTGCTGAAAATTAATTAAACATATACATATGAGTTTATTTCTAGAGTTTTCATTTGTGGTACAGTGATCAACTTCCCTCTCACCCTCCATTTGATTATTTTTGATTTTTTTTGTCTTTCATCTTCTATGCATCTAAACTTCTGTCAATATTTGGCTGTCCATATTTAAAAGTAGGGACCTAAAAATATAATCAGAAACTCAATGTATAAAGATTTTTGTGTGGCATTCTTGGTAGGGTGATCTGGCTAAAAACCATTTAGCTGGAAAATGCTAGTATCAGCAACTTTAGGTCTTTTTCTCCTTGCTGCTTAGCTTCTCCAGGGAACAGTCTTCTAGTTTCTGCTTGTCTGCTATTTTTCTGGCAGACAAGAAGTATTACATGCCCAGGTCTCTCACTTATAAAACTTTTTACTTGAAGTCCTTCTTTATAGTATGAAACCCTTCCCACTTTTGTATCTTATGTCTTCAGAGGTCTCTATTTTATGTTCTCTAGGGAAAAAAACTCTAGTGTTGTGCTAGCGTGGGGGGGAGATTGGTAACTAGTTGTGTGGTCTATGGAGCAGAGGATCTAAAAATTTTAGACTTTTAACCAATTCTCCTGTTTTCTGCTCTACTTTTACCCCCATTTCAGAATTTTTGCCTATTACAGAGCTTTTGAGGGGCTCTGGTAAAAATTAGATTGCTTTCCCCACGGAAAGCAATATTGGCTTATAGTCAGTGTCCTTAGGTAAACCAGTTACCATTTGCCCACCTGCTTTCCAGTTTCCCATATTTTTGCTATTGCTTCATCTTTTGTACTCTTTATCATTATATGAGTTTATACCTCTAAATTCTCTTCACTGTTATTTTAATGTTTTTTGGGGGGGTGTTGGGCAAGAGAGTCTATTTTTAATTAGGAATATATTGTTTTATTTATTCTTTTTAATAATATGTATTACATTTGTATTAAGTAAAATTTATTATTTAAAAAGGAAAAAAAGGGAAGAAATCAGTGTTTACTCAAACTATCCAGTTTGTGATAGGATCAATCTTTAAGAATCATTCTTGAACAATGTGGTGGTTTCTCAGTGGACAATGGTTTGTTTCTAGTTACATACTGCTTTGTTTTCCTACCTACCTTTTGCAGTGGACTAGATTGTAAATTTTGTTAGGGCAAGGACCATATCCTATCCCTGTGGTTTTTGAAAAATAAGTATCCAGAAGTATCAGAAATGCTGTGAAGTATGCTTAGTGAGATTTATATGTATTCTGAACTTATTTTATAGGTTGAAAAATGCTTCAGCTGATGTAAGACAAATGCTTAAAAATGAAACAGAGTTGGATATTGCAGCTGATCTCAGAAAGAAACTCCATCGGGCTAAGAAAGAAAAATTAGAGATAACAACTAAGCACAATGCAGAGGTAGAATTTATTTTCCTTTCAAATAATGTTAAAATTAGAGTTTGATTATTTTAAATTTATTTTATTTTACAA
The DNA here is from genome assembly GCF_964194135.1 of Talpa europaea. Taxonomy (NCBI): domain Eukaryota; kingdom Metazoa; phylum Chordata; class Mammalia; order Eulipotyphla; family Talpidae; genus Talpa; species Talpa europaea. The sequence continues at coordinate 24,923,719 of NC_140074.1, read as the reverse complement.
ATACCATCTTAACATTTGTTACCATAGTGTTTTTATGCTTTAAAAGGGAATTATCATTATAAACCCTTGTTTTAGTATAGTCGAATTATATAGGAGGATTAAAGTAGAAATTCAGTGAATTATGTGTCTTATATTATCTGCAAATTATTAATTTTAATGGACTAAATACTAATTGACAAATGTACCTGGTAATGAAAGGATTTATAAATTGGACTTTTTTGAAATTATTATGTAGGTTTCTTTATGATCACAATCTGGAAAAAAATCTTTCTTAAATAGTTGATATGAATATAGAATTTTTACTCAGTATAATTTATTAGTTAACAGATACTTTTTGTTTTGTTATATCATTAAAGCATTTGTTTTTAAAGATTTATTTATTTATGTATACAAGAACTGGGATACAGACCAGAGGTGTGAGGGGTGAGAGGATTCACCAGAGACAGAGTGGGGAACAGAGCAGGCAGACTGACTGAAATACACTGTTGAGCAGCAGGTGAGTCAGGAGAGGTCTGCTGCACCATGTGGGTTGCTCCCTGGCTGGGGATCGAATTTGTGCAGCGGTGGCTGTAGAGAGCTCCACAGGTTAAGTCTTAACCTCTGCGCCACCAGGGAGACCCCTATAGCATTTGTTTTTAATTAGTACATGTATATAAATGTGTGTGTGTATGTATTCCAAGGACAGTAGTTCTATTTCCTTTCTAAAATAATTCGTAAATTATATCCTTATATTTCTTCTGTGTGTTGTCTTTTTTCTTTTTCTTTATTTAAATCTTATCCATTGTTAAAGCTCAACTTAGGCAGCCCAGTATAGTGAAAAAATTTGAGTTACACAGACCTGGAGTCATTCCTGGCCCTTTTGTTTATAAGATATGTGACACTGGGCAAGTTATTTTATCCTGTGCATCACTGGTTTCTCATTGTGAAATGCTGGTCCCAAAGGTTTATGATAATTAAAATACAGTTTGTATAGTACCTTTGCACTGTAACTGACAGAATTTATTGAGCCTCCCTGGTGGCGCAAGGGTTAGCATTGCAGCCTGTGAAGCTGTCTGCAGCTTCTGCAGCATGCGTTTGAGCCCCGGCCAGAGAGCAACCCACATGGCGCAGCAGACCTCTCCAGCCTAGCCCACTGTTCCCCTCAGCAGTGTATTTCCTTAAGTCTGCCTGTTCTGTTCCCCACTCTGTCTCTGGTGAATCCTCTTTACCCCGCATCCACCCTCTGGCCTGTACCCCAGCTTTTGTATGCATAATAAATAAATTTAAAAAAAAGAATTTATTGACAGTTAAGAATAAACAGTGTATTTTCCTTCCCTTTTTTGCTAAATTCTCACGCTAGGAAATCTTTTCAAGTCTCCTTGTTTGAAACTGATTACTCTTTTCTTTGTTCACCCACATATTGCTGTTATAGATACTTTAGAATGAAAACATTTATTTTATGCTTAACTCCATATAAGATCCCTGAGAGATGAAAGCAGTGACCACACTTTCTATCTGTCCTATTACTTACTGGGATGTGGTAGGCCCTCAGTTACTTGTGTTTTTGAATAAATGCTTGGAGAAGTATCTTTTTCAGGGTATCTAAGGATCAGTAGTTTCCAGTTAAATTAACAAGAAATGTCTATATGTTTTATTTATATTTACAGTGGCATTTGAGATAATTTATAAGTAACTGAAGTAACTGCTTCCACTTATGTTATCATGATACATATTGAATATAAAGTGGTATTTGTTAAATATAGGCTAATTGCTTAAAACCTCCAAAATGTAATTTTAAAAATCAAATGTACATTTTACTTGAGAATATTAGTGTGATATTAATCATTCATCTATTAAATATATTCTCCTATAGATTCATAATTGTCATCAAATTTCTCTTAGAACACTATTTGTTCTTTTATTTGATCAAAATATTTTGAAGTTATATGGCTAAATAAAACATCATTACCTAATATGAGTCAAATCATGGAAACAAATAAATGAAATAATGAGAATGAATTATCATATAAACTTGGAGCTGAACCAATTACAATGGACTGCTTTGAGAAAATTATCTCTCTTCCCTGAGATAATTTCGAATCTCAGATATATTTTACAAAGCAAGGCAGGGGGAATAAAACTAAGAAAAAAAATTAATTAAGACCATATATTTGCCTTTATTAGATATCCAGAATACTAAGGCACTGTGTTGGCTGATGGGCACGAAATGTGTTGAAAATGACTTTGCTGGAAATTTTATTGTTGTGGGGTTCTTGGAAAAGTTATTTAATTTTCTATCTCAGGTTTTGATAGGTTTTTGTTATTTGGTATCTCATACATTTAATAGAAAGGCTAAATAGTACCAACATTCTTCATAGGTGAGATACAAAGAAATATACCTTAATACACGTTTATGAGAAATTTGCAGAGCTGTGGCAGTTCTTATTCTAAGGCTACAAGTTGGTATTTACCACTTGTGTCGCATGTTCCCCTTCTCCTCTGCCAGCGTTTGTTTGCCTTGGTGGAGTGACCACACTTCGATTTGTATAATGTTTGATTCCTTAATGATACCGCCTCTGTTAGATCTCTGTGGATATGTATATACTGCAAGTTATACCACTGGATTTCCGTGTTTCCATCGTCTTTCCTGCCTCTCTATTTCCATGGTAATAAGGATCAGCCACCCCACCCAAAATAGTCTCAGTTTCCAATTTAATGGATTTCTTAAAAGTATTTTTGTTGTGGTAAAATATGTAAACTAACATTTGCTATTTAATCATTTCAAAGTGTTATATTTAGTTATATTTAAAGTACTGTGCAACCATCACCAGTATCTATTTTAATTTTTTTCCCTTCTTCCAAACAGAAACTATTTGCCCATTAAGCATTAATCATTCACAGTCCTGGTAACCTCTAATCTACTTTCTGTATTGTGAATTTGCATATTCTATGTACTTACCACATGTGGGCAGCACCATACAATATTTGTCTTTCTGTTCCTGGCTTAATTCACTAGGCATATGTTTGCTAGGTCCACCATGTTGTAGCATGTATGAGAATGGATCATTTTTTGTCACCTGGCAGAAGTATTTACCCTCTGGGAACTAAGATTTATTCTTAAAATTTATTTTTTTTAATATATTTTACATCATTGTTCATATTTGTAAATGTTTGCTTTCTCCTGTCAGATGTAGTCCCTGTAAAATTCCCACCATCCATTCACCCATGCACCATCACCATAGTCCCTGGTGCTCTTCCCTCTCCTGTTTTGATGCCTCTCTGAACTATCATAGCATTTTTATCTCTTTTATAAAACTTACCCCATATGCCTTTCTGTAGCATTTAATACCTTGTGAACAGGTGCTCTATAATATTCATTTTTATATATTTTATTTCACTCTACTTGATGCATAGCAAGTATTTAATATTATTTAATGAATTGCCACGGACCAGCACAGCAGTAGACGATGAGGCCACCTCAGGGTTGAGAGAAGCGTGCAGGGTGGTTAGGGCGTTGGTGAAAGAAATGACAAACAGACACACTTCAAGAGTGAAAATCTGAGTGTGATTTTCTTTGAGTTTGTGACCAGTATATATATGTTTTCCAAAAGCACAGGAACAATGAATATCAATGAAATCAGCTTGCTCATGGGCTCAGCCTATCACCAACAGGGCGGTGATCTACATCTGGACTCAGCCTCATTCCTAAGTAGATAGACCATTAGTTTTGTTTTTAAACTATATAATCGTATTTTTTATTAACTACTTTTTTTACCTATACTATATTTTAATTATTACAGGGTTTAGTAATGTTTCATTTGAGTCAGCCTTGTTTTAAGGATTTCATATGATTTTTTAATTAACAAGCAATGACCTTTATAGAAGAAAGAAGGAAGTTTAGAAAGACAATAAGGGATTAAAGTTTGTAGTTCTAGAAAGACGGGATAAGGTTATTTAGGATTCTTGTAGTGGTTCCTGGTGGTTTATCTTTTGATAAACTTCTGTCTTTTCAGGGAACTTTGCTGTACTTCCCCTGCTTCAGGGTGTTTTGCTGTTCTCCCCCTGCGCGCTGGTCGCCCAGCCGGACCTAGGGATGGTTAGCCCTAAAGGTCACTGCAGGGGGAGGTGCAGCAATGAATCATTGATTATCATGAATTTTAGAGTGGGAAAGGACTTTATAAATTACCTAGTTCACACTCTGACTTGTCTTCTGTCATGCCACTTCATGGATGGGTGTTGGATGCAGTAGGTTTAGTTATTAGTTCATTAAAATCCCTGAAATATTGGCACTTTAATTATTTTATGCTCAATCAATAATATTATAATCAGGAGAAATAATATTGACAATACTTACCAAACTATATTTTGATGCACTTTGCTTTTTGATTTTACTTAAAGAATAGAAGAAAGTAAAGATGAATTTTTAAGTGCTTACTCTGTGTCATGCATTTTTTTTTTTCATTTCTTAGATACGGCTTTCTGATTAAAGCTTGTGTTTTTATTTTTATAAAAAGTTCATGCAAGAATTTTTTTGTTTTTGTTTTCTAATGAATTCTCTAAAATAACAAAATTAATGAGTGTCATGTGGTGAGTAAGGCTAGAGATTTCTTTCCAGTCTTTCAAAAAAGTATAAATTTATAAATTTTTGTCTTATAAATATTATAGTAACAAGCTTCTCTAAGAAATTTAAATGTTTGAGTAAATGATCTCATTAGTTTGGAGACTCAGCTTAATATTGGTTCATGGTATTGGAAATCTGTTTTTAGCTGACAAGCTATGAAAGCCAGATTGCCAAGCTACGATGTGAAGTTGAAAAAGGAGAGGCATTGCGTCAAAGTCTGGAGTATGACCTGGCTGTTGCTAGAAAAGAAGCTGGTCTTGGAAAACGGGCTGCTGAAGAAAGATTAGCTGAGGCCCATAAAATCCAAGAAAAACTCTGTGGTAAGACTATTTCTATCTCTTCTGGTGCTTAGGGTTGTGACTCAATTTATATCTTTGTTCACTGTTGTATACTCGTTTCATACTGTGTCAGAGTATTGACTCACTGACCTTTGATGCATAGACTGGTGGATATATGTAAAGTCTCTGGCAATTATGTGAACATGTACCTACTTTACATTAGTTTTAAAAATTTTCTGCAGGTGTGGAAAAAGGTCTCAAAATTTTGTTAATCACGTTTTAGAGCACTTATCCTGGCTGGGGATAGAACTCATGCCTCAGGGGCTGGTGATAGCTTGATAGTGCTGAGACTTTAACCTCTGTGGCACCAGGAAGGTCCCTCACTCTATATTCTTAATTCAGTCTTCTATCAGTGGCCACTTAGATTTTTTCCATGTTCTAACTATTGTAAATAATGCTCAATAAATTGTAGAGCATATAATTTTTTGTTGGTGGTTTCATGTTCTACAGATAGATGCTCAAAAGCAGAATTGCTGGGTCATATAGTACTTCTATTTTTAGTTTTTTGTGGCAAATCCAGATTGCTTTCCTAAATGGCTGTACAGTTTACATCCCCATCACATTGTATTAGAATTCCTCTTTTTTTGCATCCTCACTAGCACTTGTTTTTGGAGGACTTTTTAATTTGGGTCACCCCATGGGTGTGACATGTTATTTCAAATTGTGATTTTTTAAAAAAGATTTATTTATTTATTTATACAAGCACTGGGTACAGTCAGAAGCGTGGGAGGGTGAGAGAATTCACCAGAGCCAGAGCGGGGAGCAGAGCAGGCAGAACGACCGAAGTACACAGCTGAGGGGAGCAGCGGGCGGCAGGAGAGGTCTGCGCGCCATGTGGGACCCTCGCCGGCGGCCGGGGATCGAACTGGCGCTGTAGAGGCTGTGGGCAGCTTTGCAACCCAGTGCTCAACCGCTGCGCCACGGGGAAGGCCCTCAAATTGTGATTTTTGACCTGTATCTCCCTTATTAAAAGTAAAGATGTATCTGCAAGCCTTCTGAATAGCCTTAGTTGGGTTTTTTAATTGTTAAATTGAATAAGTTTTTTTCTATATCTTACATTTAATCCTTTGTGGGTTGTATAATGTGTAAATATTTTTACCCATCAGTAAGATTAAATCTTATCTTTTGTTCTTTCACTATGTAAAAGCTCTTTTATTTGAGGTAATCCCAATTGTTTATTTTTGCTTATATTTCCCCTTTGATACAGGCTTGAGTCTCCAAAAATATTTTTATTACTGATGTCATAAATTGTATTGCCACTGTTTTCTTCTGATATTTTATTGTTGCAGGTTTTACATCTAAGTCTTTAATCCATTTTGAATTTATCTTTGGGCATGGAGTTTCAGAGTGATACAATTTTATTCTTTTACACATGGCCATCCAGTTTTCCCAGGGCCATTTTTTTGTGTGTGTGTTAATTTTATTCACGTACCAGAAACATTGTTAAAGAGACTCTCCTTTTTCCACTGCATGGTTCTGGCTTCTTTGTCATAAATTGAGTTTTGATATATACATGGATTTATTTCTGGGTTTTCAGTTCTGTTCAATTAATCCTTATGTCTGTTTCTATTCCAGCATCATACTTTTTAGATGCTGTTGCTTTTTAGTATAGTTTAAAAGTCAGGTAATATGATGCTGCCATTTCTTCTTTTTTCCCTCAGGATTGCATTAGCTATTTTGAGGACTTTCATAAAAAAATTAATGTTTTGTGTTCAATTTCTTTGGAGAATATTGTTGGTATTTTGATGGGGATTGCAAGAAATTTGTATATTGCTTTTGGTAGAATAGTCATTTTGAGCATGGTTAGATTAATTTCTAGGTATTTGATTCTTTTTTGATTGTGCATGGAATTATTTTCTTCTTTTTCTTATCATTTGCTCTATATAAAAATGCAACAAAGTTTTATATGTTGATTTTGTAACCTGCCACTTTGCTGTGTTCATTTATTGTTTCTAATAGCTTTTTTGGTGGGGTCTTTGTGATTTTCTATATATATGGTATTATTGTATCATCTGTGAATAATGACAGTTTCATTTTTTTCCTACCTGAATTCCTTTTATTTTCTGTTGTTTTCTAAGCTAAGATGGCTCTAAGATAAGACTGCTTAAGCTAAAATCTCTAATATTAAATTACGGAAGTAGTGATAGTGGGCACCCTTGTCTTGTAACTGATATTAAAGGGAAGTTTTCAGCTTTCCACTATTCAGTATTATATAGTCTGTAGTATTTAATACATACATATATATTTATATATATATATATATATATATGACCTTTATTATGTCCAGGTATATCCCTTCTATTCCCATCTAGTTTAGAGATTTTATCATAAACGGGTGCTGAATCTTATCATCTCCATTCTCTGCATCTTTTGACATTATATGATTTTATTTTCTCTTTTGTTGATTTAATGTATTATATTGATTGATTTATGTATATGAAACCACCCTTGCATCTCTAGTATAAATCCCACTAATCATGATGTGTAATTTTTGTAATGTAGTGTTGAATTCAAATGCTAGCATTTTGTTGAAGATTTTCATACCACTGTTCATCATGGATATTGGCCTATATATATATTTTTTTTTTGTGCTATCTTTTTCTGGTTTGGGTATTACTATAATGTTGACATCATAATACATATCAGGTAGTATTCCCTTAGAAATAACTTAAGCAAATGGGCATAGGTTCTTTTTTAAAGGTTTGATAAGGCAGTGCTTTCATATATCACAACTGGCTTGCAAATAATACTGTCTTCTATGAGAGGACATAGGTAATCATACCTGGCTCTTCCCTCCAGTTTGGGCTCCAATTATTCTAGTTTGATAACCTCAGATTCAAGCCAGTAATTATCACTTTGCACCGTTTCTCTTACAGTTCTCCAGTGTGTACCATCTGTCCTGTACATTGACTCTGTGCATACTTTTCTTCAGTGCAGTGCCTATTTTTTAAAGTCCCTGATGTAGGTTTATGTCTGTGAATTAACAATAGCAGAGGGCCTCCATATAGCAACTGTCTCTCCCTCTCATGGGCTATTTTGCTGTGGTATTGCGCTAAAAACAGTTTAATTACCATTTTTCTTATCCCTTTTTGCCTCACCATTGCTCCTGATATATGCAATAATACTTATTTATCTTCAGTGGTTGTTGTCTTTGTTTTGTTGTAATTAATTTTTGACTATGTGGAGGAAGCTAGTCTGGCATCTTCACACTGTTGCTATCTTGTCATACTCTGATTGTTTTCTTGTACAGGAAAAAAAGTGGTAAAGTTGCTGTTGGTGCTAGTAGTATGCTTATATTTGGATATGTGCCTGGGAATATGTCATACCATTTCATGACAAAATCACATTTGTCTGGGGCTCCCCTGGTGGCACAGCGTGTTAAGCACTGTGCTGTGAAGCTGTCTGCAGCTTCTGCAGTGCAGGTTCGATTCCTGGCCGGCCAGGGAGATTCCCACATGGCGCAGTAGACCTCTCCTGCCTCACCCGCTGCTTCCCTCAACAGTGTGCTTCAGTCAGTCTGCCTGTTCTGTTCCCCACTCTGTCTCTGGTGAATCCTCTCACTCTCCCGCGCATCTGACCTGTACCCCGGTTCTTGTATAAATAAATAAAAAACTTAAAAAAAATCACATTTGTCTGGAGGGAACAAAGAGATTGAGAAATTATATCATAGATTGGTTCTGGGACAGTAAGTTTTTCAAGATTTTACTGGCATGAAGGGAGAGATTAAACGTTTTATCCTAAGATCATGCTGTAAGTGGAATCAGCTCCATTGCCTACATTTTGGGACTCCAAGTGATTTCATTTTTATGGTTGTATATATACCTATTTTTACAAATATTTTTAATAGCCCAGAATACAGAACTTCAAGGAAAGGCAAATGAGATTGAGAAAGCATTCCAGACTTCTCAGCAAAAGTGGAAAGAAGAATGCAGAAGATTTGAATGTGACTTGGAGGAAAGAGACAATATAATTCAAAATTGCAAGCGAGACTATGATTTACTTATGAGAGAAAAAAGCAGGCTAGAGAAAACTCTACAGGTAAAATATTTTTATATAAGTAGTTTGCTATTTATAATATAATTTTCATTTATATGTGCTGTACACTCTGAAGTTATCTTTGGGAAGGAAAATAACTATTAGAAAGCAGAAAATAGATTTCCTTCTTTCTTTCCTTCTTCTTTCACCCACCTTCTTTCCTCTCTTCCTTCTTTTTAGGGACATTTTTATTCATTTCTTTGGTAATATGCTTTAGAGGTGTATTCATAGACATCCCGTTTCTTTTGTGCATGACAGTTTAGGGTCTATGATTTAAAAATCAAACACTTAAATGGACATATTATAAAGAAGAACTTACAACCCTTTTGGTACAGTAGCGTGAAAATTTGGAATTTTAGCATTATGCACTTTAGATTTGGTCTAAAATATAATAAATATAGAAAAATGTTAATGATTGGCTATAGATATAGATATTCTGTTTATTATCTAGGCATAGAGCACATTCTGTCTAGATATAATACATAAAAAAGTTTGCTGACTTTTTACTGAAATTATTATAAACAACTTAGTTTATAATAGGAGTATTTTCTCTTCTTATTTACTCTCAAAAGTATGATTTAAGGTTGAATATGCCAGTCAGTTAGAAGATAGATTTTGAATCATTTACATTTCCCATTTTCTGAAATATAAATTAAAACAAAAAAGGTGAAAATGCTCTAAATTTGCTACTGTGATAAATAACTTTTTGGCATTTTGGAAATAGTGTTTCCTAAAAAACAACTTTACCAAAAAAAGCACTTAACTTACTAAGTTCAAAAGTTTTGGTTTGAATGTCCCCAGACATTGTCAGCAAGTCTCCTTTTGATTTTCTTTACATCAGTAGTCATAGTTTGTCCCTTTTCTTTATTGTTGTATTCCTAGACCTTAAGAGAGTACCTCATATGTGCACAAGGGCTCTATTAGTGTTGGAGTCAGGAAGTTTAGATGGTGACTTGTATTACAGGTCAATGGGTGGCTTTATATAATCTATCCCACATAAAATGTCTTAGAGCTATAGGGAAAGAAGGTAATCATAACAGCTTTTCCTACACAGTTAACCAGCACCTCAAGATAAATGATCTTGAACAGTTGTTTGGTAGGAGAATTCTACTCTGATTTTGCATTATTGCCTTTGAACCGATCTGCAAATTTGGAGAATTTGGGGCTGAATAGAAGTCAATATTTTGCCCTAAAGGAAAAAATCCTTAAGGCTCTTCATGATAGCTTTGTACTAGTAAAAGTTCTGAGGGTTATCTTTATCATGCAGATCCATGGTATTATTATATGAGTGGGAAGCTCTACCTCTCTTAACCACAGAATCTTTCTCTTTGTATCAATGGGGACTAAGTTTTCAAACCTATTGGTTAGAAAATTGGGCTTCTGCGGGAACCTTCATTTTATATTTTCAAGGTTCTGAACCAAATTAGATTAGGAAAATTAAAAAATAAATGCCTATTGTACATATTTGTCTCTAGAGCTAGAAATTAGTTACATCTAAGCCTAATTTTTTTTTAACTTTAAAAAATTTTAACATTCTAGAATTTCTTTATTTTGATATGTTGTACAAAACTTCTTCCTTCTCCCCAGTATTCTCTGTCAAATTTATGTATAAATTTTCAGGGACAATTCAGATAGTGTGTTTATAGGTAATTAGAGATTTCCATATCATCTACTTTAATATAGATTTACATATATTTTCCATAAAATCATCTTTGTTTTTGTCTCTATTATATAATGCATTTGTTCAAACCTCTGAAGTTAAATATTTTGAAAAATTGGGTTAAATATATGCCCATATATATGTAATAAAAATACTGCTTACATTAAATCAGTAACCATAACTCATTATGATAAAAAATAATAGTTCTATTAATGAATTTAACATAAAATCTAATGAATTTTAGCAGTTGATAAGTGTGGAGAGCCCTTTGTACATTTAAACTGGGGATGAAGGAAGAAGGATAACTTTTATTAATCTGACAGTAAATCAAGATTTTATTCATATGAAGGAGATGGTGGAAAATCATCAAAAGGAGAAGAATGAGATGGAATCCCATATCAGGGAGACAGCATTGGAGGAGTTTAGATTACAAGCAGAACAATGGGAAGCAGAAAGAAGAGAGTTACAATTTATAGTACAGGTATTTAAAAACAATAATTCAATTCCTTAAGCATATCATTTTAAAGCTTATCCTATTAAAGATTACATTAATGTAATACTTGATTAGCTTATTCAAGGTGAAAATAATTCCTAACCTTTGACTTCTGAAGGCCATGTCTTATTTGTAGCTATATGACAGTGTGGACACTGTTACTAATACATTCATTACAGTTAGAATTGGGTGACTCTCATTGCATAAATTACGTGATTTTGAGAAGCATATATATACATTTAGTATTGCATTTTTTCAAACTTATTATATTTTTCAACTTAAAATGTGAGATCTCTAGCAGTCTTTAATAGCATAAAGAAATATTATGGGATGAGAGGAGACAGATGATGGCATCAGAGGAGATTCCCTGCTTTACTCTTGGGACATTAATTGAATGTGGTCCAGAGAGGCATGCGGCCTAGAGGGTCTGGTGACTTTGGGCAAAACTAGGACAGCTCTTGGACATTGGACATCAGTGATGACTGTGCCAGAAGTTGACTCTGAGTAAATTCCACTCTGTTCAACAAAAAGAGACTAAGAGAGGTGCCTGGAGAATGGCTAGGGCCGGTGCCTGCCATACAAATATTGGAGCTGTCCTCCCATGTTTGGCTTGCAGCCCTGGAGAGGGGAAAGCTGATTACTATGGAGGTACATCCTTAACTGAGGGGAGATAGTGTGGAGGAACTGGGGTGTGCCAGGTGGGCTGAATACTCAGTGAAGAGGACAGGGCTTTGGATGGGTCTTGCCCTCCCAGATCCCTTCTCAATTGGTGATGATCCTGAGCTGACAATACAGCCGACAGGGAAGTTCTATATCCTTAAGATATTTTTGAAAGAATGGCAAACTGGAAAGCTTCAAAATGGGCAGATGAAAAATTACAGCCTACAGACTAAAAAGATGCAGGTCTGGAATCCTAGAAAGGAGGGCTATCAGCTGTGCCACAAATATAAACCATCCTCCGCACACCACTTTCACCAGTGACTGGGCCCATCCAGGCTCTCCTCCCACTCTGTGAATCAGAAGCCTAAATCACTTACCTCCAAAATAAAAGGTACTAAAAATGCAAGCCAGGAATAGCTAAAAACAGCTTCAACAATACTCCCCACAGCAACATTTGCTGGAAAAGGGGAAGTTTTATATCCTTAAGATATTTTGGAAAAAATGGCCAACTGGAAAAATTCAAAATGGGCACATGAAAAATTACAGCATATGACAACTTAAGTGTTCAAGGGAATAGTCTGCCCACAGAGAGAATAAATCTTCAGAATGCAACCAGAAAGACATGGAAGATCTTTTTTTCTATAAGATACAGAGTTCAATATTGCCATGATAAAGAATTCAAGGAAATGGAAAACACAGAAAACCTGATCAAAAATATACTAGAAAACTCAGAAAAACAATGAATGCCTTGAGAAATAAAGTTAATGAACAGATATTAGAAACTGATGTAAAATGGTCAATAAAATGTAAACTGATGTAAAAATGATCAATAAACTGATGAAAAATGATCAATAGAGGAGATAAAAAATTCTGAAGAAAAGATGTGGAGGTAGACTAGACCAAAGGGAAGATCAAATCAGTGACTTTGAAGTTGGTAATACACAAAAATTCAGGTGGACAGAAAAGAGAAATCTGAAGAAGAAAATAGAGAAACAGTTCAAGCTTTATCAGACTCCATGAGGAAAGGTAATGTAAGAGTAACAGGTATTCCAGGAAGGAGAAGAGAGAGAGAAGGGAACAGAGATCTAATTCAAAGAAATAATAGAAGAAATCTTCCCAAACCCGTAGAAGGAACTAAGTTGGAAAAAAAAAGAAAACAAACAAAAAGCCCAAACATCAGGTTACCTAAATGTAATGAGACCTAAACCATGACACAAAGTGGTAAAATTTCCAAGAGTTCAAGATTAAGAAAAAGTATGGAAGTTGGCTAGGGGCCAGAAACAGATAACCTATAAAGTAACTCAGATCAATCTGACATCTGACTTCTCTGAAGAAACTCTATGGGTAAGTAGAGAATGAAATGATGTGATAAAAATATCTAAAGATAAAAACTGCCAGCCAAGAATATCCTGCAAGACTCTCTTCATATATGAGGGAGAAATAAAGACCTTCATAGATAAACAGAAGCTAAAGGAGTGTGCAAACACTAGACCCCTACAAGAAATGTTGAGAGGCGCTTTCATATCAAAATTGAAGACAAAGACAGCCACAAAAAATTGAACAAGAAAGTAGAATCAGAAACGGGGGACTAAATAGCAACAACAGACTCTTCATTTGTGAGTAATTATCCTAAATGTAAATGGATTGAATTCACCAACCAAAAGGCACAAAGTGGCTGCTTGGATCAGGAAACAAACAAACAAGCCTAACTTTCTGTTGTTTCCAGGAAATGCATCTGAGCACCAGAGAAAAATAGGCTCAAAGTAAAGTGTTGGAAAACAATCTAGAAGCAAATCATACCCTAAAAAGAACAGGGACAGTCATACTTAGATCAGATTAAATAGGTTTCCAACTTAAAAATAAACAAGAAACATGGTTGGACACTATATATAACTATTATGGGAATAATACATAATGATTAGAGAACAATATATCAGGAAGGCATAACACTCATCAATATATACCTACCAAATGAAGGAACATCAAAATATATGACAATTATGAACTCTGAAAACAGACATTGGCAATGACATGAAAGTGGTTGGGGACTTCAGCACCTGGCTTTCATCAGTGGATAGATCAACCAGACAGAAAACAAACCAGGCAACAATTGCCTTAATCAAAGAATGAGAGCACATGGACATAATAGACATTTATAGGGCACTCCACCACAAAAAAGCTGAAAACACATTCTTCTCAAGAGCATGTGGGATAGTCTCCAGAATAGGCCAAATATTGGTTATAAAAGAGGTATCAATGAATTCATGACTAATGAAATTCTATCAAGCATCTTCTCTGAAGACAGTGGTATCAAGCGAGAAATCAACCACAAAAAGAAAGCAGGGAAAAACCCTAATATGTAGAGACTGAACAACACACTATTGAATGAGTATTGGGTTAATGAGGAAATCAGAGAAGAAAATTAAAAATACCTTAATACAAATGAAACTGAGAACAGAACCTAACAGAACCCATGTGACAGCAAAAGCAGGACAGGGAAGTATATAGCAGTAGAGGCCCACATCATGAAACAAGAAAGAACTCAAATAAATAATGTTGTCTCTCACTGTAAGGAACCAGAAAAAAGAATAATGAACAAAGCCAAAAGCCAGAAAAGGAAGGGAATAATAAATATTAGGGCAAAAATAAATGAATTAGAAATTAAAAAAGAGTCCAAAATATTAATGAAATGAGAAGCTGGTTCTTGAAAAAAATAAATAAAATAGACAAAGCTCTAGCTTTGAGTGAGAACTCAATTAGAAACAAAAAAGAAGTTACAACACACATCTCAGAAATTTGGAAGCTCACAAGAGGAACATGTATGTGCCAGTAAGTTGAATAACTAAGATGAGATGGACAAATTCCTAGAAATATACAACTAAGATGGATGAATTCTTAGAAACAGACTACATGTGTGACTAAATCAACAAGAAATAGAAAACCTGAACTGACCAGTTATAAGTAAGAAGATTGAAACAGTAGTCAAAAAAGTCTCCTCCAAAACAAAAGCCCAGGACCAGATGGTTTTAATAGTGAGTTCTACCAGACCTTTTAAGAGGAACTAGTACCTGTCCTTCTCAGTGCTTTGCAAAAGATTGAAAAAGGGAATATTTTCAAACATATCACCTTGATACTAAACCAGACAAATGTCAAAAAACATTCAGAGAACAGGAGGTACCTTATTTCCTTAAGAGGGAAAGATGGCAATGAAATTTGGAAATACTGAATTTCCAGCGGGTGGCAGGAGAGGTCTGCGCGCCATGTGGGACCCTCCTCCAGTGGCCGGGGACCCTCCTCCAGTGGCCGGGGAGCAGCTGGGGATCGAACTGGTGCCGCAGAGGCCGGGGGCAGCTTCGCAACCCAGCGCTCAACCGCTGCGCCACTGGGGAGGCCCCTAACCTTTGCTTTTGGGCAATGCTTTTCTTCTCGGCACTTCTCTAGAATCTGGAAGGTCATTGCAGTCACTCTTTAGATTGCATTGTATTGTTAGCATCTGTTTGTAATTTATGTAGTTTGTGTATCTGTTTGTAACTTGTTTAGTTCTCTTCTCTCTTCCCCTCCTTTCCTTTCTTCTCTAACTTCTTAACTGAGTTTCTGCTGTGTGTGCGAAGGATATAAATTTGATTAAGATATGATTTCTGTCCTGGATGATCTTTTAACATAGACATATAAAGAGAAGAAACATACTGGTTTCTTCTGTTATCTGAAAGTAGATTGTTCCTATTTTGTATTATTTAGCAGATTATATTTGGGATCTGGAAATGCTATTACTGTTAATTTATGTGGAAATTTTTTTGAGCATTCCGAGACCCAATATTAACCTACCAAATCATACCAAGTAGGAACGTCCTATTTTTTGGATAGCAAGGGAAACCAGTATTGTTACAATAAAATTTGGAACAAAATTGTATGAGACCATGAAAGAGAAATTGAACAACTGGGGAATTGGAGAAGTCATCAGAGAGAAGATGACATTTGAGCTGTTGTTGATAATTATGCTATAACAAACAGGCACATGTTAGTAAATGAAGACAATCTCTTCATTTCTAAGCACTCAAAAGTCTCCAGTACCTCTGCTTGGAAGTCTGAACCTTGTAAGAGAAGGTTCTGAGACCTGTATTTAAATGTGTGGATGATGTCATTTTGGTAGTTTTCTGGTCAATCCTGTAGCTCTCAGATGAAATGTGAGTAGCTATTCCATACTTTATATTATATAATAGTAAAAGAATTTAAACTTTTGTTTCAGTCTTTATTATGTGTAGAGAAAAATAGGGATATAAAATTCTCAGTTAATGACATCTTTTGTAAGATCAATTTTATTGTATTTTGTAGCTGAAATGTTTAGAACTGTTTCTTGTCCTTTTTATATTAACAAAACTGCTCTTCCTTGTATAAAAGCAAGTTTAAGAAGCCATATGTGCGTGTATATATATATATATATATATATATATATATATATACATAAACTTTTTTATAAACAACTTGAGGAATAGAGTGAAATTCTCTATTGACTGTTGATGGGTTTAGGTTTCCATCCTATAATTAGGTGTTAGTATCATATAGTGTTCTCTTTGTGTAGTTGTAAAATTAGTTTAAAAAAAAAAAACCTTTTAGTGAAATGTCGTCTTTAACAAACAAAGCTGGTATAATATTTCCCTCATCTGGGCTTTAGAATTCAGACTCACTATTAAAAGAAAGTCTCAATTTTATGCCATGTTCCCTTTGTTTCCTGTAATTGAAGCTCTAAATAGACATATACGTTTCTGGAATATTAATAGGAATTCTTAGTAGTCACCTCAAAAATTCCCTCATTTTAAGATACTTTCCCATTTTTTAAATGTATGTCCTCTTTTTAGAAATAAAAATTTCATGTCTGTCTTCAGCATAATTTGAAATTCCAAAACAAATCAAAGCTATGGTAAATTTAGAATACAGTCTCTATGTTGAGCATGAAGACAGTGTTCTTTAATTTTTTATCTCTATTTCAATTTTTTATTTAAAATGAATATTTGTTTGTTTTTTTAATTCCTGCATAGCATTGTGAATTTTGATGATACTTATTTGCTCTAAGTTTTTCTATTTTAAATGGTGTGGGATGGGCTTTGGTAAAGCTTTGTTTTTAAACCAGTAAGCCATTTAAACCAGTAAACCAGTAAGGTCATTTTTCCAGTTCATTTCAGTGTTTTTTTTTTTTTTTAATATTTATTTCATTTACAAAATTTTGTGACTCAGCCAGGGAATAAAACAATCCTTTCTTCATTTATTGACTAAATTTGGCGTATGTTTCTCATGATTAAGGTTTTGGGGGAATTAGTGATGACAAAGAATGTGGGAAATGTAAATTGCAAAGAATGCAATAAATGAAAGAGAAGAGTTGGGGTGGGGGGGGCAATAAAGGAAGGCAACAGATCTGATTTAGTCATTGGCAGGCTGATAAGGAAGCTGGTAGGAATTGGGGTGCACCTCGTCACAGGTTGACTTGATGAACACAATTGTGATCTAGGAACAGTGTGGAGAAAGTTACCTGAAAAGAAAGTGTTCACAAAGTTTGTCTTACGTGCTATAGCACAGCAAGGAATATTTCTTTTTGACTTTCTGGAAAACTACCCACTGGTGCATAGGAAGAGACTTGGCACTACCTGTCTTTTCAAACTTGTTTTTTTCTGAACTGGAAATATATTGTTCAGTTTATAAAATTGCTATATATTTTTCTCACTGTAAAAATACCCTTAATTTAGGGAAATTTAAAAGCATGAAATGAAAGTCTTGCCTTCTCCAATCATACTTATTTCCTAAGGATATATAAAATATATTATTATAAATACATAAATGAAATTGTATGCCTCAATACTATTTGGAGTCTTATCTTTTGATGCCCATATATCATTCTTGTGGTATTTGCATGGTATTCATTCTGTCATGCTTAAGTTCTAACATATTTAAGGAATTGCTTCTTGATGGATATTTTATTTCCTTCAAGCTTTTGCTCTAATTAAAAAGGATTCACTAGTATTCCTTTCCATATCTTTGAGCCAATATACAAGTGAGTAGCTGTATAAATGGCGAGATGTATAATTTTTGGTCTCCATGCTTATGGATTTATAATTACAATAGGTGTTGCAGAAGGTTAGTAACAATTTATATTCAGCAGCAGTGCTGGCTTTGGAAATTAGGAGGATCTTGTTCTGGCTGTCTCAGGAGATAATTATGTACCAGATTAAGGTTGTAACTAGCTATATTGATATTTGATAAGTTAAGAAAAAGAAATATTTTAGCTCTGTCACATTTCTAACTATACTTCTGTACATCTCTGGAATTAGAACCATGTTTTGGACTTGAGAAATATTTATATGAGTACATATAAAGAATCATATTTTTTGGGCTGTTCATGGTAGATTTGGAAAGAAAGAAAATTAATTTTATAACAGCACAATGTGGGTTTCCTGTGATGTCAGTTCACAAACCTCATTAAGAAAAAAAATTAAGGCCAACACCTCCCTCTAGTGGCGAAAAGTAAAACTCCCTGAAGTGCCAATGTCAAGACATGATTTTATTTGATACACAAGCACCCCATACCCTACATCGAAATACCTACTGCTTTCTTTTTCACTGTAAAGATTCAGATAGCTTTTGCTTTATATTTTCTAGAGTTGCTTTTGGCATCTGTTGGTGACTCATCTTCTCTGCCTTTCATTTTTATTCTTTTATTTTCACTGAAATGGGGGTTTTGGAGCAAGCAGAGATGCTTTACAGATCCAATCTGTAAAATTGCTGGTTCCCTCTTTTTGCTTTTCTACTTATGATCTGATAGACATGCAGTCTCACAATTTCCATCTCATATTTGATTTCTGGTTTTACTGAACATCCTTAGTATTAAAAGCATATTATAATCTGGAATTTTCATGAAGAATTCCCTCTGTTCCTTGAGTTTTGATCTTTTTCTTCATTGGGCTCGTTGTCTTTTATAAATTATGTTCCTTTCTTTCTTTGTTATTTTTTCTTTTGCATAGTTGGCATGTTTGCATAATTATATGCCATTCTTTGCATCTTTCTGGTACTTAGATGACTTTATTTAGATCTTCTTTTTGCTATGAAACAGAGTTCTTACATTTCATCTTAGTTTGTTTTCCCCTCTAAACTTCTTTTTGATGGCTTAGCTTCTGTATGTCATTCCACTTTTCTGTAGGCTCAGTAAATGATGGCATGACAGCAGATGCTTAGCTGATACGGCAGGTGATCCTAGGTTCTGCCTTCCCTTTGAGATTTATTACATCCCTATACTATCCTGGGTGGAGTTTCTATACCGTTTTATTTGTATGCATTGGGAAAATGGGCTTTTGGGCTTTAAAATGTTTGTTTTCAATTTGTAGCCCCTTCACTTACATAGACTAAAAGAAGACAGAGAAAGAAGAAATAGGCAAATAAAAGAAAATAGAAAACATATACAATTTAGGTAGTATCTTGTGAGTACATTTCAGAAATTATTTTGAACATTCAATTCTGTGGTGGAGATGTCAAACTGGACTTAAAAAGAAGACAGGTAAACTGTATAGTTGTTTTCCGGAATATTTCAGATGTTCTGTGGGGTACTTATTGGTTTTTTTTTTTTTTTTAAACAGGTTGTCTAAACAAACATGTTAGAAAACATTTTTTATGGTAGAACTTTCATGATTTATAATCTATTAATATGCACTGAGAGTCTCCAAACTATCAATAAGTTATAGCATTTCATGTCTTACTTCACAATGGAATCCAACCCTTTTTTTTTGGTATAATATTGTAGGGCTGGGAGACAGGAATTTGGAAAGTGATGGATTAAATAATCTCTAAGGGTCTTTGTGATTTTCTGATTTTGAAATTGTTTTGGACAGCTGCTCACTTCTTCAGCAAATCTTTACCTGAACTTTAAAAATGAATCTATCAACTGGAAAGGAAAAGTTTCATTTAGATACTAATGAGTTTTAAGCACTTTAAAAATACCTAATAACCTCATTTTAATGAGATTATTTATATATATATATATATATACATGTCTTTCTGATATACTGTTTTAGTTTTACAGAGAGGAATAAGAGGAAGCAAGTCTGAGTTGGTTATAGAAGCTGGACTAATTGGGACAGAATATTTTCTCTGAACTATAGGATTCCTAGAATAAATATATTTTTCTATTTTCACGTGGCTCAGTTGTTAAATTACCAACTTGGAGTATACTTACATTTTTTAAAGATGTAAAATATATGGCTTATAGAAGTAATTAAAGAAAATAATCTTCAGTTTATACACTAACAGGAATAAGATTAATTTTTTTTTTACTGAGGTAACATTGGTTTTACACTGTATATGATTTAGAGCTATAGGATCACACCCTTCAGTTGTGTTTCCACACCACATCCACCACCAGGCGCACATAGTCCATTTGCTTCCTCCTTAATTTGCTCTTCCCTCTGTTTTCCTCCCCCTCTGGTAGCCTCAATCTGCAGTTTAAGGTTGGCTTTATCTGATCCTTTGTTTTATTTCTCTATACTTCACATGTAAGTGACATGATCCCGTATTTGTCTTTCTCTTGACTTATTTTGCTTAGCATAATCTCCAGTTCCATCCATGTTGTGGCAAATGGTAAGTTAATCTTTTTTTTGTTAGTAGCTGAAAGTAGTCCATTATGTGTAAATACCACATCTTCTCAATGCACTCATCTGTTGCTGGACACTTAGACTGTTTTATAACTTGGCTACTGTAAATAGTGATGCAGTGAGCATAAGAGTGCAGATATCTTTGAATTAGTATTTTTGCATTCTTCAGGTAGATACGTAAGAATGCAATTCCTGGATCATATGGGAGACCTATTTTTAATGTTTTGAGAAACCTCCATATGGTTTTACATAGAGACTGGATCAGTCTATAAAAATAGGATATTTTGACTTCATCTTTTTTTTTTTTTTTTAAGATTTATTTATTTATTTATGCAAGCACTGGGTACAGTCAGAAGCATGGGAGGGTGAGAGAATTGACCAGAGCCAGAGCGGGGAGCAGAGCAGGCAGAAGGACCGAAGTACACTGCTGAGGGGAGCAGCGGGCGGCAGGAGAGGTCTGCGCGCCATGCAGGACCCTCCTCCAGTGGCTGGGGAGCAGCCGGGGATCGAACCGGCGCTGCAGAGGCTGTGAGCAGCTTCGCAACCCAGCGCTCAACCGCTGCGCCACCAGGAAGGCCCTGACTTCATCATTTTGAGACCAAGAAAGGTTTGACCCCTTCAAATAGAAAAATAATTGAAACTCATTTTATTTTATTTTTTTAAAGATTTATTTATTTATGCATACAAGAGCTGGGGTACAGGCCAGAGGTGTAGGAGGTAGAGTATTCACCAGAGACAGAGTGGGGAACAGAACAGGCAGATTGACCAAAGTACACTGCTGAGGGGAGCAGTGGGTGAGTAAGGAGAGGTCTGCTGCACCATGTGGGTAGCTCCCTGGCCGTCCAGGTATCGAACTCGTGTTGCAAAAGCTGCAGACTGCTTCATAGGTTGTGCCTTAACCTCTTGCACCACCAGGGAGGCCCTGAAATTGATTTTAAAGTGATTTGAAGACACACATTTAAGACTCTCATATTACTGTGGAAACTACTCATATTACTGTAGCAACTACTCTAGAACCTCCAACTCCTAAGTGTGGCCCATACATGAAATATTACTCATCATTTTCCCTAGAAGAAACAATTTAGTTGAAATTATACATTGTCACAATGAAGATTTTGAAGTATAATGACTTTTAGACTATACATTTTTGACCTAAGGGGTCAAGAACATAGGCAGTGCATTCTTCAGAAAGATGTGCCATTGAGTCAATGAATTGGTTAGGAATTAAAAGAAGTTTTAAGATTGGTAAATGGTATTGACCTAGAGTATCTGTGGACATTTGTTCACAGTTTTCTCATAGATAAACTTGTATCTGTAGCTATGTCTATATCTATCTGCATATTTGTCATTTATAGCTATATAGCCTATATATGATAATATGTATATATTTTCATGTGTTTTTATTTTTTACACAAATTCAATTGTACTATATCATCTCTGTGCACGGACTGCAATTATAGGCACAAATTAAAACTGGAAAAAATTGTATCAAGTAAATTTATTGAGTAAAAATCTTTGAAAAGGGAAAATATATTTTTTTTATTCTTTTTTTCCATGTGAAAGGCGGGATTAGTCCCACTGCTTTTAGATCTATATTTCTTACTCTGTTTATTTTATTTTATTTTTTAAGTAAATTTTATTTTTATATTCCCCAAACAATTGCAACCCCCTTATTTTGACCCAAAACCCTCCTTTCCCCGCCCCCCATCCCCCATAGAGTGTCTCTGGTTCATAGTTTTTTGTTAATTTTGATTTTCACTTTCTTATAGTTATTCATTTGAGAAGGGAAAATATTTAAATAGAAAAAATCCACTGGTAAAACTAATAAAAACATTAAAAAACTGGTAGCGATCAAATCTAAGTAGTATTAAATTTATTGTTTGCTAAAAATTGACAGATGTCTTTAACTTTATCATAACATTTAATGTCATTTGTACCTTATTGAAACACACTGTCCATAGAAACAAACAAAATTTAGATCTATAAAATTTGATAGTAGGAAAACTGTACTTGGTAGAAATGATGGTCCTAAATAGAAGTGCAGGGTGACCAGCCACCAGCTCACTGGAGTAGGTCAAATGGGAATAAAAATTCTGTGCTATACAGGGGACAGTGGTGATGGTGCAGGGTTGCATTGGCGAAGGAAATTCTATGGGGACCTACACCTGGGGGGGCGGAAGCAAATATTGTTTAAAAATGAACAACAGTGTAAAAAATAAATTTTAAAAAAAGATTTCTGTGCTATAGAATGCGTGTCCTCAGCTGGTCCTGGCACTAGAGCATAGGTGTAAGAAGAAAATTTAATTAACACATGTTAAATGTATTTATATGTGCACATTTATAGATATTTACATATTTATATATGCATACTGTATATATTACATATGTGTTTATATCCTTATATATATTTATATAAATAACCTCCCCTCTCCTCCAAAACTTGATTACGTCAGTGTCAAAATTTCAGATCTTTAAAATTTCAGATCTTAAAATTTCAGATCTTGTATTGCTTCACCAAGAAATAAAAAGAAACATTCAAGTAGAAAACAATAAATTTTAGTTTCATATAAATTCTGCCAGAGAATGGAAAAATCTCAATAATATACCAAACTGACAAATTTTGATACTAAACTCACAAGAATACAAGAAAAGATAATTATAATCAATTGTACTCATGAATGTAGGTCCAAAATTATATAAAATACTAGTCAGTTTAATGCAGCCAAATATAAAAAAGATAAAATGTAAAGTCTTTATGCAATAAATGCTAAGTGAGTGTAACATAAGAAAATCATTTTTAATGAGTTATAATCACTTAATTATGTAATGTAAGTTTCTTGGGTATGTGAATAGAATAAAAATTTCCCATATTTGAGAAAACTAGTTTTTTCTATAAAAATTATATGTGTGTACCTGTGCACATGTGCCTGCTTGCATCCATATCCAAGAATGTATAGTAATTATCACATAATATTAGTGAGTGCTTCACCTCTGCATTGAAACTGTGATTGTTAGGTCAGCATTTCACGTACATCTTGAAAGACTTTCATTTAATGAAAGCTATTTGGTAAATAATATTCAGTATAGTTTAAGCGTTATAAAGCTAAAAGCTCACCAAAATAAACATAACATATCCTAACTGATTAGCCACTCATTTTCCATTTGTTCTTTTTTATACAATTAAATTAAATTTAGCATGAGATGATTGGCACCTTCTTTTGTGTAATAGTGTCTCAAATGATTGTATGTTTTCTTTCTGTACTATTTATCAATAATAAATAGAATGGGAAACATGTCAGATTTTCTTACAAATTTCATGAAACTTCCTGAGTGATTTCTTTTACTTTATTTAATACATATGTGAAATAATTTGCTACCAACTACAACCATCTTTTGGTTGTAGATTTTAATTTGCTTTTATTTCAAATTGGGTTTTTTGAAACTAACTTTGTAAATTGCTGTTTGTTTATTTTAAAGCATACATAGTATTCTAAGTGTATGATTGAAAGATGGAGTTTATGTATTCATAAGTCAAGAAGGCATATAATTTAACACTGAATTTGAAGTAATACTAGCACTTTTGACTGCTTGAAGGAAGGGTACTATCATGTAGAATAATAGTATCTTATGCTTGTATAATGCTTAATGGTCTTAAGAGTGTTTTCATGTATGAAATTAGATTATATAAAGCTGTTTGTAATATAATTTGTTCCTATATCCACGGTGTCATTTTAAAAGCTGCAAGTGCTATATGCTGGTCATAGGCACACTTTTCTCTGGTATCCAGCTTTGTTCTTGCCTGAGATGGTTTAGAGAAAACATTAGATGTGATCCTGTGTCTCTGATTTACATACAATGTTGTGAAACCAGTGTTACCTCAATAAAAAAATTATTCTCCCCTGAAAATGATTGAAAATGTGAAAGTAGATGACTTCTGTGCATTCCATTACCCAAAGAAAATAATTCTTGAGCTCATGTATAGCCAGCTATAGAATATTATCTTGTGAATGAGGAGATGTAGAAAGAAGAAATTACATTAACATTTTTCCTTATGTTTTGACCATTACTGTACTACTGGGTACTTTCCAAAATTAGGATCTTTTATAGAAAATTATATTTGGTGCTTGCTACATTCTCACCCAGATTCTTGTGATACTTGTGAGTGTCTAGGGATACCTGGAAGTATGTATACTGTCCTGGTGAAGACCTTAGTGAGAATGGTGAATCTGGTTTAGTTACTGTGGAAAAAACCTTTGATTTAGGTGTGCTAACTTGATTAAATTTATGTTTCCATTAAATTCAACTCAGATTTACAAGTTTAGCTGGGTAAGGAGATTGAGAGAGTTAAGACGAGTTCCTGACATTTTTCTTTCAACAGTACAGCAAAGATTTGAAAACTGAAGAAATGAGACACAGCCATCTAGTGGATGCAACTTCAAGAGCTATAAGCATAAAGTACCATGAACTCACATAAAAACCTCGCAAGGGTCATTATTAAACATTTAAGCTAATAATTATCACACAAAGAAGCCATATATATATATATTTGTATTACTAAATACTTAAAAATTTTAATGAGGGGGAAGATGTTATGTGTGGCATATGAACTACAGCATTATGTATATACCCAGGTATATACATAATATATACCAGTTCAGGTCACTTGAACTATCTTAATGGTATAGTGTGCTTTATAAATATTCAATTGTAATATGTATAAACCAGATTTTTTAAATTGTGAAATTCCAGTACTACTTTTTGAACACTCACACACATATATATACTGAAATGTTGCTGGAAAATATCTGTGTCTCTCTTGTCTATATTAATTAACCAATTATTTTGGTTGAAGCACATGTTTAGTTACTATCTTCTATAGAACAATTTCAGTCATTGTTGATGTCTAGACTTTATTGATGCCAAAGTGAATTATTTTCCAGGAACAAGATAGTGCTGTACAAAGTATGCACAAGAAAGTAGAAAAATTAGAAGGAGAACACATGGACTGCTCTGACCTTTTACGGCGACAAACAAGTGAACTTGAATTAAGTACGCAACGAGAGGAACGTCTTAGAAAAGAATTTGAGGTATACTTTTTCATTCTTTTATAGAGTGTGTGTGTGTGTGTGTGTGTGTGTGTGTGTGTGTATAAAATCCAGGCAACTCTTATTCCAAACTGCCTGCCTGTGTCTATGCAGGTGCTGTGTTCTCCTTTCTCTTATTTTCCCCTAATAAACCTACTCTTTTAAAATAAAATCAATCAATCAATCAATCAATCAAATCAAATCCAGTTAGTAAGTTAAGGTCAGAGAAAGTTTCACTCTATAATAAAATTTAAAAGTATCTTTTGGGTGGCATATATTTATATTTAATATTTGGTTTCTTTGAACATTTTCTCGTGTAAATAATTTTACCCCCAATTTTAAAAATCTGTCCAATTTGAGCAGTTAATTATCATGGAATATTTTGAAAGTTTGAGGGCAGTTATTCACTTTTGATTGAAAGTGGTAATTTTCTTCAAATAAATCTCTCTATTCTACTAAAATTAAAATCCCCAAAATAAATTCTTGTAAAGAAAGGCTGTGGTAGGCTTGTAAAGTGTGTGTGTGTATGTATGTATGTATGTATGTATGTATATATAAAATTTATGTAATTTACTATATTAAGATATCATTTTCAGTCAGTAAAGACAAGAAGGATTTAGTGAATTGTGTTGAGACAATTGGTTAGCTGTTTGGGAGAAAACAAAATTATATTCTTATTTTATATTCTAAAATAAGTTCCATTTAGATTAAAAAGAGTGAAATATTAAACATGGTGATAAACTAAAAAGAAAATGTAGATTAATATTTTTCTGTTCCCTGAGTACAGTGTGACTTCTAATCATAAAAGCAGAGGAGTAAAATCAGAAAAAGTAGATTTATAGCTTTGACTAAAAAAAAAAAAAAATTAAAGTCACACAAGCAAAGCACCCGCAAATTATCAAATGAGAAAATATATCAAAATGCAAATATATCATTATCTCCATATCTATCTCTGTACCTAAATCCCTTCTTTGGTAATAAAAAGGAGAAAATCTTTGTGAAAACAATCAAGGATATCAAAGAAGATACGAAAAAAGAATTTCAGATGGACAACAAATACATGAAAATTAACTTCATTACAGTGTAAGAACGACTGTAATGCTCATAATACTAAGATTAATGAAAATGATAGCACTGAGCATTGATGAGGATGGTGTTAAAAATTCCTATACCTTCCTGGTGGTAGTGTACATTTATAAACCTTGGAGGAAATCAATTTCACAAATTATAGGGTCTGTCTTCAAGAAATTATCACATCCTTCTGAGATTTTCTTTCTCCTGGCCTATGGCACAGCTGTATTCCAGGGATACAAATAACTTGGTGTCTTTTTTCTTTGTTATTTGTGAAGCCACCACCCTATTTATGCTGTAGATTTCACACTGACGTTTCATAACATCAAAGAGAAACAGTATTTCTTTGTATAATCTTTTTTATTCAGTGTGCAGGGCATTTGATGACCATTTTGGTTAGGAGCCTCACATTCTTTGTTTTGAGGAAATCTTTGGTATTATTTTTTCCTAATTTCCTCACCCAGCTTTTTTCTTTATTTCTTAGGCTTATTATTCAGTTGTCAGAGCAACTGGATTCGTGTTTTTTCTTTCTTTGCTTTTCTGTTGTCTATCTTTTTGTTCTTACTGCTCCTTGGGAGGTTTACTTGATTTATTTTCTAATCATCTAGTGGAATATTTTCTTTTTAAGTTTTGCTAGTTCTTGTTTTCGGTAGCATTTTTATAGCATCTTATTCCCTGTTTTAGGTCTATTGTGTCATTTGTTTATTTAGTAAATGTTTATTGAGATTGTCAGGCATGCTTCTGGGGGATTGAGACACAGCAATACATAAAACAATGTCTCTTCCTTCTTGAAATTGACGCTTTAGTCGGGAAGAATCACATATTAAATGAAACATAGGATGGTAAACCCTGTGGAGAGGAAAAAAGTGGACTAGGGAGGTAATGAGTGATGGAACAGGATGTTTAGTTTACCCTTTTATGGTAGTGGTCCTAAATGGTTGATTTAATAAGATGTTACTTGAAAGGGATGAAACAATGTGATGTGCGGAGGAAAGAGCATTCTACATAGAAGGAATAGAAAATGCAAAGACCATGAGATGTGTGTGTTTGAGGAGTAGCAAGTGGGCCATTATGACTGAAATGGAATGAGCAAGAGGGACTAGTAGGTATATAGGATAGTAGCCAGATTTATGGGGGTTTGAAAGTCTTTTGTAATTAATTTCCTGTATACTCTTTAGAGAACATTATACGAGGCCCTTTGCGATGAGAGATGATGTTGTTTTAGACCAAGGCAGTGAGTGGTAGAGGAGGCCACCAGATTTTATGTATTTTGAAAGATAGAACTAATGGGATTTGCAGATTGAGTGGACCTGACTTGTGAGGGGGGGTAGGGAGTAAAAGATAATACCAAACATTTTGGCTTGAGTAGATGGGTGTGGGGTAAGTAGGAGGGAAAAGCTTCAGGCTTTTCTGCCCTCCCACTGCGCATGTGCACTTGGCCAACCTGCATGGCGTGGCGCGGAGGCCTGAGCGCAGTGGAGACAAGGGAGGTGTGCCAGAGACTGGACGGGCGGGCGGAGTGCGGGTACCAACAGTGGAGAGCATGAGGGCACCAACACGGCTGCTAGAACCGGTAATGAACCTACCGGGTATGGGTTGATTGCGCTGCATTTGGTGTAGACGGCAGGATGGTTCAAAGCAGGACAGCTCGGTGCAGACGGGTATGGAACCCTCTGAAACCTGGGGAGGGATTGCCAGGTGGCCGGCCAGGAGCAGGTGGTACTCAGTGGCCAGCCTCTTCTCCCAGTGGGCACCTCCCCAGGAGTGGCCAGAGGTGGATGGATCCCCGGGGCAGTTGGAACAGGCCCTATACAAAATAGAAGAGACCCTGGGTGGATACAGTGCCCGCGAGGTGGCAGGGCTGTGGGATGGGTGTTTCTCACAGCTCTGCGAGAGTCTAGGCAGAAAAAGCGATCCAGAATCCAGCACCTGTGGGATGAGATGCGGCAAGAGATGTGGAAATTGCAACAATGTTTGAGGATTCTGGAGGAAGTTCGGAGAAACCGACCCACCATTCGGAAGACGCCAGACTCCTCAGGAGAGGAGGAGTGGGAGGCTGGCCCTTTGCCTGAGTCTCAGCCAGTAGTGGCAAACCAACTTGTGACTCTGGAGATGCCGGACAGCTCTGGAGAGGAGGAGGAGGCTGGTCCCATGCTCCGGGCCCATCTGGTGGTGACTCAGAAAATGAAGCGACAGCAGCCCATGGCCCCAGGGGGTGAGGCTGCTGGGCCACCACAAATGACAAAATTTACTGCATACCGACCATACACCCAGGTGGAGCTGGTGGACTTGGGCAAACAGTTCCACCAGAAACCGGGGGAACCCTTGGCAGCTTGGCTGCTAGGTTTGTGGGACCTGGGGGTGGATGGGATCATTTGTGCTTGGCACAAGAGATGGAGAGACAGGCCTCAGTGACTTTACACCCATCCTTGAGACAAGAGGCTGCAGAACAGCCGGCGGATGGCCAGGGCCATCATACCCTGCTGGAATGGATCATGGCTGCCATATGAACAGTATGGGCTGGTGCAGGAGATGTGCAGGAGACAGTGAGCAGATGGCAGACGTTTGCTGAGCTCATACAGGTACTTTGGGAATTGGGTATGCGGCAGGCCATGTTCAGTGTGAATACTTGGTGGTCCTGACAACGAGCGTTTCACAGCAGGGATGAGAGACTTGGTATTAAAGAGTGTTCCCTCATCCTCATTTGGATCCCTCATGGCAGTTCTAGCACCCTATGTGGGACCTGCTACGAATACTAAATGCGAGGGGCAGGAAAGGCGGCCTGGCTTCCGTGGAGGCGTTGCTGCATCTTGCGGCTGCTCCCATTCAATTGCAGACACAAACTCTGGATATTTTGTTAAAGCCTGGATTTGGACAGCAGGGCAACATCTTATTGCCTACCTGGCGCAGACTGTGGCCTGGGAATGGCCCTGGACTGTGAAGGCTCTCCACATGCACTGGGTGGCCCTGATAGCCTACACTTGGGGTTGTGGCCTGGAGGCCAATTTACAAATAACACCTTGGGTGACCGCACAGTGGCCACCATGGGTGCGTGTTACCCACCCTGGGGTGGCAGATCAGAAGGCAATCCTAAAGGGGACATTCGTGATGACTTTGTGGCCTATTATGAGCGCTCCACTTTTGCTACATGTAGAGCCCTCTGACGTGTCTTTGCTGGCAAAGTGAGTGTGGTACTCGCGACCTGGAAGGCCACTGATGCCAGCTACAGTATTATCTTCGGACACAAAATTGGCGTGTATATTGCCAGATGGGAGGGATCTCCCATTGCTTGTACCAATAACTTGTTTATCTTTCTGCCCATAGGAGAATTGAACTTAGTTATATTGTGATGTATACTGTTTGCTTTTGTGGGCCATGGCTGCAGTGCTTGTTTGTTAAAGGAAACTTGTATATATTTGTATATAGATTGTATGGTGGAAAACCCTGAGGAAGTGGATTGTGGGGTAAGTAGGGGGGAAAGCTTCAGGCTTTTCTGCACTCCCACCGCGCATGCACACTCGGCCAAATGGCGTGGCGTGTTGTGGCGCGGTGCTGAGGATGGAGGAGCACAGTGGAGAGGATGTAGGTGTGCGGGAGACTGTGGAGGAGTGCCGTGGAGTGCGATGGAGTGCAGGTAGAACAGCGGAGAGCATGAAGACATCAACAACTGCTAGAACTGGTAATGAACCTACCCGGTATGGGTTGGTTGCACTTCAGTGGGTAAATGGCATTGCCACTTAATCAACTGGCAAAGGATGTAACTGGAATAGATTGGAGGAAGATTAGTTTTGTTTTAGATATGTTCACTTTACATGCCCATTAGATATTCAAATGGAGATGTTGAATAAGCAGTTGAGTATATGAATATTTGGCTCAGAAAAGCTATACTGTAGGATAAGGAGATGTGCCATACATTATATCTGGGAAATTTTGAAATGTTACAACGTATAGGTTTTCTTGTTTCTGCAAAGAGTGAACTGCTAATTTCCTTCTTGGAGATTATAAAATGGAAGAAGGAAGTGGAGAAAGAATCTAGATGTCATATGGCTCAGTATTCAGACTTTAATCTGGTTTCAGTTTTCTGCCCCTCTTTTTCTGCTCCCTCTCTGTATATACCTGTTTCCAATCTCTGATTGAGAGTCACCTTTTTCAGATAATGAACTTCCAGTGTGTGATCGTTAGGGAGGGGTAGTTTGACTAATTGGAGTAAAGGTGGATGCCTGGACATTAAACTGCTCACATTGATGATCTAAAAGAGATCTTTTTTGAGCTATAATTTGCATAATTTTAAATTCACCCATTTCTAGTATATAATTCACTGGTGTTTAATATATTCATAATTATGTAAATATCCACTACAATCAATTTTAAAATGTTTTCATTACCTCACTAAGAAACACCATGTATTAATCATGGCTTTCCCATTGCTACATCCTTCCCAGCCCTAGATACCATAAGTCTGTTTTCTGCCTCTAGAGATTTACTTATTCTGTCCATCTCATACAAATGGAATCTGACATTATTGGTTTTTTTTGTAATTGCTTTTTTTTTTGTTTAGCATGATATTTTAAAGAGTTATCTATGTTGTGTCATGTATCAGCACTTCATTCCTTTTTATTTGAATAATATTCCATTGTATTATGTATCACATTTTGTTTATCCATTCATCAGTTCATAGACATTACTGTTTTCATCTTTTTGCTCTTATGGATAATGCCTCTATGATAATTTGTGCACATGTTTTGTATGTATGTATTTTCACCTCTCTTACATATAAACTGAGGAGTGGAATTGCTGGGTTACAGAGTAACTATGTTTAACTTTTTGAGAAACTGTCAGACTGTTTTGCACAGTAGCACCATTTTACATCCCCACCAGTAATGAAAGAATGTTCCAATTTCTTGAGTTCCTTACCAACCCTTGTTATTGGCAGTCTTTTTGATTATAGCCTCCCTGGGGGATTATATAATGGTATTTTATTGTGGTTTTACATAGTGGTTTTTCGTATCTACCTGGTTTCTACTTTTGTTGAATTTGAAACTTTGAAGGTAGTTTAATTTTTGTTCTACTTTTAAGAATTTTATAAGACTAGTATAGTATGGTCTCTTATGTACATTCTTCATATTTAGACATATTTAAATTTTTATTTTATATTTAAATGACTGTTTTTTGCATTGGCTATTTGACCAGCTGATGACATAATGAATGGGAATTTAAATTACTAGGGAGCATTCTGAGCTAGCTTTATGTTCAATTGTGGAGACATTAACTACCAGTAACCCTAGGGATTTAAGGAACTGTCAGTGATACTTTTAAAAGGAATTAATAAAAGGACTAATATAAACTTGTTAAAATTTTAACTTTATAGAACATATTACTTAATGTCTGTAATATCAGAATAAAACAACTTATATGATAGGTTTTTAACCTTAGAAATGTTTTAAATTATAGTGAAGCTTTTTAATAGTTGTATTTCATGAAAAGGTGATTTCTTTATGTGCCCAGGCCAAATAGTTACACACACATATATATTAATCTAATAAACTATATACTGTTGTGTGGCTTAATCCTCTTAACATGGATCAATGGTTCTTAGATTAAAAAAAAAAAAACAACAACTCCCAATCCAATTTTATAAATGTGGTGCTGGATACTACAGAACCAAGGGAAAAGTGAACTGGAAAAAGAAATATCCATGACTTTTATAAACCTCTTTACAACTAGGGGAGTTTTTATTTTATCATGGGAAATAAGCTTAACTCAATAAGAAAAGAGAAAAGAGAAGATGCAAACCTAATTCTGAGAGAACTGAAGAATCTTGTGAAGATTACAGTGGAGAGAGAAGAGTCTTTGCAAATAAATTCTGAATTGCTTCTGTCAGTCATATTCTATATTATAGTAACATAAAGAAGCATAGAATGTAGCTTTTTTCTCTTATGTTTATGTTCTATACCACACTCAAGTGGAAAATAGAAAATGAACCTCAGATTTCATATTGTCCATGAAACAACCTGATGTGATTCATCTTTTTAAAGCCATGATGTGTTTCTAGGAATAATTTTTAAACACTCATTTGTGTTGTCGCTAACTGTAAACGAATGATGAAATCACCTGAATTACACAGTTGTGCTTATAAGTATTATACATTTTTGCACTTATGTTCATAATGGATTTTAAAATTGGAAGTTCATTGAAAATTTGTTGAAGATGGAGGTTTTTGATACCATAAAAGGTAAGGATGATTTTCAGAGATGCTAAATTAATTTATTATCAGGCTAGTTGGAATATGTGGCCTATAAAATCTTTTCTTGAGATTTCCTTTTTTTTTTTTTATTATCTGTGGTTTCTTTTATTATACCTAGAATAGGACTTTTCCCCATTACACTGTTTTACAATCTGAGTGATACATTCCATTATTCATTTCTTATGAATAAAAAATTTCTTTGTACACCAATTTATTTCCATAGTCATCCTGAGAGTTTTACATGTCTATTCTGAAACTGTTAAGTTTTTGCTTGTTGCCATCCTCAGTGACTAACTTTGAGATTTTTCTCTTCAAACTGCAGGTAATCATGGTCAAAGATAAGTACATGGAACTGAATTTTTTGTACTTTTCAGCTATTTCTTGAAATTGCTCAGTAATTTTAGAGTAAGAATTGCTTTAAGTGAGCCTGTTTATGTAAAATAATCTAGAGGATTCTAGGAAACAAATGTGCTTTGGCTAATAAAAGTTACAAATAAATTATAATTCATTGCAGAGAAATATAAGGAGTGTACCTTTGAGGCAAATCAGTTTTCATCCATGACACAGGTTTTTTTTTTTCCCCCTTGTAATGGAAATGCTCATAGATGCATCAGAACCTCTTTTGGCCTTACAGTAATGACTGAAGACCTACTATGGTATGTGGACGTAGCTTTTAGGTCCATTTCCTTTTTCGATTGCTCTATATAGTAAAGTAAATGTTAATGAGATGATTGTGAAAAGGCTTTTTTGTTTGTTGTTCATTTGTTTTTAATCTTGTGTTTTAATGAAGCATTTGTTTAATGTTATTGAAAATATAACATGTTTGGATTTCTGTGAGGGTAGAATTTGGTGGATTGGACTTCCCCAATTAGGTCAGCTGTTCACTGGTGTACAGGCTTTGCATGTTATGAGTCACAAAATAAGCATTAATCTTGCTTCTGCCTAGAGTTGCTTTTCTCATGTACTGTGTTAAAAAAGCCATGGAAAGTCCAGCAAGACAGAATCACAGTGAAGGTACAGTTCTCAGTTTCTCCACCTACCTACAACAAAACTGCTGTAAAATAAAGCAAAAAAATCCCCTGAGGGGAAAACAGACTACAGCATACAATAGGAGAATCTTCTGAAGGAAAAGTGTAGGAGAAATTTGAAGTGAACTTTGTTTGGAGTGATAATAGAGCAGGAAGTACAACCCACAAGAGGGAGCAGGGGCTGCTGTGCAGAGGTCCCTACAGCTATTGACTCAGGCCCATGCCAACATCTGGGCTCCTGAGACCTGGGACTGCCCTGGCAGCATGAGCAGGCACCCACAACAGAGGATGCATTGCTGGAGAGCTGCTGAGGGGCTGAGTGAGGACTACTGGCTTGTAGCTGAGGCTCTTAACACAGAACAGCTGCAGTCTGAGTTGAGTCAGAACACCTGAACTTTTCTATAGATGAGACACTACTTGAAACCAGGGTGAGATACCCAAGAAATCTGCTGCCTTCCACAAAGTTTGAGACCTGCAACAGTAAAATATGTTGAAGGAAATGTTGGTGATATCTTCCATGTTATCATCAATAAAGTTATTCTGGGTGACTCAAGCCCTATGGCAAGGGTATTAAAAACAAAAATAAACAATTAGGATTACCTCAAGTCAGAAAACTTCTATACATGAAAGAAAATGTAAAACAAGTAGACCCTGCAGAGTGAGAAATAATCATACAATATAACTGATAATGGATTAATGTCCATGATATATAAAAAAAACATGCAATTCAACAATTAAAAAACAAATAATAGTTAATAAATGGGCAGCAGACATGGACAATTTACTAAAAAGGCTATCCAGAAGTCCAAAAGACAAATGAAAGAAATGTCACTTTTAATGAGATGCAGATTCAAACTAAATGTAATTACCACTTCACACCCATGAGACTGGCACATATTAAAAAGACCCTCAATAACAAATGTTGGAGAAGATGCAGAGAAAAAGGAGTTCTTTTACACTGTTGTTGAGAATGGGAACTGATGCAACGATTATGGAAAGCAATCTGAATTTAGTAAACTAAAATGGAAATATCTCATGACCCTGTGTAGGGTAAATGGAAGTTACCAGGTTTTTTCCACCCTTCCACCATCAATTAGCATCATTGATCTTATATGCCAGCCTGATGGCAGACGTCTGGAATGTGGAATGGGCATGCATGAGTGGGTGGGTGCACCTGAGCCCAGAGACTTGGCCTATAAGGGTGGGGAGGCAACAGAGGACGGGAGGGGGCAGAGGTATGTGCAACAGAGAGCAGTAGAGACCTGTAGAGAGACCACGAGAGAAGGCCAGAAAGCCCAGGAAAACTGAAGATTGTGGGGGGCTGGGAGGCCTGTTAGCTTCTCGGCTCCCCGGGTCCTCCCATGTACCTGATTACCTCACTACAAATGGTGTAGAAAGATCATTAAAAGCCTGAAAAAGCGACTGAGGGCTTCAGGACTCTCCTTTAACCGTCTGCCCAGATCCACAGTGAACCTACCTCATGCCTTGCTGGCACTTCACCCTGCAATCCCACTCTTGGGCTTATATTCACAGGATGTGGAACCATCAACAGAAAGCCCCATAGGTTTCACAGTGCTGATATTTACTATAGCTGGATGTGGGAGCATGTTTATCTACGGACGATCAGGTCCATCACAAATCTTCTTTCCCTCCCGTTCTCCCTTTCAGTCTCATGTTGGCTCATAACGTTGTAGTCCTTTTATTCCTTCCTTTCCAGGTCCAGCTATGTGCATTACACATGCTGTCTGAGCCCAGGTGTCCATAATGAAGGGAGGTTTACAAGACCCTGTGGCAGGTGCTGCCCATAGAGGCTCAATTTTATCACATACCATATTATTTTAAGTGTAAAATGACAAAATCCATATGAAACGTCCTTGGGAATGATGATTCTTAGTATACAATTGTGGTCTTGATATCCTGCATCAATGTCAGTACCGCCCCGTGTACACATGGCACTTAGCAAAGTAAGTTCTTTGCTAAGAAAACTCACATTATGGGTCAGACCGATTAAATAACATCACCTTTCAAGTTCTTTGATTAGGAAAAGAAATTGTTCAGGACTCATCCGTTGTTCTTAGTTATGATCCTCCCAATATATGATGCAGGGAAGACGGGTGATACTAGATGGTTTTTGTTTTTCAAATACTTAGAAACTGACCCTTTGAGATGTCTTCTTGGTAATAAATACTTTCAGCTTCAGGACTAAAAGTACAGCAGTTACTCTTTTTTCCCCTCCACATAGGGAATAAATACTATAGTTGATTGTTAACAGACGTAGAATTATTTACATCCAGAAAAATAGAACAAAATATACCTACCACTAACATCATCATTATAGAATTAATAATGATCAGTTATTATATCATATAATTAATAATTATAATGATCAGTCCCCTAGAATCATCTTTTTGAAGATGGGTTATTACTATGTTGGTTTATTATGAAAATGTCATTCAAGGGAAATACAGGTGATAAAAATCTAGAAAAATGGTTATTAAATAAACAATCATTTTTTGTTTCTATAGCTGTGGGTATTTTGGAGTAAATTTCATATAACTTGGAAACAGTGCCATATAACATACTACTGAGAAATCTACATGTGATATTTCCTACCTGTTCTGCAGCTATCCCAGGCCAGGTAGTTTCATCATCGGTTCAGGCAGCTCGAAAGAGAAACCTGGAGCCCTTGGCATCGTCCCCATAGTATAAGGGAGACAAGCCAGCAAGGACACAGAAACTTGGGCCCCCTGTGAATCCCTATATGCTCTTTCCTCTCTGAAGCTCTTTGATGCTCTCTGCCCCTCTGCCATCCTCTGCTGCCTCCCCACCCTTATAGGCTCAGTCTCTGGATCAGCTGTGCCCACTCACGCACACCTATGCCACACTCAAAGTGCCGCCAAGAGGCCCGCGTGTAAGATCACAGGTGTCAACCATTGATGGCTAATGGTGGGAGGGTGGAAAAAACCTGATCACTTCCATTTACCCTGTACTACCCTATTTTTCTTGATGTCTGTTTTAGCGGGTAAATATCATATATCAAATATTTCTGTGACACTGATTTCAGTTCATGTGTGTCTTCTGAGCTGGATTTACTCTATTTATGGAGGAATGAATGTAGTAGGAGAGGATTTTGCCCATCTTTTAGCAAATTCACTTACACATTGGTACAACTTTCATGAAACTTGGAACAGGTCCTTGGGAGCCATGGAGCAAATATGTGGACAACAAATATGGTCTGGATATATTTGATTAGTTGTGCTGCTGAATTGGAATTGGTGGCTATGGCCTTTGTTAATGATAAAATAACATGTACCAAAGGATTGGATGAGAGGCATCCATCTCTCTATTGCCTTCTTAGAACATTCACTTTTCTTTAGTGGGGTAGGTTATTTAATTGGGCATAGTGTAACTTAATGAGATATAAATCATAAAATAATTAGGTGAGATGAGTAAATAACATTTGCTGTAATAAAACTTTATGGGCAGTATATTGCAGTAGGAAAGGTCATGGCATCCAGAAAATAGTAAAATATGTCATCATCGTGTTACATAAAAAATTCTGCTTTCCTGTTATTAGAGAAAAGACATAGTGTAATACTTTTATTATAGAACAATGTATATAAATTGATCTGTGATATGTACAAATGTGTTGGATGTTGTATTTTAAACTGAATTGTTATGCTTTATGCCCTCACTTTTTTATTACACTTTTTTCTGATTTTTCTACTAGTTCTCTTAGGCTATTAATGGGATTTTTTTTTTTTAAATGGAGCATGTTGATGTTCCTCTGGCACCCTCTGCTGGACATAAGAATTAATTCACCAGAATAGAAGGAGGAAAAACATTTATTAAGACTTTGATTTAATTACATATATCAATAAACCCAACTCTTGGAAGGTTTAAACATTTGAATATTATTTGACTTTCAATATTGATTGATAGGTTAGTAAGCATGAACAGTATACAATTTTGTTTTCTGGATATTTCTCTCAAATTGGGAGGTGTGAAATACAGATGTGTTCTCTGGTTTATTATTTGAAGTTGTATGGTTTTACCTAGACAGGAAAAACAGAACCTCTTGACTTTTAGAGTGGAAATTAAATAGCTAAGTAATATGAGTAACATACACTGTAGAAATGAAAAGAAACCTTGAATTGTTAGTTTCTTATCATGGAATCATGAATAATCTGTTTTAATAAAATATAGGACTACCATTTTGGTACAGAAACTTGCTTATATGCTTTTTTTTTTTTTAATGACTTTTTTTTTTTCTTTTATAGAGGCATGTTTTTTTTATTTATTTGTTTGTTTGTTCCGTTTTATACATGAACTGGGTACAGTCAGAAGCGCGGGAGGGTGAGAGAATTCACCAGAGCCAGAGCGGGGAGCAGAGCAGGCAGAAGGACCGAAGTACACTGCTGAGGGGAGCAGCGGGCGGCAGGAGAGGTCTGCGCGCCATGTGGGACCCTCCTATGGTGGCCAGGGAGCAGCTGGGAATCGAACCGGCGCTGCAGAGGCTGCGGGCAGCTTCGCAACCCAGCGCTCAACCGCTGCGCCACCGGGGAGGCCCAGAAACTTGCTTATATGCTTTTGAGAATCTGAAATAATATTAACATTTTTAGATTGTTTTCTTTTCTCTGTGTACTCTTTATTAGCTATTTGCTTGTCTCATCTTTTAGTCTCAGTGTCTCTGAGCTGTTTCCTTATTAGTTAAGACACTTTCTGAATTACAGAATATAAAACAAGCATACTCAATACAGAAAAAGTCAATTTCAAAATGTTTTAATCCATAAAATGACAGGAACATCATCCTTTTGGGGTTAAAGAATTTTATTTTACTAGTATTGGCCTATCTACTATTAGTATTGTGAAGCTCTTCTTTTAATCTTGCTATACATAAGAATTTCTCTACTATAGTGGGAATTAAAATCTTGATTTAGGTGGTTGTTACTTTTTTCTTTCTCTATGGGTTTATCTCTTCTGGCTTTTCATATAAGTGAAATAATACAATATGTGTCTGGTTTCTTTCACTTAACATTTTCAAGGTTCATCCATATTGTATTGGTGTTCAAGTCCTTTTTATGAATGAATAATTTTCTGTTGTATGCATGCACCATATTTTGTTTATCCATTAATTCATTGCTTAATAGACATCTGTGTTCTTTCCACCTTTTGGCTATTATGAAAAATGCTGCCATGAACATTTGTTTGTAATTTTTTTTGAACATGTTTATATTTCTTTTGAATATATATCTGGGAGTGGGCTTGCTGGATTTTTGATATGCTTTAAAATTTCTTGAGGAACTGTTTTCCATAATGATGGCACTATTTTATATTCTTAACATTAATGAATGTGGTTTCCAAATTTCTTTACATCCTCACCAATACTTGTTATTTTCCATTTTTAAATTCTGATCATCTTAGTGATCGTGAAGATATACCTCTTGTGATTTTAATTTGCATTTCCCTAATGGCTAATAATGTTGAACATCATTTTATGTACTTAGTGGACATTTGCATATCTTTTGGAGAAATGTTTATTCAAACCCTTTACTCCCTTTTTATTTATTTTTTGTGCATTTTATTTTTTTAATATTTTATTTTATGTAATTCTTACATCATTTTTCATTTTTGCACAAAGTATGCATTTTTATCTTGGTTATATTCCCCATACAATTGCACCCCCCCTTATTTTGACCCTAATCCTTCTTCTTCTCCCCATAGTGTGTCTCTGGTTTATAATTGCTTGTTGATTTTGATTTTTACTTTGTATTAATTAGTCTTTTCCCTGGTCCCTTATTTAGGTTTTCTAAATTCCTGCTATGAGTGAGACCTTCAGGTATTTTTCTTTTTCTTTCTGACTTATTTCGCTGAGCATGATCCCTTCTAGCTCTATCCATGTTGCTGCAAACTGCATGTGTTTATCTTTTTTGATTGCTGACCTTTATTCACTTTTTAAATTGAGTTTGTATTTTTTGTTTTAATACTTATATATTCTGCATATTAGACTTTTATTAACTACATGACTTGTAAATATTTTTACCCATTCTCTAAGATGGCATTTTCACTTTGATGCTCAAATTTTTAAATTTGATGAAGTCCAGTTATCCAGTATTTTCTTTGTTGCTCGTGCTTATGGCATTATATAGAATATGGCATTATATATATAAAAATATATATATATGTTGCCAAGTCTGAGGTCATAATGATTTTCCCCCATGTTTTTTTATAAGAATTTTGTGGTTTTACAAAGAATTAGACCACATGGGATTAATAGACATTTATAGGACACTGCACCCCCCCTAAAAAGCTGAATACACATTCTTCTCAAATGCACATGGTACATTCTTCACGATTGACCATATATTGTGTCACGGGACAAGTGTCAACAAATTTGTCAAGAGTGAAGTAATACCAAACATCTCTGATCACAGTAGTATCAAACTAGAACTCAACCACTTAAAGAAAGCAGGACAAACCTCTAATATGTGGAGACTGAACATCATCCTACTGAATGACAGTTGGCCTAATGAAGAAGTCAAAGAAGAAACTGAAAAATACTTTGAGACGAATGATAATGAGGACACACACAATCTTCCAGGATTTATAGAATACAGCAAAAACAGTACTAAGGGAAATACATAGCAGTACAGGCCTATAGCAAGAAACAAGAAACAGCACAAATAAATATTTTTTTGTCTCTTGCCTTAAAGAAATAGAAAAGGGGACTTCCTGATGGCGCAGGGGTTAAAGACAGCGCTTTCAAGCTATCACCAGTCACTGCAGCACGAGTTCTATCCCCGGCCAGCCAGGGAGCAACCCACATGGTGCAGTAGACCTCTCCTGTCTCACCCGCTTCTCCCCTCAGCAGTGTATTTCAGTAGATCTGCCTGTTGTGTTCCCCACTCTGTCTCTGGTGAATCTTTTCACTCCTGGAACCTCTGTCCTGTACCCCAGTTCTTGTATGCATAAATAAATATGTCTTAAAAAAAAAGAAGTAGAAAAGGAAGAATAAATAAAACCGAAGTGAGTAGAAGTGAGGAAATAATAAAAATTAGAGCAGAAATAAATGAATTAGAAATCAAAAAGTCATTCCAAAAGACTAATGAAATCAAAAGCTGGGTTTTTTTTTGGGGGGGGGGAATTAAACAAAATAGACAAAATTCTGACTAGGCTTACAAGGAAAAGAAGAGTGAAAATTCGAATAAATGGGATCATAAATGAAAGAAGTTACAACAAACATTTCAGAAATTTAGAGGATTATAAGAGATTACTAGTAATATTTATATGCCAATAAATTGAATAATTAAAAAAGTTGGACAAATTGTTAGAAAAATTTAATTATCTGAGACTGAATAGGTAAGAAATAGAAAACCTGAATAGATCAATTATAACCAAGGAAATTGAAACAGTAATAAAAAATCTCCCAAAAACAAAAGTCCAGTACCAAACAGTTTCATAAGGTCGTTCTAAGCTTTCAAAGCTGAACTAATAGCTTACCTTCTCAATCACTTCTAAAAATTTGTGAAAGAGGAATTACTTCCAGACATTTTATGAAGCCAACATTACTATCAAAACCAGATAGACATCACTAAAAAAAAAAAAAAAAGGAAAAGAAAACTATAAACCACTCTTCCTAATAAACACAGTTACAAAAATCCTTAACAAAACCTTAGCAAACTGAATTCAACAATACATTAAAACGGTCATATACCATTACCAAGTAGGATTTATTCCTGGGCCACAAGTGTGGTTCAACATCCAAAAATAAGCATATTTCACATCAATAAAAGGAATGATAAAGATCATATAATCCTATTACTAGATGGCAAGAAAGCATATGATAAGATTCAACATCCATTTATGATGAAAACCCTTGAAAAACTGGGAATAGATGGAACATTCCTCAATATAGTGAAGGCCATGTGTGACAAGCCCACAGCTACATCATTGTCAATGGTGAAAAACTATTTCCGTTAAGATCTGATAAGAGACAAAGATGCACACTTTCACCACTGTAGGTGCAATCCTATACCTCTAAATCATATAGTGTAAAATAATGTGAGGTACCATTATCTAAATAAAAAAGGAGACCAAAAAAAAAAAGTGTACAAATGCTCATAGCAGTTTCATTTGTAAGAACTAAAACTAGAAACAACTCAAGTTTCCATCAACAGGAAAACCGAAAAACCAGTTGTGGTATATCAACACAGTGGAACAATTATTTAACAATAAAGCAACTGAACTGTTGATCCATGCACCACATTGATGAATAATAAAATAATTATGCCGGAGTTTAGAGACTATGCTTCCCTGCTAACTCTGCCCTTGGCCCAGACATTTGAAAATTTCAAGACTATATCCTTCATCAATTTGTGGTTTTAGATAAGGTGTCTTCATTGCAGAAG
Organism: Talpa europaea; assembly: GCF_964194135.1. Taxonomy (NCBI): domain Eukaryota; kingdom Metazoa; phylum Chordata; class Mammalia; order Eulipotyphla; family Talpidae; genus Talpa; species Talpa europaea. The sequence continues at coordinate 24,881,468 of NC_140074.1, read as the reverse complement.
TTCCACCTGTGCTTTATATTTTGAGAAAAAAAGATTCCAGGATCAAGGACAGCAGTAATCATTGGAGTCTGCCAAGATTTAGACTATGTAAAGTTGCTGGGTGTCTGTGGTAATGTACTCTGACTTCTCCCAGATGAACATCCTTCTACCTTGACAAGAAGAATAGAATCCTAGGAATTTGAAGTCTTTTTTGAATACAGAGACGTGTTTGCTTTGTGAAATCAAGTGAGGCATGAGTTGTAATATCTGATGAAACTCAGACAAACACCATCAATTATGTTGAAGTCAATTTTATGGAAAATTTTACTTCAGAAAGAGGCCTACCCATTATCTTATTCTTATTCTCTATTGGGAATGCGCCAAAGTAATCACAGAATAACCAATGTGAAATACTGTAATTCTTATAGTATAACTTGTTTAATACATAATCTACAGAACCAGAAAGAACTCAGGGACCTTACTAATAGTGGTATAACAATCTAAATCATGAGACTCTCAGAATACGGCCACTGTTGGAGAAACTTTGTCAGTTATCCACCTGGGAAAGAAGCTCATTGACCAAGATACTCCCCTCTATGGGTAATGCTAGGTGTACTGTAATGCCTCTGCATTGTTCTAAGTTTTACAAAGGGTTAAAGATTTTAGGATATCAGAATCAGCTTACACCATTTAGAGTTATTTTTCAAATTTGCCATAGACAAGTAATTCTGTCTCACCCTTTTGGCTACAGTAAAACTTCCTGTAACTTGACATGAATAGTGATTTCTTGTGTATACTGTTTGGAGAACACCAATGATGGCCACCTAAGGAGTAAGCACCATTAAGAATGTAGGCATTTTCAGTTTGCATTTCTATAACTAACAATGGATTACCTAAAAAGAATAAAACAATTCCATTAACAGCAGTATCAGAAACAACAAAATACTCAAGAATAAATTTAATCAAGAAAGTAAAAGGTGGGCCTCCCCGGTGGCGCAGCGGTTGAGCACCAGGTTGCGAAGCTGCCCGCAGCGTCTGCACCGCCGGTTTGATCCCCGGCTGCTCCCTGGCCACCGGAGGAGGGTCCCACATGGCGCGCAGACCTCTCCTGCCGCCCGCTGCTCCCCTCAGCAGTGTACTTCAGTCCTTCTGCCTGCTCTGCTCCCTGCTCTGGCTCTGGTGAATTCTCTCACCCTCCCGCGCTTCTGACTGTACCCAGTGCTTGTATAAATAAATAAAAATAAATCTTTAAAAAAAAAAAAAGAAAGTAAAAGGCATGTACTCTGTAACTAATGCTTCCTTCCTTCTAAGTCCTTTCCTCCACCTCTCCTTCTCTTCTGACAAATACTGCATGACCTCACTTACATGTGGAATCTGAAAAAGCTGAACTCATAGAAAAAGCAGATTGGTGGTTGTCAGTAGTATATATATGTCAAGATTTACCAGTTTATGTACTTTCAATATGTGTGGTTTATATGTAAGTTGTACCCAATAAAAAGGAAAAAGACAGCAAACTCTGGAGAATTCTTCCCTAGCATCATTTTTATATTCTGCTTCTGCCAAGTTAAAAAAAAAAAAAAAAGGCAAACCAAACAAACAAATCTACAGTAATACAACATAATAATTACAATCCTGGAATATAGTGATCTGTATGCACTTGAAAAACAATGTGTATGAGTTTAAGCTTTTAATTTGTTTTCAGGCAACTACTCTAAGAGTGAGGAAATTAGAAGAAAATATTGAAGCAGAAAGAACAGCCCATTTGGAATCAAAATTTAATTCTGAAATTATTCAGGTAAAATGTCAACACATTTTTTTTTTTGGTATGGATTTTCATAAGTTGTATTATAGCAAGTAGGAAAAACAGCATGTTCAGAGAACTGGGATTTGCATTTGAAATGGGAGCATTGGTAGAATACTCAATATTATACTTACTGTAAGGCTGTGGTTGAGGAGGGCTTTGACTACAGTAGAGTAGACACAGGATAGCCCCAGGCCAATTCGGTCTGTGCTTGTGAAGTTTTTTCTTTTCTGTAGTTGCTTCTTTGTTACAGAGGCAGGGTGGATATTTGCCACAGGCTTGCATCTTATCGCCTGCATAGTCCAAAATACTTATGATCTGACCTATTACAGAAGGATCTTTTATCAACTGCCATGGGATGAATTTGCCTTTGAAATCGTTTAGAATTTGCTCATTTTTGAAAATTGGAATTTAATAATTGTGGTTATTATTATTTGTATAGATTAATTTGTAAAGCATTTTTCTACCCCTCCCTTTTTTGAAACTTTTAATTTTTACCTTAGTATTCTGAAAAAGTGAAATACCCACATAGTTCAAAAATCAAAACAATGTTAAATTGGGGCCTCCCTGGTGGTGCAGGGCTTAAAGTCTCAGTGCTATCAAGCTATCGCCAGCCACTGCAGCATATCAATCCCTGGCCAGGGAGCTAACCCACATGGCGCAGCAGACCTATCTTGTCTTGCCTGCTGCTTCCCTCAGCAGTGTATTTCAGTAGATTTGCCTGTTCTGCTCCCTTCTGTCTCTGGTGAGTCCTCTCAACATCCCCCCCCCCCAACACACCCCACACCTCTGATCTAGACCCCAGTTCTTGTATGCATAAAATAAATCTTTAAAACCAAACCAAACCAAAAACAATTACTAAATCATTGAGAACTCTTTCTTTCACTCCTGTCCCTCTCATAACTCTACTTTCTTGGCTGCAACTAATTTTTTGTTTGTGCACTCTAAATATGGCATACCATATACAGAGATCTCAACTTCATTCTTTTCAGTATATATTAACACTACACAGAAAACCACATGGAGAACTTCCTTCTCAAAAGTTGTTATGTCGTCTTTTTTAAGCTATATATCATTCTTTAGTGATAATGGCCTTTGTTTATTCTATTATTCATGTATATAGAGAATCTAGTTTTTAAAAATGTCTTTTTATGTAAAATTTGAAGTATATGCAACAGTAAAATAACCCCCCCATCCCCCTATACTCAGATTAAAGTCTTACCTCAGACCAGTCATGCTTAATCCAGTACCCTCTTTCACATTTTACCCGCAGATTATTATTTTTATCAATTTGTAGAGTTAAGAAAAATATTTTATTTTATTATTGGTTGAAACATATTCTAGCTATCTTACTACTTGTATCAATTATCAACCTATGTATCAATATAATATATTTCAATTATCAGTTACTATAAATATGTTCAATAGTTTTATTTTATAATAAAAACTTCACTTTGCTACAGTTTTCTCCAAGAAGAAAATGATCAGTTCACATTTTCAGCTCATAGAGATGTTCAAGTAGTGATAATTTCTATAGGAGAGGAAGGACAGTTTCATTTTCAAAAACCAGTCAGTTTATTGTATTTTATAAAATAAATGTACAAATAGTAGGTCAAAATGAAGCATGTTGATGGGATGAATTATGTAATATCAGACTACGCATTTTTTTAATAGATAAGTCAGTTGTTTATTCTTCCACTTTTACTCCATTCCATTAAACATGTTGAGAAAAGAATAAATTGTCTCTTATTTATTTTCCTTTTTAAGCCAAAGCAGACAGAAAAAAAATGTTTGGGTGAATGATAATATACTGTTGATAAAGTATTCTAATCAATATGAGATCAATGCTATCATTTCTTGCCTCCTTTAAGTACTTCTTTGTCATCTGGTAGTTACGGATTCGAGACCTAGAAGGAGCATTGCAGGTGGAAAAGGCCAGCCAAGCAGAAGCTGTTTCTGATTTGGAAATGATAAAGAATGAATTCAAAGAAGTTGAAAGTGCGTATGAACGAGAAAAGCATAATGCACAAGAGAGGTTTGCAAAACTAAATTTGTAAGTGTTTTACTTTAATTTACTTTAAATTTTCTAAATTAATATGAAGCTTGTGAAACCAATGTAAGTGTGAAGTGTAGTGTTTTATTATTATTTTTTCCAATTATGTTTATTGAGATAAAGTTGGTTTATATCATTGTATTTGTTTTAAGGGTTATAGGTTCAAACCACTACATATGAATGTTTTACACCATGCCCACCACCGAAACCCCAATAATCCTCTACTATGTTCCATTAGATCCCCTCTCTCCCCCACTCCCACCATTTTGGTTGGCTCAGTTTTGAGGTCAGATGTCAAGAATTTATTACTGGTTTGGTTTTGTTTAATCCATTATTTTGTTTCTCTGTTTTTCACATGTAGTGATACCATCTAGTTTTCATCTCTCCTGACTTATTTCACTTTCTCCTCTTTTGTTCCATCCATGTTGTCTCAAATAGCAAGTTATTTTTTTTTTTTTGCAGCTGAAAAGTATTCGTTCGTGTGTGTGTGTATACACATGTGTATATACAAGTATGTATATGTATATGTATATACACCACATTTTTCTGATCTAATCCTCTGTTCTTGGGTACTTAGGTTATTTCTATAATTTGGCTATTGAAAATAATTTTGCAATGAACATAGGAATGCATATATCCCTTTTAATTAGTGTTTTTGCATTATTTGTATAGATACCTAGGAGTGGAATTGCTCAATCACGTGGTTAATGTATTTTTTAATATTTTGAGAAATCTCCATAATGTTTTCCATAGGGGCTGGATCAGGTGTAGTATTTTAAATATAACTCCATTAATCTTAGTGATAGATTGTGGGTGAGGGGCTTATTGAAATATATAACATTAAAACATGTATTTCTCTCTATAGGTAAATATGGAAATGCTTTTTTGCATTTTAAAGTGTTGTGACTATTTTTCATAGTCTCAGAAATGCATTTGTAGAAAGTAAATATATTAATATATTTTAGATTGTATTTGTTGGTATAAAACAGTATCAGGGTCATTAAAGACCCTGATTTCTATAATGGGTTGAGATTGTTTTCAAACTGCAGAAATAATAGTAGAAGTAATACTGTTACTACTGACTGGCATGCTGTTTGGCTCATTTTATGCACATCATTTCATGGGTTTTTGAAATTAATGTGACACCTTATGAGACAGCTACTCTTTTTCTCCCTGTTTTACAAACATAAAAATTGAGGTTTAATTAGGATGAGAGTGCTCAACTAGTAAGTAATTTATGATTCTTTAATATATATTTTGCCAAAAAGAATTAATAGTGGAGATTTTAAACCATTTTCCCCCAGAGGGTGAAATGCATGCTGTTGTAGATATGCAACACAATAAGTTGGTACTGTAGAGTTATGTATTTATTTTTATGATTAGTTTCCATTTACGACAAATAGATAATTTTTCCATTTACAATGGTAATATAAAGATTTCTTTTAAATTCTTTTAACTTAAGAAGTGAGTTAAAGGTATGTATTATTTAAATAGTAGCAACTATATGTATGACAAAAAAATAAAAATGGTACTTGAAAAAGACTGAAATTTGAAAAAATATAAAACCCTTTTGATTACCTTTATTAGTAATGCTTGTAATATTTCAAAACTGGTAATTCTTAACAACCTTGATAAAGCATAACCCAAAAGGTGGGCTTTAAAGGATTTTGTCACAAGTCCAAGATGAACTGTGCATCTTAATTTTTTTTAATTCTCCTCTAGGATGACTTAAATGACATTCTGTGAACGTTAATCTAAATACTTACCTTCTTTTATTTCCTTTGGACCTTTGCTTGAACCTGCACATTTATGTATAAATATGTTGGAAAGCATTTATGTAGAATATAGTGCAGACTTCTTTACTATTGCTGTGAGGTATGGATAGGACCTACAAGTGAAACTCCAAGAAATCAGAGTGCACTCCCAACAACGCAAGTTTTCCAGCAGTGAAATAATAGGCTTCTTTGGAAAACTAGTAAGTTCCCTCTCTTGGGGAGCTCAAAACAGAGTAGATGATTCTCAATTGTGGATATTGAAGAAGAAAGTCCTTCAAAGATTAGGCTAGATGAATTTTAAGATACCTGCTAACAATTAAGTTCTCAGATTTTAACTTAAGAACTTTTGTAATTGGACCTTGAAGCAAAATTTTCCCTTAAGTTTGTTTTGTTATTATTTGTGATTTTGTGCTTGAAAATTTTATATTCAAATTTTGTTTTCCTGTAAACACCAACTAACAATTCTAAATATTAGTAAGCACTTATTCTAAATACAACTAAGCATCTGCTAATACTACGAAATGCTTTACCATAATGTCCTGTATCTGTTATTCACCCCTCTATCTCTATGCCATGTTGATGATAATTAATAAGCAATAAACAAAAATTGAGTAATAATTAAAGGACAGTATCCATTAGTTGACATCCCTTTCCTTATTACATGTCCATTCCCTTTATGCCCTCTATTATGACATCCTCTTCCATTCTAATTATCTATGGTATTAGAAGGAATGGCATGACATGAGGGATGATTGGATTAAGTCATTTCCTTTTCTATTTTTTATTCTGAGTTTTCCTCAGAAACTTCTTTAAAATTTTTTAGAGTCACAAACTCTTAAGTATTAATGTTGCAAAGTATTTCTAAGTTTTGGATAATGTTTTCCAAAAGAAGACTTGTTACATTTTAAATCTTCAAATTAAATCATACCTTTATTTTGCAACTTTGAGAATAGTGAGTTTTGGGGTGGGACATTATTATACCTGTTGGCTAGAATGGTTTACCAATTGGTGATAATGAGAACATGCTACCTGAACATCACCGGTGTTTAAGTTCTTAAGCTTCTGTTTTCTCCCAGGTAGATACAGGCAGGATCTCACTAAAAGACAGTAGGAAAAAACTGTATATTTCTGAGTTACAATTTTGGTTAGTAGTTTCATTAACAATGAACATTCCTGCATTACATTATTTTAGATGGTATACATACATACATATATAGATATAGATATATATCTATCAGTAGGTGGAGTACACACACACACATTTTGAAGACCTTAGCTAAGATTTGGTAACAATAAGCCTATTTTAACAAGTATATATTTGGTAATATAATTATATAAATATATAATTTTAGAATATTCTATATTTCTGTAATCCAATTTTCTTAGTTATATTTTTTCCACCTACAACTTATAGTATGAACTAAAGCTTTTCAAGCATCTCTTTATTTTAGAGTTTCAATGTATCAAATCCTCATTAGCTGTAGTAACTGATAATGACGGCAATGGTAGGAAGCAGGAAATCATGGTAATCTGCAAATCTAGTTTATTTATTTTTTATTTTTTTTTATTTAAATAATTTTATTTAAAGTTTAATTTTTTTTATAAATTTTATTTTTATATTCCCCATACAATTGCAACCCCCCCCATTCTGACCCCAATCCCTCCCCTCCCGCCCCCCACCCCCCAAAAAGTGTCTCTGGTTCATAGTTTTTTGTTGATTTTGATTTTCACTTTCTTATAGTTATTCATTTTCCTGGTCCCTTATTTAAGTTTTCTAGATTCCTGCTATGAGTGAGACCATCCGGTATTTTTCTTTTTCTTTTTGGCTTATTTCACTGAGCATGATCCCTTCCAGCTAAATTTAATTTAGGACAACACTAGTCTAAGATATAATGTTGAATGGACTTAATATAAATTTGTTTCATTTCACTCAGTATATAGGAATTAATTTTTCTAAATATATTACCCCAAAGTATATAAAAAAGTAGCACTGTTAGTGTTTACAACCTTGATAAAGCATAACCCCAAAGGTGGGCTTTAAAGGGTTTTGTCACAAATCCATGATACATCTGCCACTTAAGTGTGTAATAGGAGTCAATAAAAGAATATTTGAAAAATCTGCTCTAATACTTTAACTTTTCAGATTAGAAAGAGAGTATTTCTCCAAAAACAAGAAACTAAATGAAGAGATCGAGGAACAGAAGAAAGTAATTATAGACCTATCAAAGAGACTCCAGTATAATGAAAAAAGTTGCAGTGAATTACAAGAAGAACTTGTAATGGTAAGGATAAAAAAAGAATACCCTATGGCAATTACTTTATTGGGTGAAATTTGATATTTAACAGATTTCCCCCCTATATACAATGGATAGTATGGGAGTATTTTTAGTGACATTGATATAAAATTTCAAAACTGCAGATGCTGATTATAACAAAGATGTACATAATAAAACCTCTTTTCTTTGTGATAATTGGGAAAATTAGCTGTACTAGTGAAAATTCTGAATTGTAGACTTTTAGGAATGTATATTCAGGGGTTTTCTTCTTTTATGGAGGTAATATTGATTTACATTGTTTTTTATATTTCCAGCTTCTTGACATGTAGTTGAAGGCCTTTTTGTGACTCCATGTTAGTTTTTCCAGCTTCCTTTTTTTCATTTTTTAAATTTCATATATTTTTTACACAATTTTTCATTTTTGTACAATATATGCATTTTCATTTTGGTAGTCCCCATACAATTCCGAGCACCCTTGTTTTATCCTACTCCCTCCTTCCCCTGCTGAAGTGTGCCCTCCATCTGTGCTGCTTCAGCAATATTAGAGTACTTTTGCTTCCTAAATGAATTATATATTTTTATGCATTTTTGTTCTTCGTTAGGCTGTTTATTCTTTTGAAGCACATAGACCTATGTTTTTCTTCTTTTCTGCTTCAACTTCCTGTACAACTTCCTGTACAACTTCCTGTACATCCTGTCGCTCCCAGCTCTGATATCTTGCAATCTGTAAAGCTTTCCATGAGTCCATCTTTTCCTTCTTTGGCATCCACCTAATGTCAGACTTCTTCCCTTTTCTGTCTTTGTGTTCCTTTAATATTTAGTCTGGCATGTTCATCACAACACTCACCTAAATCTGATGTGTATTATTTCTTTCAAGAGATTGTGAATGAATTAAACAATAACATAGCGTAAATATTTGTTGGATATAACATAACATAACAAACATTTGATGAATGGATATATTTGGTTGATGCATGCTCCTAACTTTGTAGTTTGCTGGGAGCCTCAACAAGGAGGGCATAAAGTTTATAGTCAAGTTTATATTCTTTATCTTGTTCCCTTACTCAGAGACTTATTACTTCCTTTTCATTCACACTACTACCACAGTATTTAGTGATATCAATTATTGAGGAAAGTGAATGTTTTTTCTCCTTGTCCAAAAGGTGGAGACTCTGGGTTATATTAAGAAATGCTGGAGAAATCAATGATACCCAGATAGAAAGGTAATGATGAGTAAAGTTTAACGTGTCATTTTTAGATGATCCAATATCATATGCAGTCTCGAGATATTTAATGTGCTCTAAATTCAGGAATTGATGTTATTGCTTGCTCTGTGATTGAGTTTGTAATTTGAGTACTTCAGATGTGGTGTTCTGGAAAGTTTAGAGTTCTCTATGTAGTATATTCTGGTGCCTGTCTAGTGTTATGCGTTACTCTAAGTTTCACTGGCTCGCCTATATTTTAACTCCTGTTAAAGAGGTTGAATCAGTGGAAGAGAAAAACATGTCAGAGTCATTTAGCTGAATCTTGGATTTGATCTACAAGATTATTAACACAGTATTCAGTAGGTTGGAAGAGACAGAATTGTAATAGCAACAGTGAAGACATACTAACATATAATATGCGTGAACTCTCTCAGTTCTGGTTTTCTAGCACTTCAATGTTTAGATACAAAGTAAAAGAAGACTGAATTTTCACAGAGGATGGGGTTCTTTGTGATCAAAAATATTTACTTGGTGCCAATAGATTTTTTTTTTTTTAACTTTTACATTTTGATAGATAGTTTGAAATAAGGCAAATTGTAATCCATTAGGAACTTCTGTTAGCTTGTTTGGATCTTTGACATTCATCATATAAAACACTATTGTTTTGATCATAGTGCTAAAGATTGTAGACTAATCAATTTTTCAAAGCTTCATGGATTGGGTTGCAGTTTCTTACTGATGAGTTAATGGGGTGTTCAAAAAATGTATTCAGGTTGCAACCTAAGTGATTTAGTTTCTGTAGTTCCACCTAATTAATTTATATTCCTCTCTACTTTTTCATGTCTCTTAAACTCCTAAGAGTTTATGTTTTATTTTGTTCCATCTTTCTCCTCTTTCCCCCCTTATACTATTATTACCTTTCTCCTTTCTCTTTTAATTTGCTCAGTTTTATACTTATTAGAATTGTTGATTTTCTCTTTATCTGACCATAATATTTAAAAATTATCTAAAAAATTATCTAATGGAAATATAATTAATGAAAATAATATTATTTTAAATAGTAAGTATAATGTTTTAATATTGACAATTTATCTATTGCCTTTTCTATATATAACTTTCTTGTTCATATTCCTTTATTTTTTTCTTCAGTTGATTAGTGGCCTTTGAGGGGGAAGTTTAAAATGTCTCTCTAAAGAGCTATCAAATTAAAACCCTCATAAAATAGTATTTCTAGTTCTTCATCCTTAAAGTCTGACTTTCAGTTTTGCTTTGAATACATAATTGTCTTTGACTGAGGAGAAAATGACAAGGGGAGACTTACACCTTTGCTTTTAGGAAATGAAACTTTGTTTTAATGACATCTCGTAATTCTTTGTACCCTAGTATGTCTTTCCAACAGTTATGTCTCTTTTGCATGTAATAGTTTCAGTATTTTGTAGAATATAGATGGGAAGCATAAATTACTTAGAACAATTTTTCTCTCCCTTTGAAATAACAGCTTGTTTTCTAGTTTAGGTCATATTCATGGTCATTATTCAAGTCTCGGTCTTTATTTTCTCTCTTGCATTGCAAAAGAAAATTAAAACCACTTTCCTCCAGAGGTTTACCAGTGTGATCAGGTGTTATTAATAATATGCAAAGACTTGAGGAAGTTTTGAGACTTAAAAATAACAATATAGCATTGCCTTTTACAGTTGGAGGAGGCCTTAGAGATCATCTAGGTTAGGAAACATAAGTGTTAATCAACCAGTGGGAAAGTGATAGCTCCCCTGTTTCACGGGATATAAACAGAACATAATTTTGGAAAAGTCCAAACTGGGTATTTTGAGTCTTTTGTGAGTATTTAAGAAATGCAAACCCAACTGACCTTAATTAGACTTCTGCTTTAATGGAATTACTCCTATTCAATGTATGGATTTAAAGGATATGGTTAGTAAATGAATGGTATATTATTGTCATAGAATCAATTAGAATTTCACATAAGATATCAAAAGATTTAACAAAATTATTTTCATATGCTGTTTTATATGCTATTGAATTAGCTCTTAAAGTTTTTGATTAAAATTGAACTATTAATTTCAAAAATCTATGAATTTAATAATGATTTAATCAACTACTAAATAAAATTATATTTCTAGTTTAACCCACTTAGTGATCACACCTATTAAAGTCCATCAGAGGCTCAGCAGATCCAATTGGGTCTTTTAGTCATTACCGTGAGTTTTCATATTTGCTTCTCTTGAAGCAGGGGAGCTATCATTTTTAAATTGGTATTATTAGGACTTGCTTTGTGGTTTCTTCAATGAAATTTTTTTAAGTCCATCATTTCTTGAGGTTTGTTTTTCTGCCACTCAGTAATATTTAGTTGCAGCTCTAGGAGAGACCATATATTGAAAAGGGAATTCTAGTTCTCATGAGGTTTTACTCAAAGAATGTTTTATTCTCTAAAGAACTTGTGATTGAAAATGGTCAAGTGTATATTTTTTCCCTATACTTTAGGGGTTTGACTGATTATATAATAATAGTGATTGCTAGCATTAGATGGGATTTTGGAAAGTGCTTTGATTGCTCTGCCTTGTGGTGAAGTTAATGTTTTTTGATAATATTTTTGCTTCAATGATCTATTAGGTTTGTTCTAGAAGGACATGTTTCTGATTTTGTAGGATGCATTCAAAACTAATGGGCTAATAAGGACCCTATTCTGAATTTTTACAGAAAAATATTCGTTCTTGTTTTTTGCTCAGAAAAGAGGTGGCTTTTATATATGATCATTCATTTTGCTACTGTACACATCACTTTCTGTCTCTCATAGTGATCCTTAAAAATTTAATGCTATTAAATACTATTCATTGAATGTGTGTGTGTTTGTATTGCTTGAATTTATATGTTCATTATATGGCTGGCCTGCTGTAACTATAATGTGGGCATAAATCTTTTTCATTAAGCTTGTTGAAGTTTATTCTTCTATAACTTAGTAATATTTGAAAAATCAAATATCATTTGTGACTTGGGAAAAACTAAAATGGGTATGTGTGTGTGAGAGAGCGAGAGAGCGAGAGAGTGAGAGAGCAAGAGATAGATAGATAGATAGAGAGAGAGAAAGAGAGAGAGAGAGAGAGAGAGAGAGAGAGAGAGAGAGAGAGAGAGAGAGAGAAAGCACAGAGAGCGTGGAGGCACTGAAGGCCTGTATTCAGATTGGAAGGTAGCATCTAAGGGAAAATAAACTAATTAAAAAACTACATAGAGGAGGGTGACATTTCATCATAGGATAAAAGCAGTTGGGATCATGGAATGCTCAAATCCATGGAAGCAACATTGACAAGCAAGGTGGGATGAAATAGTAAACTGCTTTATGAGGAAGTAAGAGATATTATCATCAAAGGAAAAACTAAAGATACTGATCATGAAAGCTAACCAGAACAATCTCTCCTTGAGTCCTTATAAGTGCACTGGGTATGTAAGAATGACATTGATAAAAAGGTGAACTATGGAGTCAGTTTGTGATGCTGACTATAGCTTCTGATGCTCTCCTGTTTTTACTCAGAATACCTTTGTAATAGATTAAAATGTATTTAAATTAAAAAATTAAAAGCTTACTTGAGTTAAAAATGTTCAGAAATTGCAGGAATTATATGCCATTGTTACGAAGGTTCAACCTGTATTTAAAATATTAATTTGTCTTTTCAATTATCAATTAAAAATATTTAGTATATCTCTTAATAGATAAATTATTTTTCATATTTAATTTTTCTGTTTAAAAAAGGTATTTTTTATTGTGGCAAAAACTCTATGTAATTCAGAGGCATAGGATCACACCTCTCAGATCCATGTGACCATGACACACCCACCACCAAGATACCCATAGTCTATTCCTCTTCCCTTTTACTTCTGTCTCCCTCACTTACAGCCTCTGTACCAAAGTCAGATTTCTAGGGTTTGGTACTCGTTTGATTTTGCCTGACCCTTTGTTTTGCTTGTCTCTATTATATTTTTACCCTTCAAAAAAAAAAAAAAAAAAGCAAAAACTGAAATCTCCAAAATGTAAAGATTTTTTTTGGACAAATTTTGTCAGAGTCCAAAAGTTTGTACTTCTCCTCAAACAGTCTTTTCAGAAAATTATGTCTCTCAACCACTTATATCATAAATAGGAGCTTAGTATTAAAATGATGGTAGATAATCTGCCCTACTTAACACTTCCTATATGTAGTATCATTGCTTCCTTTGATACAAACAATAAAGAGAGAAGGAAAAAAAGAGTGTTATAAACTAATGTTACTTAAAAATATTACAGAAATAAAAAGAGAAAAAACCCTATAACTAATATCATAGTTAATGATGAAAGACTGAGTTCTTTCTTTCCAAGATCAGGAAACAAGACACAGGATGGACACTCTCACCAACCTGTGTTTTATTGGAGTTACAGTCAATTAGGCAAGAAAACCAAAATAAATAAAAGACATCCATTTTAGAAAGGCAGACGTAAACTACTGAAGATGACTTGAACTTCTATGTTAGAGAATGCGAAAGAAAACACAACTATTAGAAACTAATAAATCAGTTTTGCAAGGTTGCAGGATACAATGCAAGTTCGAAACATGAAATGTATTTCTATAGACTGTCAGTGAACAATCAAAAATGAACTTAAGGAAGCAATTACATTAGTAATAGAAAAAAACAATAAAACACTGGGCAGTAAGTTAACAAAAGAAATGTAAGAATTGTATGTTGAAAGCTACAATTTATCACTGAGAGAAATTAAGCATGACCTAAGTAAATGAAAGATATCCCGTGTTCTAGTGGCATAAGTTAATATTGTTATTTGTCAAGATGTTAAAAGGAGGGAAGCAAATATTGTTCAAAAATGAACAATGATGTAAAAAATTTAAAAAGTCATTAAAAATACTCTTGTATTGAAGTATGAATTCAATGCAATCAATCACAGCTAACTTTTTTGCAGAAATTGACAATCTGATCCTACAATTATGTGGAAATGCAAGGGACCTAGAATAGCCACTATAATCTAGAAGAAGAAAGTTGGAGTAGTAACATTTTCCAATTTTAAAGCTTCCTACAAGCTATGGCAATCAAGATAGCGTGGTATTGGCATAGCGACAGACATATGCATCAATGGAAAAGAATTGAGAGTCCAGAAATCAATCCTTACACTCATATTGATTGGGTGTCAAGTGAATTCAGTGGCAGAAAGAATAGTATTTTTTAATGAACAGTAATGAGAGAACTGGATATTCATATGCCAGAGAATGAATTTGAATACCTGTACAAGATAAATAGTTCTAGACCAAATATAATGGCTAAAACTATAAACTCAGGCATCACAACAAAGAGCATAAATGGCAAATGTTAGATATATTGATCTTCACCAAATTGAAAACTTTTTTGGATATTTCCAGGATACTAGTAAGAAAATGAAAATATAACCTACATAATGCTAGTAAGTTTTGGTAAGTCAAATGTCTGATAATAGACATGTTATAGAAAACCTCTTACATCTTAATAATAGAAGAGAAATAACTCAATTGAAAAATAGGCTAGGGCCTCCCTGGTGGCCCAAGGGGTTAAGACACAACCTGTGAAGCTATCGCCAGCCACTGCAACATGAGTTCAATCCCCGGCCAGGGAGCTACCCAAATGGCACAGCAGACCTCTCCTGTCTCTCCCGCTGCTCCCCTCAGCAGTGTACTTTGGTCAATCTGCCTATTCTGTTCCCCACTCTGTCTCTGGTGGATCCTCTCACCCCCCACACCTCTGGCCTGTATCCCAGCTCTTGTATGAATAAATAAATAAATCTTTAAAAAATATAGGCTAAAGGTTTAAGTAGACATTTTTTCAAAGGAGATATACAGATGGCCAATAAGCATGTGGAAAGATGTTCAAAACCATTATTCAGGGATATGCAAATGAGAACCACAATGATATAATGCTTTTACATCCCTTAGCATGCCATAATAAAAAATGGGCAATAACAAGTTTTGGTGAGTATTTGGAGAATTTGGAACCCTCACACATTGCTGGTGGCTAACATGGTATATAGAGTTCTTTTGAGTAACATTTGGCAGTTTTTGAAAAAATTTAGCATCTCCATATGACCAGCAATTCTACTCTTAGTTGTCTGCCCAGGATAAATGAAACATACATTCACATAACAGCCTGTATGTGATGTTATAGCAATGTTATTCATAATAACTCAAAAGTGGAAACAACCTAAATGTTCATCAACTATGGAATGGATAACTAAAGAATGCCTTATCCTTATGATGTAATAACTTAGACTATATAAATTAGATACTTAATACTACAATATATAACATGATGAACCTTGAAAATATTCCTTTGATTGAAGGTAGTCATTAAAAAGATTAATTTTTGCATTTATATGAAAATGGAAAGATATTAGGAAATAGAGCCTTACAATGTTGATGATAGTACATACTGGTAGGAGTCTCTGGGTAGCAACTTAGTAACAATTGTTTGAAAATAATTGTACATTTTACCCATCAAATCTATTTCTGGAAGCTTATTGAGTAGATATACTTTCAAAGATGTACAAGTAGATAGTGAAGATGTATATTGTACTACTAACAAAAAATGCAAATAACCTACAAATTTTAGCTGTAGAAGCTTCACTAAATTAACGAATGGTACATCTAAATAATAGAGTATTTTGCAACTGAAAGAAAGTAATGTGGAAAGATGTCAGACTTCGATAGGAAATGTGAGGTATTTCAAAGCTCAAAAGAAATCATCCTGTCCCTTCTTCATTCTAGGTGGACAAATTGTCAAATAAGTATCAAGACAGATTAATAAGAGAAAAAGTCAAAACAGTTTAATGATAACATGTATACCTCCTGTATACATGGGAGAGACCCAGTAAAACTGAGTAACTTGCCCACCTGGCTTCAGACACCATCATATATAAATCAGCTAAAACATAGGTTGGAATGGTTTGTAAGGGGTGGAGGTGGTGCTTGAATCTGGTGCTTACACCACTTGGCCATCCTGACAACTCTAATTTTTTATGGGTTGGAGTGGATGAACAAAAGCAAAGGTCAGTTAGGGTGTTTACCAGGGAAAACAAAGCAAATAAAGATATGACTGTTGGTTTTTGAAAAGAGTTAAGGAGGCTAGGTCTTCTTGGTAAGAGGAGGGAGATGTCTTTAAGGAGAGAGTTCTTTATACATGTAAAAGTCTTTCACAAAAGCACCATCAGGGGCCTCCCTGGTGGCACAGACAGTTGAGTGCCTCACTGTGAAGCTGTCTGCAGCCTCTGCAGGGCGGGTTTGATCCTTCCGGCTGGCGAGAATCCCACATGGCGAAGCAGACCTCTCCTGTCTCGCCCGCTACTCCCCTCAGCAGTGTATTTCGTCAGGCTGCCTGTTCTGTTCCCCGCTCTGTCTCTGGTGAATCCTCTCACCCTCCCACCCATCTGGCCTATACCCCGGTTCTTGTATAAATAAATAAATCTTAAAAAAAAAAAAGCACCATCACCTAGCCTTCAGAGCCCCTCCCTTAAAATAAACCTTTTGCCACTTCTAGACATTTTTTGAGGTAGCAGATTTTGCTTCCTTACAATATATACTGGTATGTATGCTGTCATCCTTTATAGAATTAGAATTAAAAAGATGTGTCGATATATTTTATATAAAATTTTATCATTTAAAATAAGATTTTTATCATGCTTTGCTTAACAGTCATGCTTTGCTTAACAACAGTGAAATCCTGAGAAATGCATTATGGGATTTCATCATTGCACATAGAGTGTACTTACACAAACTTAGATTGCATAATCTACATACCTTTGGTTTATATGCAGTCTGTCATTGATTGAAACATTAAGCAACACAAGACTGTATTAAAAATTATTAGTAAGACTTCTATAATTATAAAACTGAGTAAATCTTACCTGTGAGGGTTGAATTACCTCTATTTTTCTCTATTGTTTGACACATTTAATTCAGTTTTTAATTTAATAAAATATTAAATCCTTAATATTTAGAAGTATTTAATAAAAAATATAACATATATATTGCATCATATATAGTACATATATTTGTGTGTGTAGATATGATTGGTGCTTTATAAATACTGTTTTTTAAAATCAATTTTAGTGATAAAATGATAAAATTCATGTTGATTCTTTTACTTTTAATAACAAAAATTTGGTGTTCCTTTTCTAAGGACCTGAACACTAAGTGGCCTGTAGTCCTGTGCTTTGGTAATATTGATATATAGAAATCTCCATCTGACCCTCTTTCCTTACTTACTTCATAGCCAGGACCCCCAAATTTAAACACTCTATAAATAGGTTCCACCATCTGCTGCATAAAGAGAGAATATATGTTTAGTGTGTAAGACTGCCAATAGAAAAGAACGTTAACAGAATTAGTGTGCAATAAAGAGAAGAGAAAGAATATAATTTCCAAATGAAGTGTGTAAGTTACCCATCCCTTTGTGGATAAATGTCCAGCTAAACAGGGTTGGCCCAAACTGGGGCCACTGAGGCCCAAACGCTTGTCATAAGTCTAAGGGACCTACTAGCAGGGGACCATGGTTCCCTGAAGGGGACAGCCTCTCCATGGGTCTCTCACCCATATTTTTTTCAGGTGTCTCCTCCCATGTCCCCCAAGTCTTTGGTACTAGTCCAAGGCCGAGAAGCAAGCATGGTTTCTTCTTTGCATGGTTGTATGTTTCTCATGCCCTCTTCAAAGTCTTCTCCTTCAGAGTCTTCTCCAGTCTTTTCTAGCTGCCCACCCTTTCATCCTTTCAGTGCCATACTTCCTCAGGTGGAGTAGGGAACCTGGAACCTCCCCTTTCTGTGGAGATAAACTGTTACAATAGTGTCCCCTATCACATTAACAAAATGCATGTATATCTGCCATGGAAAAGTGGTTTTGTTTGTTTGCTTATTTACTATTTTTTAAAAAATCTAATTTTTTTAACTAGATAATGGTACACATGATACAGTATTTCAAAGATTAAAAAAAAGCTTTATAGTGAAAAATCTCTCTTCTGAGGGGTAATCAGTTACTACTACTTTCTTGTGATTCTATAGAGATTCTGCATTTATAAGTACACACACAAAAACACATTTTACACATTATAGCATGTTAAACATACTGTTCTTCCCCATATTAACTTTAATATTACATTAAAAAGCATGGTGCTAATGGTCTTCTAATGTAGAAAACGAAGTGTGGTGTTTTTTTTTTTTTTTTTGCTTGTTTGTATTTTTATTATTTATTTATTTATTTTTAAAGATTATTTATGCATACAAGAACTGGGGTGTAGGCTAGAGGTGGGATGGTGGTGGTGAAGGGATTCACCAGAGACAGAGTGGGGAGCAGAACAGGCAGATGTACTGAAATAAACTGCTAAGGGGAGCAGCAGGAGAGACAGGAGAGGTCTGCTGCACCATGCGGAACTCATGCTGCAGTGGCTGGTGATAGCTTGATAACACTGAGACTTTAACCCCTGCACCACCAGGGAGGCCTTATTTGTGTTTTTTAACCCCTGCACCACCAGGGAGGCCTTATTTGTGTTTTTATATGCCAGCTTAGTAGGCTGTAAGTTAAACCATTTACTTTATAGTAGAAGACAACTTTCCCATCCCCTCTTGTTTTTAATTCAGCAATACAGGTTGGATATATTTCCATATTAATACCTGACGAAGCATTTCCTCCTATTTAAAGTCTGTGTAAATGAATCCTAATTGATTTATCAGTATTTTGTTGATAGCATGTAAATATAATTTATTTAACTTTATTTTAGATGCTTAGTGTTGTCTTGATGCTGGGGATAGGCTGATGACAAAAACACAAAGACTATACTTATTTTCTCATGGAGATTAAATTCCAAGATAGACATTAAAAAAAAGACCTACTCAGCGAAATAAGCCAGAAAGAAAAAGAAAAATACCGGATGGTCTCACTCATAGCAGGAATTTAGAAAACCTGAATAAGGGACCAGGAAAAAGACTAATTATAATAAAGTAAAAATCAAAATCACAAAATCAACAAGCAACTATAAACCAGAGACACACTATGGGGGGGGGGTGGAGAGGAGGGATTAGGGTCAAAATAAGGGGGGTGGAAATTGTATGGGGAATATAACCAAGGTGAAAATTCATATATTATGCAAAAATGAAAAATGATGTAAAAATATTAAAAAAAAAAGACCTACTCAAATAAATGTAGACTCATACTTGTGATAAATCAGAGAATCTCACAGAAGGAATTGATATAGTCAGGGATGTGAAGCTTTTCTAAAGAAGTGATAATTGAACTGACATCTAAACAAAGAATAATTAATTTTACATATTTTAATGTTAGCAGGCAGACTGAGGTGTGCCCCGGGACCCCTACATTTTGCGTGCTCTAGAGAGGTTCTGCCATCTGCCATGCAAAGACAAAGCATATTCTTAGTGTGTAAGAACTTTAATATTAATGTGCATAGAGAGGGAAGAAGAGAAAGCATATAGTTTTCCAATGAAGCACCCAAAGTTGCCCATCCCCCCGTGGGTAAATGCCCGGCCAAACAGAGTTGGTGCAAAGTCGGGCCACTTAGACCTGAAAACTTGCCCACAAGTCTAAGATACTTTCTGACAGAAAGGAGCAGAAGGGACCAGGCAAGTCTGGGATGAAAGGAGCAAAATCATAATAAGGCAGGATAAAGGCTGCCATTTTTTCAGCCTCCCCATGTGTCTCTACCCATCTAATTCACCTAAGTCTCCCAAATCCCTGGTGCATGTTCAAGGTTGAGAAGCTAGTGTGCTTCATGGGTCTCCTATCCTGTGTGTTCTTTAAATGTTCTTATTCAAGTCTTCTAAATCTTTGCCTGGTCACTCCACTCTTTATTAGGTGGGGCAGGGAATATGGAGCCTCCCTTTTTCTCTATAACACTAAGTTTGTTCTATAATTTCTATTCACCCATTTGTTCTATATCTGTAAGCATTCTTTCATAGTGCCTTTATCTCCAAGCCCAGTGAGCACATCTTATAGTCTACATTTTGCTTGAATATTTTGCCGACACAATTGATAACTCTGTCCTTGAAATGCTCCCTTATTTTTATTTTTACTTTTCTGTTTTTCTTCTTTTCTCAATATTCTTTGTTCGCTTTTTCTTCCCTAAATATTAAATTCTGGTGTTCCTTAGGGCTTATTACTGGGCTTTTTTTCTCTTACCATCTACAACTTTCAAGGCAATCTTCAGATAATATGTGTAGATGATTTCCAGATCTATACCTGACTTCTCAGCTTCCATCATTGTGTCCATCTGCCTCCCATATTTTTCCACTTTATTTGTCATTTGTTAGTTTAAATTAATATATGTAGGGCCTGTAATTTGCCAGGCATTGTGCTGGGACTGAGAGTGTCTTAAAGATATCTCTTATAGAATATACTCAAAACAAAATTCTTTGTTCCTACAACCTGCCAGAACAAACATGCAAGTAAGTAAGCAAAAAAAAGTAGTCCAGAGGAGACTTTTTCTGCCTTTATTGTTTTCACTCAACTGTTGAAATCCACCCAGTTCTATCCTGAAACCTTGGAATCAGTCTTAACTCCTTATATTTGAGTATTTTTTCTGCCCTCACCCAGTCCTATCCAATTCAGTCCAATCCAGTCAACATAATCTAATCCAGTGAAAAGTTATCAAGGTCTGGACATACCCTCTTTATTTAAGGATACACTCCAACCACACCCCTCCAGTGCATATACTTCCCCCAACCTCCTTTTCACTGCTAAGACCCTACCCTAAGTTACCACCACCCCTTGAGTAGACTGGTGCAGTGTGTTCTGAATCTGGCATTTTGCCACATGGCTAAAAGCATGATCTTTTAAAGTGTTTCTCAATTCCTTAGTGTTTCAGCTTTCTTATCTATAAACTTTGGGTTGTGTGAGGATAAAAAAAATTACTATATATAAAATACTCAGAATAATGTCAGGCACTAAGTCTTCAGTAAATTGTTATTGAAACTTTATATTAAGCCAAGTAAAAGTTGTGTTTAATACAGAAAGATGTCTATTAATAATAGATTTGAATGGAGTCACTATTAGCTTCCTTATACTTAATTGTGCTATATATGTTCACATAAAATGTCTGCAGTGCTTATAATGTGACCTTATTATGTGTAATTTTTTCTCAATTAAAAGGCTAAGAAGCACCAGGCCTTTCTAGTAGAGACATGTGAAAATAACGTAAAAGAATTGGAATCGATCTTGGACAGCTTTACTGTGTCGGGCCAGTGGACATCAGGTTAGTTGAAGGTATAAAATGACAGATGCATCTGTCAATGTTCCAAAGTCACTACATTTTGGGAATTCTGCAGATGCCTCTTCTAGTCCCTCATCTCAACATGTTTTGATTTGATGACATGATAAGAGCAGTTCTCACAGCAGTCAGTTGGCCTAGCTGGCTGAGAAAGGGTGACGGAACGTGAACCTGCTGTTGTCCTCCCAGAACTTGATTTACAAGTGTTGGGGTCTGTATGATTGGACAGACAAGGGCTCACTTGCTGTGTTCTGAATCCAACTGAGAAAAAAGTCCTTACAGTATACCTGCAAGGGGAACAGATGTTTCCATCAAACTGAGCCAAATTCGGAGGCAACCTTCAGCAACTTAAAGGTCATGCATTCAAAAGGTTATGTAGGACACAGGCTGTAGCATAGTGCATATTCCACACTGTTGCTTTCTAAGCTGGCTTTCTCCTTTATTTCCTACGATCGTGTATATTCTCCAGAATGTTTTTAACATTAGTATTAGTCCACTTAATATGATAAAGTTCTTTAAAACCTGTATTTTAGGTAGGCATATGTTGGGAACTCACATAAGCATTAATTGGCCAATAAATGCTGCCCGTGATTTCTACTTTCTCTTTTGTGATTATGCCATTGTGCTTGCTATAGCAGCTTTGACTTAAATACTTTTACTTTTCTACCTCAGTTTTCTGTGACTACTGTCGGCCTTAAATTATTTAGTTGTTTTCTGATTCAATTGTGTATTTCAAAAGGGATGTAAAATTTATTTTCTTACACTTTAAAGTTGAACTGCAAAACTCTTTTTTTTTTTTAAGGAATCAAACATGTATTTGGCAAATGAGTTACTTAGAAGAATTAAGTTCAGAAAATTCTCTGTCCTCCAAAAATCATAAGGATATGAAAAAGGTTCATTTTCACCTTGTGGATCTACAAATTTTTTAGTGAACTTTTAGAAATTTTTCTTTGTTATTGTCCATTTTTCTGGGTCTGCTTTTACCCATCATCTATTTTAGCAGTAACTTTATGAAATTAATGTTTAATTTGATTTCCTAACTAGTGCTCACTGTCACAGCTTGCATCTTGTTTCCTAGTGCTTCTACCAGCTCCTCTTTTACTAACTAGTCTCTCTGCTTCCACCTTGCTCCCCTTCCCCTTCAGTCTGTTTTGTTATAACCACTGGAAGGAACATTTGAAAATCTGAGTTAGAACATGTTCTTCCTTTGTTCTTAACCATGCTGGTGTCGCATTGTACTAAGTGTAGAAGCCAAAGTGCTGCCATTAACTTGTGAGACCAACGTGGTCTGTCCTTTCACCTTAGCTCCTGTGTTTCCCCCCTCCCTTCCTCTGTCTGCACGGTTCTGATCTCCTGCTGTTTCCTGAGCACACCAAACATGCTTTCGTCTTAGGGGTCCTGTGTGCTGGCCATTCTTTCTACTTTGGAAAGTTTTTTTTTTTTTTTTACCTAGATATACCCACATGGCTCCTTTATAAATATTTCATACATCTGTGCTTAAACTTTACCTTCTTCTTGAAGGTTACCCACTGCT
Organism: Talpa europaea; assembly: GCF_964194135.1. NCBI lineage: Eukaryota > Metazoa > Chordata > Mammalia > Eulipotyphla > Talpidae > Talpa > Talpa europaea. The sequence goes on along the minus strand of NC_140074.1, from coordinate 24,858,560 downwards.
CATTCCTATGCCACCTGCCTTTCTCCCTTTTCTGCTCTCCTCTCCCTCCACCCCCAGAGCACTTACTATTGTCCAAAATTTCTAGCATACTGGATAGTACATTTATTATTATATCTGCATTAGTTAGGGCTCACTACAAAAACAGATCCAATAGGGTATTTATATGAGGAGATTTATTACAGAATTTGTGCTGTTGTAGACACTGAGAAATCATATGATTTGTCCTCTGCATGCTGAAGAACCAGGGAAGTTCATTCAGTCTGAGCGCAAAGACCTGAGAACCTGGTTGCTGTTGTAAATGCTGGCATCCAAAGACCCAGTAACCAGGAGCTCAGAGTCTCAGGGCAGAAGACAGACATCCCAGCTCAAGGAAAAAGAGAGAATTTGTCCTTTTTCCACCTTTTGTTATATTGGGCAGGTGGCAGGGTGATAAGGGGTGGGGTAGGCAATGGATTTAATAAAATTTGCCTGCATTGGTGAGGGTGTATTTTTGCTTATTCTGCTGCTGCAAATCCTAATCTCTTCAAGATACACCCTGACAGACACACCCAAATAGCTTTAAAAATTATATATTTATTTATATAATGTATATTGAGATAAAATTGGTTTATAGCACTGTATGTGTTTTAGTCATATAGGCTCAAATCTCTACAAATGTTTATTGACCACACCATGTCTACCACCAAAGCCCCAGTAATTCTCTACCATAGTCCATTAGCTCCCCTCTCCCTTTTGCTTTCACCCCTGCTCTCCCTTCTGGTAGCCTCTGTTCTGCAGTCAACAACAATAATGTTTTTACCAGCTATTTGGACTTTGCCTAGACCAGTCAGGTTGGCACATAAAACTTACCATTGTAGTATCCATGCTCCCTGAGGGAAAGAATATTTGTCTCTTATTTACTAATGTATATTAAACAGCTAAAAGATACTTGGCACAGAGTAGGTACTCAATATTAATATTTGTTAATATGAATGAATAAAAGGATGAATGAATATCAGGGTGGAGGTCTATTTTTCAGTTAAGTTTTTGAGATTATTAGTTAGTTATGGAGTCTCTTTCCAAATTATAGCAGCCCTTTGTGTAGCATCCATAGGCATCACCTGTAAGATTGACCCTCAGTAGAAAAATGTATAATTTTACATGACATGGAAATATCACCTTGATTTTCCACTTCACTAGACAAGATAGCTTCAGTTTTCTTGAACAGGGAGATTTATTTCCCTATTTCTGCTTTCCACTGAAATTGAAGCATTGCAGCTGCTTACATCTCATTTATTTTCTGGTGGAAATTTCTATAGTAGGATGTTTATGGGAAAAAATACTTGCCCCCTTTGAGCCCATGTCATGCTTTTGCCTAGAGTTTCTTCAAATACAGTTTCACCTCTGCCTGAGGATGTTAACACATATGTGATGTGACTTTTCCTTCATAAAAGGAAATTTTTCTTGTGGCTCAGTTTTGGATCCTCCTCGGGGTAGATGTAGACTGAGATAGAGTCTTCCAACCTTCTTCAGCCGTTCTTTCCTGGAGGAAATCATTTCTAACATTTCAGAGGTACTTTTTTTTCCTTTGTACCAGAGAGGCTGAAGGACCTTAGAAAATAATAGAAATAATGTTTGAGATCTGTGGCATACATATATCACCTAGGAATTAAGCTGTTTCAGGAACTGCTCATAGGAAAATTAGGACAAGAAATTGGACTTTTCCTTTCCTCTTTCCTCCTTTACTTTTTAAATAAAGGATTATCACTGAAATCTAGTATATTATTGAGAATTTTAATTGTGCTATGAACTTCGTGGCTAATACCTTTTAACTAGAGATTCCTGGGTTACTGAGAAGCTGAGGATACCTATACAGTAGCCCACAGGCCTCTCTTGGTGACATTTGCCAATTTTTTCTCTCTTCTCTTAGCCCCTAATTCACTGAGGTTTGCAAACCAAACTTGCCCTACTTCATCATGCTCATAGTTTCAGTGTGAAATCTGAGGGAATGACTTCAGTATGAGTGCTCAACATTCTTTAATGGGGTCACTAATCATACAACTATGGAGGCTGAGGAATCCAAGATCTGCTGTTGGTAGACAGCAGACCTAGAAAAGTCTATGATATAGTTCCAGTACAACTCTGAAGGCCTAAAGCTTATCATGTGTTTCAATTTGAGTCTGAGTTTAATGACAGAAGATAGTGTCTTATCTCAAAGAGAGAAACAGTTCTTACTAAAGCCTTTGTTCTATTCAGGCCTCCAGTGGATTGAATGGGGCCCATCCACATTGGGGAGAGCAAGCTTATACTCCGTGTAGTGATTCAAATGTCAGTCTCATTCAGAAGCATCTTTATAGGCACACCCAGAAACAACATTTAACTAAATATCTTAGTCTGTTTTCCTGTCAAGTTTACAAATAAAATGAGTCATCATATCCCCTTGTCTCTCTCTTCCCAGTTTCTGGTAAGCACCATTCTACTTTCTGTCTCCATGAATTTGACTACTTTACATGTGTCATATTGTAGAATAGTATTTTTTTTAATTTTTAAAAAAGATTTATTTATTTATTTATGCTGCCAGGGGTGAGAGGATTCACCAGAGACAGAGTGGGGAACAACACAGGCTGATTGACCAAAGTACACTACTGAGGGGAGCAGCGGGCAAGTCAGGAGAGGTGTGCTGCACCATGTGGGTTCCTCCCCAGCCGACTGGGGATCGAACTTGTGCTGAAGAGGCTGAGGAATACTTCATAGTGCAGTGCTTAACCCCTTACACCACCAGGGAGGCTCAGTATTTGTTTTTTTTTGTTATTGGTTTATTTCACTTATAGTAACATACTCACAGTTCATCCATATTATAGCATGTGACAGTAAATGCCTTTTTAAGGCTAAATAATAATCTATGGAATATATATATATATCACATTTTGTTTATCCATGTATCTATTGATGACCCTTTGGTTTACTTACACATGAGACTACCTTCAGTTCTTTTGCATATATACAGAATTGGGATTGCTGTCCATTGACTTTAATCAAGAGCATGAGTGTAGTAACAGTTGCCTAGTAAGATATTCTACATTTTAGAAATAGTCTTTCTTATTACTGAGTTTCCCTTAACAATCAAGATCAATTGTCCTGGTAGAGAAGAACCTTTTTTTGTTTTTATTTTTCTGGCATCAGGAGCTCAGAAATGACCAAGTGCCATTCTCAGCTTCCATTCTAATGGAAACATTGCTGTGTCCCATGGGGAAAGCATTTCTCCCTTGGATATTATGGTTTAGTCCAATAAACCCACAGTTTTGGAGGCAACTGTGCAGACATTTCACTCGTGGATCACTAGGTATAATAGTGAGAAGAGTCACTCTTGTTTCCAACATTTATTCCAGGGCCTGTGGACCTTTGTTATGGGAGAAATGCTTTATACACTGATTACTGACCTCGAGCACCTCCTTGTCCCACAGAATGTTGATATCTAGCCAGTGCCATGAATCTTCAAAAGACAGCTCTACTATTCTGCATTCTAACTACTCAGAGTGATGGGAAACGTAGTAAAACTAGTTTCTATGAAATTGATTTAATTTCCATAGTTCATTTGCTTTAAAATAGTTCTTGGTCAATGATGAATAAGGTATTTTGTAAGTTCAATGGAGTTATTACTTCTGGAAGTATGGTTCTGGAAGGAAAGTCTATAACCAGAGTAAATGGCTACCTTAGTAAGTATTGCTCATTTTCTAGTGGAAGTGACTTAGTATAAATAATGTCACCAGGTGACTGGATAGTCCCCCGGGAGGATGGTGCCATATCATGGTTCAACTCATGCTGTATCATGGGTTCAATTTGTCTGGTAAATGATGGACTTGGCACTCAACAGGGGTTGTAATTAAATTAGTCTTAGTGAATGGAAGTCCATGTTGCTGAACCCATCTAGTATCTCCAGTCTTGCTGCCATGACTTCTTTGTTATAAGCCAAACAAAGGTAAGTAAGGACAAGGTGGCTAGGAAAAGACACTGGCTGACATCACAGAATGCTTTGTCTTGTCCTTCTGTTTTTTAAAGTCCTCTTTACTGAATTTGATCTGGGTATGGTGCCCATTTGGAGAATGCTCAGACCATCTTGCTATCAATTTTCTAGTCATAGTCTTTTCCAAGTCCCTGATCATTCAACCAATCTGTTAGATAATATCCGTCAATTGGTCTACATTTGTGTCTTTGGCTATCTCTTAGTCCAGCAAAATAACAGTCAGGCCCATTATTTGATATTTTGCCTACTGAGAGGATTTCACTTCACTATCTTTCAGAACACTCTTGAGTGAGGCTGTAGTGCTGCAACTGCTCATTTTGAGTAGTGTCAGTAAGTCATACAGAACTATTTATTTAACCATTCCTCCTTCATGTCCCCATAAGTGAACTAGTCAGAGAGCTTTCCATTGATCCAGGCTCTCAATTAGAAGAGAAGAAGCAATGTAATAAGAATAGGGCTCATTGGAATTAGGACTGCTTTCTCATGCTACTTGTACTTTTCAGGACTTTCTTGAACCCAGTTTTTTATTTACTACTTTCACTTAATGATAGAATGCCATTGTGTATACCCAAATTTATGGGTTGCTTGATCAGACTACAGCCATTTTATGATGGGAAACTCATGTCACATGGTAAATTGGTGGCAATGCATGTACTATCTGCTAAAGACCAGTAGCATTTCTAAAGCTGATTTTTAAGAACAAAATAGTTTTGGTTATATGTGGAGATGGATTGCTTTGTTCCAAAATCCTGAAAGTTTATACTGTGATTCACCTATGAAGACCTGCCAAATTTCCTTGAACTTGAGTAGTCAGAATGATATTATCAATTTGGTAAAAAACTGAGTGGAACATGTGATATCTTCTGGAATAGAGTGTTAATTAAGATTTTTACAGATTAGATTATTATAGGGGTCTAGAGTTGATACAGTTTTGAGGAAGGGCAGTGAAGTTACATTGCTGGCCCTGCCAGTGAAAGAAACTGTTCCAATGGTTTTTCACTAAAAGGATATAGAAGAAATAACTACATTCCTAATTGCCAGGAAATTATTGATTTGTTTCAACAATGAAACTATATCCTTCACTACAGCTGCAATTGGAGTAACATATGATAATGCTGATAGTAATTCACTGTCATTCTCTAAGGTTCATCTGTATTCATTGCAAGCCAGATAGGTTAGATGAATGCTAATGTTAGAATCACCACATCTTTATTTTTCAAGTCTTTAAGAGAGGTACCAATTTCTGCAATCTAAGAAAGTGACATTGTTTTTGATTTACTATTTTGATAGGTAAGAGTTCTAACTTCCACTTACGTTTTTTCTATTTGTTTTTCCTCTGTAGAGCTCTCATTTCATTCAAACTATGTATTCCAAACTGGAGAAATAACTGTAAGAAGGAAGGGTTCTGGTACTTACTGAGACCACTGAAAATAGACCTTTGCCAAAGGAAGGCCCATGGAAAGCTCTCTATGACTAGTTCACTCATGGGACATGAAGGAGGAATGGGTTTTGAGCAATTAATCGTGTGATTTCTGTAAGCACATACCCTACCTATTGAACCATTAGGTCTCCATGAATTACTGTCAGTTTAGATCTAATGTCCAGTTATTTCTGATAAGGGTGTTTAATTATCCTTCCTCAGTGAGTGGTCACCCTGATGAATGGTTTCTGATTCTTTGAAGAAGGCAAGGAGGAAGATTTACAGCATAATCTTTTGGCAATATATTAGGATTCCTAAAGGACACTCATCCTCTTTATTCAAGGAGCCTGGGACTATGAATTGCTCAAGTTTGAGAACTGGTTGAGGTCCAAGACACTTTTTTTGTGTTGATTTAAGTCCTGTTTTTGGTAATAAGACCTACAGATTGTCTATACAAATCGGAAAATACTTAAGTAGAGTGCCTATTTATTTTAGTCCTAGGGATATTCTGATCAGTCAGCCAATACTAACTCTCCCCAAGGGTAAAACCATTTTGTTTATGACTTTGAGTCTACTGCCCATAACTATTTTTTAAATTCATTTTGTCTTTGAAAGTTAAATTCTATCATGATGCCTATGTTATCTGAAGTTCTATCATCCTCATTGAATTCAGGGAACCCAGCATGGCACCATTTCTCATTGTTATCCATGGCCCTCTGGCTACCTAGAGCTTATTAATCCACACAGAACTTGTCAAGGATGCTAATGTTCTTTTCACCAATTCACTTCTCAAACCTTGGTAAAGGATGTGTTTTTTTGACAGGAGACTGTGGGGCATAGTTAGGGAATGAATGAATAGGACTTACATAGTAAATACTCTGCTTTGTTAGGAAAGTTATCAATCATTTTCCTTTAAAACTCCGGAATGGGCACCCATGAAAATGAAGATAATGTAGGTTGAGTTTGAAAAATAAAAAAATCCAACAAATTGTTTATATTTAGTGCTTCAGAATGAGAAAGGCATTTTCTTAGTCGTCAACATATTAAAAGTTTGGATTTACTCAGTTGACAATAAAACCCATTTGGCTGTTATTTTTTATGTTTTACACAATGATTAAAAACATTAAATGACAGGGTGTTTTAAATGAATTTGTTCTGAGGATGAATGTGACTACTTATTTTCTATATATTTTTATACGCTCTATTATTTCTTAGTAATTCTTCCCTTATGAAATCTCACAGGAGACTGAAACAGAATGATTGAGAAGGTGGTGGAGATAGAGTCACCTCATTCACTACAGCTTATTTATTGTTCTTATTGGAGATCTATAAGTTATCAAAGTTATAACATCAACACCAGCTTAAACAACAGTGGTTTGATTCATGTAAAATTATTTGGTTTTTGAGATTGTTTAAAAATAAACATTTAAGTGGAGGGCTTCTATCCCACTCTGTCTGTGGGCTATTAATCCAAAGAAAAGGTTTACCTTGGAATATCCGGTGTTGAAACATACTTAAAAGTGAGAGGGAGAGGCCGAAGCAGCCAGTGGTGATATGAAGGTATTAAGTGTACACATACATAGAGATACATGTTACGGGAAGAAAGGCAGAGAAATTCAGGAGATTTTGAGTTGGTGTTAATTGAAGTCTAAATATAAGTGTTCCTGACATTTCATTTGGACTTTGACCTTTGAAAAATCATCTTATGACCACTCTTCAATTTTGTTTATTTCTATGTTGTATGTGTCTGTGTATGTATGTATATATGTATGTATGTATTTTACTACTCTTTATTTGTGAATTTTTACACCTTCCTCTGACAGGATAACTTTAGTATCTATTGTTTTTTTGGATTGTAGAGATTGGAATACTATTAGGTAAAATTAAATTAGTAAATAAAGTCTTAGGTCTTCAGTCGCCCTTTGTAACATTTGTCACGTTAAGGAACCAGTAAGTATTTCTTTTTGTAATGGATGTAGGTAGGATATACTTCTGGACTTTACTGTGTGTGTGTGTATATATATATATGTTCAGGCAAAGACACTTTATTTCATGCAGAATATAAGACTGTATGTGGGTCAGCAAGGACAGGATATTTTGTCCCCTTATTCCTCAACATATTAAGATGATTTTATTCTTCTGAATTTCTAAGAGGAAGTTTTTCTTCCTTATTGTAAAACCAGCAGATTTCCCGAGTGTCCTTGAATGATTTATTCATGGCCTACTTGTGTAGTAGCAAAAGAAAAGAATTATACATATCATTTTTTTATCTTGTGCAAGAGAGCAATTTTTAAAATATATATTTGGAAGACCTTTAATAAAATTTTTAATGAGTTGTCTGTCTTTTTAACTCATAGTCATTACAAAGAGTACTGTCTCCTTCATTATCATGGTTCAGAGCAGTCTCTCCCCCTCCCCAACTGAGATATGTGTTCTTTGCAGTACTTTTGGTTTTTAAGTTAAATATTCTCCTTCTGTTTGAGAAAGTCTAAATGATACCACACTAAAGGTAGTGATTCAATTATATCTTCTTGAATGTAATATATTTATTAATAATATATTTCCAAGATTAAAACAGTAAATATCACCAATACTCAGATGAATAGTCTATGATAATCCAAGACTTTTCCCCCCTTTTCTTTCTTTTCCTTCTTTTTACTTTATAACTACCTTCTTCTACATCTCTCCAGTTCTAGCAATTGGATAAAGAATCAATGAATGATCTCATGTAATTATTTATTAACTATCCCTCCTTTTTTTAATTTTAATTTTAAAAAAATATTTCTTTTTTTTTTTTTTAAAGATTTATTTATTTATACAAGCACTGGGTACAGTCAGAAGCACGGAAGGGTGAGAGAATTCACCAGAGCCAGAGCGGGGAATAGAACAGGCAGACCGACGAAATGCACTGCTGAGGGAAGCAGCGGGCATGGCAGGAAAGGTCTGCCTCGCCATGTGGGACCCTCGCCGGCGGCCTGGGATCGAGCTGGCGCTGCAGAAGCTGCCGGCAGCTTCGCAGCCCAGTGCTCAACCACTGCGCCACCAGGGGAGGCCCATCCCCTCCTTTTTTATATCGTAAATTCAGTGAGGACACAGGTCATTTGACTACTTTAAATGCCTCATTTGTGGAATTATATTATTTGTCTTTTAGTGATTAGTTTATTTCAGTTAGCATAATGCTGTTCACCTCCATGTGCCTAATGCTTTGATTAGTAATAGGAATTCAGTAAATTAGTTGACTGAATCAATGAATAATAAAACATTGTAAGTTTTTTTAAAATTTTGTTGAAAATATCTTTCCTCTCTACATTAATATTTACATTGTAAAATATGATGGGGAGAAATTATAACAATAAAATAAAATATTTTTAATAAGAATACTGTAAAATTGATACCTAATTTGTAATAGTGAAAGGAAGAGTAGTACAATAAGCAATCAATTTAAGGTGACTTTACAAACTAAAGTTTTGATTATTTTGTATTAATAGTTTGAACTACATTTGCCCATGTGACCTTGATTTACTCAACTAATTTATGGCCCAACTAAATTAAAATAGTTTGAGGGCATAATATGGAAATGTTCATATTTTTATAGTGAGTATCAGTTTTAAAGATTTTAATTGAAACATGATGTGGGCCCATGTAGATAATAGCATTTTTATTATTTATTTGAAATAGTAACTTGAGAATTTTAAGGATAGAAGAATATTTCCAAGCAAAACAGAAAATGATGTACTCTTAGGTTAAGAAATTAATATTTAAACAAAACAGACCTGACTGATTAGAACCACAAGGACCAAAGTAAATGTACCTATGTCCTCACAGCTATGTTAATATAGACTGTTCACTTACTTGTTGGCTAGCAGGTGTGTACAAATACTTAGGAGATGGGAAAAAAAGAAAAGAGCTCATTACTACCTACAATCTGGGCCTTGTTTAAGTTACAAAATAGTCACAAATCTAAAACCTGTCTCTATATTATGAACTTAATTTGACCACTTGTTTAAAAGGCTATTGATACTTGGCTATACAGCAGTATACTTTGGAGAATAAAAATCTGCTGGATGTTTCGTAATGTCTTTTCAGCTCTATCTAATTGTAATAGCTATGTTAGTGTTTGCTTAGCTTTTGTCTCTTTGTGACTCTAAGGGTATATTTTCATTCTATATTTTTCTTGAGGCATCCACAAGGACAAAGATAAACCTCCCAGCTTCTCTGTTGTCCTTGAGACTTTGAGGCGTACCTTGACAGATTACCAGAACAAGCTGGAAGATGCATCTAATGAGGTAACACTTGCACTGTTTGGCTCCACACATATAGCCTTCGGCCAGCAGCAGTACGTATCCCTTGCTTGTTACAAAGGTCAAAAAGATTGGGAGTGTTGACAGCTTCACAGATACTAAAAATAATAAATTGTCTGTCACTGTTTTTTCTTTAAGTGTCGCCTAAAGTTGTGTCTCACTTATGTTTTTGTAACTTCAGTCAACTATATTTTTCAAACTTATGAAGACTCTGTCACTTCTTGGTCTTCATTATTTATCTATGCTTATGCAAGTCATGTAGTTAATGTGTTATATTTTAATGTTAATATATTTTTATGTTGAAATTTGTATATCTGCAATGGAAATTTAGATTTTTGTCAGTATTTGAAGAATTCTACAAATTGTGGGAGTCTTAATAAAAAAGAGAGAAGTTAGTTTCAATCTCTAAAGGGAGTAAAGTGTTGTTAGAAATTTTTCAAAACAAGTATCTGTTTGATGTAACCCAGAAGTTTTTAGTTTGCTGACTGAAAAAGCTCGTGTTTCTATTTATAATCTCATTTGTATTAAATGAGTGGGTTGATAATTTCCTTGGGTATTAAAATATTTTGTGAATTTCTACTTTAAAAATTGAAGAGCTTCTTTAGTTACATCTTGTTAAGTTAGAGAATTTGAAATAATTACATTAAATACAATGAGTTAGCACAAGAAAAAAATAGATTATTTGAACCAAAGATAAGCCATGTAGCATGGAATATAGTGTTTCTCCTGTTTATCTGTTTTTTTTTCACATAGTGCAAAAGTCTTGAAACCATTATATTTCACTTTCAGAAACTATTATATTTCATATTATTTTACTTTAGTTTACTAAGGTGAACAAAGAAGGACCAGTGAGTCTTATTAATACCCTCTGTCTTGTTCAAAAGGCCTAAAAGAGAGTGACTATTGAAATAATCAAATTTCTATAAAGAACAAATATTGCTAAGTTTTTCCCAGGGAGACAGATAACCTATATTGTTAGTAGTTTATGAAACTCTTCTGAGGCCTAGGACTGGAAGCTGCAGGGTAACTAGGAACATATTACCCACAGCGAATTGTTATTTGGGAGGATGAATGTCACATGATCCTCAGCACAGTTGAAAAGTCGACTCAGCAGGCTTTGGCTTAGTAATGCGCTTTGTTGTGAACCAGTGCCAGAGACAGCAGTGGGGAGACCAAGGGGGTGGCTGCAAAGAAAGCAGAAAGAGCAGTCTGACAGAAAGAAGAATGAACTGTCAAAGAAAATAAATCACAAGCAGAGCAGGACCAACTGATGACCTGCCACAAGCCTTCCCAGTAGGACTGCATGTGACCGACCCTGAAGTTGTCATATGGAGTGAGAGACCAGTGAATACCCTCATGATGTATAGAAAGAACAGTCTTCTGCTCTGTCCTTTTTTCTTTCCTTCTAGATGCCACTGCTTCTGGCATTTTGGTCCAGTAGGATTTTAAGAATAAAGTTACATTTGTTTACAGTAAGAATGAAATGCTTTATCCAGACAACTAGTAGAAATATACTAACATTCCTGACATTTTAAGCTTGAATGCTTCTTTTTTTTTTTAGCCATGTGAGTTTGTGACAAATTACATAGTTAACTAAGAGAAATATTTTTTAGGACTCTTAATTACTATTGAAAAATTTATATCAAGTGATTGCATAAAAATATTTAAAGATTAGTTCTGAGTTACCCATCCTTGAAAAATATTAAAAAATTACTTATATTTTCTTTCATCAGCTAAACAACATGAATGATGCTAAGGAAAAGGCGTCTAATGAACTTAATTCTACCAAGCAGAAGATAGAATTGCAAACTAAAAATATAAAGGTATTATGATTTCGAATAAGTTTTTCCTTTTGTATTAAGAAACAAATATTTTAAGGGGAGATGTCAGAAAACATATCTTCCTATTTTTTAAAGAGATGTTTGGATGCAATTTTAATTTTTTATTGTTGATCAAGGTAACGAGAATTTTTTTCATTAAAAAATGATTAGAAATTGTTTTGGTAAAAGAAAAACTTTGTTTCACAGATTTAATTATAATATCATAGGTCCAAAAAGTTATTTAAGATGTAATGGCCATCCTCAGACACATTGAACATATTTTATATCAGCATACGAGGATCTGGAGTTAGTTTTCCTCAGTTTAGGGTGGAGCCATTGTTTTAGTATATCTTGCCTACAAATGAATGGGCTGAGACCACACCTGGAGAAAGTCCAGGATAATAGTTTATTTTACTTTTTTGCTCTGGTTTTATGTATTATAGTTTTGCAAAGTTGTACAGAGGCAGTTCTCAGAGTTACCTCAATATTGTTGGAATTTTTCTGTCTTGGTTCATGTTGAGTTTGTCATGGGCACACTTCAATGGAACTTGTTAAGGTTAAGGAATAAATATTTCAGCAGAATTTTATGCTATGTATTTGAGATTTGAATTAGTGTTTGGAATGTCGCTGGGAAGTAAATGTCCTTAGGTTAAATGTAAGAAATTTATTTTTTAAATGTTATTTAATATTTTTGAACTACCAAGTTATTTTTTAATAGTGGGTTGAAAGGCAAATTTCCCTATCAAAGAGGTTTTTGGAATAAGCTATCTTTTTAAATTTTTATGGTTAAATATTAAAACATAACAGATTTTCTAACTTTTGAGCTAAAATATACTTAGAAAATATATTCAATAAAAAAACTTTAATGAGGAGCATTATAATCAAATGCTTGCTTGCCTTTGTGATTCTTTTATGTTAACGCTTTGAAAGTCTTCATTATGTATTTTATATTTGTATACTCTTTGATTAACTGGTCTTGATACAATCTCTATTTGGTATCTCGGACAGGACCTTCAGGATAAACTGACTGATGTCAACAAAGAGTTAAGTCATTTACGCACTAAAATTGCAGACAGAGAGGCTCTAATAAGCACTTTAAAAGTGGAACTACAAAATGTGCTGCATTGTTGGGAGAAAGAAAAGGCACGAGCAGCCCAATTTGAAAGTGAGCTGCAGAAGCTTTCCCAGGCTTTCCATAAGGATACGGAGGTATTACCTGAAACAAGATGACTGTCAGGAAGAACAAACCTTTCACTAATCTCAGTTTTAGAAATTTACATACATCAAGTGGTTATTTTAAATTCTTATAAGATTTAATTAAAAATTGTTCTGAGCTGAATATTTTGTAATATTCATGATAGCTGCAGAAACATTTGTGCTATTACTTCAGTGTCATCCTTTTTGGTGAGAAAAAGTAATGTAATTTAACCCTTCTATCAATTGTTCAAGGGTTGCTTGTTTGCCAAAGATAAGATGACTTTTTATTTCAATAGTTTAGTAACTTAGGATGGTAGAATTTTTGTTTTTTTTTAGTAATCAGAAAGAACTGGAGTTGGATCCTGGTTCTTGTATTTATAAACTGTGATAATAACAACCCATATAGCTTAGTCTTAGTTTCCTTATTTGCAAAATAGGAATACATCTGCTTTAACAGACACTCTTACTTGTTGTAATTATAGGGTAATACTCAAAATATAAAAAAATACAAGTCCCATAAAATTAAAACTTTATTTGGTTGCCCTAGTGAGTTGTTTATCCATTTTTATTAATGACTTTTAAAATGTTATGGCAAACATTTATATTCTATATGAACCTGTGTGAACAGAATTGTTATGTTATATTTTCCTTTATCCATGGGATAAAAGGTAGTCTAGTCCACTAGTGGAACTGGTTTATCTGAGTCGTCCTGCATATTGAGTTCATTACTCCAACAAATATGAACATGAGTGCCAAGAAAGTAAAGAGGAAACATTCTTTCCACTCTTCTCACAGTCTGGGATTTAAATTGTGTCCACATGAAGGGGCTGGAATTGTTCTGCACATCAGATAATGATTAAAGTAAGGGAAACTAGAAGCCTGACTGTATTGTAAAGTCAGCATGTCTACAGCGTTGTGGTTGGGTTCAACATGTGTGAATTGATTTTGGATCTTGAGATTCTCTTTTCACGCCAAATGGATGATTATCATGCATGGTTTATCACAGCCCAAGCAAAAAGGACATAATGGCGACACAATGAATTATCCTTGAGGATGAACGCAATCACTTGGCAAAATGTGGGAGGGGAAGATTTTAGTGCCTGAATATTATGTTTGCTTAGTTAAGTTTAATAAGATTTTTAAACATCTCAACTCAGTTGAAATGCAAATGATATCTTTAATTGGTTAAAAAGGGAAAAAAAGGCATAGCATAGTTATGAAGATTCTTCTGATATCCTAACTTGTTTGTGGGTGTAACTACATTTTTTTTTTATATTTGGAAAAAAAGTAGCATATAAGGTGAAGGTAACATACATATTTTGGTTATGTGTAGAAAAGCTTTCTAAGCAATTTCTAATTAAAAAATCTTAATGTATGCAATATTCATTTTTGTTTTCTAGAAGAATAGAATTTCTATGTTCTCCTTTTATTTTTTTTCCTTTTAAAAATTTTCTTTTTCTGCAATCCATTAAAAAATCTTAAGGGAACTTATTTTATAAATATAAAATACTCATTTTGCAGCTTCACAATTATCTTTTCTTGAGTTCTGTTCTTTGAAACTTTATAGATGAAACACCTTATAAAGAGAGCCATTTGGCATTTAGTAAGTAAACTTTCCTTGTGTGTTCAAGATGGAATCATAATTTTATGAATTTTACAGCATAGTGTTTGTTCCTAGATCATATAACAATGGATAATTTAGTCAGTAATTTCAATATAATTTTAAAGGACCTTTTTCATACTTCTAATAGTGCAGCTTTGAAAATATGTCCACTTTTCTTTTGCCTGTGACTTTGTTATATTTAAACACCCACAAATACCCACTGTGCCAAATACTGTATAAACTTATAAGTGAGAAAACAAATGAGCCCATCTTCCATATCTTTCATATCACTGTCTGCTTCGCCTAAGGGGCTTGGGATAGATTTTCTGTAAGTGGTAAGTAAACTGGAATCTCTAGAGAAGGAAGAGCTGAGTAATTGTGTACATGTAAAGTACAGTTATTGGTATGACTTTTTCTTCAATGGAGTTGAATAGCACTCTTTTCTCTACTTTGGTTTTTTGACTGAAATAACATGTTTTGACACACATAAATATGAAATTATAGAGTCACCACACTGACTTCCAGTTAGAAGGACTTAGAAACAACTAGTCCAAATACGTTATGTTCCAGCTGAGAAAGGTAAGGTCTGAACAAGCACTTACCCAGATCACATCCCAGTAGTAGCAGAGCTGGGCTCAGAACTCTGGTTTTCTGTCTTCTAGTCTTTAGATTTGGTTTTGAATACCAAGTGTAAGCAATTCCCAGTTTCTATCTGATGCTTAGTTTTGAATGTAAAAAAAATAGTTATCACAATGACAGTATTCTGAAACTTGAATATTTTAACTCCTTTCCAGGTTTTTGAAATAAATTCTTCACCATGTACTTGAGGTGTTTTATTTCTCAGAGTGTTTATATACTGGAATTAATTTCTCGTTTTTTTTTTTCCCCACAGGAAAAGCTAACCTTCCTTCATACCTTGTATCAGCACTTGATAGCAGGCTGTGTGCTCATAAAACAACCAGAAGGCATGCTGGATAAATTCTCCTGGTCTGAGCTTTGTGCAGTCTTGCAGGAGAATGTTGATGCCCTGATCGCAGACCTCAGCAGGGCTAACGAGAAGGTAACTGTCCTCAGGCACCAGATACCTCTATTAAATTCAGTGACATTTGTCCACATCACAGTATCATTAAAAGGGGCTGACATTCATCTTATTTCAAAAAGAATTTGGATGTTAATAATTCAATACCATTAATTATGGCTTGTCTACAACTCAGTTTGATGCCATTGCTGTGGGCATGTAAATGTGACTGAAGTCTGTATGAAGTCTCTAAGCTCCACTTTCTGTGCAGGACATGCTAATACTACTAGCCAGTATTAGCCACAGGGACCTAATTAAAAGAAAATAAATTAATCTTACTGATGAAGCAATTCAAAGAACTTAGTCATTTACATTAATAAACCAACTCTTTATGTTAGCATAAAATAGAAACAAGATAGTTATTCAAAAACATGATCTTAAAATTCTTTGCTTAGGAAATAATGAGGTGTTAGTTTAAAAGCATTTAAAATTTTAAAATTATGTCTATAACTTATTTTTTTGAGATTTAACAAACTGTATTACAAATCCCATTTAGAGTTTTAGAAGGTAAGAAGTACATGCTGTAGAAGAAAACAGTAGACTTTTATGGTCGCTTTACTATTCACAAGCCTAAGAATTCAATCTTTTAAAAAAATATAAAACTCTTTTGGTCTTAGGATATTAAATGGCTTAGCAGACCAACATATGCCACCATTAAAAACAATGATTCTTATCCTGGGTCTATTGATCTGGTCAGAACTATATTTAGTTTCCAGGTTGTAGGGACAAGAAAAGAAAAACTGTTTCCTAAGTGGTGTTTTTTCCTTATTTCTAATGTGGTGGAATAATGAAAAAACATTGTGGCCTAATTTTAGGGTGATATTTCTTATTGTTGAGCACTTTACCTTGATCCTATTGTCAAATATTTCCATACATATTTAGAAATAGGTTTGAGGAAATGAGGACATAAACTAGAATCATAGATGCAGTTTATGTTTGTAAATGTGTGTATAATGGGTTTGAAAATTACTTGTAATTTAAATAATTATGTTTTAACTCTCTGTAATGGTGTTGTGTTTAAAAAAATTTTTAAACAGTATAGGAACATTGTCATACATGTTAGATGGTGAGAATTTTCTTAAATTTGGATGTGTTTTGGGGGAGGTGATAAAATGGTTTGCGAGCATATGTCCTTGCTTTGCCCCATTTAGATAAGTCATCTAGAGTATATCTGTAAAAACAAGTCTGATACAATGAGAGAGCTTCAGCAGACCCAGGAAGACACCTTTAACAAAGTGGCAGAGCAGATCAAAGCCCAAGAGAGCTGCTGGCACAAACAAAAGAAGGAACTGGAGCTGCAGTACTCTGAACTTCTCCTTGAGGTGCAGAAAAGGGCACAGGTATGCTGTTTCTATAATGAGCTTTAAAAAACAATGCTTGATCTTTATGTGATATTTTCTTTTAGTACCCATACCAAATTAGTTTGAAACTTCTTGAGAAGCACGTAGAACTCTTTAGGCACACATTTGTATGATCACACAAACACACTCATCCACATAAATGGATATATGTGTATGTGTGTATGTTAAGAGTTGTCTTTGGCTAAGTTCCAAAGTAGATGAATTTCTGGTTAAAACATCCCAGAATTCATTAGTCAATTACATACTAAACTAGCATTTCCTTATTTACTTTTCAAATAACAGATTAAGAGATGTAGAAAATATCACCAGTTTTAGTGCAGGTATCCTTTTATCCAGTGTATTCAATTTGTGGGGCTTTTTGTGTGAATCATTAATTCATTTCAGGTTGGAATTTACTGTACCTCCTAACATTGTATGAGATCCAGAGTTATTGATGTAAACTATGTAGTAAAATAATTGACTCTGACACATATTATGTCTTTTATGTTGTTTTTGATTGAGAACAGAAGTTACAGAGTTAGCATAATCATATTTTTCCTGTACAAATTATTGTCAACGTAATTTATATTGTTAACTGTCATCTCTCTCCAATAAGGGATGACATAATGATAGTGTGTACTTTTTTATATTGAATTTAATAATGGGACACTCATTCTGAAGATAGGATAATTAGGAACCAGAAGGTTCTATATTCTTCCCATGTTCCAATCAACATCTAACCTCTTTATTTGTCCATTCATGCTCATATAGGCAGGAAACCATATATATTTTTGTTTGCTAATAAAGTTTCAGATTGCCTAAAATAAGACCGCTTTATTTTCCCCATTATAAGGGTCCTTAATGAACTGATGCCTTTCTCTATGAATTTGGATGATTTTAACATACTCTGTAAAGTAGTCATTGGTTTACTGTAGGCAGGGTTCTATGTGATATGCTCTATATTTTCTACTACTGAAGCATGAGACCTAAACAACATTTTTAGAGGTAATGTTGTGCAATGTACACTATCATATTTGTATAGTTTGATGTTCTGATCAATGTAAACAACCATGTAGTCATCATCCCCCTTTAGACTTAAAACATTTTCATTACCTCAGAAAGTTCTTTTGAACCCTGTTCCAGTCAGTTAACATTACCCACAGGCAACTATTGTTTCAATGGGTGTCAATATATAATAGATTACTTTCACTGCTCTTGAATTGTCTACCACTGCAATCATTCAGTATGCAGTCTTTGGTGGGTAACTTCACTCAACATAATTTTTGATGTTCATGTTGTGTGTGGCAGTAGCTCATGCTCCTTTCATTTATTTATTTATGCATACAAGATTTATAAGATTTATAAGATTTATTTATAAAGATTTATTTATAATATTTATTTATAAGATTTATTTATAAGATTTATAAGATTTATTTATAAGATTTATAAGATTTATTTATTTATGCATACAAGAACTGGGGGATAGGCCAGAGGTGTGGGGGGTGAGAGGATTCACCAGAGACAGAGTGGGGAACAGAATAGGCAGATAGACTGAAGTACACTGCTGAGAGAGCAGCGGGCGAGTTAGGAGAGGTCTGCTGCGCCATGTGGGTTGCTCCCTGGCTGGCCCAAGGATTGAACTCATGCTGCAGAGGCTGCAGACAGCTTCACAGCACTGAGCTTAACTCCTTGTGCCACCAGGGAGACCCACCTTGATATATAATTTCATTTCTCCTGGTTAAGAGTGAATTGCCAGATCTTAGTATAGTATAAGAATTTTCCTTGTTTTGCATCCCCAGCAACATTTGGTATCATCAGTCTTTTAAATTTTTAGCCATTCTAGTTAAAATGGTATTTCATTTTGGTTTTAATTCACATTTTCTTAGTGATTAAAGATGTTGAAAGCTTTTCTTGACTTATTGGCCATTCATGTATCTTCCTTTGTGATTGTCTCTTCAAGTGTTTGCCCATTTTAAAAATTGGATGTTTGTGTTTTATTGATGTCTAAGAGTTATTTATATATGCAGATACTTTCTTTTAATATCTCACTTGCCTTTTAATATTTTTGTTTCTTTTGATCATTACAAGCTTCCAAATTCTGATGTAGTCCAACCTATAAGTCTTTCTCCCTTTTGGTATTTTTATATTTTGGAATATTTATGTAATCTTTATATACATAAAGGTTATGACAGTAATCTCCTATGATTTCTTCTAGAAGTTTTATAGTTTTAGTTTACAGGCCTAGGTCTAGGCCTGTAATTCATGTCATACTCTTTTTGTTTGTGATGTTAGGTGGGGGCTGAAGTTCACTTTCCCCCACATTTATTTGTTCAATAACTTTCCTTTCCTTATTGACTAGCCTTAGTCCCTTTGTGAAAAAACAGTATAGCCATAGAGGGAAGCCACTGATTTATTGTCGATCACTACAGCTTAGCTTTTTCTAGAATGGCATATACATGAACTCATATACTACATATCCTATTGGGTTTGACTTTTTTCACTTAGCAAAATATATTTGGGATTTAGTAATGTTATAATGTATCATTATTTTGCTTCTTTTTATTCTTGAGTAATATTCCACTATATAGATATACCACTTTTTTTTTTTAAAATACAGATATTTGCTTATGGGCCTCTGCTCTGATTTTATTTATTTGCAATTATGACTTAAGAAGCTTTAAACATTTGTGGATAGGTTTTTGTGTAACTATATGTTTTTAATTTTTCTTGGATATGTACTTAGGAGTCTGATATCTGTATGATATGGTAAGTGCATATTTAACTTTATAAGAAGCTATTAAATTGTTTTCCAAAGTGGCTGTACTATTTTGCATTCTCACTAGCAATAATGTAAACAAGTTCTGATTCCTCTGCATCTGTGCCTACTTGTGCTTTCATCATTTTTTTCTTTTCCTTTTTAGCCATTCTAATAAGTATGTAGTGGAATGTCATTTTGCTTTTAATTTTCATTTTACCTACTGAATAATAATGTTGTGTATTTTTTCACATATTTGTATCTTCTTTGGTGAATTTTCTGTTCATATCTTTTGCCCAGTTTTTAATTGGGTTGTTTTCATAATGCTGAATTTTAAGAGTTGTTTATATATTCTAGATACAAGACATTTGTCAGATATGTGATTTACAAATATTTTCTCCTGTTATTTTAACAGTCTTTCATGGCAAATGTTTTACATTTCTATATGTAGTATGATATACCAATTTTTTTTAATTGTATGGATTGTGCTTCTGTTGTCATATCTAAGAATTTTTTGCCAGTGCAAGGTCAACAGGATTTCCTCCTGTGTTTTTTTCTGGATATCTTTTAGTTTTAGGTATTCCATATAGGTATATGATCCTTTTTGAGTTAATTTTTTACAAAGGTATGAGGTGTGAGGTAATGCCCTTTTTTTTTAAACCTATGGATATCTGCTTATTCTAGTACTATTGAAAAGACTATCCTTCTCCAACTGAATTGCCTTTGCACATTTGTAAAACATCAGTTTATTATATTTGAATGAGTCTATTTCTGGACTTTCTTGTCTGTTCCTTTATTTAGGTATTTCCCCCCCAAATTACACTGATTTGATTTTTGTAGCTTTTTAGTAAGTCTTAAATCAGATAGAGCGAATCTACCCACTTCATTTTTTGTCAGTGTTTTGAACTCAGTTCTTTATTCTAAGGCATAGCAGCTCATTTTCTGAAGTAAGGGAATAAGTCATTATAAATGCTAGCATTTTAGAAGCTCTCGCTGAAGATTTTTCTCTAATAAGAGTGTGTAGCACTCAGCTTTGATCCATATGTATGCATCATCTTCATCATTCCTAAGAACATTAATACTATACATTGGCATAGTATTTACATATATATTTTAATTTTCATGAAAATATATGAATGCACAGCAGCAATTCATTTGTGTTTTAAATTTTTTTTTAAAGATTTATTTATGTATGCATACAAGAACTGGGGTGTAGGCCAGAGGTCGGGGGTTGAGAGGATTCACCAGAGACAGAGTGGGGAACAGAACAGGCAGATCTACTGAAACACACTGCTGAGGGGAGCAGCGGGCGAGACAGGAGAGGTCTGCTGCACCATGTGGGTAGCTCCCTGGCCGGGGATCAAACTCGTGCTGCAGTGGCCGAGCATAGCTTCATAGGTTGCGTCTTAACCCCTTGCGCTACCATGGAAGCCCTCTGTTTTAAATTTGGTAAACTTTTGTTATAATGCATATTATAGGATCTATGAGTTTTATTTTATGAAATTTTGTTATGATTAATTTCGTATCTCTGCTTTTTCACCAAAACTGAATAAAACATATTTTCATTTCATGTTAATGCATTTTTCAAAAATTAGATTGATAAGGAGATGAAGGGGAAAATCCACAGTTGTTTTGATAGGATTGTGGGTTGTAGAAGATATTTGGTGCCAGATAAAAGTAACCATTAATAGAGTCCATCTGCTGGAAATCAAATGGCTAATCTGTAAAGCCCTGTGTATAATATTTTTTTCTTGTAAAGAAGTTCCTAGTAAAAACAGGTAGTTAAAAGTTTTTTTTTGGATTTGAATTGCTTTTATCTGAAAAAGTATGGTACAGTTATTTGAAAGACTTTTGAATGTATAAGCTTAAGATAATTAGTGGAAATACTATTTGATAAATGAAACTTGTACAATAGAAGTTTGATTTTAGCATCATAGCATGTTTTTAGCATTAAGTAAAATATGCTAGCCACATGGTTGGATAATTCTTAAATTTAAATACTTTGGAGTCATCATGTAAATAAATCTCAGGCATCTATGTTCATTGAAGTATCTGGGCGTAGTGCCACACTACATTGCACTTAGTAACTTTGCTTTTGTAATCTTAGTATTTATGTTCTTATTTCTTTTCTATCTGAAAAGATGAAATTACTGAAACAAGAACTTCCTTTCTAGAAGTAATTTTTTAAATTATCAGTTAAGTGTGATTAACCCTTATTGTAATGCAATATTTATTATAAATGCTCTAGATTTATTTGATATTTTAGTAAAATCAAGTGACTTAAGAATGGAGAATAAAAATTAAGGAAAATCAGGTTTTCCATTGCTGTATTGCATTTTAATCCTCTTATATCATGGTATTAAGAGTATACTTGTCAAAAATTCTAGGTTAGTCATAAAAGTATCGCTAGATGTTGAAACTTTATATGTTTTTAATTGAATTCCACAGTCAGAGATAAAGTACAGCTTGTTTATATTGCTGGAAGAGATGGATATACATGCCTGCCTGAATGATTCACAGGGAGTTATACACAATCTGTGTATACCATATTTCATGGATTGTAAGTTAGTGGTTACGGGCACCTTTAATGAAATATTGGAACTTCCTCTGACTAATTTCAGATAATTGCTTTACAAATTGTTTTTCTTATTAGCAATATCAATTCAAAATGTATATAGTGCTTGATAATTTTTTTTGATGTTTTCGAGTACCCTTGTCTGCCTCCTCTTACTTAAATCCCACAACATACATGGTCATTTATACATCATTTCAGTTTTATAAAAGTGAAACTGAGAACTGAAGCTGCTTATTTTTCTATTGAGGAAGTTTTAGAAACAATGTTAGAATTGAAATAGGTGTAAAATACTTAGCACCTTCTTAGGCATTTCAATGCTACAAAGCAAATATTATGTAATATTTTAAAACATCATTCTCATCTTCCAGCCATTTTTGCATCATGGTGAATATTGTATATTTAAAAAATATGTTATTTTTGTACATAAGAAATTCTGAGAATAGGGCTAATGACAACACAACTTATTTGTTGTACTCATATTTCCAAGTGATTCTTGATTAATAATTAAACAAAATGTGTGAATACGCTAAAAAGTGCCATTTCTTTTATTTCTCTTAGGCCTTTTTCTTCCTGAGAAACTAAATATTTAGTGTATTATTTGCAAATTTGATACTGTGGGTAAAAAATAGACAACTTTTACATAATGTGTTAACATTACCAAATTACTTTGCATGTTATACACCACATATATAGTACACTATGTTTCATGCTGTGGTGCTTACAGAAAATATAATACTTAGTTTTTTCATCACAAAGTGTAAAATTCAGTACATGAAATAATATAAGATATATTACAAGGCTGTACATAATTGTCAAAAGAATGGTATAAACTTAGAAGAGGACTGGTCAAAAGTTGAGTATGCTTCATAGAAGAGTTTGGAGCCATGTTGGGTTATGTTGCCTAGATTTGCAAAGCCAAAGGAAGGGAAATATGGACAGATAGAATTGAGAGAGATGCTTCTTTGCAACAGTCTGTGGTAATACTTTTAACAGTCAGCAAATCAAGCATCTTGTTGGTATTGACACACTTATTCTCCTTCTAATGATGTGGAGAACTCTGTTCTGTTGAAGACCCCATGATGGAACTGCTATGTTATATGGTAACTCTATATTTAACTTTTTGAGGAACTGTATAAAAAGACAAGATACATAACTTACAAAAGTAAGACATTTTGAATGGAGCACTTTGATGTCTATGTGCCTTTAAATTCCAGTTTGCTTTGCTTTTTGTCAAAATAAGAATAAGAACTCACAAAGCAGAGGTGATAAAAAAAAGAATTTTATTCCCAGGCCTCCCCTGGTGGCACAGTGGTTGAGTACTGGACTGCGAAGCTGCCTGCAGCCTCTGCAGCACCGGTTCGATCCCCAGCCGCCAGCGAGGGTTCCACATGGCGCGACAGACTCTCCTGCTGCGTCTGCTGCTCCACTCAGCAGTGTATTTCATCACTCTGCCTGTTCTGTTCCCCGCTCTGGCTCTGGTGAATTCTCTCACCCTCCCATGCTTCTGACTGTACCCAGTGCTTGTCTAAATAAATAAATAAATCTTAAAAAAAAAGCATAATTCACAGCAAATAATGGAATTTCTCTGACAGTTCTCAGGGAATAGAAAAATTAATTTAAAACAGAATTCTAACATGCTAATAATTTTCAAATTATATTTGAAATTTTTTTTCTCTTTACATTGTAAAGATTTTCATTCACTGGGTGTTTACTCAATGCTATTATGAGTAAAACACTGCTAAGCACAAAGGAAGATTTTTAAAAAGGATTATTTAATTTATTCAATATTTATTAAATACCTATAGGAGATAGAATGCTGTGACAGTCACTGTAGTAAATAATTCCTGGCCTCTGGGAACTAACTCTGTTGTCTTTGAGGAAGAGCAGGTGTACACACATGAAACTAGTAAGTAGGGATTAAAGGCTCTGAAAGTTAGAATTTGAACAGTACTGAGGGAGTTGGAAGGAAAGGAACCGGGGTGGCTGGAGAATGTAGGGAAACTCTGAAAAGTGGCCATGAGGTTAATGTCTGGATTAAAAGTGCAGACCATTCTCTCTTTTTTCATCAAGTTGGTTGAGAATTGTGGAAGAAGGCAAAGTGTTTGTAGGAGAGACATGTGGGAATGTTGTGACTTGAGGGGAGAACCTTGGTTCACTAAGATTAGGACAACAGGATTGGGTTAACTTTATGAACACCTTTGGGCAAATTATTTAACCTTTTTAAACCTCAACAACATTATTTGTATAAGCCTCAATTTCATTATCTGTAAAACTACCTTCCGTATAGATGAGTTGTGAGGATTAAAGTGTGTGTGTGTAGGACATTTAGAAAAGTGCCTGGAACATATTAAGCACTATTATGTCCAAGCTATTCCCATTAAAAAAGAGAAATGTAAGGTCCCATAGTAGCCACTGAGATTTGGGTTCTAACAGGAATAAATTAGAAAATTTGAGAATAAATCATTTCTCTCAGTATGGATTTTTTTTCCTTCTAATCAGTCCTTTTTACATATCTTTTTAAAAAAATCATAATTAGCAATCTTATCTCTACACTGAGGTTAAGTAATTTACCTATGTTTTCTTCTAATACCATATACAAGTAGATTTATGGTCTGTTTGGAATTAATTGACTCTTGTATAAGATGTGAAGTGTGAATCAAATTTTATCTTTTTTTCCCAAAATATCATCCAGTTGTCCCAAAACCACACAGCCCATCCTTTCTTTCTTTCTTTTTTTTAAAGATTTTTTTTTTATGCCTACAAGAACTGGGGTACAGGCCAGAGATGCTGGGGGGGGGAGGTGAGAGGATTCATCAGAGACAGAGTGGGGAATAGAACAGGCAGATTGACCAAAGTCACTGCTAAGGGGAGCAGCAGGCGAGACAGAAGTCTGCTGTGCCGTGTACGTAGCTCCCTGACCTGGGATAGAACTGTGCACCAAAGGCTGCAGATAGCTTCATAGTGCTATGCTTAACTCCTTGTGCTGCCAGGGAGACCCCTGTATCAGACTTTCTGAAGAGTTGGAGGAAATTAAAATATACTAGAAAATATTTAAAACCATATTTAAAAATGCAGTTTTTCCTCTGCTCAAGGGAAAGCACCCAAAAATTTGACTCCTTCAGAGAGTGGCCTCTTACTACTTCTTTTACTCTTTTGTACTCAGGACTGAACTGCTGAATTTCTCCTTGTAGTCACTGTCCAGCTTTGGAAAACTTCATCCCCTAGTTTCAGAATTGGTCTTGGCCCAGGAATTACTTTCCTAAGCAATATGTTTCTATGAGTTTGAATTCATTTGATTTCTACCTATCAGCAGTCATTGTCCATGGTAGACTTTGACACCCAAATCTTGCAGAATAGTTCAAGAGTGTGTGTGGTTTGTTCCAAGTCTGAGCACCTTTGAGATTTTCCTGCCAATGTAAATTTTAGAAATGCCTTTGATTTTCAGTTGTTCAGTGGGTTATTCTTGAATCAGACACATACTCATCATAAACCTCTGCCAGAAATCAATAATAAATTTTAGATAGAGTGCAGTCTGAAACAATAACACAAAGAGAAGTATTATCCTTAATGCTCCAAAGAATTCTTAGATAATGAAGACAGCACTTTATCATATATTTACAGAGCATGATTTTTCTAAGTGACCCCTATTCAAATTGAACTCCCTTTGTCTACTTTTAAAAAAGAAAGTGATCATGGCCAAGTCATAGACGTTAACTTGGCCAAATAAAGATACAATTGAAGAGGTTAAATCACCATTGATTGTAAGGATTAGATTAAATTATTGTAGTGTAGTTATTGATTAGCCTCCATATTGGTAGAGCAGGTTTTAATACCTTCTTTCTATTACAAACCTCATTCCTACTTGTATTCATATTTTCCACAAGCCTTCAACATCATCTTGTGCTAACATCCATTTGTGCACCTCTGGCAATCTGGCATAGCTCTGTCATTGTATTAGGCCACAATAATTGATTTACTTGTATGTTTTTCTAGCACTTGGAATTTAGTGAGTGATGAATGAATGCTTATTGAATGATAAGTGAATCATTAAAGAACATTGTGATGTGTTATCTTTTTAAGATATACTCTACTTCAGAAGTTCCTTAGTGATTAGGGGTAAGATTTTATAGAGAGCTAGTTTATTTACTAGAAATTAATGTATGGTGCCTACAGTTTAAATTTCTTTTTGAGAATAACTATAATAAAGAAAAGATCAAAATCAACAAGCAACTGTGGACCAGAGACACACTATGGGGAGGGCAGGGAGAGGAGGGATTGGGGTCAAAATAAGGGGGGTGCAATTGTATGGGGACTATAAAAAATCTTATAAAAAATTCCTTTTGTTGTAAATTAAGTTTTGCATTGAAAGCATCTTGATTAGAAGAAAAGGGTAGAAGAACTGCTGAGCTCTAGCTCATAATCAGTTTTTCTCTCACCACCAGAGCCATAATTTGTACAGCTTTCTATTTTAAGGAGGTAAGAAAGAAAATGAAATAAAACAGTATGTTGTGAGATTCAGCTCTTTTCCATCTAGTCAGTATCACACACTCAAGTCGTATGACTTATCATTGATTAACCCTTTGCTTAATTTGGTAAAAAATTTCCTTTTTCCTATATAAAGAAAAGTTTCTGTTGGAAGTGTGATTTTTGTTTAAAAGCAGGAAATAAAAGTTACTGAGGAATGGAAGGAGGAAGTTTCTTTTTCTAAATATGTGTATGTAAGCATAATTGTATATGAAATTAAGTTCTACATTATATAAAGTTTTAATGTAAAAGCATTTGAAAATCAATGTGAACATTCAAATTTAAGCTGTTTGGCCCTGTGTTGCTCAATCATATGTACTTTTTGGATATTTGAGAACATGAATCTTTTAAAGTAGAAGTAATTATCAGCAAGTTTGTTTTTTCTTTATACAGAGGAATTAATGAAATGCTCATTTGCTTCATGACCAAACTTGATTTCTCTCATAGAAATTTCAAGAAATTGCTGAAAAAAATATGGAAAAATTGAACCGTATTGAGAAATCACATGAACAGTTGTTTCTTGAAAATTCACGCTTCAAAACCATGCTATCACAGACTCAAAGGGAACAGACATCCTTGTTGGCAGCCTGTGCGTTGATGGCTGGTGCCTTATATCCTCTCTATAGCCGATCATGTGCTTTGTCTACACAGAGAGATTTTCTCCAGGAGCAGGTCAACACCTTTGAGTTATTCAAATTGGAAGTTAGAACCTTAGCCCATACTTTGTCAACTGTAGAGGAAAAAAAGCAAGAGGAAGCCAAGATGAAGAGAAAACCGTTCAAAGGATTGATACGTGTATTCCGCAAAGGTGCTATTGCAATTTTGGCAGCAAACAGACTCAAGATTTTGGGCCAGTCATGTGCTTCTCTTTTTACCTGGATGGAGAGTTTCAAAGAAGGCATAAGTATATTAGTGTGTACCGGAGAGCCCAAAGACAAGCACAAATTTCCAAGTAAGATAATTTATGCTTTTTAAACTATATATTGAGCATAAGTGATATAAAATGTAAATATGTTGGATCATTATGCAAAAATTTTCAAAAATTATGTAATATGTCAAATAATGTAATAGCTTCATATAATAGGTAATAGGTATGTGGATAAATGTATTTTTATGTATAAGGTTTTTGGTGTTTTGTTATAACCACTAACATAAAAAAGTAGTAAATATGTATGATTTCAACTCTTTCTAACTTTATTATATTTGAATCCTCTTCACAGTAAAGAATGTATGTAGTGATTTTTAAATTGAAGTCAATCCAGAAACTGCTCTATTTAAAATTAATTAGCAGTATAATTTATTTTTACTTTCTTTGAGTCAGTGTAAAGTAATCAGAGTGAAACTTTTATTAAAATGAGACAAATGTGAAATTTCTAGCTAACATTTTTGGACTACTTAACTATTCTGAAGAAACAATGAATTTAATTTTTAACTTTAAAAAGGAAGCTATTAACTAATATAAATATTACTAAATAAAATTTCCTTCTCTTTCCTTTGATGTCATAATAGTTTGCTTGTAGACTTTCCACATAAGACAAAGTTTGGCTTACAAAATGTGTTAAATAGTGAAACATTATTATGACTTTTAAATATGGATTTTAATATTTTTCACATTGTATAATGGATGTTTTTCTATTTTTGCAGAGCATCAAAAGGAACAGTTACGTTGTTTGCAAGCGCTCAGTTGGCTTACAAGTTCTGACCTTCTTTCTGCAATAATCAGCTCCATGGCTGAGTTACAGGAAGTCATTACTAAAACAGGTATGAGTCCCTCTTTTATGGCCTTGAAACATACAGTGAAAAACAAATGTTCAGAAATGCTTCATAGTATAAATCCTATTAAACCATCTAGGAACAAAATATATTTCTCTTTGTCTTTCTTTTATTCAGATACAGAGACTATCAATCTGTATTTAATGATGTAGTAAATTAATATATATTTTGATGGATTTTTTATTATTTATGGTGAATTTCTTGGTGAATATTTCCATCTTAATTTTTTTATCTTTGTGATTTGATTTCACTATGAAAAACTCATCATTAGTCTTTTTAGTAATACTGGTAGCAATGTTCTTTCAACTATTTTAGTTTTCCTTCCTTTCTATTTCTGACTGAAAATTTTAGAATTTGAGTAATAGCTAAACCACTAGAAAAACTTATATCTGATATATTATTATTTATTATTAATTTTAAATAGGGTTAATATGAGTAGTCTCCTTTCCAGCAGATGTGGAACCACCTATAATCAGTAATATCTGAAGGTCTAAAATGCAAGTTTATATTTTCATGACTCAGATTGCATGATATGTTTGTTTGAAAGATTCATGGTAAACTAATTTCTCTACATTAGAAGAATAGCATACATAGCTTGTTAGTTATGCTGTGGTTAAGCTATGTCATTGGACTAAGACTAATTATGGTTACTTCAGATATATTAATAGTAAAAAAAAGGTATAAAATTAATACTTCCTGCTTAATGAAATATTCCATGCATCAATAAAGTATTAATTTGGGATATAATTTAATTCTTAAGACAATTCTGTATGTAAATATGGAGCATTTATTGTGATTTCAAATACAAAATCCTAGGCTCTTGTGGTAGGAAATTTATGATTCAAAGATTATATTTAGGTTTTGGTCACTGATAACTAATAATGATTAATCATTAATAAGCAAAATGAATATTTAAAGTATTGGCAAAATATCAACACATACTGGGTTTGGAGTCTGAAATAATAATCTAAATAAATGTGTTTTAAGAATTTTGGTATTACAGCTGATAAGGGATTGATCACAAAGATATGCAAAGAACTCACAACACTCAACAAAAATAAACAATCCAGTCAAGAAATGGGCAGAAGAACTTAAAAGACACTTCTCCAAAGAGGAAATGCAAATAGCCAACAGGCATATGAAAAAATGTTCAGCATCCCTTATCATCAGGGAAATGCAAATCAAAACCACAATGAGATACCACCTTACACCACTAAGAATGGCACATATCAAAGAAACTAATAACAATAAATGTGGGCGAGGATGTGGTGAAAAAGGAACTCTCCTACATTGCTGGTGGGAGTGCAAACTGGTCCAACCACTATGGAAAGCTGTCTGGAGGTTCCTCAGTCTACTAAAAAATGGAGCTACCATATGACCCAGCAATTCCACTCCTAGGGATCTACCCAAAGGACACAAAAACATTGATTCAAAAAAATACCTGTACCCTGATGTTTATTGCAGCACTATTTATAATAGGTAAAACCTGGAAGCAACCCAAATGCCCAAAAACAGATGACTGGATCAAGAAGAGGTGATATAGATACACAATGGAATACTATTCAGCAATCAAAAAAGATAAACTAATGTCATTCGCAGCAACATGGACGGAGCTAGAAGGAATTATGTTCAGTAAAATAACTCAGAAGAAAAAGAAAAATACGGGATGTTTTCACTATAGGAGGAATATAGGGGAACCAAATAAGACATCAGGGGAAAAAAATAATAACAGTACAAAACACAACACAACAAAACAAAACCAGACAATTACAAACCAGAGAAATCCTGCAGGGAAGGGGAAAGGAGAGGGATCAGAGGGAGGGAGGGAGGAGCACAGAGGACTATGGTGATGGTACACAAGTAAATTAGTGAAGGAAATTCTACGGGGACTACACCTGAGGGGGGGAAGCAAACATTGTTTAAAAATGAAAAATGATGTAAAAAATATATAAATAATTCTTTAAAAAAAGATTTATTTATTTATTTATACAAGCACTGGGTACAGTCAGAAGCGCGGGAGGGTGAGAGAATTCACCAGAGACAGAGCAGGGAGCAGAGCAGGCAGAAGGACCGAAGTACACTGCTGAGGGGAGCAGCGGGCGGCAGGAGAGGTCTGCGCGCCATGTGGGACCCTCCTGCAATGGCCGGGGAGCAGCCGGGGATTGAACCGGCACTGCAGAGGCTGCGGGCAGTTTCGCAACCCAGCGCTCAACCTCTGCGCCACCAGGGAAGTCCCTATAAACAAATTTTTTAAAAAGGAAACAGGAGAGAAAACTAGAATAATGTTACTTAAAAGGTGCTGTTGGAATTAGAAATAACACAAAACACATGGAAAGTGACTAGCATGGTATAGTGACTAGCTCTTATACTTAGTAATAAATAATCAATTATTTTCATATAAAAATGTTGGTATTATAACTTTAAAGCAAAGTCTAACATTCTTAAAATAATTTGATAAAAGTTTTTGGATTTAGTTTAATAAGGAGATAACGTGTCAATTACTTGTTTTGTAGGTATGTGAACACTTAAAAGTAGATTGGGTTTTATGTTATAATCTTGTTTACATTATTATTTTATCCAACACATTTATTCCTATCAGTGCTCTATATAAACTTTAGGAGATAGAAGAATATGTGACTTGATGTGACCTTCTAGAAAATATGCACAATGGTTATAGAACAAGAAGACAAATCATGAACAATTTTAAAGATTGGATGATAAAGTACAGACTTTAAGTGTCAGAATTCGTAGAAGGTGCAGCTCACTATTAGCTTATTAGTTGTGGGAAGGCAATATATTTGGGTCTAGAATGAGAGTCATTGAGAGAGAAGAGATGGCATTCAAATGAATGGCATAGTTTAAACAGACGAAGAGGTGAGAATAAACGTAGAGTGAAAGGGAGGTGTTAAAGTGATTAAGGAGAATGGAAATCCATATCTAAGCCTGGCTTAGATGGTGATTACTAAAATATATTTTCTTTTGTAGCCATGTTGGAGAGTAGTTGGAGAAAAGATGGCTGATTGGTATTGTATCAGATTGTAGATGTTTTATAAGGGTAGGCAACAGTGATCCCAACCTTGAATACATTTTCGAAAAGTGGCCCCTTGCAGCCTTTTTAAGTTAAAATATTGACACCATGGTTACTGAGATCTCGATAAAAGTATATATATATATGTGAGACCTATCAAGAATGTAGACTAAGAGTGGTATCTTTAAGTGCTTCCTTACCTCAGAACAGAGCTGCCTTTGATGTTAGACCTGGTTGCACCTCTAATAGCTTGGAGAAATAGCAAGCTCAGGGAAATGTATTTTTAGGGAAGGTTTTAAATGTTGGCTAAAGAACACCTCTTAAGGAAGACAAAGCAAGTGTTACTTAGAGAGGGAGAATGAGTGATGTATCAAATTCTTAAAGAGTATTGAAAGGTTATGGTTGGGACAAGTAGATAATTGAGTATCGCACAACTAGTACAAAGTGGTAGTATAAACATTCTGTGGAGCTGACCAGCTGGGTTTATTTTTTTAATTTTTTAATTTGTTTATTTTTAATTGAGGTAATTGTTGGGTTTATAGAATAATTCTGTTCAAAACAGCATGAAAGATAAACATATTCTCTCTTGCAGGCAACATGTTTTCATTTTTAAGTGTATGCTGTTAGTGGAAATTTCAGATATTTTAACAGAAAAGATGGGAAAAGTGTATGAGTGGTTATTGATAGATAATAATGGGGTTAATAAATGTAAAACCAAAGCAGCTTATATAGTCATGTTGAGTTTATAGTTTAAGTATATGACTAACCTAAATAATCATTGTATGTAGAAGGAACCTTTGAATGAGTCATATTTGATTTTATATTCACCTGTGAAAATTAGGCAAGTTATTTAACTCTGCTGGGCCTCAGACTCTTTACCTTCTTGGTTATTATGAGGATTTAGTGCAACAAAACTTGTTGGATATTTTATACAATACCTGACATAGCGTGGATGCTAAAGAAATTGTAAAGGGTAATGCTAATTGACATAAGTCAGAAGGAGAAAGACAAATACCAGATAATCTCACTTATATGTGGAATGTAGAAAACATAACAAAGGGTCAGTCAAAACCAAACCAGTAGTAAACTCTTAATATCTGACTCCAAAACTAAGGCAACTGGGGGTGGGGGGTGTTGGTAGGTGAGAGTGGGAGAGGGGAAGAACCCAGTGGAACATGGTAGAGGATTGTGGGCACTGGTGGTGGCAGGGCATGGAAATACACATTTGGGGAGGTCTGAACCTATAATCCCTGGAGCAGATACAAAGATGTAAACTACTTCACCTCAAGAAACATAATTTTGGGGAAAAACGTTCAATGTGAAGTGCATGGAGCCGAGCTTGGTTTGTTATAAAGACTCAATAAAGGTTAAAAAAATTAAAATTGTTTCCTTACCACCCATTTCACCACGAAATGGCAAAGAGCAGTGAACACATGTCTACCTGTATGTTTTTAGACTGTTAATTATTAATTTTCTAGTCTAAAACTATTAACATTCTGTATAGTGGAGGCGACACAATATACGTTAAGAAGAGATTCTGCTTGATTTTGAATACTGGTTCTGACACTAGCCTTATGATATGGGGAAGTTTTTTAAGCTCTCTGTGCCTCAGTTTCTTTATTTGTAAAGTGGGAATAGGTAGTATTGTTTAGAAGACTAAATGAGTTGATTTGTAAAATGTTTAGAATAGTTTTTGTTTACCAGTTTGCTTAGGTCTCTTAGTTCAAATATTGGTCATTACTAAAATTCATCACATTTCCTAAGTAATAATGAAGAAATTCCATAAAAAGTTAGAGTAAATCAATTTAAAACATATCAGTTTATCTTAAAGTTTCAAGACAGTGTGATGTCATACATCACATATAACTCTAATTAAAAAAAATAACATAAGTTAGTATATAAAGGACAGAAACATCAATTTCAAAGAGCACCTGCACCCCTATGTTTATAGCAGCACTATTTACAATAGCTAAGCTTTGGAAACAACCCAAATGCCCAAAAAATAGATGACTGGATCAAGAAGATGTGGTACATATACACCATGGAATATTACTCAGCATTCAAAAAAGATAAACACATGCAATTTATAGCAACATGGATGGAGCTGGAAGGGATCGTGCTCAGCGAAATAAGCCCTAAAGAAAAAGAAAAATACCGGATGGTCTCACTCATAGCAGGAATCTAGAAAACTTAAATAAGGGACCAGGAAAAAGAATAACTATAAGAAAGAAAATATCAAAATCAACAAACAACTATGAACCAGAGACACTCTATGGGAGTGGGGGGTGGGGAAAGGAGGGATTGGGGTCAACATAAGGGGGTTGTAATTGTATGGGGAATATAAAAATAAAATTTAAATTAAAAAAATCTTAAAAAAAATAAAGATCAAGGGAAAAATTCTCCACAAAGTGACATTATGTGTTTGGGGAATATCACAGGTTTATTGTCTTTGTAATTAATGGAAGAATCCACTTAATGTCGCTTAATGATACAGAGTCTTTTCTCCCAAACAATAAAAAGTCTGGAGATAGGTAGAAATCCAGACTGTATTTCTGCTCTGTTATCCTTAACATCTTTTTGTGTCTCTTAGTTTTTAGCTGTCTACTCTACTTTCAGGCATCAAGATTGTGTTTGGACAGGAAGGAAGAGAAAAGGACAAAGTATGGAGGTGTTTATGCATTGTTGGAGGGAACAAAAATGATATAGTTGCTTTGGAAGAGAGTCTGGCAGGCCCTCAAAATTTTAAACACAGAATTGTCTTATAAGCCAGCAATTCCCCTCCCAGGTGTCTATATCCAAGAGAAATGAAAACATCCATTCATACAAAAGTTTGTGCATAAATGTTCATTGTAGTGTTATGCATAATAGCCCCAAAATAGAGACAAGCCCAAATGTTCATCTCCTGATGAATGGATAGATATCCTAATGTTAAAATATTGGGCTGTAAAAAGAAATGAAGTACTAATACGCACTACAACATGGATGAACCTTGAAAATATTATGCTAAGTTAAAGAAACTAACCAGCTAGGTAAATGCTTCCATTTATCTGAAATGTACAGATCAGCAAATCTAGAGACATAAAGTAGATCAGTGGCTGCCTAAGGCTGGGGAGTCAGTTGGGGGTGATGGGAAGTGACTGCTAATGGATATGGAGTTTCCTTTTGGGCTGACTAAAATGTTAAATAGTTGTTTGTGGTGATGGTTGCATAACTCTGAAAATATTAAAAGTTATTGATTAGTCCACCTTAAATGGGGGAATTGTATATGAATTACATCTTAAGAAAGAAATGTATGTGAATTATATCTGTTAAACATGTTAAAGCATGTGGCTGCTGGACTATATCCTTTTATATCAGGAAGGCAAAAACTTCCTAAAATCCCCTACAAAGGCTTCTGCTATTATTTTGTTGGTCCTACCTGGATCCCATGGTTATACCTAGCTGGTTAGTTGTAAATTGGCAAAAGTGAAGGAAGTCTGTAGGTGAATGGATCAGTTAATCAACAATGTCTTGCTAGAGAGGATTCAGTTTTTCAAAAATTACTTCCATTTATTGTCTTATAGAAGAATACTGATCAACTCAGAAAACTTGAAAAGCTTCATTATCTTCATCTGTAACATTTAACTGAGACAATTCCCCAGTGCCTAGGGTTACTAAGAGTAAATGTAACCTACTTAACCAAGTATCTTGTCTATATAAGAGTGCAGTGAATGTTTGTTGTTTTAGCTCTTTATGTGTATGTATGTACCGGTAGTAAGTGATCTGCTATGTTATTTTATATCTTTTCATGAAACTGGAAGTTCAGTAATGTAGCTTGAGTGCTAGGAAAGTGCTAAAGGTGGCTGCTCTGCTACATCCCTAAACTTTGATGATGTATTTATAGGTAGTGGGCAAAGACCCCAGTTTCCATGTTGCCTCTGTAAATACTGGACAGGTGGCAACCTTCTTGCTTTCATTAAAGTGTTTGCCCACTTGAGATAAATTACCTCTTCCAGGTATCCAAATGGTGTGCCTGCAAGAGATCATTTACCTCAAACAGGGGAGAACGTTACTTTCACTGAAGGGCTAGAATATCAATCACTATGGGAATGGACTACAGAATTCTTTAGAAAGCTGAACATTTTGATATGTCTGGTCCAGATTGAATTTCTCAAGATAGAAACAATTGTTCTGATTTGCTTTGAAATATCTCTGAACAAATATAGGGATAGATAGATATGAGCAGAATGTTTATTCATTTTGTTGCACATTTCCTATATAATTGAACCTTAATTATCTAGAAGAGAGATTCCCCCAATTATACATGCCCTGTTATTTCTACTCACAACTTTCTTTCATTATACTTTGAGTTAACTTTCTAGAGGTCATAGCAACTTTTTCAGGTGAAAAAAAAGGTTGTATTCAGCGTAACCTTAAGGTTTCATACTTAGGAAAACTTCAAGGCAATAAGTAAAGATGTTTGTATTAATAACTATTTGTTGGTCTATATTTAAAAGCTTTAAGACTCTATTGAATTCTGACAATAGAAAGAGCCTTGCTTCTCCAAGCAGGATCTGTGGAGATGCAGCATCTCCACTAACTGGGAATGTGTCTCAGACTCCAGTCCAGAGCTGTTCATTCAGAATGTGCATTTAATGAGATTTTCATTTGACTTATATGAACAGTAGTTTGAGAAGAGTGACTTAGAACTTTGTTATTTATGCAGCTTCATTTATATCTGAAATTGAAACAAGTACAATATGACCTGTATTGTTTCTAGTACTTTAACTACTAACATCTATTTTTGGGAGCTATGCTTAATTTACTGAGTTTTCTTTTATTTTGTAATTTTATTAGTACGCTTGCATTTTCCCCATATTTTTAATATTTATTATGAAAATTTCAACTATAGAGTAGTTGAGTTTTGCAGTGAACAGATTTTTTAAAATTAAGATGTATCTTTCTATCATAATTTTAAGATTTTTGACTGATAATTGATTCTTGAGTGTTTACAACTATAAAATTGTAGTGTCAAACTGTTTTAGAATGCATTTGTTAGTGTTAATTATACTAAAGTATTTTATATCTATTTAGAAATATTGTATTATAGAAGCCTATAGATATTTGTAAATTATGATTATATGATACCCATTAAGTAAACAAAAGTGGAAGCATATTTGAGGCAGGAGTGATGTTGAAAAAATCAATTGTGATGGCCTATACACTTGTGCTTAAGTTTGGGTTACAGGATTCAGATGTCATTAAAGAAAAACCAAAAACATCTGAGAAATACAAATATCCTTGGACTATGATAGTCCATAGTCCATAGGACTATGAATTTGTCCTGTAGTTTAAAAATAAAAAGTGACGTCATTTGATAAATGAATAACTATTCTTGATAGTATCTGGCATAACATTCTTTGTCTTTTTGCTTTAAATAAAATATATTGGGTTATACTTTACATACAATAAATATACTTATTTAACTGTAAATTGAGTTTTAAAAGTATGTACACTAGATGTATATGAGAAAATCAAAGAACATTTTCTTTTTTTTTTTTTTTTTTTTTTTTTTTTATAAATTTTATTGTTATATTCCCCATACAATTGCAGCCCCCCATTCTGACCCCAATCCCTCCCCTCCCGCCCCCGCCCCCCTAAAAGTGTCTCTGGATCATAGTTTTTTGTTGATTTTGATTTTCACTTTCTTATAGTTATTCATTTTCCTGGTCCATTATTTAAGTTTTCTAGATTCCTGCTATGAGTGAGACCATCCGGTATTTTTCTTTTTCTTTTTGGCTTATTTCGCTGAGCATGATCCCTTCCAGCGCCATCCATGTTGCAGCAAATTGCATGTGTTTATCTTTTTTGAATGCTGAGTAATATTCCATGGTATATATGTACCACATCTTCTTGATCCAGTCATCTATTTTTGGGCATTTGGGTTGTTTCCAAAGCTTAGCTATTGTAAACAGTGCTGCTATAAACATAGGGGTGCAGGTGTTCAAAGAACATTTTCTTTATCTTTTGTGCTGCCAGTCACATCTACCTATTCATTGTCCAAGGTAACAAAGATTTCTTTTTTTGTTGCTTTTTGTTCAATAATTTCAAATATTGTCATATTGTAATACAGTTATTGTAGCTATCTCCAAATATACTTTATGGTTTTCTTTACTAATTAGAAATCATGAGATCCATAACATACTTGGCATGTAATCACTGTCTTGGTGTACACATAGAAGCTGGTGCAATTTATTTTATTTTATTTTATTTTAAATAAATTTTATTTTTATATTCCCCATACAATTGCAACCCCCTTATTTTGACTTCAATCCCTCCCCTCCCCACCCCCCACCCCCCATAAGTGTCTCTGGTTCATAGTTTGTTGATTTTGATTTTCACTTTCTTATAGTTATTCATTTTCCTGGTCCCTTATTTAAGTTTTCTAGATTCCTGCTATGAGTGAGACCATCCGGTATTTTTCTTTTTCTTTCTGACTTATTTCGCTGAGCATGATCCCTTCCAGTGCCATCCATGTTGCTGCAAGTTGCATGTGTTTATCTTTTTTGAATGCTGAGTAATATTCCATGGTGTATATGTACCACATCTTCTTGATCCAGTCATCTATTTTTGGGCATTTGGGCTGTTTCCAAAGCTTAGCTATTGTAAACAGTGCTGCTATAAACATAGGGGTGCAGGTGCTCTTTGGAATTGATGTTTCTGTGTCCTTTGGGTAAATATGTAGGAGTGGAATTGCTTGATCATATGGAAGCTCTATGTTTAGTAGGTCTAGAAATCTCCACACAGCTCTCCACAGTGGTTAGACCAGTTTGCACTCCCACAAGTAGGAGAGTTCCTTTTTCTCCACATCCTAGACAACATTTGTTGTTGCTGGTTTTTTTAATATGTGCCATTCTCACTGGTGTAAGATGGTATCTCAAGGTAGTTTTGATTTGCATTTCCCTGATTACAAGTGATGTTGAACATTTTTTCATATGCCTGTTGGCCATTTGCATTTCCTTTTTGGTATTATGATTTTTAAACCAGAGTATTCACTGCTCTAAAATTTGAAAGAAGTTGACATTTTGCTACTGTATCTTTGGGTGTTCCTTGGAGTGGTTTGTAGAATATAAATTAATAATACGTTTATTTATTGTTGCTAGTTTTTTTGATACGTGCCATTCTCACTGTATGAGATGATATCTCATTGTAGTTTTGAATTGCATTTCCCTGATTACAAGTGATGTTGAACATTTTTTCATATGCCTGTTGGCCATTTGCATTTCCTCTTCAGAGAAATTTCTTTTTAGCACTTCTGCCCATTTCTTGACTGGATTATTTTCTTTGTTGTTGAGTCTCATCAGCTCTTTGCAGATTTTTGTGATCAGTCCTTTATCATTAGTGTTGTATGCAAAAATGTTCTCCCAGTTGGTGGGGTTTCTCTTTGTTTTGGTTATTGTCTCTTTTGCTGTGCAGAAGCTCTTTAATTTGATGTAGTCCCAGCTGTTTATCTTTGCCTTCACTATCACTGCTTTGGGTGATGTGTCTGTAAAGATGTCTTTGATGTGCAAATCACGTAGTGTTTCGCCTATATTTCCTTCTATGTATTTTATGGTTGCAGGTCTTATGTTTAGTTCTTTAATCCATTTTGAGTTGATTTTTGTGTATGGTGTGAGGTAGTTGTCAAGCTTCATTCTTTTGCATGTAGCGACCCAGTTTTCCCAGCATGCTGGTGCAATTTAGCTGGCCAAAGATTAGGACAACTTTGCACCTGGTAATTGTTTATTCATTCAGTTGAGCTTCTGTGCTCTTCATGTCTATGTGGCTTTCCAGTATTTACTACATAATGGATGATAAATCTCTTCCTTATCAATAAAGTAAGTCTACAGCATTCATTGTATTGTACTAGTCCATTGTATATATGTATCATAATTTACTCCATGAATTTCCTATTAATTGATATTGGCATTTTCTCCATATTTTTTCATTTTAAGCAATACTATAACAAACATGTTGTAATTAAAATGTTTGTGCCTAAAACCATCTTACAACAAATATTCCCTTGAATAAATTCTTTCTAAATGAGATTGTATATATTTCATTGGAAAAGTACCACAGATTTGCTTTTCATAAAAGTTGCTTTATAGTACATGCTCTTGAACAGTACTGAGAATTCTGGTTTCCTCAGAATGCCTTTGGCACACAATTTTTGTAAGTATTTTTTCATCTATATCAATTTGAAACTCAAAAGAAACCACATTACTACTTAATTGCAATTTTTGATTGTTATATTGCTATCTTTTCATTTGTTTTATGCCCATTCACATTCTTTTTTTTATTTTTTAAAGATTTATTTATTTATTTATTTATTTATTTATTTATTTATTTATTTATTTATACAAGCACTGGG
Organism: Talpa europaea; assembly: GCF_964194135.1. Classification (NCBI taxonomy): domain Eukaryota; kingdom Metazoa; phylum Chordata; class Mammalia; order Eulipotyphla; family Talpidae; genus Talpa; species Talpa europaea. The sequence goes on along the minus strand of NC_140074.1, from coordinate 24,818,754 downwards.
TACAGTCAGAAGCGCGGGAGGGTGAGAGAATTCACCAGAGCCAGAGCGGGGAGCAGAGCAGGCAGAAGGACTGAAGAACAGTACTGAGGGGAGCAACGGGCGGCAGGAGAGGTCTGTGGGAGCCTCCTCCGGTGGCTGGGGAACAGCCGGGGATCAAACCAGCGCTGCAGAGGCTGTGGGCAGCTTGGCAACCCAGCGCTCAACCACTGCGCCACCGGGGAGGCCCTCCCATTCACATTCTTTACCAGTTATTTCCGTATGTTTATATGTGGGAATGTGTGTTTGTTTTTATAGAATTATAAAATTATAATTTTATAGAATTTATAAAACTTTAAAAATAGAATTTATAAAAAAATTTATTGAATTATAAAAACTATCAAACACATTAGTACTTTGCTGTATATAATATAAACTATTCTTCAGTTTGTATTTTAATTTTGTTTGTAGTATTTTGTATAGCAAAAATTACTTTATACTTTTCCTTTTGGAAATTAGAAAGGTTAGACTTATCCCAAGATTGTCTTGCTCTAATTTTAGTCTAGTATTTTCAATTCTTACAGTATATCGTGGGTTTGTCTGAATTATTTTTGGTATAAATAGGAAGCGATTAAGTTTTTTTTTTTAATTTTAATTTTATTTGTATATTCCCCATACAATTGCAACCCCCTTATTTTGAACCCAATCTCTCCTTTCCCTGCCCCCCACCCCCCATAGAGTGTCTCTGGTTCATAGTTGTTTGTTGATTTTGATTTTTACTTTCTTATAGTTATTCTTTTTCCTGGTCTCTTATTTAAGTTTTCTAGATTCCTGCTATGAGTGAGACCATCCGGTATTTTTCTTTTTCTTTCTGGCTTATTTTGCTGGGCATGATCCCTTCCAGCTCCATCCATGTTGCTGCAAATTGCATGTATTTATCTTTTTTGAATGCTGAGCAATATTCCGTGGTGTATATGTACCACATCTTCTTGATCCAGTCATCTATTTTTGGGCTTTTGGGTTGTTCCCAAAGCTTAGCTCTCCCTGATTAAGTTTTATTTATGGCCTGATGACCAGCTAGCCCCAGTACTTTTTAATTCAGTCATCCATCTTTCCCTACTGAATTAAGATACGGGCCTTAGTATATATTAAACTATTACATGTACTGGGATCTATTTCCTGTCTCTTCAGCCTAATCCATTACTCTGTCTCTTCTATTACCAGAATCATACTGTTCTTTCTGTTTTAAAATAAGATAAGATAAATTCTTTTTTTTTTTTTTTTTTATAGAGGCATGCTTTATTTATTTGTTTTGCTGGTTTGTTTGTTTGTTTTGTTTATACATGCACTGGGTACAGTCAGAAGCGCGGGAGGGTGAGAGAATTCACCAGAGCCAGAGCAGGGAGCAGAGCAGGCAGAAGGACCGAAGTACACTGCTGAGGGGAGCAGCGGGCGGCAGGAGAGGTCTGCGCGCCATGTGGGACCCTCCTCTGGTGGCCGGGGAGCAGCCGGGGATCGAACCGGCGCCGCAGAGGCCGCGGGCAGCTTCGCAACCCAGCGCTCAACCGCTGTGCCACCGGGGAGGCCCGATAAGATAAATTCTTTTATAACTTTTTTAAGTAGTTTTCTCCACTGCTTTCAGTTTTATTTTGCTTAGAAACAGACATCTTATTATAATGTTGGCTCCAGAGTTTGAAAACTGATACTTATATTGTTTCCCAAATTATTAGCAGTTTGGAGATAAACACTGTTTATTGCTTTAAGATTATGATGTGTTGGGGTCACTGGAAAGGGTTTCTATTCTATCTAGAGAGGATGATTTTGGAAGATGTTCCTGCAAAGTAAGCAGGGTTCATGTCGGCCCTTTTGAACCATGTTTAAGGAGTCTGAACTTCACTCCTAGATCTAAAGAGAGTTAGTGAAAATTAAAAGCAGGGTTTTTTTTTTATTCTATTTGTGTTTCAGAAGTCACTTTTACTATAGTGGAGGTAAACTGAAGAGGGGGAAAAACTGGAGTATGGTAGGGAGACTTTTCTAATAAGGTTAGTGACATAAGACCATGATCACAGAGAAAACTGAAAATACTGGAGAAATATTTAAAACAGGATGTAGGGGAGATGGCAAAGAAAATAGAGATTTCAGGGATGACAAAATGTTACCAAGTACATATTATTATTCATGAATATTGTTAAATTAAGTAGTTACATATTTGCATCCATATTAATTAAATAATACTCATTACTTGCTTTTTGTTGAAGGTCTGTTTTTCTATCTTTGTGTGTTTGAAGGCTTTATTTTTATAAGAACATATTGTATACTGTTCTCTCCTTATCTTTATATAATAGTTGTATTTTTAGTAGCATCGACTTCAAATGTTTTAAAGTACTTTTATTAGTTAAAGCATCATGAGCATTTATTATTCATGCTGTGTATATATATTTAGTGCTAGATAAAGGTCAAAATGGTAATAATTACTACAGTTGTGGAACTCTTATATAACTTTTTTAATTTTAATTTTTAATTTTTTATTTTTTTACATCATTTTTCATTTTTGCACAATGTAAGCATTTTCATCTTGGTTATATTCCTCATACAATTCCCACCCCCCCCCCTTATTTTGGTCCTAATCCCTCCTTCCTCTCCCCCCTTCTTCCTGTAGTGTGTCTCTTGTTTATAGTTGCTTGTTGATTTTGATTTTTACTTTATTAAAAGCCAGAAAGAAAAAGTAAAATACCCGATGGTCTCACTCATAGCAGGAATTTAGAAAACCTAAATAAGGGACCAGGAAAAAGACTAATTATTATAAAAATTTTGACTTTTTTCTTACACCACTACCATGGTCTGTAGCCCTCAGGTTTAGAACTGGTTGAGACAGTTCTTTATCAATTTGTTTTGGAGAATTTAGATGTGCTTCATTGCTTCTTCTATTGGAAAAAGCAGTTGCAGAACACAGCTTTATCTCCTATCTTGAAAGACACATGCTACTAAGTTGGGGAAATATCATTAACAGATATATTTAACATAAACAAGTATTTGTTACATGTAACAAGTCAAACATTTTTTTTTTTTTTTTTTTTTATAGAGGCATGTTTATATTTATTTGTTTGCTTTGTTTATACATGCACTGGGTACAGTCAGAAGCACGGGAGGGTGAGAGAATTCACCAGAGCCAGAGCGGGGAGCAGAGCAGGCAGAAGGACCGAAGTACACTGCTGAGGGGAGCAGCGGGCCACAGGAGAGGTCTGCGCGCCATGTGGGACCCTCCTCCGGTGGCTGGGGAGCAGCCGGGGATCGAACCGGCGCTGCAGAGGCTGCAGGCAGGTTCGCAACCCAGCGCTCAACCGCTGCGCCACTGGGGAGGCCCCCAACAAGTCAAACATTTAAAACAGTTTAGATGTGAGGAATTTTAATGACCCTATATTTTATTTTTTATTTTTTTTAATTTTTTTTTTTTATAGAGGCATGTTTTATTTATTTATTTATTTGTTTGTTTGTTTGTTTTCTTTGTTTATACATGCACTGGGTACAGTCAGAAGCGCGGGAGGGTGAGAGAATTCACCAGAGCCAGAGCAGGGAGCAGAGCATACAGAGGGACCGAGGTACACTGCTGAGGGGAGCAGCGGGCGGCAGGAGAGGTCTGCGCGCCATGTGGGACCCTCCTCCGGTGGCCGGGGAGCAGCCGGGGATCGAACTGGCGGCGCAGAGGCCACGGGCAGCTTCGCAACCCAGCGCTCAACCGCTGCGCCACTGGAGAGGCCCAATGACCCTATTTTTTAAATCTTATTTCTGTATCATACAAATAATTTTACAGGTATATCACCAGATTTTTTTTGTTTCTTCATTAATTTGTGCTCTATATTGTATAATGTGAAGTATTTTGTAAAAACACTTCTTAGTGATAAAAGTATAAATTATTTAGTACTTGTTCTACAATTCATTGAGAGTCAGCAGTCAGGAACTTGTGTTTGTCTTTCCCACTGCTCAAAAACTCAGAAGAATGCTTTGTGCAGTTACATTGTCACTAGTTTTCACCCTGTAGAGTATTTGGCCAGTAACATGTTGCTGTGACAAAGTAAAAAGCCACTCATTAAAATTTAATTGTTTTTGCATTAAAGGCTCTTTTTCTGTGAAAGTTTTATTACTTTCATATTTCTTAAAATATTTAAAAATATTCTTTATATATTTTTTAAAAGAGTAACTTTCAACATACCATGAAAGAATATGAATTTCTCTTTATATCACTGAATGCATTCTTATATTCAGTTTTGTCACAGCTGCTGTGGAAGTAAAAAGAAATACAATTAATTCAATAAATGTAAAAGAAATATCCATATATGTTAGGCTGGCACAATGAAAATAAAAAGAATTTACTCAGATGTAAGAGCCACAGTTACGGAGCAGCAAGCTGGTTGGAGAAACATACACACGTTAAGCACTGGAATAGTGTGCTATATTGAATGTTAAATTTTATTGTTCATTTATTGTATAGTGACTTATTAAATGCATACAATAGTTTAATAATTTTTTAACTCAGTACTCTGCATTATATGTTGATTGGCATATGAAGATCCATTCTTTTTCATTTCTTATTTATTTAAGGAATCTGTTAACAAAGAAAATGTATATTTTCTGTCTATGGGATTCTAGAGAGTATGTTAATGAATGGTGTATAGAATTATTAAGTTTATATTATATTCTTTTTTTTTTTTTTTTTTTTTTTAAATTTTTTTTTTTTATAGAGGCATGTTTTTATTTATTTGTTTGTTTGTTTGTTTTTTGTTTATACATGCACGGGTATAGTCAGAAGCGCGGGAGGGTGAGAGAATTCACCAGAGCCAGAGCGGGGAGCAGAGCAGGCAGAAGGACCGAAGTACACTGCTGAGGGGAGCAGCGGGCGGCAGGAGAGGTCTGCGCACCATGTGGGACCCTCCTCCGGTGGCCGGGGAGCAGCCAGGTATCGAACCGGCGCTGCAGAGGCTGCGGGCAGCTTCGCAACCCAGCGCTCAACCGCTGTGCCACCGGGGAGGCCCCTATATTATATTCTTAGGCGTCAATGTATCTATAATTGATAAAAATAAATGCTATGTAGAGAATATTATGTTTTCATCCAATTCACAATATTTCGTTTTCAACTTGGGACTTTTATAAATTTATATTTTCTTTTACACATTAAAGATTTAAATAAATAAAACAAGGCTCATTTTGTGTGTGTGTGTGTGTGTGAAAATGGCCTTGGTAGAAGGTTTTTTATGACATAGAAAATCAGTTTGATCACTTTACAGTCACTGTTGGTCTTTAGTGTCAAATCATACATATTCTTGGAATTATAAAACATGTTTCTATTGAATAAGACTGACCAAATATGCCGTTTGTGCTGCTGATGTAAAGACAGGACTTAAATTAACTCCAACAACAGAGACCCTTGAAATGTAGAGTGGTATACTATTGAATTTAAATAATCTTTCAATGCTTGTCATTTTCTACGAGTAGTATCATAAGACAAGTAATAACAGATTAAGACCTGCCCAGCAGAGAGAAAACTAAATTACATGACTTTTATTAAGGCATAAATAAACCTATTAACCATTATCTGGAATACCAATTAGTAGAAAGAACACTGACAATTTTATTTATCAACATTAAACACAATTATTAATTACAGACCTGATGAATCTAGCAGTAAGCAGGCCATGTTGGATATGCTGGAACCTTAAGTCCATTATATGAGAGGGATGATTACTGAAATCCTGTGGGGAAATAAGTAATTGTAGTTGTAAAATTTTAATTGCCTTGGAATAGGCAAATTATGTTTTCTTGTCGAGAATATAAATAGTATGACATTAAGGTAACAAGTTTCAGTAGTTGTAAATAGAAAATGAATTTATGCTAGGTTCTAAAACAAAGAAAAGAGTGATGAATTCTTAGTGTCACCGTGTTCAGTGTAAATGACATTGTAAATACATGCAGATTTTCTCTAGGTATATTGCTTTATTAAGTGAGTTATTTTCTGCATTTTTATTGAGTGGATAGGTGGGAGGGGACTGTTTGAATGAATTGTTACAGGTGAATGGGAATTATATAAATGGAAAGTATTTCCCTTGTGTTGTGATTGACAGTGATGTGATATGAACAAGAAAAAATTTGTGTTTTTTTGTGTGTTTTTTCTTTTTCTTTGAAGATCCAAATTCCAGAATTTGTGGACATTTACTCATAGGCGCTGCCAAGAGTTCTTTTGCAAAACTCATGGATAAAATTAGTCTGGCAATGGAGAGTATGCCTTTGCAGAACAGCAGAAGTATTTCATATGTAGAAAAAGATTCACTGGTTCAGAGGCTGGCCCGTGGACTTCATAAAGTAAACACGTTGGCCCTGAAGTATGGTCTGTATGGCCATGTGCCCATTTTGGTATGTATGCAGTTTCAGTAAATGGTGACTTTAGGACTTGTAAATTTAATTCTGAATCAGACTTATTCATAGTTTAATTAGTTTTTTAGTATCCAGATATCATGTAATCTCCTAATGAACTAAGTAAAAGTGCTCCAAATAAGTGGCGAAAATAGCAAAATATAAAAGTTATGGCATGAATTCTGAATTGAATTTTCTTTAAGTATATGGCAACACAATTGTATGAGACATAAACAATGTCAATTCTATTTCTAGCCATCGAGGTATTTTTTTTTATGTTGTTTATTTCATATAAGCCAAATTAGTGGTCACATAAAAAAAATAAAATTTTTACCTCTAAGTTTCAGTAATAGCTGATATTACTTGGCTATACTGTTGGATATGTTCTCTGTATGACCTAAGTGAGGTTGGGAAAGGGGTCCTAGATGTTAATGTCTTAGTAAATGTGTAGTTACTACTTATAAAACTATACTCTTTTAACTCTTCTAACTCGTTTAACAGAAAAGTACAGCATCCTTACAGAAGCAAATATTTGGATTTACACAAAGACTGCATGCAGCAGAAGTAGAGCGTCGCTCACTGCGCATAGAAGTCACAGAATTTAAAAGAAATGTGAATGAAATGAAAAAGGAGCTTGACAAAGCCCAGGGTCTCCAGATGCAATTAAATGAATTTAAGCAGTCTGTAAGTATGATTTAAAATCCTGTGGCTTTGGTGACCTCTCCTCTGATGATGTGTATGTGTCTGTGTGTGGTGTATATAATATTTATATGCACACACATGTATATTATGTTTGTTCTTTCAGATAATTCAAAGTCCAATTAATAGGATTTTTTCTTCTTCAGAAAACTTACCTCCTAAATTACCCTAACGGTACTCTATTACTTACTTCAATGTTGCTAAGAAACTAGATCTAAATGTTCTCCAAACAAAAAAGAAATTGTTCTGTGACATGACAGAGACATTTACTAATCCTGTGATTGTGTGAAATATATTAATGTGTTAAATAAACACCTACACCTTAAACTCATACAAGTTATATGTCAATTTTAAAAAATTATACCAAATGCTAAAAGAAATAATGGTTCTGTGTCAGCAGAACTCATAACCTTATTAAAATGTATATGTGACTGAAAGTATAGAAAAAAATTAAGTTATAGTTAAGCTAGATTAACTGCTAAAGCAGATATAATTCCAGGTACATGGTAAAAAATTATTTGGTGCCGCCAGTTGAGGAACTTGATACTTGGAGTGGGGAGTGGTGGAATTTCTTCTTTTTCTACTAAATATCTTGAGTAAATGACATTATTTAGTATGAAATAAAATTATTTTCCCAAAGAAATGTTTAATTTGCTTAATATGTATTACATAAGAAAGCAGAAGATAATTAAGATAAGAAAAACTATATTCCAAATAACATTTAGTCAGGATCGAAATGTGTAGATATATGTAGCACAATAAAATGGAGAGATCCAGATATTCTATTTGCAACTGGGTTTGTTATTAACATTGTTATTCTTAGTGTAGATTTATGAATACAGAGTTAAAAAATTACTCTGAACCTTTAAAATTATCATACAACTGGTGATAGTTAATACAAATATATGAGTATCAAATTTGTTTCTGTAGTAGCAAGCTACTTTTAGTAGTAGCCCCTTCTTTAGGAAATTTGGTTTGCAAGTTTAACTAAAATTTAAATATACTTTGAAGTGATTAGTTTGGAATTTCCAGTTTTAACGTCTTTGGAAGAAGAGCAGCAGATACTTTTGTTATTACTCCTATACTGATGTAAAATGCCATTATTAATTGTAATTTCAAATAGCTATATCTTAAAAGGCAAAAACATCTTTATAAAATAGGCTAGTCAAGTTATCATGAATTACCCTTCTGACTGGAGATAAGTAATAGTTTTCTTACCACTGAATGTTTAAAGATACCAGTTTTTTCTTATTTCCTCCGAGGAGAAAAAGTTATGAACTGTTTCATTTTCCCCCTTATAAAGGTAATCTATGCTAACCATAAACAAAAATATAAAGAAGTAAAATGAAGAAAAGTCAGATCACTCTTACCATCCGTAATCAATCACTGTTAAGTGTGGATGAGTTTTGTTCCTGACATTTTTCTTTGTAAATAGGTCTATATGTATGCTGTTATGTACAGTTGTAGTTTGGAATAATTTTGTGTGTACAGTGTATAAAGAGATATATGTCTATATGTGTAATGTATTATAAGTACTTTCCGCTATTATTATTTCATCTTAGGTAATGAATTCCTTTTATGGATATATCAAAATGTATTTGATTGTTCCCCTATTCCTAGACATTTAATTTGTTTTCTTTTTTTTGTTTTGTTTTGTTTTGTTTGCCATTATATGTAAATCATAAAGATCTGTCCATACTTTTAAAAGCCAGTTCCTTTGGAGTGTGTCTCTGCCTCCTTTTGATTTACTTTCAGTAATATATAATCACTGAATTTGGGATCTTGAGATGATCTGCCAAAATGGAAAGAGACAGTCATTTGATACAATTTGAAACTTAGAATGTACTCAACTATATTTAGACTTAGGTAATAGTGCCTTTCCTGAAATATGAAAGATTATATATGTTACCTCCTATAATTTGTATGAAAAAAATCTAGGCATTCTACAGAATGTGATTTTTTTAGTCCATGGTTAAGTATTAATAAGTCATATTAATATATAGTCTTTGATTAGTTTGGAAATAATCAGGATACAATTTCTAGATTCTAGAGAGAAGGTTAGAGTTTGAAGGAAAGTTGTTGGAAGATGACAGAATCTTCTTTTTAAGGAACTTGGTTGAATGATTGATTTGGAGTGAAAACTAAGAATAATGTCTAGTAAATAATTAGTGTAGGTAGAAATAAAATTGAGGTAATATTGAAATAAGTAAAAAATTACATACTACATTCCTTCAATTATTATTTTGATACATAATTGTAAGTTATAAAATTACAAAGTGATGATTTTTAACATTTAATGACCATATATTGAGCATATATTGTCACTGGCTCTAAACACTTTAGGATGTTGATTTACTTATCCTTTTCATATATATGTAATAATTAAATACTATTTGTATCCTCATTTTATAAAAAAGGAATATTGGGCACAGAGCAGCTAAGTAGCTTGCCGCAAATCACACAATTAATATGTGGAAATGACCAGATTTGAACCTGCGTAGTCAGACTCCAAGATTCATACGTTTAGGGGCCTCCCCGGTGGCGCAGCGGTTGAGCGCTGGGTTGCGAAACTGCGCGCGGCCTCTGCGGCGCCGGTTCGATCCCCGGCTGCTCCCCGGCCACCAGAGGAGGGTCCCACATGGCGTGCAGACCTCTCCTGCCGCCCGCTGCTCCCCTCAGCAGTGTACTTCGGTCCTTCTGCCTGCTCTGCTCCCCGCTCTGGCTCTGGTGAATTCTCTCACCCTCCCGCGCTTCTGACTGTACCCAGTGCATGTATAAACAAAACAAACAAACAAACCAGCAAACAAATAAATAAAGCATGCCTCTATAAAAAAAAAAAAAAAAAGATTCATACGTTTAGCCACTTCCTTATAGTGGGTCTGTACTATGTTGATAAAGGGTTGTTTTATTAAAGACATACTCAATAGAAAAATTTTCCTACTGTCCTCTAAAAATTAGGGGTTTGCCTGCAACCTTGGTCTTTTATTAATTTCAGGCAAAGTATATAGCAGAAAATAAAATAGCTTCTTCTAATTGGCCTAAAATTGTAACATTAAAAAAAAAATCCTGCCTGCCAAAAATTATTCAGTACTTTCATCATTGTGGAATACCATGTTCATCTAGGGACAGTTCTTTAACAGCTAGTTCCCACAATCTTTTCTTAGTTTATTAGCACCTTTTAGTTGTTTTCATATACCATCTTGCTCTCATTCTCCTTTGCTGTACTTGTTGGATCCTATCTACTTGTAGAAGAGTGAACAGAATTGAGCTGGACTTTGGACAAGAGAAAAGTTAAATTAACTAGGTTTTTTAGGTAAAGGAGTTGGGGAGGCGTGGGTCTGGCAAGGCCTTTCCAAGGTGGGGGTGGGAGACATGTGACAGAGAGACATGAATGATAGACTTCTAGTCAAACATATAAAAATGCAGAAACTATTTAAAGGCTTTAATTCCCACAATCGTACTTTTTATAAAAAGTGCTCATGTATCGAGATTTAAACTGAGCATTTATGGATTTATTTAGAGCTTGAAATAAGTTTCCTGGGATTTTATTTGACTAAAAATGATAACTCTATAAGCACAGCTGCTATGCTTAAAAAAACAGAGTGGTATTTCTATCTTGACTTATGAATTTAAGAAAAACAGTATTTTTTGTCATGGAGCAGACATTTTAGAAATGTTTGTATAATAGTTCTTATGTTAGCGAATATAGTTCTGAAGATTAAATGATACTACAATGCAGTTAGCTTATAACTGCATTTTCCCTCTTTTCTCAGAAGTTGATCACCCATGAGAAGTTTGAAAGTGCATGTGAGGAACTGAATAATGCATTGCTTCGGGAACAGCAGGCGCAAATGCTGTTGAATGAACAGGCACAACAACTACAGGAGTTGAATTACAGGCTTGAATTGCATTCTACTGAGGAAGCTGACAAAAACCAAACTCTTGGAGAAGCCGTTAAGGTAAGAAAACATCCTCTGCCTAATTGTTTATTTCCTTTATGTGTGGATCTTTGAGAGAATCATGTGTGTCTTCTGAACAGAGAATAGAGCCCAAGGTATAAATTTTTTTCTTTAACAGTTTATAATGATGGAATGAAACATGGTTCTGGGGCCTCAACTCCAAGTGTGCGTTCATATGAATTGGAAATGTTCATATGAATTTTTATTTGTAGTTGAAAACTGAGTGGAGATAGGTCTAGTTATAATTTCTTCTTTTTTCTATTGTTTTTCCATTTTCTGTTTCTTCCTCTCTTTACTTAAAAAAATCCGATTTTATTTATTCTCTGGATGTTAATTCCATGTATCTTCTGGATTTTGAAAGGTTTTGTGTTTTGTTCTCTGATTCTTATGTAAGTGTATGTTTGAGGAGCAAGGGAAGTTTGTTTAGGAATAGTTGTTCTCCTGTCCTATATACGTGGCAAAGATATTTAGCAGGGTAAAGGGGCTATAATAAAATAGTTGTCATTTAGAAAATTTCATTAATGGATTTAGTACTATGTTGTGTTTTGGAAATGCTGGCTATAAATTAAAAATAGAATTCTAGCTTATGATTATACTTGGGAAATTTTCAGTAGTGAGGTTACACACACTGGAGTGCAACAACTTACAGGAAAATTGTTATGATATAGCATAACATGATATTGAGTATTGTACCTAATATAGTAAGCAACTCATACTATTCTGTCATACAAATAGTATGCATTTATTCTAATAGCTAAATACTAATGTTACTAATAAAATAGTCAGAATTTATTGAGAGCTTCTTATTTGCCAGGCACTATACTTTATAATTATAAATACTTTATAATTAATATTTTATGGTCAATACTATCATATAATTTCACACATAATATTTCATTATAATAGAATACTATAATATAATATAAAATTATATTTTTTAGGACATTTACAACATACTTAAATTTGTCAAAATATTTTTAAATAGTAAATATTATCAGCTAGCCAACAGAAAATTTTTGCCATTTGCATTCTCTCCCAAAATATGTGAGCGGGCCTCCCTGGTGGCACAAGGGGTTAAGCACAGTACTATGAAGCTATCTGCAGCCTCTATAGCATGAGTTCGATCCCCCAGCAGGCCAGGGAGCTGCCCACATGGCACAGCAGACCTCTCCTGCTTCGCCCGCTGCTCCCCTCAGCAGTGTATTTCAGTTAGTCTGCCTGTTCTGGTGAATCCTCTCACCCCTGCATCTCTGGCCTGTACCCCAGTATCTAAAATATATGAGAATGCAAATTTTTTCCCAGTCACACTATTACATTTAAAATATTTTTGCTAATTTAATCAATATATTACTATTACTTTAAGTTGTATTTTTTTTGGTTACTTGTCATATTAGTCATTGAAAAATGTTTGTATGCTTCATGTCCCTTAGTAGGTAATGTAATTAATCATGCTTTGAAAAAGCATGTAACTGTGTCATATTGGAGTCTTTTATTTCTGTAATAGCTTGTAGTTTATTTAGGTATAGTATCTTCCAGCAGATAAAAAGCTGTTCATATTAATTCCTTTAAAATGCCAGTTGCTTAAATATTGTTGTCAGGAGTGGAGAATTCTTTAATTACTATCTCTTAATTAGAACTAGCAGGTGGTAATGTGAAAATACTCTCTTGTGGGAGGCAACATGGTTCAGTGGAAAAGTACTGGTCTTGGAACAAGTATTCCCAAATTTAAATCCCAGTTCTGTTGCTTGAGCAAATTACTTAGCCTTTCTGAGCCTCAGTTTCCTCTTCTGCAAAAATAGAGTAATGATACTTAAGTTATTGAATTTTTATGTGAATTAATTAAGATATGACTTGACAAGCAAGTATATACTTGGTAAACATTCTTTTGTGTTTTTCATAATAGTAAAGTAAATCTATTTTTAAAATGTCCTTTGCATAACTTCTTTTTAAAAAAAAGGAGTTTTGCTTCCTGTTCTTTGTAAAAACAAAATAAGATCATGAACAGAAGAAATGGAGAACACAGAAAAAAAACAAGTTATTCATGACAATGAAACAACCACTGTTAACCTTTTGAGGTTTGCTTTTACTTATTTTGTTGTGTGTAATAGTTTTTATAAATGACACTTTGTACGTAATACTCAGAAGGACCTTCCTTTATAATATAGCTAGGTTTTGAATAAGATACTTCCTGTATTACTGCAGCATACTAGTGAATACTGGAAATCTCCAAGGACAAAAACCTAACAAACAACAACATTAACAAACCCAGTGAGAGGAAATCAAAATCAGCACTGTGAACAGATCCTCGGCTTACCCTGGAGGTAATAAAAAAGCTAGTGCAGGAAGTAAGAGAATAAACTGCAGTCTCCATCAGCATATAGAGCCTTGAATCTTAGATTCCCATGTTAAGGAATTGCCCAATAATCTGAATGGGATAACTCAGGCCAGTATTATCTAGACAGAAGCTAATGTAAATTTTTTTTTCTGAAAGAAGGCATGCCTGATTTAGTTCCTTCAGCAGGAGCTAATACTCAGAACCCCCATGTAATTGGCACATTGATAGACAGATATATTAATCTTATATTCAATCGCATTGTTAAATTCTCTTGGCAGTTCTAATACTTTTGTAATTTCTAGGGTTTTTTACATAGACATCACATTATTTGTTCTATAATAACAATTTGCAAACTCCTTAGCAAATCTTAACTCTTTAATTTTTTGTCACCTGCCTTACTGCACTGGCTGGGATATAAGCTTGAGAGGGAGTGGAGACAGGAGGCATCCCTATCTTGTTCCCAACCTTAAAGAGAATCTTTCTAACATTTCCCATTAAGAAGGAAGTTTGCTATAAATCTTAGTTGATAGTCCTTATTGGATTGAGGGAGTTATCTTCCTAGATTATGCATAATAAAATAAATCATGAATAGATTTTTAAATATTATCAAATACAGTTTTATGCTTCTATTAGATAATTATACATTTTTTTCTCTTAGTATGCTGATTATATCAGGAATTCACAAACTATGATGCAGGGTCTGTGTTTATATGACCTGTGAGTTAAAATAAAAAAGATTGGTTTTTACAAGGCAAAGTATCATAAAAAACAAAGAAAGAAACAAACAAGAATATGTGACAGAAACTGCATGTGGCACATAAAACCTAATGTATTTCCTTTCTAACGATTCCTGACCCCTGAGTTAGATCATTCAGTATTCTAATGCTAAGCCAACTTTGCATTTTTGAAATAAACCCAACTTGGTTGTGATGATTTTTGAAAATATAGTGCTGCATTCAGTTTTTTAATTTTCTCTTAGGACTTTAAAATCTCTGTTCTTAATTGTGATTGTCTTGTAATTTATCTCTCTTATACTGTCACTGTGATTTTTTTGGTATCAAGATTTTGCTAATGTGAAAGGAATTTCTTTATCACTTCAGTCACATAGAGTACAAACTATTTTTTTTAAAGATTTATTTATTTATTTATAAAAGCACTGGGTACAGTCAGAAGCATGGGAGGGTGAGAAAATTCACCGGAACCAGAGTGGGGAGCTGAACAGGCAGACTGAGGAAATACACTGCTGAGGATGGGCCTGGCAGGAAAGGTCTGCGCGACATGTGGGACCCTCACCGGCCGGCCAGGGATCGAACCGGTGCTGCAGAGGCTGCGGGCAGCTTTGCAGCCCAGCACTCAACCGCCGCGCCACCAGGGAGGCCCTGGAGTACAAACTAGATAAAACATAACAAGTGAATTGTGAAGCATAGAGGATAGCTTCATACAAAAATAGCAAAATGTTCAGATACTGGAAATAAAAGAATATCCAAAACCAACTGATGAGAGGACCTGTAGCCTAAATGGCACATTGGGGTGTGCAAGTCAAGCTGGAAGCTAGAGTTGATAATCACATCAGTAGGGAAATGAGGGCTGTAAGTCTGTGGACTAGAAAAGCTGGGAGTTAGGAAGGACTGCCCTTTTCTGAAATGGAACCTACAAAGATTCAAGTGAACCCACAAGCTACAAGGAATTTGATGTCTAATCTGGACAAAAAAAGTAGGAAAACAATCACTAAGAGATTGAAACCTCAGAATTCTTCCACATAAGGATGCAGAATCTTAGTTTATACTATCACATGTCCTAGGACTGTTCAGCTGAGACATTAACTTTAAAATGGCCCAACTCTTATAGACCCAGTGTGACCTTGTAGAAAGAAACTTGGGAATATTCAGTAGCTCAAAGAAATTAGAAAGTACTTTTTTGAAAAGTTCAATATTACAAACCATGCAAAGAAATGAATTGTCCACTAAATAAGAAAATTTGCACCTCAGGTGGTAGGAATGCTTGCGTGTTGAAATATATTTTAAAGATACTTAAAACAAGTGTTTTTAAATGTTTCAAGAAATAAGATGTGAATAGAAATCACAAGAAATGAAAACCTGTGATCATTAAAGACTAGGGGAAGTGGTTTGAAGAATTGTTGATAATGTGTTGGCTTTGGCACCCTACTTTGAACAAGGTATTATAAGAAAGAGACAAACTCAGGAAAGAATTATTTGGCTTGTGAGTATAACTAAAAGGAAAGAGAGAGAGAGAATCTAGAAATTTGGGGAGTATAAGGGCCTATTATGACTCAATCCCCATGACAAAGAATAAATCAGGTTTATGACTTTCTTATTCTAACTTGTTATCTCAGGTTACCTTAACGTAACCATCATTAAGTTCAAGTACACACACTGTACCTGCATGCAGACATGGGAAGCCATAGTGAGGGTAATCTCCAACAAAGAATCTTCTTGTATTGTCAGTGGAAGCAAACATGTTGTCTACCAACTTTTTGAGGCAGTTATGTTGCCAAGGAAACCATAAGTCTGGATTAACATAGCCACATATTCTTTAAACTTGAAACAAGCTTTAAATGATCTATCCATTTATCATGTTAATTGATACACAGAATTTTATACAGAAAATAAGGCATTGTTCAATTATTTATCTGCTGGTGGGCATTTGGTTTATTTCAAGTTTAAAAATATTATAGACTGGTAAAATGAGGGTGTATTCCTGACAGGGTCATAGTATCTGCTTCTGGTGCATACCTTAAACTCAATGATTTTTTTTTTAAATTGAATTTAGTCAAATAATAGAATCACTGTTTGCATTTGTATATAAAATGAAATAAGGCATGGTTAGGATAATTAAATTTTAGTATAGGGACCTATGATCTGTAGTTTCAATAAATGGAAGACTTTGGGAATGCCATGACCTCTTGGTACTTGTGGTATTCCTTTGGAAAGGGATAATTTTTCTAGTGTTATTGAATTCTGTCAGTTAAACAGAAATATTAACAAGCAGAGCATCTCAAATAGTCCATTGATTGCCCCAATTTTTTTGGTGTCTGTAGCGGGAATCCGCCAGGGACTTGGCACATCTAAAAATCAATTGCATTTTTCCACAGTGAATTGTTTTCTTCCTGTTAGCCTACCAGTTATAATTTGATGACATACTTCTTTGATTGAGTGTAAATTTGATATTTGAATAATCTGTTAAAAACAGAATAGATAGTAGTCCCGTAGACAATATGGTGAGGGGGGTTATAGGAGTAAATTAGACTCCTATAAATAAACAGCTAGAAAATGATAGTAATTTATGAATTCCTAGGAAACAATGGAAACACCATAGAATCTGAATAACAAAATGGCTTTTCTGAGATGACTTTGCTTTTATTAAAAGCATTCTTTTTATTTTGCTCTCCTTCTGCTATGTGTGACATTAACAAAGATCAAATCATTTAGGACTACAATGAAGCTGTATCTATAGTTGTATATTTTTTTCTGAGAAAAGTTAGACATCAACTTTATTTTTTATTTATTTGTTTTATTTATTTTCACAAAAAAAGATTTCAGTTTGTTAACCCTCTTGTGAAAAATTTGCACAGTGTAGAACCTTTACTCCTTGGCAACACTAACTTGGGTATTTGCAGTTCCTCTGACTTGCTCATTCTACTTTTGGATTCCACGTGCCATGTCTTGCAAGTCTTTGTTTGTGTCCATTTTTCTTCATGTAATCCAAGGAGTTGTAAATCATACCAAAGCTAGTTGTCTTGCTACCGCCCAAATGGGTTCTGATTCTAAATAAAAGATAGCATCTGAGGTATTTGTACATTTTAGCTGGTTTTTCCTACATCTTAATATAACAATGCATAAGATCTTCTGCAACTGTATTACAAACTCTTCAATTCTTAGAATCTTCACAATTTTGTTATTTTGTCTGTGAAAAAAACATTAGCATTACTGAAAGAGAATGGCATATAGTGAATAAAAAATGATTCAACATCATGTCTCCCAAATAGTTCCTTTGTTTAAATCTGATGCAGTTCTTATTTATAATGACCCTTTTCATCATCATTTTCTGTCATCTTCTTATTTCTGCTGTCTTGTCTTTCATCCCATCAAGCTGTAGCAGCATTACAGGGGCTCAAACATGTGTCATTCCTCATCTTGCAATTGCTTTTTTTTTTCCTTGCTCATGTCTCAATTTTAATAGAAGATGAGCTTTGTCCTCTATTATTTTCCATTCTCAAAATTGCATTATATTTAGATTATGAATAGGGTAGAAGAAATAAGGAGAAAAAAACTATGTTTTTCAAATTTCAAATGATTTCCAAAGTAATTTTGGAGTCATTGTAGTTGTGGCAAACGGTCACTTTATATGAATATTTACTGTCTTCTATTTAAAAACGTTCTCACTTTCATATTACTAATAAAATTATTTGCCATATTTTGAGGGTATAGAATGTGAATGTTCTAATTAAATCCCTTATTTACATAACATTGAATAAATAGCTAATTTTCTCCAGTAAACTTTTAGACAAAAGAACCCCCAAATTCATTTACTTTAAAAAATTTAGACATTTCTTAGTAGATAAACCCTGATTATAATAATAATTAACATCTATCATATAACCCATTTTCATAAAGTAGGATTATTAACGTCATTACTTAATTTAAGTCTTATCATTTTTTACTTTAATCCCATATATTTTTTTATCTACTTAATGACTTATACCGTTGAGACTTATAGGGTAGTCAATTATATTTCAAGGTCAGAGAAAAAAGAACTAAGAAAGCAACAGCTTTGAGGTCACTTTTTAAAAATAACAGTTTACAAGAGAAGATTCAAGTTAAATGCTGGAAGATTTATAAAATGTTATCCCTATTTTTGTTAGAATAAACTTTGGAAAAATATGGAATAATAAAAATACCTTTCCTGTTTAAACTTATCGCATAAATTCCTTTTGTTCAAGTGCCAGTTCTGATATGTAATTTTTTTCCAGGTGATTTTATTTTATTTTTTGCATTATATTATTTTCTTTCTTTTTATTATTATTATTTACATTATATTATTTTCTACTGAGGTAGCATTGGTTTACAGCACTGTATATGATTTTGGGGTATAAGTTCACCTTTCTTCAGATATATGTTATCACACTTTGTCCACCACCAAAGTACCCATGATCGTCTACTTTGGCCCTTTGGGTCCTCTTCCCCATTTGCTCCTCATTCCCCACTCTGTCCCTCTGGTAACTTCATTTCTACAGTCTAATTTCTAGGTTTTTTTCATTTAGTTTTTTTCTGTTCCCTTGTTTTTGTTTCTTTATATTCTGATACATAATTTAAAAATGTCCTTTTCCATGTCTGATGTGTCCTCAGTGAGAAGTAATTTGAGATTTTTATGCTTCTTAATTGATTAGTAACCTTTGGTTTGATCATAGCTTAAATAGTACTTTAAATATTTTGAATAATGCAATTCAAATTTGTATAATTTTTTACAAATATGATCTTTTTTTCTGATTAAATATGCTCACAGTAAGCAAAATTTGAAAACACAAAAATAAAGATAATGATATAATTCCATTATCATCTATGTATAGTGTTTTAAAATATTTTTTGCAAATAATACTGAAAGTATGAAAATAATACTGAAAGTTTGCTCACAGTAAGCAAAATTTGAAAACACAAAAATAAAGATAACTATATAATTCCATTATCATCTATGTATAGTGTTTTAAAATATTTTTTTGCAAATAGTACTGAAAGTATGCTATACTGATAGTCGCTGATTTATGATGATTTGACTTAATGATTTTTTTCTACTTTAGGGTAGTGCTTTTTCAACTATGTACTATGATCAGAACCCATATTGCCGCTCAATAAATATGATACAACATTCCATAAATATGAGACATTTAACATTTTATTATAAAAAAGATTTTGTTAGAGATTTTGTAAGGTAATGTAGTAAATGTGCTATTTAAGGTAGGTTAGCTAAACTATGATATTTAGTAGGTTAGCTGAATTAATTACGTTTTTACTTACAATGTTTCTAATTTACATTGGGGTTTATTGGGACAAAAACCCTATCATAATTTAAGGAAGATCTATATATAGTTTTGTATCCTGTTTTTTTGGGCAGAGTGTTATTGCTCCATTCACATCATTCAAGAATCTATTTGAATATAGACTGTTGGGAATGCAAAAATGGAAACAGAGAGACCAAATAGAGATGAACAGTATAAACTAGAACACATATGATGGTCACTTAGAATTGTGTAGGGGTAAAGTGTGGAAAGATTTTAGATATGTCTGCATTTTGAAGGTAAACATCCAGAATTTCTAATGGATTTGGTATAAAGTGTGAAAGAGGTGAATGCAGGATGATCCTCAGCGACTGGGTGAATGGGATTGGCGTTTATCGAGCAATTAACATTATTTAAAAAACCTTATTTTTAAATGAACCATATAATATTACAGTTTATAAATGTGCTGAAATGCATTTAACTACTTCCATGTTATTGGACATTCAAATTGTGTAGTTTTTGCTATTAAAACTAAGAAACATCTTATAATTGAGTCTGACTTCATAGCTGATTATATTCTTATTATAGATCTGAAGAAACAGATTTATTGGGTCAAAAGACATTGATACTTTAAAGTGAGAAAGTGTGTGTGTGTGTGTGTGTATGATTAAAATTGTGAATATTTTATTTTATTTTTTCAGATCTGGTGTTTACATTTGGTATATACAGCTGAAAGGGTGTGAGAACACTTGCTTGACTTCATTCTCATCTGCATTGGGTATCACTAGGTGTTATTAAAACATCAATAACAACAAATCAAAAGCCAAGAACCTTTGTCAGTCTGACAAATTAAGGGAAAGCATTTTGTTTTGTTTTGAATGGCGGATAATGGAATAGAAAATTTTTCCTAACAAAAAATTTTTTGTTCAAATAATTTTATGTGAGCTTACTATTTGTAATGTTTTAAAAATGATATTCTTACAAACATTCTCCAGTTAGTTTTAGAGCAGGCAATGAATAACTAATATTTATGGAGATATACTCTGTTTTAGGTATTTAATATTATTTTATTTAACAGTAATTTATTACAAGATAAGTATTATTTCTTATATTGTACAGATGGAAAAACATGAATAATTACCAAGAATTTGACAATATGCAGAATTTGAAGTTGCTTTAGATAGAACTTAAATCCATTTGTTAATAGTGCTTACTGGGCCCTTAATAACTTTAGTTAAAAGATGTTACTCTGTAAAGCGTTACTGTTGAAGAATTATAATATTAATTTGGCACAGCAGGAAATCTTCATATCTTATAGCTAAGAAAAATAAAATGCTCCATACTAAATTAAAAGAGAAAATTGATAAGTGCTATTTATTTTCTTAGAGTATCATAATAATGTTTTCATGACATATAACATTTATTTTCCTTTTGACAGATTCACTCTTAGGTTAGTTTTAGAGCAGACAATATTACTTCTAGACTTAAAAATGTGATTTTTCCTGCTACCTGTCATGTTGCCTACTTAGTGAAAACTCAACAGCAATAAATCTGATTTCTTCTTATCAGGCCACTTAATCATATTTTGAATTAGGCTACATAGTAGAGAAAAATTCTTTCCTGAGCTTTGCTAGAAAAAATTGTGCAATTTATTTTTAAAATTCTCATCTTATTAAATGAACTATGAAATATTGACTTCAGTTTTCAATCAACTTCATATCTATATGTTCACATATATTTATACCCAGAACACATTCATATGCACATATATACATACTATACAGTTACATATTTTAATAAGTAAATCACATGTATTTAATTATATGTTTATAATATGTGAATACAATATTATGATATAATTTTATATATCATCAAAGGTTTCTCCTGGCATGTTAATTTTATATGTAAATATATAACTACACATGATACATTAATTATATGTGTATGTAGGTATATATCTTGAAAGAAACCTAGTCTATGATTTATTTTGGGTGTGGTCTTTGTCATTTGCATATTTAGTCTTCTATTGGCTCTTTGCCCGTAGGTTGTTTCCAACAGTTAATGGTATACTGCCCCCAGGTGGTGGCAAGTACTTTGATTCACATGATCTTAAAACGGTTTGAATTTACAAAGCCTGTGCTTTTAGCTAAGATCTAGATTAGAATTACGAATTTCACAATTTTTTTTTGGTAATTGAACATTCCATTAAAATAGTTGAGCAGAGCAAAGCTGATGCAGGCATCCTACTTAATTTCTATCATGTAAATTCTTTTACGAAACAAACATCTGCTTATAGTTTGATATCTTTCTTACTAATTCTGTACTGTTGTCTATCCCTAGACTCATCATCACACTTTTATTAGAATGGTCCTTTTTAATTTGCTTTGATAGCCTCTATTGGTTAAACCATTTTCTGAACCCCAACATAGCTCACAGTACTGCTATGAGATAGGAATTACCTAGTTGGCTTTGAGACTTTAGCCAGTTAGCTGTTAGAGTGTTTTTGCTTGGATTTTCAGACTTAGATGGTGGTGATACATTTACTGTACTTAGAAAAGAAATATTAAAGAGATGGAAAAAAATAAAGGGATGGAAAGAATTTACTTTTCTCCTGCTTTGTCTCTCACAAATCTTCCTTTTCCTGGCGTAGAAGGAGGATAAAAAGAGAATCACCCCAGCTTTACTTTATTCTCCATGTATGACTGAATCTCAGATGAGAATACTTTTTTTTAGTTCACACTATTGAAAAGAGAACCTATGGATTTACCTTGTTCTTGCAGAATTCATATTGCCATAGTCTCCTGCCTTAAAAAATCATATAATGTATACCTGTAAGTACAGGCAAGGAACAGATGAGACCAAGCAGTGAGTCAGTAGATCAATTGTACTTGCTTTTTCAGAAAATATTTTTTGGATGTTATAGGCAGAGTGGGATGTGGCTATCATGCCTGTGGATTCTTATGAAGATTTTCAATCATGTTATCATATAACCACTATAGACTAAATGCTTTGTATATATTCTCTGTAGTTCTCACAATTACCTGGAAATATATAAAAAAGAAAATATAAATTATAAGTATGTTATGAATTAAACAGACTAGAATTACTAAATTTGCTTCAAGTCACATATTTGTAGGTTTTGGAGTCAGAATTTGAACTAGGATCTTCCCAACTTCATAGCCTACTCTATTTCTGGTACAGCATTTTCTCTCAAAGTTTGGAATGTTTTGGGCCTCCCCGGTGGCGCAGCGGTTGAGTGCTGGGTTGCGCTGGTTGCGAAGCTGCCTGCAGCCTCTGCAGCGCCAGTTTGATCCCTGGCTGCTCCCCGGCCACTGGAGGAGGGTCCCACATGGCACGCAGACCTCTCCTGCCGCCCGCTGCTCCTCTCAGCAGTGTACTTCGGTCCTTCTGCCTGTTCTGCTCCCCACTCTGGCTCTGGTGAATTCTCTCACCCTCCCGCGCTTCTGACTGTACCCAGTGCTTGTATAAATAAATAAATAAATCTTTAAAAAAAAAGTTTGGAATGTTTTATTTTATTTTATTGCAAAGAAAGAGAAACTGGCTAGTATGTCTAGATATGAAAATTGGAACAATTCTAGAATCTGCAGTTATTTAGCTTTTCAGTGCTCTCTTTTTCTTCAAGTGAGTCTTTGTAATTTAACCTTGAAGTTCAGTCAGTAATGGTGGCAAGATAGCACTAAGATGAGGTATATGCTAAGCCTCAGGAAGATTAACATTTTTACTTTATGAAATAATATTCAATAGTTGATTCAAAATTCAATCTCATTTCCTCCTGTTTTTAATTTTCTTCCATGTGGGCAGCTCTCTGGCTGGCTGGGGATCTAACTTATGCTGCAGAGGCTGCGGAGAGCTTCATAGTGCTGTGCCTAAACCCTGTGCCACCAGGGAGGCCCCAAATCCAAATTTTGTTTGGTTTTGTTTTATGAAATTCATTTTCTCCACTCCTTGTATGTAGATGTCTGTTTAAAGTGGGTTCTGTGTGGTTGGAGGATGGGGCGTGTGGGTGTGGTTGGTCATTCTAAGTGTAATCTTCCAAGTAATTTTTGCCTTCAGCACCATGACTTCCTCTTGCTTTGTTTTGTACCTTGTATTGTGTATTTTCATGTCTTGAACCTCTTATATGTTACAGAGCTTCACTCCTCTTTTCTGTACCTGTCTTCCATTTATCCTAAAGACCTAGGCTGATGTTTTCTCTGATGTGCCTCATTTGTCAGCTGTTTCTGCCTTTCATAAAGTAAATTTTCTCCTTCTTTATGGTCACATAGAAGAAGCTGGACTCTGAATACTACCATGTTGAGTTCTGTCTTAGCTTGAAGAATGCTAGAATGAGAGGACGGATTTTGCATGGCAAAGAGTAGCAAGCATTTTTTTGTGTGTGTGTGCTTAACTAAATTTGGCTCTCTGCTACATGTTTCATATATATTATCACATTAAATCTCTACAGAAACTTGTGATGTAGGCAGTATAATTTCCTTTTTTTCACAAGTGAGGAAAATAAAATCCAGAGATATTAGTAATTAACTAAGTTTTCTTAGAAAACAATTAAATAGGAGATTGTATTTTTAACCAAGTTTCCTTAGCTAGTAAATACTAAAGTATGAGTTTGTATTTAGATCTTCTGACTTGAAAATCCCTATTCTTCTATTATATCTGGTATGTGGATGGCACATGAGAAGAGTAGAAATAGATTTTTTACTTTTGAGGAATTAACAAAGACAGAAAGAAAAGATGACACCTGATAACCTAAAGGAAGATTATAGTCAAGTGAACTTTTAAGAAAATAGGAGTTTTTGTGAGTGAGACCATCCGGTATTTTTATTTTTCTTTCTGGCTTATTTCACTGAGCATGATCCCTTCCAGCTCCATCCATGTTGCTACAAATTGCATGAGTTTATCTTTTTTGATTGCTGAGCAATATTCCATTGTGCACATGTACCACATCTTGATCCAGTCATCTATTTTTGGGCATTTGGGTTGTTTCCATAGCTTAGCTATTGTAAATAGTGCTGCTATAAGCCTAAATAAGACATAGGAAAAAAGCTAATTATAATAAAGTAAAAATCAAAATCAACAAGCAACTATAAACCAGAAACACGCTACGGGGATGGGGGGTGAGAAGGAGGGATTGGGATCAAAATAAAGGGGGTGGGAATTGTATGGGGAATATAGCCAAGATAAAAATGCATACATTGTGCAAAAATGAAAAATGATGTAAACATATAAAATAAAAAAAAGAAATTAAAAAAAAGAAAGTAGGAATTTCTGAATTGAAAGCCATGATCCTAAAAAAAGCATAAAGATGTGAGACAATGAGAAGAAAGGAAGGGAGAGAGAGGGAAGAGAGGAAAGATCTGAAGATCTGAGACTAAATAAACAGAGAACCATGAAAGTTCGTTAACTACGTTTAAAGAATAGGGCATCTAAAACGCGTTTTGCTGGAAGTCTGCTCATCATGTGTTTTCTCTTTAATGAGAAGATTGCAGAATATACCATGGAGGACTTGCATGTTTATATTTGTTAAAACTATGTGTAAACTGTATTCAAGAACTATGTTAAAACTGTATGTCATAATGGTAGCAAATATCAAAGGAAGGTCACTACTGAATGAGTAAGATTGGGAAGCCTGTGGAGATTGTTAAGGACAATAAAATTTATCTGTGGGTGTGCTTGATCGTTCCATTTCTAGTCTCTGCAGAGCTTTGGTGTTTCTATAGACCTGTTGAGATGTCACTAAGTCAGTATTCCTCAAGCAGTGAAACAACCGAGAGTACCCAGAAAATTCCTGGTTGGAATGCTCCCTGGGTCAGTTTCTTATATTTTCATAAATGACTAAGGCATTAAATGAATATTTTATACTAAATATTCTTACAAGAAAGTGTCTTAATTTATAAATTGTTCTGAGAAAACAGGAAAACCCTACCATATCTAGATAACCTGTTGAGATTTACCTTAGCTCTAAATGTTTCAGATATGCTATTACCAAAGAGTACATGAACAGCCTCTATAGTATTATAATTCATGTATTCTTCCAGTGATAAAAGAAAGCAGGGATATTATTTTCTAGGTTCTGTATACTTCTGTTTGTTGCTTAATAGAAAGAAAGCATATTAAAAAAGGGATTTCCACCAAACCAAACAAATAAATCCCCAAACACCTGCCTGGCCTTTTCAGTTCATTCTAACAATAAAAAAAGATCATCATAATAGAAAGTTTTGACATAGAGAAGTACATATTCTCATTTAATGCAATTCTTTTTCTCATGTGGAAGCATACATCTAAAGTCTTTTGGTCAAAATGTCAGACTTTTTTTTCTCTGAAATACTGATTTTCTGCTTATTATTGGGAGTAAAAAGTGAGGCCATTGGCCATTGGAGACTGGAGGTCAATGAAGAGCCTATTCGTATTGTGCATATTTGAGTTCTACAGAGAGAGATTTCAAAGACTGTTTGAGAATTGTGGAGAATCTTAAGTGTTTAGAAATTAAACATGGAGACCATTGAAGAATTTCTTTAAAGTTGAGCGATTCATTATATTATAAATGAATTCCTTGTAGCCACTTAGCCATTTTTGCTTCCCCCCCTCTTTTCTTAAGGTCATATCTTAATTTTTATGATCACAAAACTGTACCTTACAAGTACTTTTAAAAATGTTAGCAACTTCAAAGATCACATGAAAATGAAACTAAAAGTTTGATCATGTGAAAGAAGACAGCTACACTAGGAATATTTTTAGTGTCTAAGAATTAAAACCACACTTGATACTTTCTTAATCTTCTATTTCTATTAACTTATGAAACTTGGAGCTGAAGGCTTAATGGTATTATTTCTACATTGTAATTATACTAATAAACATCTTTGTCCATGACCTTGGAATTTATAGTGCAGTAGGAAAGATTTATTGACTTATGCTTTGGAAGAAAAATGGGATTATTGCATAAGTAGATTGTGTGTTAAGCACCTGTACTTGCATATCATTTCTTCCAGGTTTGAGCTGTAACTTGTCTTTAGGTTTTCTTTCAGAAATAACGGGGGTTCTTGTTAAATCCAGATTCCTGAGAGATCTTTCTTATATTATTGAGTTAACTACAAAGTAACTACTTTACCTTGAAATGTGCAAAAGGAATCAATAGGCCTACAAAACTGCCTTTAAAAAAATGTTTGAAATCATATTTTTCCTGGTAGCCTGAATATCAATGTGTATGACTTTTCTGAGTTTCTTTCTTTCTTTGGTTTTGTTGCAATATTAAAGTCCCTCATAGAAGCTATTTGAGTACTTTGGTTTTGATTTCTTTTTTGTCCCCTGCCCTAGCCTTCTACTTGTCTTACTTTTGCAAATGTAATACTACTTACAAGGAGTTTTCCTTAGGATGTCTTTACTTTTCATCTAAATCAACTTTTTCCCCATAATCTTCATTTATTTTCACTAAAGTTTAAGTCTGTAAAGATTTTATTTTTTTTAATTTTTGGTTGTAAAATGTCATACAAGGGCCAGATCAATCAACTGAGCATTCACAAGTTTATTCCACTTTTTAGGGATATACAGGTAAAATGTCTTTCTCCTCTAATATGACCTTATTCTGCTGTGGCTGATATTTGATACCTTGGGACTCCATTGTTAAATGAAGTTACATTTTTGTCTGAAATTTACATTCAGAGTTTTCAAGTATATATGAAAATCAGAGTTTTCAAGTATATATAAGCTACTTGGAATTTTATAAATGATAATTATTTACATTATGCCACATAAAATATATAATGACTGAAGTTCATTTTTGCCATTGTTAAATGAGTCTATAGTTTCTTTGAAGAATTTCCTTTGAGGTTAATTGCATTGAAAATATGCAAAAAATATTTTATGTAACATACATGTACAATTTTGTAATTTTTAAAAAATTTTTTAAAAAGATTTATTTATTTATACAAGTGCTGGGTACAGTCAGAAGCGCAGGAGGGTGAGAGAATTCACCTGAGCCAGAGCGGGGAACAGAACAGGCAGACCGATGAAGCACACTGCTGAGGGGAGCAGCAGGGGTGGCAGGAGAGGTCTGTGGCGCCATGTGGGACCCTCGCCCCGTGGCCTGGGATGGAACCAGCGCTGCAGAGGCTGCGGGCAGCTTCGCAGCCCAGCTCTCAACCGCTGCACCACCAAGGGAGGCCCCAATTTTGTAATCTTATGACTTATATTTGCTTAGTGATTTGTCTTATTATTAACTGTAGAATAGTTAATCTTAACAAACGTCCAATGTGGACAGTAGCTTCAGGGACCTTGTGAATTTTGTTAGCATTTGTCGTCCTATCAGTGCAGTTGTTTCCCCAGCACTTTGCTAAGTAATTTGCAGGAAATACCTCACTTGATCTTTAAAATAATGTATTTTTAAATTTTACTGTTATTGAAGTACCATTATTTTACATCCTTGCTAGTGAAAACATAATTTCTGAGATATAAATTGCTATCCATAATTTGCAGATGATGAAACCAAAATTTAACATGCTCCAGGTTGGAAAGCTAGTATTGGTAGAACAAAGAGCTGAACCCAGAAATGTTTATTGATGATAATAGAACTTTGTCAGAGAAATTATTTCATTGAATGCACTACAAAACTTACCCGAAATATATAGATTAATTCCAAATAGCCCATAGTTAACTAAGAAAATACTTTTATTTGTTGTTTCATTGGGCCCATTTTAGAATTAGTAAACAGTGCATTATAACTGAAAGGGCTAATCAAAATTTAGTTACTCTCTGTTTTTAGTTCTCATTAACCTGAAGTTTAGTGGTAGCTTTTTTTCAAAAATGCTTAATTTGGCTGTGATCAATTATTGTAACCAGCTTCAGAATATTACATTTATAGTGGAATGAGTATACATTTAAATGTCTCAGGCTTTGGAGGCAATTGTCTAATTGTATATTTATATTTTTGACATGATTAGGTGACAATGTTTAATTCATTTTAGAGATACTTTTACCCTATGTAGGGCTATGTATTCTAAATCACTTTATCATTCCATTTATGGGAAACATTTGATTTACATGCTCCATTAGTATCTGGAAGTTTAATACCATTTCACAGTTACAGCACTAATTTAACATGCTATTTCAGAAAACAACAGTGTTTACTAATCTTAACAAATTGCCTTCCATATTAGTATTTTCACAATTAAAGGATTACCTAATGGATGTGAATTTGTAGTGTTTTGATATAAGCAAGTGTTATTTTCTGTTTTAATCAGAAAAATATGTGGGGTAATATTAATCTCTGTAAAATTGGAATTTGTGGAGTATAAAGGGTAAAGCATATTTATCAGTCTTGTCTTCTGATGGCAAAATTCTGGTCAAATTCTAAAATGTGGTTGGGGAGGTATAGGAATTATTGTTAAAGTGCCAACCAGGAACATCACTATGATAGATGAAACATCTTTATAGTGTTTTTTTTTTTTATTTCAAGGGTAAAGTCAGAGTATTAAAGGAGACCAAAATCATCAAGAGTGCTTCTGTGTTGGAAATAGAATTCATCTGTTTTTCTGATCTAGGTCCTGTGACATAGAACAGACGTAGAGTCCTTGTGGAATACAGAAAATCATTTGTCTATAAAGAATGTGGATTTAGGAGTTCTGTGTTGTGCCATGGCTGAAAATCTTGAAAAGAGGCAACTTTAATTGTGGAGGAGTTTGACAAAATCCCCTGAATCAGATAGATATGTATTAGGATGTGACTATTAGCTTAAGAAATATTAAGACTCTTACTGTTTATTCTTTGGGAGGGAAACAAATCATTGAAATTTTCTTTCCCAAGGAATTGGATAAATGATAGTGATTAAATTGAAGTGTAATCATATATGCATTTTAAAATATGGTATTATATTTTGCAGTGTTGTAGTATCTTTTTTTTATTTGGACATATATACTGACCTTATAAAGAAGTTAGTGAATGCAGTTTATTTTTAAGAAAGGAAATAAAAAGAACAAGGATTTGCTTAGACATGTTTTTTCTTCATAAATTTTTTATATGCAAAATATTAAATTAAAATATGCATATAGAAAGTATACCTTAGGGAAGACTTTGAAAAATGTTTTTATGAAATATATCTAACCAGATAAATTTATTTTAATAAGTAGTGTCCACAGTCAATTTTTATATAAGATAGTGGATATACTTTCACCATATTTTATACTGATTAAAAATCAAACTACTGCTGTGATTTTTTAATATTTAATTAAATTAATTACTTCTACCCATGATTCATATTAAATTAGATTAGACACTGATTTTCTAAAGTATGATTTCATAGCTGTATAAATTCTAGAGTGAATTGCCATAGGTGGGAATAGAACCATGTTAGTATATCCTGTGTAGTGGATATGGCTATACAAATGATCCCAAAAGTTCAGAGCCTTTATAACAGCAAGTGTCTTCTCACACAGTATGCATTGTCATCATTGATGAGCTGTGTTTCTCTTCCTAGGGTTCTTCACTCTGAATAAGACTGACAAAGCAGTCCCTGTCTCGAATATTGTTGGTCTGGGTGAAGATGTCTATCTAGGGCATTGCTGATATTGTGTTGGCTCGGAAATGACATTATTTAACTTCTGCCCACATATCATTGGCCGAAGAATGTAACTTGGGCTTTCCTGAGTAGAACAGGGAATATATAATCCTCTTCCTAATTACATGATTGAGCAGGACGGGAGAGTATACTTTACGCTCAGAGAGGTGGAACAAATACAGTTCGCTACAGTAATTTTGATTCTACTTTGTAAAATACAGAGAAGATGAAGAATCTGTTTTCTAGATAACGGTATTGACTAAATTTGGTGTAACTTACATTTTAACATCTGTAGCTCTTTTCTCTAATCTGTTTACAAGGGTTGAAAACAGCCAAATGTATAGTTGGCATTTTTCTCTCAGAGTTTTTCTTAGTATAAGAGAAAAAAGATTGTTCAGTGTATTAGGCTGTTTTTCTTTAGATAAACCTGAGTGTTCTAGACTATATAGACTCAGTTAACCAAATTCCATAAAGCATTTTCTAGGCTCCAGAAGCCATATGCCTGACATTTTAAGGAGTCACCACTAGATGGAGATCTCGTTCATTTAGAAGGATAGAAGAACTGATGTAGGTTTTTCTTCAGGTGAATGGGTTGGTTATAAAGATCAGAAATGTAAACCACACTGATTTTATGGGAAGTTCATTGAAATCAAAGTGGCCCTATTTATTGTATATATGTATGTGTATACCTATACACACACGCCTCTTCACACAGGAAACTTCCACTTAAAGAAAAGCTATGTTTTGCTATAGCAACTTGCTTCCCTAGGATATATATAGTTCAATTGTTACTACTTTTGCAAAGACACAAGTCATCCTGAACAGTTTCTCAGGATGCACTGAAGTTGGGTATATTTCTCTGCTTTTTCCTAATATTTTGTTTGAATTTACTGACTTGTTGAAATTGTGCTTGTTTTAGAGATGAGCTTTCATTCTTTAACAACCTCTTTATTTATCAGTCTCTTTTTCTATAATTAACAGGCAGGGAGGGGATTAAACTTATATATTTCACCCAGATATATTAAAAAATTCACTTTCATGCTTCATTTGCCATGCAATGGGAAAGCTGTTATCAACTCTGGTAGTCATTTCAAAACATTACTTAATGGTTATTGCAAGTGGAAACTTTGTTTTCACCCTTTCCCTTCAAAATAACTTGTACCTCTAAATAGTATGCACTGTTGTAAGCTACCTTTACCTCAAATTACAATAAAAATAACATCACACAATAACAAATTGTTATTGGTAAAATGTAAAAAAAAAATCTTATATTGGATCAAATAGTGTAATTCTCCTTAAAAAACAATCACTAGGTTCAACTGTTAATCCTCTTTTTGGTGCACCTGAAATAAGATATTCTTTTCATCGTACATACACTGTGCTGTGACTCAGAATTTATGGCTCTCTATCATGACATTCAAATAATTTGTAGGATTTCATATAGTTATTAGTAGAAATATAGGATCCATGGCTAGGATGGTGCATTTATATAAAATAAATATTTAATATACACTCTCTGCTTTGGTAATGCATTTGATATAATACTCTTCAGTATACTAAGAAAAACTGTTATAAGCCAGTTCTTTTTAAAATCATTTTTAATCTAGTATATCAATGAATATTTACACTCAAAGGTGAAATCTTATTATGTCTTCATTAGAGTCCAGCTGAAGGTGTCAATGAGCTGCTACAATATGGCCAGCACAATCTCTTGTATTTATTCTAATTTGGCACTTACAGTTCATATATGTGATCCCTGAGACAGAGATGAGAGAAAGCTGCTCCCAGACTGAGAGTCCTTCAGCTGCTACCCATTGCTTTCTGTGACAGTGGTTGGCAAGTCCTTAGCCATAGAACCCTTCCTTGAATACAATCTTATACAAAAGCTCACAGAAAATATTAAAACAAATTCATACTGAAAGAAGGATATAGGGGGTCAGGAATCTATTATTAATTCAAGTGTTCCTTCTAGGATTTATTAATACAACTATGGAATACTGTATAAAAATCATTGGAAAGCCCAGTTTTCTGACTATGCCTGGCCTATATGTACCTTTCTCAAAAGCACCTTATCCTCTGCTCATATCATACCTCTTACATTTCTCTGAACATGCTATTTCATTCTGCTGAGAATGTTCTTCATAGTACTGAACACCTAGCTTTGATGCCAGCTGCTTTTTAAACCTCTTCTCCTTTCTACATTTCCAACAGTAGTAAATTCTTATTAATTTACTTACTTATTTACTTACTTAGATGGCAGACTTACTGGTTTTTTTTTTTAAAGATTTATTTATTAATTTATTTATATAAGCACTGGGTACAGTCAGAAGCGCGGGAGGGTGAGAGAATCCACCAGAGCCAGAGTGGGGAGCAGAGCAGGCAGAAGGACCGAAGTACACTGCTGAGGGGAGCAGCGGGCGGCAGGAGAGGTCTGCACGCCATGTGGGACCCTCCTCTGGTGGCCGGGGATCAGCCGGGGATGGAACTGGCGCTGCAGAGGCTGCGGGCAGCTTCGCAACCCAGCGCTCAACCGCTGCGCCACCGGGGAGGCCCAGACTTACTGGTTTTGAACTCTGGCTCTGTGTAATCTTATGTAGGTTACGTGAACTCTGTGCCTCAGTTTCCTCATTTGAAAAATGAGATTAATAGTATTACCTCATAGCGCTGTTAGGAAGGCTAATTGTGTTTATGTTTGACAAAGTTATTACTGATAATACTGTTATTAGTATTATTTGTCGCTTTGGCATTGGTAAGTATAAAATAAATATGTTAATAAACAAATAGATACAGTAGATGTAATCCCATTTTGAGGTTAGGTGTTAGAATCAGCAGGTAAGGCAAAAAGCTTTAAATATTCAAAAATATCTGTGAGGATCCCTTAGGAAAATATAACAGCGAATATTTCACATCAGTAGTGATTTCATTTTTTTACCTAACTTTTCAGTCTACCCAACTGAGTGCACTGTATTTGTTTCTATTCCTTTAAAAACATCCCTTTTGGAGGGCCAAATTGGAGATGAGATACTCTAAACAAACCCCAAACAGCCACATTTTCTTCCATGTTGGACTATATTGCCATTTCTTGGAAGAGGATACATTCAAGTGCCAAGTTGAATGAAACTGCATTTTTGTACAGAAGATAACGCTTTTACCTCCTCACTAGACTGTGTGCAGCATCAGAGAAATGTGGGAAGTGCGGGCAGTCAGGTGAGAGGGCAGGCTTCCTCATAGCTGGTGCTTGCTTTGTTTGTCACCTGTTACAGGCTTGCTGCAGAAATGTTCATGACCGGGAGTGACACCAGCACCACTGATTTTGACTGTTTGGATCACTCTTCAGATTTCCTTCTTTCCCCTCTCTCCTCTCCTTTATCCCTTTCAGAGTAATTATAATGGAATTCTTGTAAGTGAAATGCAACTCTGCTTTCATATGAAATCAACAAATTTCAGTACTAATTACCAGTTCCTCTTTTACTATAACATTCTAAAACAGTCTCCATAATGTCAGTTATTTAAGGGTGGCATTTTTGGATTTAATTGGGCAGAAAGATGACTTTTTACATAGTAACTTAGATCTCCTTAACAGAAGAATTTAGCTACAAGTGCTGATATTTAGATAGAGCTTGATATACTGTTGTGATAGCATGCGGATCCTGTAATAAATATTTAAAAAGTTGAGATTATACCAGGCAGCCAAATTTCAAGATCTGTAGGGAAAGTTCAGTGCTATTGTTGTTGACTTATAAAGGAAAGCGACACAGAGAACTCCATTGCTTTTTGAAAGGTTAAAAAAAAAAAAAGCAGCAGTTCAGTGTGTTCTTGAGCAGTAATAAAATTCTTTACTGCACTGGTGTGCTATAAAACTAATCTTTCTTTGTAAATATTTATTTTTTAGTTCACTGGTGCATTTGATAAATGATGACAGTGATCCTCCTTTGACACAGGGAACCTTAAATAGTGCGTGCTTTGGTTTTTGGTGTTGAAAGTGTAGCATATTAACTGTAAAGTTCCGGAGTTAATTTCAATAAAAGGAGAAAGCATCAATTTAAATTTTAAATATTTAAATAGTTTACTGATGTTACTGAGAATTTGATAAATAGGTGAAGTATTGGTTTTACGTGTCCGTGGGGATTAACCATTTTGTGGATTTTATGGAGAATCTGGAGAGACAGTTGCTAATACTGTGGTGATAAAAATAAGGGTGTGAATTCAGAAGGATTTGGGCTCACTTTTTGGCGTAAACCCATTTAGTAGTAGTTGGGAAAGTTATTGCCCTTATTCCTAGTTTTCTTGCGTATGAAACGTTCTGATAGCTACCTGACTGAACTAGGAAGAATCAAATGAGTTCATGAAATTATTATAAAATGCTTAGATGATGATGATGATGATGATATAGTTCAGTTGTCACTCAAGCTATTTTTCCCCAGTCCCTCAGGACTTGGGGGAAATTACATTATAAAAGCAAACATTTATTGAATAGTTACAGTAGGGCAGGCGTCGTTGCAAGTGTCACACAAGAACAATCCAGTGCCTTCATGAAGTGGTGCGACCCTTCAGTTAGCGAAAATTGGTAAATATTTGCTATTCAGAATTTTTTCCCCTTGTGGCTATAGCTTTAAAATTAAATTAGGAAAAAATCAGTGATGAAATAATATAGAAAATTTCTTTCAAGGAATACATTTTAAAGAAAAAACTCATACTGTTTTATTTACATTTAAATCTAAAAGAACCTGTTTATTTTTCTAATTTAAATTTGACATTCAGGTTCTCTTAATGGATTTTTTATTCAGATGATATTTGATTTACTTTTATTAATATCAGTTTTAATGCATAGTGTTTTCAAGATAGGCATTTAAATTCTATTGTACAGTGAAAATATTAATGTGAGAGCAATTTAACTATTCTATAGGTTTACTTTATTCCTCAATTATGTAAAAAGAGAATTCTTGAAATTGAAAAATTTGCCAACAATATATAAATGCCAGTAACCTAACCATATGAAACCCTTGAAATTGTTCATATTTTTCAAATTGTTCTTACATAGTTTTAAGTAATTTGCAAGTGATTTTAAAACAATTTTTAAATTCTTAATGATTATTTTCTATAACTCAATTCATAGTTTGACTCATTTAAATTATTGCCAGAGAATTGAGCAATTTTTTTTGACCTCTACATAACTAAGATCGTCAATTGTGAAATTTGTGGAAACTGCCCAGTAGTTTGTTACTGCGAAGGTCCAACAGAAGAACCTATGTTTAGTCTATCCCCTTGTATTTTTTAGGTATTTACTAAGGGAACTAAAAGATTATATAAGAATTAATTTTATTATGGCTACACTGTGGTGGTCATCACCTGCAGCTAGTTTCTGTCTTGTAAGCACTGTAGTGTGACCAAATGCAATTTGTTTATACTGACAACAGTGCTGTCACATTACTGCTTACCTGCCATGTGTCTCAATAAATCTATCTTCTTTTTTAAAGAGGCTCTCAAGATTCTCTTTATCATCTTTCCTTTTTGTCATTTAAAATGTCATAAATATTTCTCTCCCACTTTGCTTCATTATTATCTAACACTTTTGAAGTAACGAAGTTCTGTGGTATATATATGAGAGGCCTAGGACAAACTGCATTCAATATATTTTGAACATTTTTACAAGGTTCCTTTTCTGTCCAATGTATTTTACTGCTGATCACTTTCAATTAGTTTACTGGGAAGGATTAATTTTTCCCTATTGTATTGATTGAATTTAGGAGGACATTTCCAAAGGAATATGTGAGAATGTAGTATTAATAATCAGAAAACATTATGCAACAAAATTTTATAGGATACTTTGATATTTTGAAGGTGAATTTCATAGCTTATTTGCTCCATGTTTTTGTTAATCATCTGCCATACTGCTTATTTATAAAAGTAACTTCTTTCATACTTGTTTTTGTTAATTTCTTTTTATCTTTTTCCAGTATGATAGTAACATTTATTTTAAACATATGTTTATACATATGTAAATGATAAAGTATCAATATTATAAAAACTATTAAGCTGCCACATTTAGGTGGGGTTTAATGTAGTACTACTATGTAGTAATGACACTGTGTATAGAACCGTAAGTATGCATACATTATATATATTAAATTATGTAATATTTTATAGTTAGAGGATACTTTCACATCTGTTGTCTCACTTAGACATTCGAGTTCTAACTGGGGCTGTCATTTATCAATCCCAAAAGTGAGTGGTTATTTGATCTTCAGCTTCAGTTTATAAATGTGTCACCTGTTTTTTTACAAATAGCATTGTTATTAGAAAATAATAAGAAATAGTGTTCCTAAGGAAGATAACAAAATTGCAAAACTTTTTATTCAAATTATCCATATAAAATATAGGATACCAAGATTGAAATTTATTCATATATTGATTTTGCCACATACCAGCCAGCATCTTTACTATTTTGCGTTTATTGTAAATTCTCTAATTGCTTATCTCTCAGATTTTCAAGCTTTATTGCAAAATGTTATTTTTTAGTTTCATCTCAAACTTGTGTATTCAATCCTGTTGTAAACTTGATGGTTGTCCAACAGATGCTCGCTCAGTTCTTGATTAATATAGTTTTCTAGTTGTCTCATTATAATAGTAGGACTGAAGATAGCAGTGTTTCCTTTTCCAACATTGGTTTTAGTGCCTTGAGATGTTTTACCTAATTTATTGCAATCTAAGAATGTTTATTCAAAATTTACAGTCAGAGAGCAGTGAAATTAAAAAAAAAGTTATAGATTTTTTTCTTGACCTAAGAAATGTAACTTTATTCCTTATAACATTTCTGTTGTTGTGTTGCCTTTCATTTGGTATGACTTTTTATATCAAATTGAATAAGCCATTAGCTTTTAGTCTGTAGGAATGTAGATCCATAGATATTTCCCATTAGACAAAAGAAAATCTATAAAAGTGATATCCCCTGGGGCTCGGTCTTCCTAGCTGACCTAATGGTCTAAAACACCGCTCTGCTGTACCCTTATGGGAAAGAACTATGTTGAATAGTTCCCTTAATATCCAGAAGTATTAATTGGAGAGCTGCACACATTCTCTCAGATAACTTTAGCTTTTGGACTACACCACATATTTAAATCAAATATTCTGATTCAGGGAATTAATTTTATAAATCTTATATTGTTGAAACTATTACTGACCAAAATTATAAACCTTGTAACCTTTAGAGTTTATTGAAATAATAAGACATACTATATATACTTAGGTAGCCATGTTGTTTTAGTAAGTTTATTTTTTTTAAGAACTTCTCTTTAAATAAACCTTTACTGTTGGTGGTTGCACAAACTCATTGAATTGTATGCTTTAAAATGGTGAATTATAAGGTGTCTGAACCATATTGCAATATAGCTATTTAAGAAGATTTCCACTGCACAAGGTGTTTTCCTAGGTACAAAGTAATACAAAGTAATAGACCTTCAATTTATATTGATAATTTGTTTTTTTAATTGTGAATCTTAATAAATATTTAAAGTTTTAGGAGTATGAAATCACATGTGAGTTGTTAAAAACAATTTGTGTTCTTAATAATTATAATGCATATTTTTGGAGAAACTTCAAAAACTACAGGTAAGAGAAAGACAGTTACAAAATGTGTGGATCTTTTCATACTCATGTAATCTACTATGTATTCTATCCCTAAGCTTTCACTACACTTAACTACTTCCTCTGCATCCATACTTTTGCTGCCGGCTTTCATTAGTAATAAATAGTTTTTCCTTACCATCTTAGGAAAGCAACGAGATGTAAAACTACCTTCTTGTAACAGTAGTTTAGTGAAAGAATTGGTTTTCCCTTCCCCCTATAGACATGAAGGTGAGTAATAACATCATTATAGAAAAAGAAATACAACAAATCTATGGTAGAGTACCCTTTTAAGTACAATCAACTTGGAATTTTATTGTAAAAATTTGCTTTAAAACATATTGGATTTATAGAGAAAATGCAATCTTTGATAAATAATGTGTGGCATTGGACCTCAGGTTGATGTACTATTTTTCTGTCTTTTAAAAGACTTTTGTTATCAAATTTAGCATTAACTTCTAACAGTCAAAATTGTTCACAACATGGTTTAAAGATAACTTTAGTATCAGGGTTTGATTTTTTTTTTTTTTGG
The DNA here is from genome assembly GCF_964194135.1 of Talpa europaea. Lineage (NCBI taxonomy): Eukaryota > Metazoa > Chordata > Mammalia > Eulipotyphla > Talpidae > Talpa > Talpa europaea. The sequence goes on along the minus strand of NC_140074.1, from coordinate 24,780,648 downwards.
TAAATATTAAGACCTAAGTACAAAATGAGGGCTGTATTGTGGATTAAGTGAAATATCTCAAGGCTGTACTGTTCTGATAACTGAACCTGAAGTGACCTTTCTCAGACACAATTACAGAGCTGTATGTTTTTCCTTTAATTTCATCAGGGGTTTAATTAGTATACAAATAAAACTTCCCTTATCTTCCTTTCTACCTAATTGGCTTGTCTTCGCTTATATATGAAGTATGTGAAAGTGGGCTGTAATTAGGGTGACCGTGTTAACCTTTTTTCCTCAAATGTACTGTTGCCTAAAGGCCTCAAGGCCTAAAAACAGTGCTTTGGATTATTGCTTTGCAATCACTATGGCTGTCCCATAGGTTTTCTCATGAGCAGAAGGGCTTTGGGTGCTGCAGGTTCCCACTGCTTAACAGGATCTTCATTCTTCTCCCCACTAAATGTTTATTGATTATCTCGCTGTTCCAGGCTCAGCCTCCAACAACTTAATATCAGGTGACAGTCAGGAGAGTTCTCCAAGTAATTAGAGTTGAGCATTGGGGGAACAATTAGGAGCAGAGTTATTAAACTTGATTTATCCTATTCTCTCCTGAACAGTTTCTTGGATATCAGAACATCACACTTTCACAATCTACCCTGGTTGAGAAATTAGTGGCTAACCTGCTGCTTATCATTGTTGCCTTGCTGCCTGGAGGCACACCCTCTTGGTTTCAGTCATTCGCTTGGAAATATTAGAGTCCATAAAGTTTATCATGGGTTTTAATTAGATAAATATGAACAGGAGAAAAGAAAAGCTGAATTTAAAATAATTTATATATACTATTGCATAGTATATAAGTACATATGTTTATATACTTGTCAATATACTTCTCTTTCTTTAAACTTCAGTGTTGCATTTTTAAAATTTCTACTTTGTTATCAAGAACAAAAAATGAATATTAGGGAAAAGACATATTATTGAATAGCTTTTTTCATGTCTTTGTGTTTTGCATCCATCTCTATGAACCTTAGAGCCCACTGATGCATATGGATACCATGGCAATGTCCTTCAACTTTTAAAATGAGAATTCTGTGTCTATAAGTTATGTAACTATGATTATTTTTTCCCAAAACTTCTCATTTTTATATTAACAAACTGTTGATATAAAAGCTACCTATGCCACTTTTTTTAATACTACTTTTTGTTTCTTTTCTGTAATTTTCTTCTTAGAACCGGTTATTTGGCTATGCTCCAAAAATAGTGCAAGCTTTAAGATAGTGTGGTGACTCCCTGCCATTGCTTCTGAGAAATGAAAATAAAAGCCAATGCAAGCAAGAAGTTTTAGATATGTAGTAGAAATACTAATTCTTTGAGTTATATCTTCTTTGAAAGGATATCATAGAATTGCTGAGTAGCCAAGTATAGTTTTATAATGATTCCAAGGTCATGGGTTCTCTCAGATTGAACCAGGCAGCTTCAGTCTGCACAAAGTTGAAGGCAATATCCTGAACCCCCAAGCAAATAAGCACCTCTAGTCATAAGAGTTATGGAGCAAGAGAATTTGAATGGATTGCTACACATACACTATTTCTTTTTTTTTTTTTTAAGATTTATTTATTTATGCATACAAGAACTGGGGTATAGGCCAGAGGTGTGTGTGTGGGGGGGGTGAGAGTTTTCAGAGTGGGGAACAGAACAGGTGGGTCTACTGAAATACACTGCTGCAGGGAGCAGTGGGAGAAACAGGAGAGGTCTACTGCACCATGTAGGTCACCTCCCTGGCCTGGGATTGAACTTGCCTTGCAGTGGCTGCAGATAGCTTCATAGTGCTGTGTCTTAACCCCTTGCACCACCAGGGCGGCCCCCACATCTACTATTTCTGTTGGAAAAATAATTTAAGATTTATGTGTAAATCGTAGTGGATCATTAGTTTTATCTTCATATCTGAAACATATACTTTACTACCTGAAATGTATCAGAAATATTGGCTTTAAAAGGACTAAAATGGGGTTTACTTTATCAGATAATCTAAGAATACTTCAATAACTTTAGATATCTTAACATTGGCACAAAATAAGTAGATTAAACATGACTTAAAAATCTGTTCCATATATGTGTGTGTGTGTCTCACACACACACACACACATATGTTGGTTTGAATCAGTGACTCTCTCCTTAATGGGAGGTTCTTGAAGATCTGTTAATACTAAATATTTAAAATAAATTATAACATCTAGTAAGTAATCCCAGTTTGTTTATTTTTTATTTTTGGGCTTATATTTGTTTGACAGCAACTTGGCTATTTAAAAAGTGAAATACTGCATTTAAAAACATTAAACATTTTTAAATAAATGGTTTGACTGATGAATGCTTTCAGTTCACTAGCATTTAGAGTGAATTAATTGGTTTAGCTCCTTGCAAGCAGCTTGAGGTAGCTTTTTATGCTACCTATTGTGCATGCATAAAAAATACTATTAAAAGAGTTTTGAACATGAAATTACAGCATTTTTGTTTTTCTTTACTGACTATTTGAAACATAGTTATGGATATTAATGTGTGGCTAAACTCTGAGCAAAAAGAAAAATATATTATGCATATGCAATCAATTATTTAACTTCCTGTCCAACAAAATTAATTGGAGAAATTTTTGATAAGCTCATTCTACAAATTTTATAGGCAAAGAAAGGATTGAGCAGACTTTTAGGGCTCAGAGATCTTCTGATCCCTATATTATTATATATCCTAGAATTTTAAGTGAGTTTTAGTACACTTGCATATTGAAAGTTTTGAGCTAAGTGACTATTTTAGATTAGAAACAAACAGCATATATCAATCCACAGATTTTATACTTTTGTGACTAGGGCAGTATTTATGGAACACAAATAATTCTGAATGCAAGTATTAGTCATAACCTCTGCTAGTTGAACCATGTTGAGCATATCTGTATTACTCTCCTTGATATGGAAGTTATTTATGGAAAGTAGGTGAATTTTATTTTGGAATCCAGTGTGTTGGTTCTCTGCGATGTCTACAGCAACCTATTACAGATATATTTATAAAGAAAGTAGTGGTACTTTTTATATGAGGCTCCTTTTTCTTTTGTTAGGTATCCTAATCCTCTGTCTTCTCAATCACATACACACTTTGAGCATATGATGGTTCTTATTTTAAGTAGACTCTAAATTTCATGTGTCCCCACTGAACTCTTTATTTTTTATCATTAAACGAAAATGCAATTTGAGGCTTTTGTAGTAAGATCTTTTAGTAAGACTGAAATATATGTGCCTTGCAGTATTAAAAAATAAGTTGTATTTTGTAGCTAAACATTTTTCAAAATCTTATTAATTCTATCATTTCTAATTAGTAAGTATGTAAAAATTTTTTGCAGAAAATTTGTTAAACCTTGAAGTGTAATAACCCAACTCTACTTCTCAGTCAGTCTGTATCCTTCTTTGTTTAATAGCCTATGGCATAAATTGAAGTTAATTATCAGGGCTGACAAGTAACTCTGTTTTCTGTCTGCTTGCAGAGTCTCTCCGAGGCAAAGATGGAGCTGAGAAGAAAAGATCAATCTCTGCGTCAGCTCAATAGACATCTTACCCAGCTGGAGCAGGACAAGCGTCGACTGGAAGAGAACATCCATGATGCAGAGAGTGCCCTCCGCATGGCAGCCAAGTGAGCATTTGGACCTTGGGGAGATCACTTAAAACAGACAAAAGATCAATTCTTACTTTCATGCTCTGGGTTTTAGCCCTGGATAATACAGTGTTAGAAAACAAAAGTACAGCTGCCTCTCTTTGAAATTCTCTGATATATCCTCAGAAAAGAAAACTCTTAACTCAACATACTAAATGTATATTTTATTGCAAAACCTCACAGAAATATAAGTTTGTGCATACCCTCTCATTATGTGTATTTTGGGCTCTATTGTAAAGTTACGTGTTTGAAATCATGTTTTCATTAATATGAACTATAAGGTCTCCATTTAAAAGTTTTGCATAGTAGCTTCTATTACATATTCCTAATTCCCTCTTTTCCCCCACCCACTTCTGCTCTATAATATTTTAATATACTAATATTATGAGTAATATTTACTAAAGATACGGTATTACAAAATAAACTTGCATATCATAACATTTTTTTAAATGCAGTAAAACATGTTGATCATGTAAAATTCATTTAATTTTATAAACTGTATATTCTATTATGTTAAATAGAAAGAATATATAGTTTGCAGAATGGGAAACTATGTAAATATGATGATAGTATTTTTCCTTTTGCCAGGTAATCAAGTTGACATACACTGTGAAGTTCAAATTGAACAGTACTCTTGGGTATTTTTATTTGTTCCTCACATCAAATTTCATGAAATACTTTTAGACAGACCTTTGTATAACAGCATAGCTTAAAGAGAATCTATTTATGGATTAGAGAAACACCTAATGTTAATAAACTCAGTGTTTTTTAAATTTAAAATTCCGGACTCCTATACTTGCAACATGTATGTGTATATATGTTTAAATTTTTTTTTTTGAGACAAACTCTCTTGTAAGTATAAAATACCATACTATGTGAATGTAGTCTGTAACCTGAATTACAGAATGGGAAATCTGCAATTTAGGATATTCACAGCTTTGCCAGTGAGCTTGGGAAATTATTTAGCATACTGAAAAAATAAGTTTATATAGACCAAAATATTGGTATGTTTGAATGTCCACTAATGATTTTTTAAAAACCGTAAAGTTATATAATACTCACCTCTGTCTTGTGTCTTATAGCTCCGAAAATTTCTTTTTTTTTTTTTTTTTAAGATTTATTTTTATTTTTTATTTTATTTATACAAGCACTGGGTACAGTCAGAAGCGTGGGAGGGCGAGAGAATTCACCAGAGCCAGAGCGGGGAGCAGAGCAGGCAGAAGGACCGAAGTACACTGCTGAGGGGTAGCTCCGAAAATTTCTGAACTTAATGAACATAGATATCAAACATCCAGATTCACATTGTGTCTTCAAAACATTGTTTTGAAGGAAATTGTCCTGTGTCCTGTGTCCACAGATGGACACATGGTTATATGACACTGAAGAGAGGTAACTTGAGATTTGAAGAACTAGTACATTATTTACAGTTTTCAATTTATAATTTGCCATTAATTTTTATCTTCAGCATTTTCCTTTGAACTTTTTATTTCACTACTAAGTCTAAATTCAAGATACAAAGCTGATAGAAGAAAATAGTAACTACATACTTCTGGTCAAGGTCATAGAGGTTCTTTTGTGCAATATTGTAGCACAAAGCCTATGTAGGAAAAAAAATATCTTGCGTAGTATGGCCATTTATAATATACCCACCATTAAAATTTTAAGTCTTTTATATTAGAAACCAAAATGATAAGTTTAACTTTCTCAGCATGTCTTATCAATGTAATCATGACTTTTTCCCCTGCTCTTTTTTAACTTTGAGATATACTTAAGATTCTCCCTTGCCCCCCACCATCTAATCTATGGAAGGCAATATAAGAGGAAATAGTGGAGTAATGGTTAAATTGTAGAAATTTGACAGTGTAAAATATGGTTAGGTTTTACACTTTTAGAAATATAATGATAAAAAACCTTATTTTCAATAAGAGACTATACTAAAAGGTATAACAGCATAGTAAGGTTTGGACTTTACTAATACTTAATCTTTATTTTTTTCTAGAGACAAAGAATGTGTTGCTAATCATATGAGAACAGTAGAAAATATGCTTCATAAGGTAATGAAATTTTTCTTCAATATTGTTCAAGTTATGGCACTGTTCTCATTATTTTTGTTAACTGCAAAGTACTTTAATTCATTTTGTAACTTTATTTAAAAATAAACAAAAAGATCCTAAAAATTTGTATTATGTAGCCTATATTTGCATAACTTTTCTCAAAAATCATTCTTTGCACTAGATGAAACTTTGAAAGTAATGGTTCCTCAAACTGGTATAAATGTACTTGAATTATTTGTGGTCTTTGCTGACTGAACCAGAGGTTATTAAGATTCTTCCATGTCTCATAATGATAAAATATTTGACCACACTGTCTAACCTCTTACCACTTTTAAATCTGCTATCCTTTGTGTGTGTTTGTGTATACAGACAAAATGTATTATATCTGACAGTATTCAAACTTAGTTTTTAAATAGTAATTTATCTTCTTATAAGAATGTGTTCTTAAAGTAGAAATTTAATGTATTTAATGTTTATTATGTTCAAATTTGAGTGCTTCTGTATGATGAATTGTTTTTTAATTTGAAGTGATGAGCAGCATAATTATGTATTATGATATTACTAAAATCTTTATAATATATGCACATATTAAGGAACTTTGTTTTGGGTTTTTTCCCCAATATGTTTATTGAGGTAAGCCACAAAATTGGTTTACATTGTATCTGCTTCGGATGTTAGAGGTTCAAATGTATGTTTTCCCATCCTTCCTACCACCAGCACCCCAGTAATTCTCCTTCATGTTCAATTGGGCCCTTTTCCTCGCCACTCCCACCCCTCCAATAGCCAGTTTCCCCTTCTGAATGCCTCAGTTTTGCAGTCAGGTGTCTTGAGTAAAACTTTACTATATTAATCATCTCTGTATTTTGTTAGAACTCTAAATTCAAAAATATATTCATTACTCCAATTATTGTAAATATAGAAATATTTTTATGTTTCTGCTACTGTCTAATAGGTAATTTGTTGGAAATATAAATACCCGATAATTTAAAAATATATGGGACTTATGAATGAATCATATTTAGAATAGGTGTGTGAATAAATTTTAAATAATATAGCCATAAATCAGATTACCCAAAACTAACCCTTTCAAGAAAATTTTAAACATTAGCAAACTAATATTTAATACATGCTAATATTTTAGACATTTTGGATCCCTTGTTTTAGATACTGAAATTGACTAACATTTCATTTCCTATCAATGTAAGCATTTTGACAAAACATTTTATTTTATGAATACTATTTTTAAGGTATGATTTGTTTGAAACTATCATTTCCCTCCCCCCCTTTTAAAAAGGTTAAGTCAGTATAGTTTAAGTACAGTCCCATCTACTTCATATATGCTGGAAATCTGAATTCAGATTAGTAGGAAAACATATATTTGATTAGACTTTTTTGTGCTTAGTGAAATTTTGGACAGAAGAAATCTGTTATGTCATGTGTATTACATACCTTATTATTCACTTAAATTGCCTTTAAAATGCATGTATGAAATTGTTAATCTTCCCAGCTGGAGGGAAAAATAATGTTGGATAGCAGCTGTCTTGGGAACTGGACTTTGACTTTAGGGAAAACCCTCATTAATATAAAGTAAGTTATTTGTAGACATTTCTTTTAGTGCATTTTAAAACAACGCAAACTGAATATATTTGTTTTCAGGAACAGTAAACAAATTATGTATTTTAGGTATTTGTAAGTTTTGGTACATGGCATATTATGTTCAACCTTATAATCCTCAAGTTGCATGACACAAGGGATTGACTAGATATATTTTTAAATTTCATTTGGGAATGATAAAAGTTTTTATTATGGAAGACTAGTCATTTTTATTTGAAAGCGTATTTATCTTTTCTTTTTTTTCTTTTTCTTTATTTATTTTTAAAATAAATTTTATTTTATATTTATCTTTTCAAAGAGTCAAATTTTAGCTTAATTACATTTACATTTAAATATATAATTTTTTAAAAAAAGATTTATTTATTTATACATACAATAACTGGGATACAGGCCAGAGGTGCGGGAGGGTGAGAGGACTCACCAGAGACAGAGTGGGGAACTGAACAGGCAGACTGACTGAAGTACACTGCTGAGGGGACCAGTGGGCGAGTCAGGAGAGATCTGCTGCACCATGTGGGTAGCTCCCTGGCCTGAGGATTGAACTTGTGCTGCAGTGGCTGCTGATAGCTTCATAGGTTGTGTCTTAACCCCTTGTGCCACCAGGGAGGCCCCAATATATAATTTTTAATGTAGGTTAAAAGTGAACTTTTTATTAAGGTTTTGGAGGTTAATTTTAGGCTTTTGGGATTAAGGAAAATAAGAACAAGGGAAAACAAAATCATCACAACTCTTCATTGGGTGCATTTTTTGTAAGCACACCTCTATTTAGTTTAATTCTCAATTGTATATGCATTTTGAAAAAATATAACTTGAATTAAAAAAATCACTATATTAATCATTTTGAGATGTACAGTTCAGTGACATTCATTACATCTCAACAATGTGCAACCACCACAGCTATCTAATTTCAGAATATTTTTAATTGCCCCCAAAGCCATTAAGCAGGCGTTCCCTTTATCACCTTATCCCATTCTGTGAGTTGCCTTTTAACTTTCCTGACAGTATCTTTTGAAGAACAAAATTCTAAAATTTTGATGTTCAGTTTTTACTTTTGTTGTTCATGTGTTTGATATCATATCTAAAACACATAGATTTAATAATATATATAACATTTAAAATGCATCCAAAGTAATGAACATAATATTGGCCCTCATATTTCACTCAACGAATTTCATAGTTGTAGCTCTTTGTTCCATACTGAGTTAATTTTTGGATATGGTATGATGTAAAATCCAACTTTGTTCTTTTACATGGCTATCCTGTTATCCCAGCACCATTTAGTCTTTCCCCTCATTCAGCAATCTTGGTACCATTGTTGAAGATGTATGGATTTATTTCTGGACTTTGATTCTATTCCTTTGATGTATATGTCTATCTTACATCATTATCACACAGTTTTGATTACTGGAGGTTTCTAGTAAATTTTGAAGTCAAGAATTTTTATTTATTTATTTATTTATTTTTGAGAAAAGGGAAGGAGGTGGCCCTTCCTTTATTTTTTTTAATATTTTATTTTATATAATTCTTACATCATATTTCATCTTTGTACAACGTATGCATTTTCATTTTGGTTATATTCCCCATACAATTGCACCCCCCCCTTATTTTGACTCTAGTTCTTCCTCTTCCAACCCCTTCCTCCCCCCCCCCGTAGTGAAGTCAAGAATTTTGATTTTTCCTAGATTGTTTTGCCCTTTCAATAGCGTTGTAATTCCACACAAATTTAGTAGCAACTTTTCTGTTTCTGAAGAAAAAGGCAAGTAGAATTTTGATAGCAATTACAGTGGATATATAGATCAGTTTGGGGAGTATTGCCATCTTAATATTTTAAGTTTTACAATCCGTGAACATGGGAGACCTTCCATGTACTTAGATCTTTAATTTCTTTCAATGTTTTATTCTCTTTAGTGTGCACATTTTCTATCTTTTTGCTTAAATTTGTTCCTAAGTGCTTTATTTTCTTAATTCATGAGATTATTTTCTTAATTTCATTTCCTGAAGTTCTTTTCTGTTTCTATTTTTTTTTTTTAATTTTTCTTGTTATGAAAGGGTTTGGGCCTTATAAAACTTTTTCTGCATCAATAAAGATGAATGTATTTTAAAAACCTTCATTCTATTTATGTTGTGTATTTCATAGATTGATAGCTGAACTATCCTTTCATTCCTATTGTAAATAACAGTTGAGTATAGTGTATAATCTTTTAAATATGCTGCTGAGCTTTGTTTGAATATTTTTTCTTGAGAATTTTTACATCTGTATTCACGAGGGATATTGGTTTACAATTTTCTTGTGATGTCATTATTTGGCTTTAGTGTAAGAGTAATATGTCATAGAATGAGTTAGACAATCTCCTCTTCACTTCAGTTTTTTGGGACGGTTTGAGTAGTACTGGTGATAATTGTCTAAAAAGTTGGTAGAATTCAGCAATGAAGCTATCCTGTCATAGGCTTTTCTTATTGGAAATTTTTTTTTATTACAGATTTAATCTCTTTCCTTGAATAGAGCTATTCAGATTTTATGTTTGGTTTTTAGTCAGTTTTGATATATCCAGTGTTTCTAGAAATTTGTCTATTTCATGTAGGTTATCTAATTTGTTGACATATAACTTCATTTTCTTAGAATTGTTTTTATTTCTGTAAGATTGGTAGTAATGTGTGTACTGTTGATCCTGATTTTAGTAATTTATTAATCTTTTTTTTCTTGATAAGTTTAGTTTGTCAATTTTGATGATCTTTTCAAGAATTTAATTTGGTTTTTTGATTTGCTCTATTGTTTTTCTATTCTCTACTTCATTATTTCTGCTCTAATCTTTATTATCTCCATCCTTCTGTTTGCTTTGGATTTAGTTTATTCTCTTTTTATCTACTTTATTAGGACTGAAGATTAAGGTATTGATTTAAGATTTTTCTTCTTTTTAAATGTAGACATTTTCAACTATAAATTGCAATGTGAGTACTGCTTTCGCTGCACCTCATAAATTTTAGTAGGCTATTATTTTGTTTTCATCTATCTCAAAGTATTTTTAATGTCCCCGTGATTTTTGCTCTGTTCATTGCTTGTGTGTTTAATTCCCAAAATATTTGGACATTTTCCAGATATCTTCTGCTGTTGACTTCTAAAGGAACTCTGTGTGGTTTGATATAGATATTTTGCTTCCAATTCTTTTATAGTTTTTAAAGTTAGATGATCAAGAACACAGTCTTCTTGGTGAATGTAACATGGAAGTAATGTGTACTCTGCTATTGTGTAAAATATTTTGTTTATATCTCTTATGTCTAGTTGGCTTACAACTAATATTGTTCATGCTTTCTAATTCTCAGCTTATCCTTCATGTAGTTCTATGCATTTATGAAGTGAGATTTTGAAGTCTCCTTGAATTATTTCTCCTTTCAATATTGTCAGCTTTTTGCTTCATATATTTTGGGATTCTGCTGTTAGGTGCAAACAAGAACTGGGGTGTAGGCCAGAGGTGCGAGGGGTGAGAGAATTCAGAGACAGAGACCAGAGACAGTGGGGAGCAGAACAGGCAGATCTACTGCGATACACTGCTGAGGGGAGAAGCAGGCGAGGCAGGAAAGGTCTGCTGTGCCAGGTGGGTTAGCTTCCTAACTGGGAATTGAACTCAGGCCATGGTGGCTGGCTATAGCTTTGATAGATTGATAGTGCTGAGACTTAACCCGTGCGCCACCAGGGAGGCCCAGGTTTTCTTTATTTCTTCATCTGAATTTGAGTTATTGTCTCGTGAACTTTCATGTCTGGCTAAAAAACCCCTTTGGCATTTATTTTGGGATAGGAATATTGGTAATAAATACCCTTAGTTTTTTTCTGTCTTGGAGTGACTTAATTTTTTCTTTCTTTTTCACAAATATTTTCATAGGATATAGATTTCTTGATTGACAGTTTTTGTTTTCAGCTCTTTGAATATGTCAATTCCAGGATTTCTGGAATTTTTATACCTTGTATCTGTTTAATTATATTTTCTGTTTTGAAAAATATTATTCTCATGTTTTCCTTTGGTTCTTTATACCTGGTTTCCTTTAACTCTTTAAGCATTTTTAAAACAATTGATTTATGTTGTCTGATAAATCAAATGTCAAGGCTTCCTCAAGAAAATTTGTTTTTCTTACATATGGCTCATATTTTCTTATTTCTTTGCACACTTCATAATTTTCTGTTGAAAAGTAGACATTTTGAATAGCACAGTATGGCACAATCTAACTTTGGAAGTCAGATTCTCTCCTATACTTCATGTTGGTTGTTGCTACTTGCTCTAATTTCTTTCTTAGTAAGTTTTTAAAAATGTGTTATTTGTCATATGTGGTCAGAGAAATCTCTGTTCTGTTAACTTAATGGTATAATAGCATTTCAACAGATGCTAAATATAGAAATTCAGGTGTTTTTTTTTCTTGGGTAAAATGTACCAGTTTATTTCTTACCTTTGTAGTGTAACTGACTCTTTTTTCTCTGCATTTTTGCTAAAATCACTCCCTAAACAAATAAACTTTCACTTTCCTCTTATCTCTACTATAGTATACTTCTAAAATTAATGATAGTGTAGACTCTCAGGAATAGAATTTTTTAAAAATTAAGAATGTCTCCAAACATACTCGTCTTTTTATTGTATTGAAAAAAAATTGAAAGTATTATAATAATTGTAATTAAAATAAGCTTTCAGGTAATGACTGGATTGAGTAATGTCTGTATTATTTAGGGTTTGACAGATGAAAATTAAATATTTATTAGGTACTAACAAGTGCTTAACTGAGAGATGTCTTGTTTTACTCGCTGGGGGTGAATGAAGTAGGCTTAGGGAAAACTGGACTATAGAAAGATTATGAGCTTTTCTGTATTCATCTTTTTGTTGTTGTTGATTTAGCACAACAGTTGGTTTCTTGAAGCTTTCAGGGATCGCTTGAGTCCTATAAGTTTGAAAGGATTAACTCAAGTGTTTCCTGCTTATGATCATAATGTGCTCTGAACTTTAAAGGTATCGCTGAACATTTTCTGACAGTTGTTAGGTGGCTATTCAGCATATTGTTTATAAGATAAAACAGGAAGTCATAATCCAGACTTTTACAGTTTACGTAATTGCATCTATCAATTCTATAAGTTTGAATAAGTTTCTTTACAAAGGAAGACCTGTAAGATCTTGCATCTATAAATTCTGTAAATCTGTAAATTTGTCAGGCTGAAATGACACTGAAATAGTAACTTGGAAGTCATAGGAGTTTTTGATAACACCCTTTTGGGATTACTTCTGTAGTAAAGTTATTTAAAACTCTAAACCATCATAAAATGCAATATTTGTAATAAATAGTTGATTTCTGTAAATGTTTTCCGAGTATATTTTGTGTTCCAGGAACTGTGCTCTCCTATGGTGGAACAGATAGATAGCTAAATAGATAAATAAATAGAGGTTTTATAGTCCCTCCCATTAAGGTAGAGAGACACACACATTGCAATATACCATGCTAAATATGCATCCATAAGGTGCAGTTCCACTTCCATTTAGATAGAGTTATTCCTCCAGTGAGGTATACTTAGAAAAATCCAGGGTTGGCTGGAAGTTTCTTGTAGGAAAATTAATCCTGGAAGGGCCTTTGAAGTGTGAGGAAAGATGGAAGGTCTTCTAGCAGAGAAACTAGCATGTGCAAATGTGTGGAAACGTGAATTGCCAGATGTCATTAGTTCAGCGTTAAGGAAAAGAAGCATGTAAATGAAGAGGCTGAACCACTGAGCAAGGCAGACCATCGAAGTACTTTTTTGCCATTTGAGGCAGAGGGGAATAAACTAAGTTTTAAGCTAGGGAGTGATGTGGTCAGATTTTCTTATTGGGTTCTACTTTTGGGGACAAATTTGCAGATTGTTTGCATTTAGTAATGAGGTGGTTTTAAAAACCATGTGTCTGTAGGCTGACTGAAGACTGGTGGAGGTTTGGACCAGGATAATGGATTATAGGTGGTGGTAGAGGAAAGGGTATGAAACTTATTTAGTAAAATGGCATTTGATGGTGAGAAGGTAGAAGAGAATGATTCCCGGGATGGAGTGAGGCAATTTACTTATGTTGGGAATACAAAAAGAAGGGCAGCTTAATTTTAGTAAAGAGAAGGGAGATAATGATGAGCTTTGCTTTGGAAATACTGAGTTTAAGATAATGTGTGGCGATCAGCAGGATACGTGAGTCTGAACCTCAGGGGAAAAGTCAGGGTAAAGATAAAGGTTCGAGATTGATTAACATAATACTCTTTGGCAAAGAAAGAAGGTTGTATAGCCACTGACAGGAGAAACAAGACATTATAGATAAATGGGAAGCTAGAAAATGCATTTTAAGAGATTAATTATGCTACTGGAGTTTGAAGTCCTTGAGGGATGGAATTCTGTCTCCTTAATTTTTATATCCTCAGCATCTATCACAGTGCCTGGTACCCAATACGCACTTAATGAATGCTTGTTGAATGAGGCAAATACTTTTACCCTCACAGAGTCTCTAAACATAACAAAGACATCACTCAATTCCAGTGGAAATCTGCTGATATTATCACCTGCTTTGTTTATTTGGTTGATAAAATTATTTTGTATATTTACTTGCATAACCAAGGTTAGAGGAGAGAACTTCAGTGATAAGAATGTCTCTAGGAAAGAGGTATACTAACAACAGATTTACAGGTAAATAGCAAGTTTGACTTCCCTGAAATAGAGAGATGATTCTGTTGTTAGAGTGGATCGTGGAGTAGGGTAGAATCAAACAGATTCTGACAAGTGAAGACACTGTGTAGTGAAATCTTTAAATGTGATTTTTAATCTTATCTTAAAGGTGATTAACCAGAATATTTGATAATAGAGTTATATTTGATTTTTATTTTTCAGTGCATTTATAAGAAATGCAAAGAACATAAAATAAATTTAAATTTAAGTAACTGACATTATTTTAAAAGTTGAAGCACAATATTTTGCCTCCAGAAATTCAATTTTCAGTGATTCATTAATGGTTCTCTAAGTGTTATTTATGATTTTTTAAAATAAATTTTATTTTTATATCCCCCATACAATTGCAATCCCCTTATTTTGACCCCAATCCCTCCCCTCCCCACACCCCACCCTCCATAGAGTGTCTCTGCTTCATAGTTTTTTCTTGATTTTGATTTTCACTTTCTTATAGTTATTCATTTTCCTGGTCCCTTATTTAAGTTTTCTAGATTATTTATGATTTTGAACCTGCCGCTATTCTTAGTTTATTGATCCTGGTTCTTATTTATTTATGTATTATTATTCTTTAAATTTTATATATTTTTTACATCATTTTTCATTTTTGCACAATGTATGCATTTTCATCTTGGTTATAGTCCCCATACAATTCCCACCCCCCCTTATTTTGATCCTACTCACTTCCCACGTCCCCCCACCCCATACTGTGGTATCACTCATAGCATAATTTAGAAAACCTAAATAAGGGACCAGGAAAAGACTAATTATAATAAAGTAAAAATCAAAATCAACAAGCAACTATAAACCAGTGATCCTGGTTCTTAAGATCAGCTGAGCAGGACATACAGGTGTTAGCACAGCTGGCTTGCTGATGACAACTCTGTCCATATAGCTGTCTTGTGTGTCATCATTCATATTGCTCAGTGTCATTCTGACCTAGCCAAGCTAAAAATGGTACTCTAGCTCAGGAGGGATTTTAAAACCTTGACAAACTAAAGAAAAGACACTACAGAATGTCAGATATGTGTGCTTAACAGTTTTTAGCTTAAATGCATATAAATAACTAATTTCATTGTGCATCTATCTATCCTTAGAAATAGTTTGTTTTAGGAAAGTTTATCTTAGATGGCTGTAGTAATTGAGAAACACATTTCTCTATCCACAGGTATGGGTTTGTGTTTGTTTAAATAGCTTCATGGCCATGGTGATGTGTGCATGTAGGATACATTGTGGGGTATCACAGATTTTTCATGCTATCTAGTGCCTTTATAAGATGTCCATGATTAAATCACCAATTTTCCAGCTTGATAATTTGATTTGAGGGGTTAATTTTTCAGATTCTTAATTGGCATATAGCTAGCTTGATAATTTGATTCTAGAGATCAGTTTTTTTAGCTCCATAATTGGGATGTAGCTATGACATGTGGGGTGGTTGTGGTGGTAGATTTGCCCTCTTTTCTGGTCATGGCAGCTGGCAGTCACCAGCAGGTTCTGGCTCTGCTCCATAGTAATAGTTTCAGTTAAATACCCGGCCAGCAAAAGATGTTTAATTTATCGTTTTTTTTCTCTTTTAAAATTGTGAGTTTCTGTCCTTCTGCAGCACCAATGGAGTGCGTGTTTCTGCTGAGAGAGTGCCAGGGTCTTCTGGCAGGTGTGGAGCGCAGCCGCAGCTATAGCATGTGGCTTGAGGCATCATAGTCTGGGATTGTCCATGTGAGATTGCATAAGGATGACTGCTGCACTGGCAACTTTTCTCAGTATAGTAGCTGTGTGTGTCTGTACACGTGTGTGCATTTGTGTATTTAGTATGGAGAGTGGGGAAGGGGAGAGACTTATGAATGAATGACAGTGTCCACAGGTCCAATGAAACTTCTGAGAAAAATAAGGATGTTTAAATATTAGTCTCCCTTGCTTTCACAAACTACTTTTTTGAAATGTACCCATTTTAGCTAAGATTACCAGACAAGGGACAAAAAGAAGAAAAAAGTGTTTTTGCTTTTTTTAGGTAGGAAAATGAAATAACCAAAATCTTAAGCACAATTTCCTGAACTACTAACTTTTCATTATAGGTATTAAGAGTCTTTATTATTTGGTGTTAAGAGTGCTGGACTCAGTGTCCTCACATATGGGATAGCAATAGCTATTTTCATTAGGGGGTGGAGAGTACTTTGAATAGTGTGAAGTACTTTTGGAAGTACTGATATGTTTATTACTAATAGAAATGGCACTGTCCTCTATCTAGTCCATTAATTAAATAGTAAAGGAAAAGGTAAAAGAAAGAGGGAAATATCCATTTAGGTGAAATTATCCAGTCTGTGAATGTCATTTCCAGTGCATTGACATGCTTTAATTCCTGCTTCTGTCACTAAGCACATACCAGCATCTTGAAATGGTCTAAATATCTTTTTTATTATTCTCTCTTTCTACTGCCTTGTAGAATTTGTGAATTTGTAATAATATTCTTATTTGATCACATACTTATCAAGAGATTCTGTATGCACGGACTTTTACTTGCCACAAGTGATATTACAATGTATATAGTTAACTCAGGCTGATTCTCTTCTCTGTTTATGAAAAACTTTCTAGTATGTCTGTTATATTTATTTAACCAAATTTTCTGTTGATTAGTTATTAAAATGGGCTGTCAGTAATTGTGCCAGGAAAATTAACTCAAAATGTTATATATAAAATTATGTAAAACTTGAAAATGCACCTGGCAGACAGTACACTTATTTCACACACACACACACACACACACACACAAAACCAAACCTTGAAATAAGGAGCCAGAAGTTTCCGTAAGATAGCGATATAAAAACAATTCACTGAAAATTGTTCATACATTCTTTGGTGAGAAGCAGACATTAAAAAAAGCTTTAATAGATAGTAAAAATGTTATCTTTGCTTCTATTCATCTAAGGCAGTGGGTGGCTAATGTTTTTTGTAAAGGGCTAGATAATATTTTAGGTTTTATGGACTATATGTCTCTGTCTCAACTACTTAGCTCTGTGGTAGCCAGAGTCAGTAGGTATATGGAAGGGTGTGGCTGTGTTCTAATAAAACTTTATTTAAAATAACAGGCAGTGTGTGGGATTTGATCCTTAGGCTACAATATGCCAAACTTACATTGCTCTCTAGTGCATAGATTGGAAAATAGTGCATAGTCTGCTTTAGTGTGTAGGATAGAATTTTAAAAAAAGGGAAGGCAATTAAGGAGTCAATGGAAGTGGAAGAAAGTACAGAAGAGTGAGTAGACTTTTGGAAGGCTGGAAATGGAGGCATAGTAAAACTGAACACAGAATGATAAGATTGAAGGTTACAGAACTAATTGTAGAGGTCTGTATTTGATGGGAACATCTACTTATGGTGAGAATGCTTGTTTTGTAGCTTTGGAGGCCATAATAGATTGGAACAAATAAAATTTTTGGCAGATTAGGAGTATGATGTGAAGTGTAATATCATTTACTTTTTCCTGACATTCATGATTCTGGCATTGTGTACCTCTCTTTACATGTGTTAAATGTATCTGAGTTTTTGTCTACAACCCTTACTGCTTCTTCCTTGGTATTCATTGGTGAAAACAACTAATACAACATTTCATGAGTTTGGTTTTTTTTAATTGTAACATTGGGTCTAGAGGGAATTATAGTTGTACACGATAAAGAGATTCAGGTTCACATTTTAAGATCTGAGTAGTTTTTCTAAAAATAGCTAATTTAATTTCATAGTTGACATACCTAGCAGAAATAGTATTTTTGGTGTATTGTAGGGGTACAGAAAATTGGAAAACATATGGATGACTTGTTAGTAAAGGGTAATCAAAGGCATAGGATAGGAACAGTACAACATGAATTATATGAATCATTTAAACCTGCAACTAGGTTGTAATATAAACTATATATATTTCATAACAATGATCTGACTTCTTAGAAATTTTTTTCTACATATATCTTTTTTCTTTTTTTTTTGTGGTTTATCTATTAGAATATCTGCTTTCTGAAAGTTTGTGATAAGAAAAGGAAAAAGTTAATTACTCTTTCTAAAAACCAAATTTTAAAATAGAATAATACAGGTATATTTCTTTATTCTTTGTCCAAATATTATGAGGTTGTACAGGTTTTATAGAATGTTATAAAAGTGTGTATGATTTAACAATTGAGATTTATATTGTCAACTCTTAAAAATTTTATTATATGTTAAAATATGACCTATTAACCATTTTGAAGTAGAATAACATTGTGAGTGTGTGTGTGTGTATAGTTCTTATCTATGTTACTTATAACTTATAACTGAAATGGCATAAAATATTAATTATAGAATGGATAATGATGTGCTGTAAACAGTTAAATACTGGCATTGGAAACTATAATTTAAACTTAATTTGAAAACAAATTATAATATAATCCATGGACAGGTTATGATGGTATTTGAATCCCAATTAATTTTAAAATATGTATTTTGAAAGGTGAACCTCCTCTTTCTTTTAAGAAAAAAAGTTGCTATTCTAATATTATTCAAAAAAATTGGTAGTAAAATTTTTCTTTAGTTTCTCACTTTTGGAATGAATATTTTATATCTAATGAGCAGTATTCCTAATGAAATTCTACTTATTTGTTTTTCACTTTAGTTATTTTGTTTTCAGCCTGTATGTTCTATTTCTTTTTTTCATGAACAAATTTAGTATAAGAAAGTGAGAGTCGTTTTCTTACTTGTTTTCTCTATTTATCTTTGTTCATACTCTGAAAATCAAACTTGCTTTCTGCATTCTTTTGAATAGTCTTCCATTTACATTCTTTATTATTCCCTTTCCTTGTCATCTTCCTTTCTTGCTCCTTTGCTTCACCATTACATTTTACTTGCTTGTATCACTGTCTTGTATTTTCTCAATATGATGCTTTCACTCCCTTTATACATTAAAATAAGAACTCTTACCCAGACCTTTCCAAAACTTAATTTTTTTTTCTTCTCTAGAACTCTTGGGAGAACATTTTAAAGATGCTTACTCTCAGAGTTTGGTTTAATTTAAAAATGGGAAAAATGCTTGAATTTTAGTAGAAATATTTCTGATATTCTGTTATATTTCATGGGTCACTGTCTCTTGATGGCACTGTCACCAATCAGCAGACAATGTATAATTAAATGAAAGTATTAACACATGCATATTATTCACATGATGTTGTAATTCTGATGTCCATCATTAGGCTTAGTAAAACAATTCCATTTGAGGTTTTTTTCTATCTAATTTAAAGAATAATTTGAGGTTTTTTTTCTATCTAATTTAAAGAATAATAAAGAATAATTTAATAAATTAAATGATGGTATAGTGAGGAAACCAATTTGACAATAAATCACAGTTTTAATGCCAAATGCCCAACCTAAATATTGTTCATAAAGTTTATTTAGAGAAATGTGGCTTACTGTTGTTGTATGTCAAGCTTCACAGCTGAAGTATGGTGCTTGATATTAATCAGGTTAAAGGACCCCCAGTGCTTGAGCTGTGTTGTGGATTATACCTACATTGCTTATAGTTCCCCCCACCCCCTTTTGCCTGTGTTAGCAATCTGCTTTTGTACTTTGACATCCAGGATTTCCCTAGTGAATTTTGTCACAGAAAAAAGAGAATCATCAATATCGCAGTTAAACTTGACTTTCAAAGCTAATAGTATCTCATTTGGGGGCTCAAATTTAATAAATTTTCTTTGATTCTGGGTGAGTTTTTAAACATCAAACAATGAATTGGCCAGGGTGCAGTAAAATATTTAGATCTATTGACTATGGTTCAGAAGGGTAGAAGGCAAAACACTAGTGGTTTGATGTTGATAAATTCTCAGTACCTTAATCCACATTAATGTTTTCTTTTATCTGAGTGCACATTGGTGACAAAAAAAAAAAAAAGCAAGGAAGGTATCCATACACTGAATATAAAGCCTGAAGTAAATACATTTGTAAAATATGATTTATTTTGTTACATTAAGCAAGTTTGTATTCTTTCATCTTGACTGAAGGCTCTGGAGAATATTTGTTACAGGTAAATATATATACTGAATTGGGACTCCAACATGCATGTAGTACTCAAATTATTATAACATGGCATTATAGTGTATTTTACAGTTTATATGTTGACATTTCACTTATTGACAGAAATTTTTCAGATCAACTTGGGAGTGCAATTATACTTATAGATATGAACAATTAAAGATGCATTCATATATTCGCGTGGGTTTGCTGGTTTAAGGAAACCCTACCTAGTATGATAGTTCATTCATAAGATAAGAAATGACTTAGTTTCACAAGCTTCCAAAACAGAATAGAAAAATGAAGAGGTTTTATATCACCTGTTTTGTCAAGTTACATTTGAAGTTGCTCAAATAAAACTAGAAATATAATTGTATTTATGTGAGTAATTAGGGTTACTTTTAATGTTTTCCCCACTCATGATCCTTGCTGCCTCATTAAAAACTCATTTAGTCCTAAGATTTAGGCTAATTTTTATATTTACCAAATATATGGCAACAAAGAGATAATATTTTTAAAACCTGAAATTCAAAAATGAAGATAGAAAATATTCCTGCATATGAAAAATCCTGTCATTAAACTATATGCTTAAAATGAGAAGTCATTTATTTTAGAAAGAAAACTAAAGTATGGTATATTTAAGACTCTTACTAAGTTTGGAAATTGAAAAATGAAAATATGTTTGAGTGTTTACTTATATGTTGGTTATAAAAGGCGTATTTTCTCATTTGTCCAGAAGGTGGCAGTGTAATATCAACTGCATGTGATTCCTATACTGGCTAAAGAATTGATATTTCTTCTGTATCTGTGATATTTGTATTGTTACCTCTCTGCATTCTTAAAATTTAGTACAAATACTACTCATTTTATTTACCTTATTGAGAGGTTGTGTGACGGAGTTGGATTATATGTTTAATTATTAAGACTCAAATTTCTTAAGAGTGAAAATGGCAAACAAACCTTTTACTAGTATATTTTTTAAGTCACCTGGTGTGTTGAGAAAATTTGTTTCTATTCTGGGGCACATATTACTTAAGTTTCTTCCAGTGACTAGTACTTAATAACTGTCCAATATTTATCAGTTAATACTAGTTAAACATGTTATTAAATGATAATAATTAGGGGCTTTCTGTTTATTTTTGATTTTGTGGATTTTTTCCCCTCTGCCTTTTTCTTTTGAGATTGGAAAAAATAATTCAAAACCTCTTGATCAGAAGAGCTCTAGTGACTCTTCTTCCCTTCCTCATTTCAAGCAGGAAGATGCTTTTTCTTCTTAACATTCTCCCCCAGCACTCTGAATTAGAGATTTATTTGCAACGAAAAATCAATTAGTCCTAAATTTATTCATGGATTTCAGGTCCAGCGATCAATGCAAGTCCACTCAGTGGGCTCAAGGGGACCCAGTTCATCCCAGTTAATGTGTCTGAAGGGGAATTACCATTGATGCTGTTTTTTTCCCTTTAGGTCAGAGATCAGATCTCGCTGTCACGGACTGCGGCAAGTAGGAATGACTTCACCCTGCAGCTACCCAAACTGCACCTGGAGACCTTTGCAATGGAAGGGCTCAAGGGCGGGCCAGAGGTTGTAGCGTGCCAGGTTAGAGTCTAAATAACATTGTTTGCTACTGAGACGTGTAGAAAAATAAATTGCACTAAGTGAAGAGAATGGATGCCTCAAAGTATTGTTTATAACTTAAAGATGCAAATAATTTTTCTTCTACCATGTAACACTCTATTGCACAAATTTTTTCTTTAAAACCTAGAGCCAACTTATTAATAATCCCAAAAAGTATCTTTTATCAAGGAAAAATGGGTGTTTTATAGCTAAATACAGTATTAAAAAACATACTTTTCTATCAGCAGAGGACAATAAGATTCTAAGCTGTGTCTCTTTAAGCTAGTCCTCATCTATTGCTCTTACTGCTTTAAAATAAATCATTTTAGATAAAATTATCAGGAGAGATATTTGAAAAATTTCAATGTTAATTCTGAAGTATATTAAACATTTCTCAGATGGTAATTTAACTTCAGCAAATCTAAAACCTACCTGTACTTTGGCATTGAAGAGTATTTTACCTTTCAATGTTTAGTTTTAATGAACATTGTAATATCTTCAAACCGAGTTATTTTTTATAAAATTCAAAATGCCAATTCATAAAACATCAAATAAGTTTAAAATAAACTTGACAAAATTTTTAAAAAAAATACTCATTTTCAGATGCTGCTTATATCGCGCTGTTCTCAGTGTTGTATTATTGTTATTTTTTCCCTTAGGGTTGAAATTATTTTTTAATTGAACAAAACAAAATTCAGGATTGCTTTATTCTCCTTTTAATGCCCAATGCCTTTATTAGAAAAATATATCAACTGTATATAAACTGTTGGGAGCCTGATATTTCAAAGAGGTTGTCCTTCTTCAGTAGTATACTACAATAGATTTTTCAGCAAATTTAGAAGGGAAGTATTTCTTAAAACTCAGTCTCCATTTCATATTTTGAAGTTTAAGATAAACTTTTTCATTCTTCAGTTTATGACCTTGTGAAATTTTAATTTTGCACAAAATTAATATCAGTTCAGGTGGGGCTATGATTATTTTTCTAAGTACTTCATACCCTAATTTAATTTGTTTTTAGTATACAAATTAATGCTCTACAAAGGAAAGATACTCAGTTCTTTTATTAGATTGTCTAACAATATCTAATATATGTGTAATTAAAAACTAAATATAACATTTTCATGTGCAGTTATAGACTAGAATACTATACCATTATAATACAAGATTAAGAGGTACATTTTAAATTTGATTATCATTATTTATGACTTCATTGTAACCAGGAATACAATATGATTTTTGCTAGTGGTTGTAAAATAATCCTTTACTTGGCTATCTTGATTTAGATTCTCATAGGGCTTACCACTTTCCATAATTCACAAATAAAGGCTTCCTCCAAATTCTGGATTTTGGTGCTATGGAAACAGATTGATTTCTGGGAATGTATTTTAGGGGGCAAAACAAGAACTCTCTATGATTCTAACATCTATGCCTAGCAAGAAAGAAATACTGAGATCCATATTTTAAACTACTATCATCTCCAAATTCTAATAAAATGGTTATGTACTTTGCTATAACCTAAACACTTGTGTAAGTTTTTTATGATTTGCTGTTATCTATGTTGTATATTAGTTATTTATATATATAACAGGGAACATCTTACTGTTCCCTGAAAAGAATAATACATGATTTGGACCATAATAGTGTCTCTCACTCACACACACACACACACACACACACAATTGGTGATTGGTGATATGCTTTGGAGTACTGTAAAAAGGAGTACTGTACAGTATTGTGCAGTATTCCATCCTATTAAATAAAAATAGTTTGTTAATTTAATAATTACTTATATACCTAGGTATCTAGTGAACGATCTAATGAAAGAAATGATAATTTTTTCTTGATAATTATAATAAAGTTGACTGTAATTGGGATAATAATAATTATTATAATAATGACCTTAAATGCCTTAATTTTATTAGTAAAAGTGAGCACTTACTGCTGCTGTCATGCTTAGCTTTTTAAATACATGGTCACGTTAAGCTCTCACAATGGTCCTGTCAAACAGATGGCATTATCTCCATTTTACAATTGAAAAACAGCAACTATAACAGGTAACTCTCCTCTGATCAACAGCAAGTAAATGGCAGTGCCTAGAGATTGGATTTACTTCTAGGTATGTTTGACTGCAAAGTCTGAACTGGTAAAACTGACACTAAAAAAAATCTAGACACCTATGTTAAATGACAAAAGTAAAACCTTTGAAATTTATAGGGGAGTTTTTCTTCCATTTGCAAAATATTCATTATGCAACTATACATCATGTATAGGTTATAGTTTATGCTATACTGTGGCAGATTCACAGATTAAAAAAATTTGTTTCTATTTCACAGGCTCATATTATGGAACGTATCACCTTTTTGCAGTATATAAATATGTATATGCTAAGTGTGACACATATTTAAGAATTCAGTTTTTATTTAGCTTTGTACTCTGACTGTGATGATAAAGCAGATTATTCAAAGAGTGCATGTGCTTTCGCTGGTACGGTGAGAGGATCACTATGCAGGGTGTGGCAGTAGATGACCCTGCCAGCCTACATAGACACTTAGAGCAGGAGGAGCTAAAGTTGCTATGGTCTGTCTTTTCCAGTGGGGCAAGCTTTGTTATAGGTATTGTGCTGGATGGAAGAAAGCCAATGAACAAAACTGAAAGGCAAAGAGGATGAGTGGGTTGCCATTTCTCTCTGGACCCACGAGAGCATGTCACTGGTGTTCTCTACTAGTCTCTGAGATCTTCAAGCACCAATATCTCTATCTGAAAAAAAAAAACAACAAAAAAACCCTACCATTTCTCAGGTTTGTAGTAGGATTAAATGAGGCAATGCATCTAAAGTAGAGGACACAGTACTCAGCAATGAAAGTGGCTGCTCTTACTGTGAGCACTGTGGGACCCCTTGTAAAGATGAAGAAAGTAACAGTAGCTTGTTTCATCATTTTAAAGGTGTGTGTGTGTATTTTATTTTGAGGAATGTTCATTTAGGATCTTTTTCTCTCTTTTAATTCGGTTCCTTCATTCTTCAGAAATTTTCACTAATTTTGGTCAAGTTCAGCCTACTTTCACTCCATATTTACTTTTCATGTTAATTGATGTTCCGGTGAGGCCATTACACTGGTAAAATCCTTTGTATAAGTGTCTGTGGTAAGTTTAGAACTGTTCTACCTGTGCTTTTATCACGTAAATAAGAGCATATAGTCTCCTAAAATAGTGAAGAAAAATAGAAACACCTAGATTAGACACGTTAGCTTTAACTAAAATGCATGGCTGTAGTAAAAAATATTCTGCTCATAATTTGAACCTGTTACTGATTATCTTATACTTGGATTGTTTTTTCATAATTATGATATGTAAGAGTTTTCATGTCTGTCAAATATTAGCAAACAACCGAAAAATGTTTGTGTTTCCATCTCCACTCGTTATTAAACAACAAATAACAATATTAATGGCTAACATTTGAGTGCTTATTCTGTACCATCTCCATCTCCTGTGCTTATGAACCTTACATATACTATCTCGTTTTCTGGTGGCAACAACCTTATGAATAATAGGTGCTCTGTTTTTATTCATTTTACAAAGAAAGAAGCTGAAGTTTATTGATGTGAAGTGACTTGCTAAAGGTCATATATTGAATGACCGTATGCTTTTCATAAACCATAGCTGACTCTGAGTGTGTGTGTGTGTGTGTGTTTTGTGATGCTGAGTGGGAAAAAGAATAAAAGTGGAGTCTGCAGAATATAATTTCATTTGTAAGGAAATAGTGGAGAGAATAGAAATCAAGTTAGCTAGGAAAGTTACTTAAACTGTGTACTTTTACCTCTTCATTTTTAAAATGAAGTTAATAAAAGTTTTCAACCCATAGTGTTAGCCTGCTAATTAAATGGGTTACTATACCTAAAGTGCTTAGAATAGCTACAGGCACATGGTAAACTATTTGTTAGTTACCCAGTAAGAAGACAGCAACTTGCCATTGATCACTGTGGCATCCTCAGAGCTCAAACTATGCCCACTATAGAAGAAACCCTCAGTGTTTTGGGTGCTGAGTAGTTGATTTCAGACAACTGACTGGATGACTCAGGAGGTTGTTGTCTAAGCTGTAGATGCCCTTAAGAGACTTGGCATCAATTTTTACTTCCAGGTCCACTTCACTTAGAAGGAAAAGATTCCACAAATCCCCTCATAAAAGTGATTATGGCTTAGTGCATAATAACTGTACCTCTGAAAATGTAGTATATTTTATAAATATGTGTTTATAAACACTTCATTAGAGAGGCTTCACTGTGAAACCATTTATTTACAAAGATTATAAACAATGCATCTTCCCCATAAACATAGTAATCCTTTAATCACCCCCATAGCCCAGTTGTCATTACATATCCCTGCCTTGATGTGCTTTATAGTTAAGTGTTATACTCATGACTTTGGGTTACCATGGTGCTTTATATTTAAACTTAATTTCCATGCAGAGAAATTTCTTCCACCTATTTTTTTTTTTGTATTTACAAAGTTTAATCATAAAGGGTATCTTGAAGGGATTTTGTTATAATTTCTTTATGTACAGGAGAAAAGTAAACTTCATATCTAAACTGGTGGCATAAAAATGTCAGGACTTACTCTTAATAATTTCTTACATGTGTTTTTTGTTGTACTACTTAATGCAGCATCCTTTTTTTTAAAAAAGATTTATTTATGCATATCAGAATTGGGGTATAGGCCAGAGGCATGGTAGTTGAGAGGATTCACCAGAGACAGAATGGGAAACAGAACAGGCAGATTGATTGAAATACACTGTTGAGGGGAGCAGCGGGTGAGTCAGGAGAGGTCTGCTGCACCATTTTGTGTAGTTCCCTGGCTGGGGATCGAACTCGTGATGCAGTGGCTGTGGATAGCTTCATAGGTTGCGTCTTAACCCCTTGAGCCACCAGGGAGGCCCAATGCAGCATCCTTTTAATTGCTTCACAAGAAATTTTTCCATTTTTGGCATATTTAAAAATTAAAGAGATGTTAGGCAATATCATTTTAAGATTGTATTACCTAGATATTTTCTTCTCCATGTTATCTTATCCAAATAAGTGAATTTTCAGAGAGCTGTTTATTTTTAAAACCTGAAAATCAGTCATTTTGACTGGAAATCTTGCTAAATATGTCAAATACTTTCTTTTAATTAAAAGAATATAATACACTGAATTAACATTTTTATTTGGCTTCTTTATTATTACATTAAAACTTATAACAATAATATAATGTACTCAGATGTCTAATGGTATTTGCCTTTTTTATTGAAGTTATATTAGTTTACAACATTGTATATGATTGAGGTATAGGATTACATTTGCCTTTAAAAACTACAATTTCATAAGAATTTTGCTACTATTGAAGTTTGCTTTTTAAAGAATTCATAACATTGGTACATGATCTTGACAATAAGAAATTAGACTTTAGGGCCTCCCCGGTGGCACAGCGGTTGAGCACCAGGCTGCAAAGCTGCCCACAGCCTCTAAAGTGCTGATTTGATCCCTGGCCGCAGGCGAGGGCCCCACAAAAATAAATAAATAAATAAATAAATAAATAAATAAACAAACAAATAAATAAATAAATAAACCTTTAAAAAAAAAGAAATTAGACTTTAAAAGGTATGGAGAAAGGGCCTCCCCAGTGGCGCAGCGGTTGAGCGCTGGGTTGCGAAGCTGCTCGCAACCTCTGCAGAGCCGGTTCGATCCCTGGCTGCTCCCCGGCCACCGGAGGAGGGTCCCACATGGCGCGCAGACCTCTCCTGCCGCCCGCTGCTCCCCTCAGCAGTGTACCTCGGTCCCTCTGTCGGCTCTGCTCCCTGCTCTGGCTCTGGTGAATTCTCTCACCCTCCAGCGCTTCTGACTGTACCCAGTGCTTGTATAAATAAATAAATAAATCTAAAAAAAAAAAAAAGAATTGGGGACTTTAAAAAAAAAAAAGGTATGGAGAAAATTAAGATTATATGGGGAATATAAAAATAAAATTTATTTAAAAAATTGTTTGAAATTCTACTGTTGAGATAATCAATGTTAATATTTTGCAATGTATTCTTCTAATTATTTGATTTTATTAGTTCTAAATATTACTCATGTCGCTATCATTTTTTTATAACATACCTATGTATTTAAACAATAATTAGGCCACACTGATTTGTAAACATTTTTTAAAACCTAACAATCTGTCATGGATATCTTTCTTATCAGTAATTATAGATTTACCTCTTTGTTTTTCATGACTGTTATATTTCATTACATGCATCTACTACAGTAACATTTATTAGTTTTCTACTCTTAGATATTTGTGTTTTAAAACTTTTTTGCTATTATCAATAGAGTGGCAACAAATATCCTCTTGTATAAATTTTTGCATTGATCTTTTAATTTCTCTTTAGAATAAATTAGTGGAACTGCTACATCTCAAGTTAAGCATATTCTAATACTTTTGATATATATTGCCCAACTACTTGTGAAAAAGATTATTTCAGTTTACTACTAAATGACTTATTAGTTCTTTAGTTTCTTTTCAACAGTATGGTTTCTTATTTTCTGACACTAAAAGCAAGTTTTATCTTCATTTTATAACGTAGGTCTTTCCTTATTTTCAGATGTTCATTCTTACTGGGCCCCTAGAGTTGCCGGGGTTCAGCCCAAGAGTCTCCATGCTGAAGTAAAAAGAATAGGTTTGTGATAGTTGTTTGTCCCTTAGGTGTTCTTTTTTTTTTTTTTTTAATAATAAATTTTATTTTTATATTCCCCCATACAATTGCAAACGCCCCATTCTGACCCCAATCCTTCCCCTCCCGCCCCCCACCCCCCAAAAAGTGTCTCTGGTTCATAGTTTTTTGTTGATTTTGATTTTCACTTTCTTATATTCATTTTCCTGGTCTCTTATTTAAGTTTTCTAGATTCCTGCTATGAGTGAGACCATCCGGTATTTTTCTTTTTCTTTTTGGCTTATTTCGCTGAGCATGATCCCTTCCAGCGCCATCCATGTTGCTGCAAATTGCATGTGTTTATCTTTTTTGAATGCTGAGTAATATTCCATGGTATATATGTACCACATCTTCTTGATCCAGTCATCTATTTTTGGGCATTTGGGTTGTTTCCAAAGCTTAGCTATTGTAAACAGTGCTGCTATAAACATAGGGGTGCAGGTGCTCTTTGGGATTGATGTTTCTGTGTCCTTTGGGTAAATACCTAGGAGTGGAATTGCTGGATCATATGGAAGCTCTATGTTTAGTAGGTCCAGAAATCTCCACACAGCTCTCCATAGTGGTTGGACCAGTTTGCACTCCCACCAACAGTGCAGAAGAGTTCCTTTTTCTCCACACCCTCGCCAACATTTGTTGTTGCTAGTTTTTTTAATATGTGCCATTCTCACTGGTGTGAGATGGTATCTCATGGTAGTTTTGATTTGCATTTCCCTGATTACAAGTGATGTTGAACATTTTTTCATATGTTTGTTGGCCATTTGCATTTCCTCTTCAGAGAAGTATCTTTTTAGCTCTTCTGCCCATTTTTTGACTGGATTATTTTCTTTGTTGTTGCTGAGTCTCATCAGCTCTTTGCAGATTTTTGTGATCAGTCCTTTATCATTAGTGTTGGGTGCAAAAATGTTCTCCCAGTTGGTGGGGTTTCTCTTTGTTTTGGTTATTGTCTCTTTTGCTGTGCAGAAGCTCTTTAATTTAATGTAGTCCCAGCTGTTTATCTTTGTCTTCACTATCACTGCTTTGGGTGATGTGTCTGTAAAGATGTCTTTGATGTGCAAATCCCGTAGTGTTTCGCCTATATTTCCTTCTATATATTTTATGGTTTCAGGTCTTATGTCTAGTTCTTTAATCCATTTTGAGTTGATTTTTGTGTATGGTGTGAGGTAGTGGTCAAGCTTCATTCTTTTGCATGTAGCGACCCAGTTTTCCCAGCACCATTTATTGAACAAACTTTCTTTGCTCCAATGCATAGTCTTTGCTCCTTTGTCAAAGATTAGTTGACCATAAATCTGTGGGTTTATTTCTGGATTTTCTATTCGATTCCATTGGTCTGTATGTCTGTTCTTGTTCCAATACCATGCAGTTTTGATGATTATGGCTTTGTAGTTTTCCTTTTTTGTGTTGTCCTTATTCGGTTTTGGTATCAGTGTAATATTGGCTTCATAGAACGTGTTTGGTATTGTCCCTTCCTTCTCAATTTTTTGGAAGAGTTTGTGAAGGATAGGCACTAATTCGTCTCTGAATGTTTGGTAGAATTCATTTGTAAATCCATCAGGTCCTGGGCTTTTGTTTTTGGGGAGGTTTTTGATTACCATTTCAATTTCGCTAATTGTAATTGGTCTGTTTAGGTGTTCTATTTCTTCTTTATCTAGCTTTGGGTGATTGTAGAGTTGTAGGAATTTGTCCATCTCCTCTAGATTGTTGAACTTGTTTCCATATAACTGTTCATAGTAGTTACTGATTATTCTTTTGATTTCTGCTGTGTCCGTTGTCATTTCTCCTCTTTCATTTATGATCCTCTGTATTTGTGCTTTCTCCCTTTTTTCCTTTGTGAGCCTGGCTAGGGGTTTGTCTATTTTATTGATTTTTTTCAAAGAACCAGCTCTTGGTTTCATTGATCTTTTGGATTGTTTTTTTAGTTTCAATTTCATTTATTTCTGCTTTGGTTTTTATTATTTCTTTTCTTCTACTGGTTTTGGGTTTTTTTTGTTGTTCTTTTTCTAGATCTTTGAGCTTCGAGATTAGGTTGTTTCTTTGAGTTCTTTCTTGTTTTTTGATGTGAGCTTCTATTGCTATATATTTTCCTCTTATTACTGCTTTTGCTGCATCCCATACATTTAGGATATTGGTGTCCTCCTTGTCATTCAATTCAAAGAATTTTTTTAATTTCTTCTTTGATCTCCTCATTAGTCCAGTGGTCTTCCAGTAGTGTGGCTTTTAATCTCCATGAGTTAGGATAGTTCCTTGCCTTCTTTTTATGATTTATTTCTAGTTTGATGCCTTTGTGGTCAGAAAAGATGGTTGGTATGATTTCAATCTTGGTGTATCTGTTGATGTTTGTCTTGTGCCCCAGTATGTGATTGATCCTGGAGAATGATCCGTGTGCGCTTGAGAAAAATGTGTACTCCGTTTTTTTTGGGTTTAGTGTTATATAGATGTCTGTTAAGCCCAAATGCTCTAGGTCCTTATTTAGAGCTTTAGTTTCTTTACTTATTTTTTGTCTTGTTGATCTATCCATTGTTGATAGTGGTGTGTTGAAGTCTCCCACTACGTATGTGTTTTCTCTGATGTCTGTTTTCAGAGAGGACAACAGTTGTCTGATATATTTTGGTGCTCTTTCCTTTGGTGAGTATATGTTAATGAGTATTATTTCTTCTTGAAATATTGTCCCCTTAATCATAATGTAGTGACCATTGGGGTCTCTTTTTATTTTTTTTGAGTTTGAAGTCTGTTTTATCTGATATAAGTATAGCTGTTCCTGCTTTCTTTTTTGGCCCATTTGCTTGTAGGATTGTTTTCCATCATTTGACTTTGAGCCTATTTTTATCTTTTGTAGCTAAATGTGTTTCCTGGAGACAGCAAAAGGTTGGGTTTTGTTTCTTAATCCAGGCTGCAACTCTGTGTCTTTTTATTGAAGAGTTTAGTCCATATACCTTTAGAGTTAATATTGATATGTTAGCATCTGTATTTGCCATTATGTTTGTCTTTCCTTTGATTTTATTTATTTATTCTTTTAATAACTTTTTTTTTTTTGGTCTTCTTTCGTTGTTATTCGTCCCTCTGAGGTTCTGGCTTTAGGATTCCTTGTAGTATTTTTTGGAGTGGGGGTTTAGTCGTAATGAAATTCCGGAGTTTCTCTTTGTCTGGGAAGGTCCATATTCTTTCTTCATGGAGGAAAGAGAGCTTTGCGGGATAGAGTATTCTTGGTTGGCATCTGTTTTCTTGGAGTCTGTTGACTATGTCCCTCCACTCTCTCCTTGCCCGTAGTGTTTCTTCAGAGAAGTCTGATGTCAGCCTGATTGGTTTTCCTTTGAATGTTATCTGTTTCTTCCCTCTTGTCAGCTTCATTATTTTTTCCTTGTCCTGGATTCTTGGTAGCTTTACTATTATGTGTCTTGCTGTGTTTTTCCTTTCGTCGTGGAAGTTTGGTGTTCTTCTTGCTTCTTGTATATCAATTTTCAGCTCCTTCTTCGCATTTGGGAAGTTCTCTTCAATTATATCCATGAATATTTTCTCTGTTCCCACATCTCTCTCCTCTCCTTCTGGAATTCCTATAACTCTTATATTTCCTTTCCTCATGGAGTCAGATAGTTCCCGAAGTCTTTCTTCATTCTTTTTCCTTCGTACTTCTCTTTCCTTTTCTGTTTTGGTTCTTTTTATTTCTGTGTCTTCAAGAGTACTTATTCGCTCTTCCATTTCACCTATTCTGCTTTCATTGCTTTTCCCAGAGTTCTTTAGTTCCTCCATTAATTCTTTGATCTCCTGCATTTCTTTTACTTCCCTCTTTAGGGACTCAATTTCCTTCTTCTGATCTATCACTTTTTTAATCATGGCAATTTTAAATTCTCTTTCTGGAAGGCTCAGAAGTTCTTCCAAGTTGCTGTCTTTGCAATCTGGGGAGTGGTTTTCTTTTTGTGGTGTGCTTCTTTCCTGAGGAGTTGTTAGGTTGCGTGTGGTTCTTCTACTCCCTACTGTCTGTTTTCTAATTTGTCGTATGCGTTGGGACACTGTGTTGCTCGGACTGACTGGCATCTTGGGTGAACTTCTCCGCTCCCCTCTGGCTCTTCCAGGAGCCATCTCTGTCTTCTGGGGGAGCTTTCTGCTGGTTTTAGGCAGTTTTTACTAAAGAAATGTCCCTGTTCTAAAATGGCGAAGCGGGATGCAGTCCCTGCGCCTCCGGTTTCAGGCACACTCTTCTGCGCACCCGGTCTGCCCCGGACGTGGGTGCCTGCTCCCTCTGTGGGCTCAGACTGCTGGTTGGAAGGGGCCTGGCGTGGGCTAACTTCCCGGCTGGCCACTGGGTCCTCCAGAAGCCTTCTGCCCTTTTCAAGCAGTCTTAAGAAATTTCCTGTTCTATGGGGTGTTAGTGACTTTTTTTCCTGGTCGCTAGGTGGTGCCAGAGATCTCTCCTATTGTCCTTGGGGGGCTGTTTTTCGCCTCCCCCCACCCTGTGGGACAGGGAACAGAGCGGGAATGGTAGGGTACACCTCAACAGCTTTGGGGTGCTGTGTCTGCCTTGTGCCCCACCATCGTGGAGAACCCACGCCCCGAATTTTCGTGCCCCGGTCTCAGTTCAAAGCCCTCAGTTCCAGGACGCGGGCTGTAGCCCAGTTCAGTGGCGCGGGAACGGCGCCTTTTGCACCGCTCCCATGCCTGGGTGCCTGGTTCCTGCTTACTCAGGGAGGGACCTTCACCTCAGTGAGGACCTCCGTGCGTCTCCCCGCAAGCCTAGGTCGTCTCCCCGCAAGCCTAGGTCGCAGGCGCGGGGACCTGGGCAGCCACAATCCCGGTCTGCACTTGCTTTTCAAGCGCGCAAGCTTACCTGCAGCCCGGGCTGTGTGTGCGTCTCCCGGGGTCTTTGTTCTTCTCTAATGGCGCCCGGAGCCGTTCGCTCACCGCCGCGGCTAATCCTGCAGGGTTCGCCTCAGCTCCCGTTCACGGGGTGTGGTGGCTGCAATAGTTCCTTTCCACTCACAGTCCCGCTTGCTGCGTCGTTTGTTCTTGTTGGCCGTTTTGGTTTGTTGTTTTCCTCCTCTCTGCCGGTCGGAGAGTGCCGCCTCTGTGGGTGGGGGAGGGGAGCAGGGTTGTGCGCTTCCCTCCCTTCTAGTCCTCTTTTATGGCCACTTTCTTCTTTGGGTAGTTTGCTGGAGTCACCCGTTTATCTTCCATGTCCCAGTTCTCACTGGGACCTGCCGCTTTTCCTCCCTATTAACTTTTTTTAATGGGAGATCTTACTCGCAGCGTCTCCTCGCTGCCATGTTGCTCCGCCCCTCTCCCTTAGGTGTTCTTTTATATTTATTTCTGGGTCCATGATTGTGCTTTCTCTGAAATTATTGAAATAAGACCTTTTTGCAAGTGTGAACATTTTAATAAGATGATATCAAAGAAATTTTGGGGTTCTCAAAGGTTGTTTTCTGTAAGAATTTGTGCGATTCTTTTTAAATTCTAAAATCAAAATGTCTTTTAAGTTAAAAGACATAAAACATTTAGACTTGAGTTGTAGAATCAAACAAAATGTTGAAATGCTGCTTTTTTCAAAGGTTGGTAAATACTTCCCAGAAAAGAGCTATGTGTGTTAGGGAAGAACAATTAGCTGGAAAAAAAATCATATAGTTCATCTGAGAATAAATGCATTTTGATGAAGCAGTGCCATCCTTTGTTTCATCTAACTGCTCAGCAGCTGTAGCCTATAGTTCTGAGGAATACAAATTGTGCCAATGAGAATCTCAATGTGCTAGGTTTGAGACTTCACTTGAGGATGAATATAAGAATTAGTGCATTTGTTTTTTCTGTTTTCAACAGGAAGAGTAAAAGACATTTTCTGATGAAATGTTGTCAGAGAAAATATTTTTGTTATTTGCAATTAAAATTTTAGAATTCTACTCTGAAGACTTGAAAAGGCATAAGCTAACATTAAGTTTCTTCAGTATTTCCTGGTAATAGAGCTGTAAATAATGCTAAGTGAAATAAAATATTACGAAATAAGATGTTAATATGTACTGAGGGACCAATTTTAAGGGTATGTAGCAAGTCGGGAAAATAATTATTATATAATTAAATAGTAGCATTTAAGCATTGGTTATTGTCATTGTGAGTTATGCCTTATTATCCCCAGCCTGTATCTTCTCCTAAAATTTTTGGTTTTGATGACCAGGAAGACTTTGCTGGAGACTTTGCCTAGCATGCCAGCCATTATTAGAGAGTTTGGCATCATCATAAGTCCTTTCATCTCCCAAGTTTTCCCTTCCACCTTTCTTGCCTTCCTGTATTTACTTGCCTTGTATTTTTTTGGTGTGGTGGAAAGGGAGAGGTGAATGCATGAAGCAGAATTTTAGGAAAGAATCATAAAAATGTAAAATGATCCTTTTTTGTTCCACATATTTCACTAGATAATGTATGCTACCACCGTTTTCCTAATCCCCATATTTTATTTTAAAAGATTAATTGTGGGAGAAAAAAAGTTTTTTTTTCCCTTCATATATTATTAAAACATAGTCTTGGGCACTAACTGATAGCTGAGATTTTTGAAAAATATCTACCAAAAACTAGGAGTTCCAAAAAAGTTTTTAAAAAATACTTGGCAGATGAAACATTTTACAATGTTTGCCAAACCCATGGCATCATAGGTTTTATTTCAGATGAGTGGTGGTCTGAAATGACAAGTTTTGTTTTTTTTCATAGTTAGAAAAAGAATGTTTTAGCTAGTCAAATTGAGGACTCAAACCCAGGCAACAACCCAATAGATTTTACTTGGCAAGAACTGGTCTAACAAACACAAGTTTGGATTTAGTTTTGATAGGAGCAGTGATTTAGTTTTGATAGGAGTCATTGATGTTAGAAATGTAACTTTTTGGTATTTTTATTGAGGGCGTGTTGATTTATAGGACTGCGTATGACTCGGAAGTACAGATTCACCTTTTCAGATGTGTATTATCATGCCACATAGACCATCAAAGCACCAATGATCCTCCACCCTTTTTTCCCCCTGTCTCCCATACTCCCCCTCTGGTAGCCTCAGCTCTGCACTCAGATTTCTAGTGTTTGTTTTCATTTAGTTTTGTCCTTTGTTTTGTTTTTCAATATTCCACATATAGCTTAACTTCCTCCAGTTGCATCCATGTGTGTCACAAATGGCAAGATTTCATTTTTTTTTATAGCTGAGTAGTGTTCTATTATGTGTGTGTGTATGTATTTATATCTCAGCTCCTTAATCTGCTCCTCTGTCTTTGGATGCTTAAGTTGTTTCCATAAGTTGGCTATTGTAAATAGCGCTGCAGTGAACAAAGAGTGGGTTGTCTCCTGTGGAATTAGTGCTTTTGCATTCTATGGGTAGGAGTGGAATCCACCTAGGAGTGGAATTGCTGGGTCCTTTGGTGCATCTATTTTTACTATTATGAGGAACCTCCATACTTTTTTTCCCTGTGGTGGGGGGCGGGGAGGGGAGAGACTTCCTTTATCTCCATTCCCTCACAAACACCTGGTAGCTTTTTTTTTTTTTTATGTGGAAATAATTTTTTTTTCTTTTTGAGACTTCCATCTCTCTTTACCTTTTCAAAATGATAGGATGGCAAATGCATTTCCTTGCCCTCATATGTCATAAAGTTTCTGCTACACAAAATTTCATATTGAAAAACCTCAACTCACTACTCCTTAACTCCTCTGAAAATATTCATGAATTTTTCTCTGTAGGAATTATTTAGTATCAGTGATTTGTGTCAACAGCAAGTAAAATTTGATAGAAATTGTTTAAAAATTAAGCATCAGTCAAAAAATTCTTTTTCCAATTTTGTTTTCCTGGTTTCTTCCTTTCTATTACTAGGAAGAATAATTAGGAAAAAATTAAAATCATAGCAGAGTCAGTATCACAGAAAGTTGAATGGGTTATGTAGCTTTACCAGAAAGTAATAAGATTGGCCATAGAAAAGGTGAAATCCTTCTCCTACCCCACCCCCCAAACAAAATTACACAGGTAGCAGAATTTCTCCCTATTTTTTTTAATCTGGCTGTTATCTCTTTCTCATGGAATATAATGTTGGCCTTTCTTGTGAAGGATGAATATGGATTATCATGAAAGTGTGATTGAATTTCTGTCTTAGAATCACTGTTTTCTTTGAGTTCCTAAATCTTAATTCTGGTGTATTAGGTTCTCACCTGTAATATGAAGTAGAAGATACCACTGCATCTTGGGTTGATAGTGAGGATCTTACAACACGTATGAAAGAACTTTGAAAATTAAACCACACTTACGCATGTATTTTGAGTTGGTTTCCTTTAAATATTTGGCATAAAATGTTCCTTGATCAGGTGTGAGGTTGCTTAGTTTTCAATTTCAGGTTGAGATTTCTGCCTTTCTAAAAGACAAGCTGGTAAATCAGATTACTGGGAAGTCAGCAACGTTGAATCTGTGCAATTTTCTGTATGTCATTGAGTTTGCTGGAAACATCATGTTGATCTGAATGGGAATTACTTTCTTAGCAGCATAGAATTGGAAGAGATAAAATAATTTTGTTTTCGGAGGCAAAAGGCAGGCAACATAGTGCTTATGCAGAGTCTACGTGGAAATTCTGAGTGCCTGGATTGAAGTCCTGGCTCTATAATTTAACCAATTTGGCAGGTCACTCAACAGCATTGAGCCTCCATTTCCTCATTTTTAAATGGAGATGGTGACGCCTGTCTTGCTTTCATTCACAGAGCTATGGGGAGATTAGAATAGGTGGTGTGCATGTGAGGGTGCATTCTGTATTATAAAATGCTAAAGTAATGTAGACTACACTGGACTGAACTGCAAACTGGCCTAAGGTCAGCAAAAGTGACCAAAGTACATTGAGGAATGTCTTAGCATTTTGGCTCTTTTCAATGTTTTTGATTGATGACCTGTTTATTACAAGTTTTGCTTTAGTAGCGACATGTACAATCAAATGAATAAAATGGTCTGCAACTTTTGTGTTTCCTTCCAGTTCAGTATAGAGTCAGCATAGAGTCACTTACTTTGGTGATTCTATTTAAATAATTATTATACAAAGTAATTAAAACATTACTATGGTTTTTATTTTTTTCTTTTAACTCAATTTGTTTCTTCATTTGCATGATTTAATTTTATTTGGGACTTTTAATTCCAGCTCTAAAATGGTGACATTATTTGCTGGTATATGAAATGTTTGGGATACACTTAGTAAAAATCTAAAACACAAAACCTGAATGTACAGAACTTTTTACTGTCCTAGGAAACTCAAAGTAAAGCTGTTAAATGATATGAACGTAATTTCTTTGCCATTAATGTTAAGAGGCAAAAACTAAATCCCAAACTTGACCCTTTCTCTATCTTATTATTCACTTTAAAACCTATTTAAGTATAAGTATAACCCTACTAGATAATACCTTTTAATGCTTATTATTGAGAGACTAAAGCCTGAGAGCACTTGAACTTTCAAGTGCTATAACTGAATTGCTATTCATTTTAGCTACTTGGACAAAAAACAGTGTTTGATGGACTGCCTAGGTGAAGACCTGGAAAAGGAAGGGTTATCTACAAATTGAGTGAGTTTATTATGGCTTAGTGATTTGCTGATTGATTTCATTTGCTGTCAGTTAAGGCTCTTTTAATGTCAGTTTTCTTTGCATAATGCCTTGAAATAAAGACTGATGAAGTTCTTCAGATTGATGCCGCTTATATAAACTGACCCTGATTTGCCCTATTCTGCATGACAATTTAAGTGACAGCAGTTAGAGGAAAATACAGCAATGAATATGCAACTTAAGGATTAAGGGAAATGCAGTAAATCATTCAGTCTAAAACTAGGCACAAAGTTTCTTGTAATAATTTCACAGATGCCTTCAGTTTTATTAAATAGACTATTATTGCTTCTCTCTCTGTGTGTGTGTGTGTGTGTGTGTGTAGAGTTGAAGTGAAAATACTAAAGATACTGAAAGTATCTTAAATCTTTTCAAATGGTGGTAAATCTTCCCCTTCCCACTTATTTAAACTTGGGGTTGTCAGAATCACAGCTTAAAAACTAATTTGTAAGCAAATCTTTTTCACCTGTGTCTATGCAGGTGCCTCTCTTTTTTTCTTTTCTCCTTTTCCTAATAAATCTGTCCTTTTTAAAATGTAAAAAAAATTATTTCAGGTTATGTAAGTTCTGTATATTAAACAACCAATAAAATATTCACTAAGTAATTTTAAAGCTTTAGAAGTTTTTCAGTTCCAGAACCTTTAAGTAATAGTAGCTTTTTTTTTTTTTTTTTCATTTAATGGTCCAATCTCTTATGGTGCTGACTGAGAAGAGGTGTAACTTTTATGGAGAAGACTAAGAAGTAACTCACAGAAGAAAACACAAAATGCTAATATTTTCACTTCTTTTCTGAGCAAGATCTGTTTTACTCTTACCTAAAAGTTGAGTTTCTGTGTAGAATATATGCCCTTGCTTCAGTGTTGCAAGGCATTCTTTGTCCAACGTATATTTTATAATGACTATCAAATGAACCTGAGTTTGTATAAGTTATTAGCATTAACGGGATGAACAAGGAAAACAAAGCACTAAAGTGAAGAAAGTACCTGGCTTCTGTTCGTGTGTTGGGGGTTTAGCAAGTCCAAATAGAAGAAATATTATTGAAGTGGTATTTGTGGCAAATGAAAAGATTTCCTCACAAAATTTAAAATCAAAAAGAAAAATACATCATGTTTTTAATATTTCTAAAATTGAGGAAATTATGCTAAAATTTAGAATGCAGGGGTCCTCCCTGTTGGCTTAGGGGTTAAATCTCAGCACTATCACACTATCACTGCTGTGGCCTGAGTTCTATCCCCAGCCAACCCACATATGGCCCGGCAGATCTCTCCTGTCTCACCTGCTGCTCCCCTTAGCAGTGTATTTCAATAGATCTGCCTATTCTACTCCCCACTCTGTCTCTGGTGAGTACTGTTAACACCTCTGGCCTGCACACACCTCTGGCCTGCACACACCAGTTCTATACATAAATAAATAAAAATCTTAAAAAAAGTTAAGATGCAACTTAGTCTTGTATGTTTGATAAATTATGTTAAAAGATAAAATAGAAAGCAAAAATATTTATGAGACACAAGGTACTACAGAAAACCCTTGCCAGATAGAAGATATGATGACTATCGAGATGGTGTTTGTGAGCTGAGGAATATTGGGATTTGTCATCTAGTGTAAAGGAATTCTTTGAAAGTATTGGATATGTTATGTTATCACCAAGCATTTATTTACTGAGAAGTAAGAGGTTAAATGATTTTTTGTTAGCATGGAGTGGGTAAGTACAACAAAGATATCCAGTGATCAGAATAAATTTAGGAACTGTGAAAGATATTTTTCTTGTTTTACCACATGCTTGTGGTACTCTTCCATGTTCAGTGGATCCTGGATGTCAAAATCCATAATTAAGAGAAAAATAATTAGAGGCAAAACCTTATTGATAGATTTTGTTAATACAGAAGTCATCACTTTATTAATACCAGCATGAATGTTCTCTTAGATTGCATTTAGAACATTTAACACACAAGATGGCCATGCCCATCACATTTCTCTGGTATTAGATTCATATCAACCTGAATAGTTACTGAAACACAGAATTTAAATCTTTAGACTTACTAAATGAGGTTTCCTAAAAAATGTGTACATGAAACTAAAAAATATAAGCAATAAAAGCTTCTGAAAAACAGTCTCTGACATCAAATTTTATACTTATATAAATATTCCACTGTTACTAAAAACAGTACATTCAACAATGTTCATTATAATATTTCATAAACTGAACACACTCAAATTTCAGTACTTTTATACATATTAAGTCAAAGCCCAAACCAACTATTTTTCTGCTATACAGAATTTTAACTCAATTACTTCATTTGTTTTTAAAGGAAAAGTAAATATTAAAATATTAATGATTTTCTTAATAACTTTCTTTAGAAATAATGTTTTTTTTTTTTTAACAAAGCACCAATTTTTTTTAAGCTGCAAGCTCTAGCTAATGGTCTTCTTCCTTCAGAGGAAGTGCATCTGAGCAAGTATGAGACAACTCTTGGAACCTGCTCACTCTCTTTCATGTTCTCTGTCTCTCCCAGAGCATCCTGGTGGTAAAGATGAGCAGTAGGGGTGAACCCCTCAAGGGGCACTAGAGGCATATTCCTTGATTTCTTAGCAGAGACCCCAAGGAGGCAAATTGGGAAACCCTGCAGAATCGATGGCTCCTTGGTTTACCCCATGCTCATTTTAAGGCAGAAATGCTATTTCTGTGGACATAACCAATATTTGCTCTGAGAAGCTTGTGTCTTTCCCTGCTGATCTCGAGTGGACTTAAAAGTTATGAGAAGGCAAAGAGCTTTGAAATAAGTATACTTTCAATATTTTATTTGATTTTGACATCCTGTTTTAATTTTGGGGGGTTGTGATAATTAATAGTTTCATTGAGAACCATACACGTCTTTATTTGTATAGGTTAAGTTCTAGCTCCTTTGAAACTAGCAGAATATCACACCTGAAATTAATACAGTAAGTTCTTAGATAATTCATTGGGATCATTTTGCATACACATATACATATATGTATTTACATATATGTGTATGTATTTATGTATATATTTACATATGTATGTATATATGCATTTCATATATGAATATATGTGTGTATTTATATATTCCAATGATTTCATGACCCTATGAGCATAAATATATATAGCAACAACCCAAAATGATAAGATTTTCTAAATAACACAGCAGTTGAGTTTCATCATTCAGGCCTAGAACTGCATGTATGAAATTCCAAATTCTAAAATGCTCTGAAAACTGAAACTCAGAGGCAAAACCTAATCTAACCTAATTTTGAGGCAAAAATCTAATAACTGATTTGAGGCTTTGTGTAGTAGTTTCAGTCTATCCCCTCATGTTATTCAAATGTTATACTGTAAAATATATTTTATTAAAGTGTGCGGTCTCTGATCTTGTTGAGAGTTTTACCTAATGTCCATATTTCCAAAACTTGAAAAATCCTGAGCTCCAAAACATGTTTCCAAATTTTCAATTAGAGGTTGGGAGAACTGTACTAGCATTATAAAACAGATTCTACACATATAAATGTGTATTATTGCTTAAATGAACAGGTTTTTTTTAATAGTGAGATATCATTATCTTGTGGTATGGTATTCTCTTTTTTTAAAGATTTATTTATACAAGCACTGGGTACAGTCAGAAGTGAGGGAGGGTGAGAGAATTCACCAGAGCCAGAGCGGGGAGCAGAACAGGCAGACTGACGAAGTACACTGCTGAGGGGAGTAGCGGGTGCAGCAGGAGAGATTTGCGTGCCGTGTGGGATCCTCACTCGTGGCTGGGGATCAAACCAGCACTGCAGAGGCTGCAAGCAGCTTCGCAGCCCAGCGCTCAACTGCTGCACCACCAGGGAGGCCCCTGTGGTATGGTATTCTTGAGTGAAATTTAAATGTAATGTCTAATATCTGTTGCCCTTGTTTTGGGTCATAAAGGATTGTGTAGTTTATACCACCATAAAGCACAAAGGGATTTCAATAGTTGTGTGACATGCAAATCAGATATGGTTATAATAACCTTTGTTTTGCTCAAGTTTACTACCTGTTAAAAAATAAGATGTATTTATGTTCAATGTGAGTAGGAATTCCCTTAGATACTAGTTTTGGGGACCTTCCCACTTTATGTCCCGAAAGCGGAATGAATGAAATTCCTTACCACATAGGCCCATGTCTTTCCTTGCCTATCTTAGTTTGTTCTCACTAGATAAGATAATACATACTCTGACAGTGTCTAGAGAAGTCAAAAGAGTTGCTTTAGGTAAGGAGAGCAAGGTTTTGGGAATGTGAAGGCCTTGTCGTTTGTATCCCTGACCCTAGGGAATCCATAGGAGACTTAGGAGCAAGTATAGTCATTCCTTCAAAGTTTTCCACTTTTCCTAGAAGGAAGATGAAATTATTGCTTGGGAGTATTTGGAGATCAATATATACCAGGAAATGGCTTAAAAAAGAAAATGGGGGCCTCCCCTGGTGGTGCTGTGGTTGAGCACTGGGCTGCGAAGCTGCCCTCAGCCTCTGCAGCACTGGTTAGATCCCCAGCCACCGACGAGGGTCCCACATGGTGTGCAGACCTCTCCTGCCATGCCCACTGCTCCCCTCAGCAGTGTATTTCATTAGTCTGCCTGTTCTGTTCCTTGCTCTGGCTCTGGTGAATTCTCTCACCCTCCCATAAATAAATCTTAAAAAAAAAAAACTCAGTCTTTAAAAAAAAAAAGAAAATGGCAGAATCTTGATCATAAGATTTGAAATTGGATAAAATCATTCAATAATGTAAAGAGTGCCTACCAACTACTAGACAGTGTGCTATGCTCTGGGATATGAAATTGACTAAAACAATTTTTTCTTTTGATCAGGGAATATGAAATTTAAGAGTGAAATGAGATGGAAAGCATGATTGCTATAGAATAGGCATAGGTACAGTACAATAGCCAGCCTTTAGATGAGAATGAAATTGTTTCTTGCTAGAAGATTAAGAGAGGCTTCATAGAAGGGATCATCTTTGAGTGAACCTTGAAGGCTATGTGAATCCAAAGCAACCCTATAATTTCTATTGTAAAATACCCATGGGTTCAAGACAAGTAGGTGTTTAAGAAATAACTAAAATAATCTATTTTTTTTTGAGATGGAGAGCTCAAGTAAGGAGATTAAGTTTCATCATGGCTACCTACAACCCACAATTAATTGTGCTACTAAGTGACTCACTTTATTTTGGCCTCTTGCAACACATTAAAATGCAATGCTAATTTAGGATTTATCTATATGATGAACATTTTGTATACTACTTAAAATTTTAAGTCCCTAAAG
This sequence comes from Talpa europaea, assembly GCF_964194135.1. Taxonomy (NCBI): domain Eukaryota; kingdom Metazoa; phylum Chordata; class Mammalia; order Eulipotyphla; family Talpidae; genus Talpa; species Talpa europaea. Next base: position 24,737,393 of record NC_140074.1, on the reverse strand, counting down.
TAAGGTCATTTAAATTATTATTATTATTTTTTAAGATTTATTTATTCTGATAAACAAGAACTGGGATACAGGTCAGACATGCGGGAGGGTGAGAGGAATCACCAGAGACAGAGTGGGGAACAGAACAGGTAGACTAAGTGAAATACTCTGCTGAGGGGAGCAGCAGGCGAGACAGGAGAGGTCTGCTGTGCCATGTGGGATCCTCGCTGGCCAGGATCGAACCTGTGCTGCACAGGCTGCGGACAGCTTCACAGTGCTGTGCTCAACCACCTGCACCACTGAGGGAGGCCCTAAATTATTATTGTTATTATTACTAGTGATTGAGCATTATCTTTCGAGAAACTAATTTTTCTTAGGACTTTTCTAAAATCACCATTGCATTTAACAACTTTATGTCCATAGTCAATAGATTCCAAAAGACACTTTTTTCAGTCTGATTATTTTGATGATTGCTTTTTCATATTCTTGTAGGAAACCAACATGTCATTTCTTATCCCTTTGGTCTTTCTTTACAGTAACTTTTAACATAATAAGAATAGTAATCACCATCAATCTAGATACTGCACTTAGCCACAAGATTGGCTTTCATTCAATTTTGGTTGGAAATAACTTACTTGAAAATGAATTGGTCTTGTTTTTGGCACATTTAAGTTGTATATGCCATGGTTGAGTGGAGGTCAGAAAAAAATTTGGAGTCTAAACACTATACAAAGAAAACATCATTAAAAAAAGTATCTGCTACTAAAGTATTCTGCAATTCTGCTAAATGTGGTTTCCCATGAGGCTCCTTCTTACCTGAAAATGCCTATGTATATTTACATCCTTCAGAGTGGTGCCAATAAAAATTTTGAATGATGCGTAAGTCACGTCCAGGGCTAATTCAAATGGCATAAAGGAGAAAATGAACTTCTATTCTCTTTTTTTTTTCTTTTATAAAATAGCACTAAACAAAACCATGTCTGAGCTATAGCCAACATTGTATCAAGTCAACTCATGCTATTTTATCTTCAGTTGTGCCTGACTAAGGAGACTGTGCATTTGCAACAATTTTTTTTCTTCTAATAACTTGACATACTTTCCTAAACATTGTTAACATCACCAGCAAAAAAACATTTCAGTATCCGTGTGTACATTGCCATTGTTAAGTATCTAATTACCCTGTTCCCCCCCACTCTTGTACTAAAGGACTACACAATCTTAAGTGGGTAGGAGTGGCCCAGACTAATCCACAAAAGAAATATAGTAGCACATGCACACAAACCCCTGGACATGTAGGGCCCAAAGTGGATTATCCAGGAATGGGAATTATATGAGAGAGTAGGGGAAAAAAAAACAAAACACCTAGTTCACAAAAATTCTAGTTTCTACATTAAAGAACAGTCACTTTATGCCTAGGAAATTTTCCAGATATGGCAAAATAAAAGCCTTCCCCGATCTTCATAAACCAAATGGAAATGAAATATAGTCTCACAATCCTATTCCTTCTATACATATATTCAGTATGCATGGTTCTCACTTAAAATGAGAATGATGAGCTAATTCTCTTGAGTGGGTAGGTTTTAGGATGTTACTATCTTGGTATTTTGCTTGTAAAGTCATTTATTGACAATATTAGACCCTTAAGTCAGACTGCTAAGAGATATACAACTTACTATCATTTATGTTAAGTGTATTAAACATACTAGAAGTTGTTTACCAAGTTTTCTCCCCAAAATTATCTTCTGTGAATGTAATAGATTTGTTGTAATTTGTGAGCTTACTTTAATATTTTCTCATCAAAATAATCTCAGCTGTCTTTCAAATTCTGTTTTTCCTAGAATCAAAAGATAGATGAGGGGAATGTAAAATTATGTGACATTTGGATAGGGTAGAGATTTGTTAATTTATTGCAAATGTTTATTAAACCCATTATACAGAATGAATGACATCCCCCCAAAATATGTCTACCTGAAGTCCTTTTATTTAAATATTTGCAGAAACAAAAACAGGTAGCTGAGTGTCAGCATAGTATGATAGCTGTTAATGAGTTTGAGCTTTTTGAAAATTCTGGTTTCATAGCAAAATCAAGGACTTTGCTTTTCTACCTCTCTCAGTCAATAGAGGAGAGAACATGGATTAAATTGACATTTATATGAATGTTGTGACACTCTACCTGTGTAATTTTATGAAACTCAGAAATCCTATATTATTCTGCTGATTTCACTGAGATAATTTGTATGCTAGACAGCCAAAAACAAACAAGTTAAAAAAAAAGTAAACCAATCCAAAACAAAACAAAACAAAAACTTGTAAAATGTAGAATTAGCATGGGTTTTGGAGTTGGAAAGACATAAATTTGAATCCCATTCTTTAATAACTATGTACCTTGGATATTGGGTAAGGCATTTAGTAGTACCTCTAAGCTATAATTTTGTATTCTGTAAAATAGAGATAATGTGATTTTTTTACAGGGCTATTGCCAGAATTGGAAAAATAATATGCAAAGGTCTCATAATGTGGTATCTGACACAAACTTGGTGGTGTTAGAATTGGGGTTCAGGCAAGCTTTGAAGCTTGGGACCTGTATAGAGAGAAAGAACACCTTTGGGCAAAGATTTGATCATGCCTAGGCTTTATTCCCATACATTTCTACTCACATGGTGATTTCTGGTGGTAGGGTGTGGGGTTCACCTCCTTTGCTAGATTGGGGCAAAGGTGTGGAATTCACTTTAAACAAAGAGTTAAGAGTTGAGCTGGATACATGTGCCCTCAGATAAGAAGTAGTCTTTAATACCATATGACCTGGCAATTCCACTCCTAAGGATCTACCCAAAGGACACAAAAATATTAATTCAAAAGAACACCTGTACACCTGTGTTTATTGCAGCTCGATTTACAATAGGTAAAACCTGGCAACAACCCAAATGTCCCAAAATAGATGACTGGATTAAGAAGATGTGGTATATATACACAATGGAATATTATTCAGCAATCAAAAAGGGTAAACTCATGCCATTCGCAGCAATGTGGATGGAGCTAGAAAGCATTATGCTCAGCGAAATAAGCCAGAAGGAAAAAGAAAAATATTGGTTGGTTTCACTTATAGCAGGAATATAGGGGAACCAAATAATACATCAGTGTAAAAAAATAACAGTACAAAACACAACAAAGCAAAAATGAACAATTATAAATCAGAGACATCCTGCAGGGTGGGAGGAGGGAGAGGGATCAGAGGGAGGGAGGGAGGAGCATTGGGGACTGAGGTGATGGTGCACTGGTGCATTGGTGAAGGAAACTCTATGGGGACTACACCTGAGGGGGTGGGGGGAAGCAAATATTGTTTAAAAATGAACAATGATGTAAAAAATTAATATAAAAAATAAAATTAGACAAAAAATAATATCTTAAATAGATGGTTTTTGTGACAAAGTACTTCAAAGTACTCCTGAACTTAAGTATAAATTATGCAATTTTCTTTAACAAAAAGAGAAGAATTCCAAATCTGTACTTTTTTCTTTGATGGCAAGTAGCTATCAAAAGCATTCTATCTAGAAAATATTTTAACAACCCCCCTGCCACTACCAAACAACACATTCTGGCACATCAAGGTAAATCAACATTTGTCAAAAAAGCCCAACTGCTTTATTGAAGGAGTTTTATGAAAAAGCCTCATAAAAATAGTTGTTTGGAAGTGCTTCCAAAATTATGAATTTCTAAAAATGGTCCTAAATCTATAAAACCTCATCTATGTGCACATAAAAAGCTCAGGAGTATAATTTTTTAACCAAAGTATGTTTTGAACCTTTGTTAAAATATAAAATATATTTAATATAAAATGCATTTGCTAAAATCAAAAACACATGTATTAGTTTTTAGCAACTGATTAATTCAGGGACATTGGACTTATCTAGACAATCAAAAAAGTGCTAATTGTGGGCCACTGTCATCACTGAAGATACAGAGGTGATTAGGTACAGCATATGGCCTACGGAGCTTCTCAGACTAGTAAGGATAAACAGGTAAACTAAGGCAATAAATGCAATTGTAGAAACAAGCATAAAGGATTCATAGAAACTAAATAGAAGTTAATACTTCATGCTCAAAGGAACCTTCTTGAGAGAGGTTGTATCTAAGCTGATTGTTTAGGCCAAGTAGATATTTATTAGGTAAAAAGGTGTGAATTTTCTTACTCCTATCTACAACAGACCTAATTCTGATTCCCAGACACTGTATGCATTGTTTCTTACTCTTTGGTTATCAAATTATTTCATATATATCCAGAGTTGCCCAATTATCTAGTTTTTCAAAAATGTTCCCAAATCATACTCTTCAAACTGAATGTAATTTGGAAATTCTCAGACTGTTTACTACTGTATTAAATTGTGGCTATGGTTGGAAGATTTTTTTTTCTTATAAACAATATAACACTATTTGAACGTGTCTTTGAAATGTTTGATTTTTGTTATATTTGAGGTATTTTGAAACATTTTTTAAAAGGTATGTTAGCATTCTTGTAATTAAAATTCACTATAGTTTGCTTTAGAAAAAAACCTATAAAATATAATTAAACTGTAATCCAATCCCACAAGTGTATTACTAGTGTTTAGGGGAGAGAGAAAGTTAATAGCATCTGCTTGTGTTATTTCTTTTATTATATATAGTATAATACAAGGGCATTCCTCTGTTTTATGAATGGAAATCATTATATATTTTTCTTACAATATAGGAATTGCATTATTTACTCTTAAAAATATCACAGGATTACTTCAGCTCCTTTTATTTCAATACTTGTTTTTTTAGGTAATTTGAAAATTTTACTGACTCAGCTCATTTTGAAATATCTTGCTTGTGTAACCATCTGTTATGTATCTTAAGATTGAAATTTAGGTCAAATTACAAATTGAATTTAACCTTACAAAGAAAATAAGTGTGCCATCTTTAAAAATTGCATTCTAAATTTTAAGCACAATAGATCAAAGTATATCTTATTTGAATAAATATACTGGAAAAGAAGTCTCAATTATTTTCTCTCAGACATTCTTAAAATAGTCTCTGTTCTCAATACAAAATGTGAGACTTAGCTTTATTATTTTAAAGGAAGATGAAAAGTTGTTTATTTTAAAAATTTAATGATTTTGCTTTCAATTATGGAAATTGTCCTTTGTGGACATCTGTGTTTGAATTATATCTGACATTATTTTTATTTCTTAAGGCTATGATTAAAAGTTTCATGGATGTCTACCAGCTCGCAAGCACCAGAATCACTACATTAGAGAAGGAAATGACATCGCATCGAAGTCACATCGCAACCTTGAAATCAGAACTTCACACGGCTTGTTTACGTGAAAATGAAAGTTTGCAATCAGTAAGCCCTACAATATATTTTTCTTCTTTGGATCTTGGGTCACATTTGCATTCATATTTTTACTGCTAATGAGATCATTGGCCAAAATATATAATTCACAGTAAATTAAGCAACATAAAATTATTAATGTGGATAAAAATTGGAATGAAGAAAAGCAATTAATTTTTCCATTGTATTATGTTTAAAGATATGCATATTGTTATCAATGCTAAAACACTACATTGAGATTCTTTTGTGTTTGGCAGTGCAGCTGACAGTTGGATTTGGCAGTATGCATAGTTAAAGCTTGCAACTGTCTGAAGACTCAGTGTGTCCCATTAAGACAGAATATTATTAATTATGCGTATAACCAAAATGGTAATTAGAACATGTGATTATTCTCTGTAGAAAACTAGACTTATCCATAATACATGCCTAACTAAAGATGCATGTTGTGATTCATCTGTATGATTAAAATTCAGTTTCAACAGTCATTTTATGTCTTAAAAATTTAGCCCATGATGAAATTTGGACTCATTGAAGACTAAACAACATTTTCTACATTTGAAATGTGTTTAGAGGAGCATCCAAAAATGAATACATTTGTGACATAAAGGATGAAAATAAACATTTACACTTTTTTTCATGAAAGGCAGATATATCCACAGTGAGATCAGAGAATTATCAATAATTAGAGTACATTTTTTCTTACTTGGCTTGATTACGGTGCATAAAGCTAACATTTAAAGAAAACCAATATCATTTTGCCATTCAGCTGTTGACCATTTCAATGATATATTTAACAGAAAAAGAGTTAGCATTAAAGCAAACAGATGGATAGCTCTGATTTTGTTCTTCAACTCCTTTCAGATATTAGCTCCAGTGTGAACATCCCAGTGAAGCCTTTATGAAACCATGGTATTTAAAATTACAACCACCAACACTCTCCTTTAATCCCCTACAAACTCTACCTCACTGTTGCCTTACTTGGCTTATCTACCTTGCTTAATATTTTTCAGAATACTACTTAACATCCATTGACTACTAGTGTATTTTCTTTACTCAAAGTAGCCTGTTTGCTCCCTTCCATCAGTAGAATATAAGTGTCATAAAGTAAGCAATTTTGGGTGTTTTCTGCTGTAAGGGTACTCTAGTACTGAGAATAGATGGGCCCACAATAGGTGCTCATCAAATGATTATTGAATGTAAAATACTAATAATATGTGAACAAACCAGTTATTTGTGACCTCAGATGTGAATTCAGTTGAGTTCAATTTTTAAATGGCTTTCTCAATTTTTTAATGACAAAGTAATAAATTTGAGCTTTCCCAAGAGAAAATAAAATGAAGAGGAAACTATTTTAAAAATTGGATAAGTATTTGGAATTTGATCTAGCCTTTCTCTATAATATATTCATAGATCTTCCTTTTAATTCTCTGATCTCAGTGGTTAACATTATATCATGCTGTTTAGTTTGTGTTATCTTTGTTGGGTAGGGTTGTACTACTGTTTATTACTATTATTTGTGGGAAAATAGTTGTGTTTTAACAGAAGACAAACTCAACAAGTTGGGATTCTTCTTGATATGTTTATGGGAGGGTGCTTAATGTACATTATATCACTTTACTTCTCAACCTTTCTCCCACTTCTGAACATGTGCATGATATGCTCATCATTTCATTTATAAGAGGTGGCTCGCCATGGGAGTGACTCTCAAAAGAGCACTTGTGTAACATAAACCTATCTCCAGGCTAGAATGTGATGTGTCCATGTAGGACAGTGCTGCCCAGTCCCATGTCTCAATGGGATATATACTGTTCAGTCTATCCCCTTAGTTAAGAATTACTATTTTTTTAAAAAAAATAATAATTTTGTATAATTTCTTTCAATGCATGTGCATATGCATCTTCTAACTGGAACTTTTTAAAAAAGTATTTCTTTTAATGAAGTATTAATGACTTTATTACATCCTTATTAATACTTTGACAGTATAGGATTTCTCCCCTCAAGTATGGTCACCACAGCTCTCCCACAACCAAAGCCCCCAAAATCCTCTTCCACAGTCCATTGTGCTCCCTCCCCCCTTATCCCTCACCATTCTCAACTCTCCTCACCCACCCCTCCTGGATGCCTCAGACCTATCAGCTTTCAAGGGTTGGTTTTAAAGTTTGTCTTTGTTTGACCCTTTGTTTCTTTTCTCTATATTCCACATATTAGTGACACCATCTGGTCTTTATCTTTCTCCTTTGACTTATTTCACTTAGGATTATCCCTGACAGCTCCATCCATGTTGCTACAAAAGGCAGGAGCTTATCTTCTTGATGGCTGATTAGTATTCCAATGTGTATATATACCACATCTTCTTGATCCAGTAGGAACTCTACAAGTGAGGTATATTTCACAGATGAGAGGCATTATAGGCTAGTAATTAAGAGCATGGAGTTAGGAATTATGTCCATTAGTAATACAATCAAATGTAAATAACAGAAAACCTGATAATGTGACTAAAGAAAATACAGGTTGTTGTTATTTTCTTATATAGTAAGGAGTCTAGAAGTAAGTGACTAAATCAGTTTAGTGGTTCAGCTTCTCTAATTTCTCTGTCACGCCATCATAATAGTAAGATAGCAGCCAGCTCTAAGAATTGTAATCAGGGGCCTCCCCGGTGGCGCAGCGGTTGAGCGCTGGATTGCAAAGCTGCCCATAGCCTCTGCAGCAACGGTTCGATCCCCGGCGGCGAGGGTCCCACATGGCGCACAGACCTCTCCTGCTGCCCACTGTTCCCCTCAGCAGTGTACTTCATCACTCTGACTGTTCTATTATCTGCTCTGGCTCTGGTGAATTCTCTCACCCCCCCCCTCCGCGCCTCTGACTGTACTCAGTGCTTGTATAAATAAATAAATAAATCTTTAAAAAAAAATTATAATCATATTCAAGTCAGAGGGATGAATTGGCCATATCTGTGACCACACAGTAAGATATCTGCTTTTTATCTATATAAAATTAAGTCCTGAGAGGCATTCCATTTAAAATAAAAAATTATGTACTTATATAAAAATATGTATTATTTATATAAATGAAAGAAATATATTTAGATATATGTATATTTATTTCAATATTTATAAATAAAGATATAGTGATATATTTACATATTTACATTTTAAAAAGAAAAACCTTCCAAGGAGGTTCCAAATGTTGTTCTATTTATGTTCCATTAACTCTAAATGGGTCAAGTGGCTACCCCTACCTATGAGTCAAAGGACAAAAGAATTGAGAATTGAGTTAACTACTTACACTGTGTGCCATAGACGTCAGATAAGCCTGGATATAAATTCCAGTTCTGTTCATTGCTCATCCTGTGGATTGGGTCTCAGGGTTTTCATTTATAAAATGGGGATAATGATGCTACTTTTTAACAAAGATGTTTGGAAGTTCTAGTGAGGAGAAGTACTTTGGACTTTGCCTTGCACTTAGTAGTTAAAAAAGAAGTTAGCAATTGTTTTTATAGACCATTTGTCTTGATATAAATTCATTGGATTGCACCACAAGAAAAACTTCTTTACTGACCCAACATCTTATTTTGTTTTCCTTCCTCCTGTAGCCTTGAGCATGTGACTCCTCTTGTAATTATCATTAGTAAATTCCAATGGCTGAGCTCTCTGCCTCTCTGCAACTTGTCATCCCCTCCTTTCACTACATATTCTAGGAGGGTAGTCTATACTTGCTTCATCTGATTTAACTCCTGAGCCTTATTTGTTCTCTGGCTTCTGAGCCTATTATTTCACTGAAACTACTTTCTCAAAAATAACCAGTAATTTTCTGTTCACCCCGTATATCCATTAGTTCCTTCTCATCCCTTTTCATCTTTCTCAACATATGAGGATTGTACCTATCTCTTTAATACTCTTCTATGTTTCATTTATTATTGACTTTCCTTCTTTGGTTATCTGGCCTCTACTTACCTGAGCTCTGTATTCTTTGTATTATTGGTTATTAATACATTATCAATGTATTCATTCAGTAATTCAATATTTATTCAGTATTTATTATTACTGTTAACTCAGTATTTATTCAGTATTTACTCTGTGGCAGATACCGTTCTGGTCTTGGGGATACTGTGTGACTCAAAACAGACAATCCTTATTCTCATGAATTTAAAATGTAATAGTGGAAGCAATGATTTTCATGCACTCACACTAATTAATTTGTAGTCACTAACCAGGAAAAGTGCACTAAAAGAAGAGATCTTAAGTGTGTAAAATTTTTCTTTAAACAGATGAGCTTCTCCTACACTAATTTTCAGTGAAGCTTTTCTAGGCTCAGTGATTTTTGAGATATCTGGGGATTACATGAGGGCCATTCAGAAATGGAGACTTTCTCCAGTCAGTTGGAGTGGGCAGAACATCTACAAAGGACCTGTGATGGAAAGAGAAATTGAGAAAGACCAGTGTGACTCTCTTTATAGAGGGCAAAGGCAAGAGTGATCTGAGATAAGAATGATCTAGAAAGCAAGGCAGAGGTAAGACTGGTAAGAAGGTAAGAAGGAGTAACATACTTGGATTGCTTTTTTTAAAAGTGTGAAGAAATAATTCTGTGTGAATTGTAAGAGAAAGGGGTGTGTCAGACAATTCCTAGAGTTTTTGGGCTTTTGGAAATGGATCAATGATCTAATTTACTGAGAGAGACAGTGGAACAGGCAGTGGTATTTGTTGTTTAATTTTGAGTTGTGTTGAGTTTGAGTTACTTTTGAGACATCCAACTAGAGGGATCCAGAAGGTTGCTTGACGTGGAATTCAAGCCAGATGCTAAGTCTCTATCTTGGCATATAAATTTTAAGTCATATATAGTTAGAGCTTGAAGCTATTAGCAAGAGTGACCCTACATAAGAGGGTTTATAGAGTAAGAAGAAGGAAGCTTGAAAAACTGCAACATAAAATGCTTGCGTAGAAGAGGGTAAGATAGTAAAGAAAAAGAAGGTTGTAAAGGAACAGGCATAGAGGTAAAGGAAAAACCAAGAAAGGATGATGCATGAAAATAGAGAATTTTAAGAATAACATGTCAAAACTATTATTGCTGCTGAAGATCAAGTAAAATGAGGATTGAAAATGACCTTTGGGTTTAATGCGCAGAGGCCTTTGGTAACCTTAACAAAGTCTCTTTCAGCAGGAGGTGGGGGAATAAGTAGGAGTTGACAAAAAAGAAGAGTAAATTTAAACAACTATTCAAGGATTTAGCTATTAAGTGTGAGACTTAGAAATGGAATGTTCAAAGGATTCCAGGAGTTCTGTTTTAAGACAGAATGACTTGACTGTGCTTCAGTGTCTTCTTAAATAGAAGCCTGTAGAGGTCTGGCCTTCACTTTATTGTCAATTCTTACCATTTCTGTTGTCACCTATTCGCATGTTAGCTTGGTTTTGATGAGTATTTGCATGCTATTTTTTTTCCATACTTTCCTTTCAACCAAGCTGTATTTTATATTTACAGGAGCTTTCTTGTTGAAAGACATAGTTTGATTTTGTTTAATTTGTTCATTTGACAACTTATCATTTAATTGGATTGACAATTATTGATAGTCAATTATTGACAATTATTGATAGTGTTGAATTGATAGCCTTTATTGACAATTATTGATAGTGTTGACATTTAGGAGTTTTTGTCCATTTTACTTGTTTTATGAGGATGAAGTTGATAAAGACACTGTCTATGTCATTGTGGGTTTCTTTTCTAGCAAGGGAAACAGGCACAAATCAGAAAAATAGGTGTAAATAATGTCTGTGGGAGCACAGACCTTATTTCTAATATTGTAAGAAGGAGAGATGAAATGAGAAGATAAAATATTTGTAGTGTCTTTGGAGAACATGTGGCAATTTGGCATTTTGTTAAGAGGAAGAACAATGGAAATATATATTTTTTCTAAGCAGTAGGCATTATGTATAGTGCACTATGTTTAATGAATTAAATTATATAATTTTTAAAAATTTTTATTTTATTTATTTATACAAGTACTGGGTACAGTCAGAAGCACGGGAGGGTGAGAGAATCCACCAGAGCCAGAGCGGAGAGCAGAGCAGAGCAGGCAGACTGATGAAGTACACTGCTGAGGGGAGCAGCGGGCGGCAGGAGAGGTCTGCTTCGTCATGTGGGACCCTCGCCTGTTGGCCGGGGATCGAACTGGTGTTGCAGAGGCTGTGGATAGCTTCGCAACCCAGCGCTCAACTGCTGCGCCACTGGGGAGGCCCAAATTATATATTTTTTTTGTGGAAAATATAAGAAAATGTATTGCTCTTTTACTTCACTACTCCCTTTCAGTTAAAGACATCCAATTCATCCAGCTAGCCTGTACCCAATGGTTCCCAAGACTGTTTGCAACAATCACTCCAAACCCCACCTTTGTATGTTCCTAATCCATTTTTATCCCACCAAATTCCTGCTTTTTACTCTATAATTCAATTTGATTCTGCCCCTGTTTTTCTCTTGATGCTCTTATTCCAACTTTCTAGTGTTTGCTGTTTTGACCATTCTCAAAACTATTACTGGGTCTTCGAATGAACTAGCTTTTCTCTTCCAATGTCTACTCCACAACTGTTATCTTCTTCCCACCAGCCCCTCATATAAGACTTTTAGCATCAGGCAGTGTGAGTATGCTTTCTGGTCCTGTTATTAGTTATTCATCTAAAACTCTGAACATCAATTTTTTTTATTTGCATTTAAATGCTTACATTGAGTGTTGTTGTGAGGATTAAATGCATAGTATTTGAAGTATTAGTAGGTGCTCAATGAATATTTATTCTCTTCTCTACACAAAATTTCTTTGGTAATTACATTCACTTCCTAAAGCTAAGCTAGTAAGAAATATATGTAATGATGAGGAAATATTTTTATGGGCAGGTAAAAGAACTAAAACAACCTTTAAGTCAGTGATTTTAGTCATACTAAGTACAGAATTAATGCTGGTTGTTACTGCCTATTTAATGAACTAAGGATGGTTAGAATATGCTCATTACTATCTTATCCAGTCATTTGACTGGATAAGAATGAAAAATATTTGTTACTAACTAGAAATTTAGTATATTATATTGTTGTGATGCATAGAGAGTGGTCATATTATAGTCTTTATCATGCTTCAGGTGACATTTTCTTTCTCTTTTTTTTTTTGTTCAACAACATATAATAATATTGCCAGAGTTTATCCAAGAGTTCTCATCAGTTGTACACTTGCCAGTATTTTAACATTTTCAGTATGTTGGTTTTTGACCTATTAACTTAGGGCTACTCTGAAGCTTTTGTCTTGAGTAATAGTAACCAGAACGGGCTTTGAGTAAAGAGCTTTTGAGTCCCATATGACTCAGTAGAGAAGAGTACAGCAGCCAGAACCAATTACATGTGGGTGTTTGGAGATAGGCACATTCACAGCTCTGAAGAAACACATGATAGCTCAATCTGTGAAGCATAGAATGCCAACTCCAAATACTTTGTTATGACTTATGATACTGCAAGATATGGTATTGATTTGCCTATTTCCACTGTATGTTTAGCAGAATGTTTTTAATTCTATAATATTATATTTATGAGAAAATAATAAATTATCAGAGGAGCACTCCAGTTGGTATCTTTGCAGGATAGAGATCTTTGCATCACTGTTCAAATTATGTCAGATTTGATGGTTGTCAAGTGTTATGACATTGTTACTAAGGTGAAAAGACTTAGATATTTTGTTTAGTTAAGATAAAAATTAAAAAGTAAGCCCCTTTCTCACATTTGTTTTCATTACCTTTTCTTGAGAGGGAAGGATTGTTTGATAATATTGGTGTTGTGTGGATGAAATGCCAGAACTTACTCCAGGTAAGTTGCTTTCCTAAACTTTCACATACTTTGTCTTAGTTGATTCATGATGATTATTATTGTGGTTTTTAAGCTCTTTAAGAAATTTTTAAATGATGGCAAGGGGCTAAGTGTCAGCACTATGAAGCAATCCGCAATTGCAGCACGAGTTTGATCCCTAGCCAGGGAGTTAACCTAGATGGCACAGCAGACCTCTCCTGACTCACCTGCTGCTCCCCTCAGCAGTGTATTTCAGTCAGTCTGCCTGTTCTGCTCACCACTCTGTCTCTGGTGAATCCTCTCACCCCCCACACCTCTGGCCTACACCCCAACTCTTGTATGCTTAAATAAATAATTTTTTTTAAAAAAAAGAAAGAAATTTTTAAATGAGCAATGAGCCATGACTTCTTAATTTTTTTGAGAGAAGCCATACAGTGTGGATCAGCAGTATAAATTATGATTCTGGAATTTGAAATCTTGTTGCTAGGTTTTTTTAAGAAACTAATCAGATTTGAACCAAAGGCCTCTGATTCCATATCTGGTGTTTTCCTGAGAGACTGCAGTGTGAATGAAAACAAATACCTACCATGATGGCACTTTAAATATGGTGGAGAATTCAGCTGCTACACCAATAATTAAACAATGATGTTAAAGTAGAATCTCAGAATGTTATAAGGGCACATAACTGGCTGATCTACTTGAGCACTTGAAGTATTGTTTGAAAAAAATGAAGATTAAGGGGAGTCTGGCAAGATGACAGCAGGACGAAGACACTGGGCCTGCCCTCTCTATATACTCACAAGTAGCTGGCAGCAGAACAAAACCAGTAACCCTGAAGAAGAAATGGGTGACTTAAGTACATAACAGAATTGATGGTCTGAGCAAAGGGGTGGGAAAAACTTTAAGTGAACATTATATACAGTGACACTGAAGCAGTACAGCCCACAAGTGGGAGGGGTGTCTTCTGCATGGAACCCCCTACAGTTGCTGACAGAGGGGCACACATTAACAGCAGGGCCTTTGGAGACCTGGCACTGCATTAGATAAAAGGGTACATAGAGTTGTTGTCAAGGAGAGAGGGTACACTATTGGGAACTGTAGGAGCAGGGGTGTGGAGTCAAGATAACTGCCTTGAGCCAGAGGCTCCCAATATACAACAATTGGAGCCAAACTGTTGGGGAGAGCCAGGTCAGCTCACCTGTCACTTTAAAGAGGAGGCAGCTACTGGAAACCTGAGGTTGGGATCTTTAAGTACTTAAAGAAAAACATTTCAGCCTAGAATTCTTACCCTGAAAGATTACCATTCAATACAGAGACAGACTTAGGAATAGAATGTTCAAAGGATTCCAGGAGTTCTGTTTTAAGACAGAATGACTTGACTGTGCTTCAGTGTCTTCTTAAATAGAAGCCTGTAGAGGTCTGGCCTTCACTTTATTGTCAATTCTTACCATTTCTGTTGTCACCTATTCACTTATTAGCTTGGTTTTGATGAGTATTTGCGTGCTATTTCTTTTTCCATACTTTCCTTCTTATGCTAGACACAAAAGACCACTTATTGTGTGATTCCATTTATATGAAATCACCAGAATAGGTCCATCGATAGAGACAGAAAGCAGATCAGTGGTTGATGGGATGATGGGGGTGAGGGGAGGGAGCATAGGGGATGCTGCAGGCATAATAAATTGTTTAATGGGTATGGGGTTTCCTTTTGGGATGATGGGAAAGTTCTAGACCTGAGCTGGTGGTGATGGTTGAACAACACTGTGAATATACTTGATATCCCTAAATCATATATTTTGAAATTGTTAAAACTGTAAGTTTTATGTTGCATTTTACCATATTAAGAAAATATTCCTTTTACTTCTATGGTGGTATGGGGTAGGCAACTAGATTGTTGTTTACACAGAACAGCAATGTCTTTTACCGGAAAGTAGCATGATACAGAATCAGGAAACTTAGACTGTAGAACAACCTTTGTTATCAACTTACCACAAAGCTTTAGAAAACAATTATCACAATTTCTTTGGTCTTGGTTTTTCCCGTCTGTAAAAGGCAGGGTTTCAATGAGACAAAAATCTAAATGTCATCTCAGTCCTAAAATTCATTGATTGAAGTCACAAATGCTGATTTTGAATATATAGATTCTAACTATGTTTTCTTTTGTTCATGCTTCAATTTACAGCAATAAAATGAGTGTATGTTCCTAGATTTATAATAGCAATTATATTTCAAATTTGGCTATATTCAACACCAATAACCCATTTATAAATGTATACTATTTATATAAATCTTACAATATAACTTGTAACTAGGTAGTCAAAAAGTCCCCAAAGTAACCTGAAAATGTATTAGCATATTTGTAAGACGTATTTCCTTTTTTTATGCAAAGTTTTTTTGGTATTTAATATGTTAGGAATGTGAACTTTTAACTCGTCAAACTATTGTAACATATTTGAAAATTATAGTAATTTGATTAAAATGTTGCCTATAAGGCAAAAGGTTTAGTTAATAGAATCCATATGTAATTAAAATGCAGAACTAAATGTAATCAGACTCCAGTGACTAGTGCCTTCATATTGATAGTTTTACAATGGCCTCTGGGGTTGAAAGTTTAAATGTTATAGAATGCAACAACACTGCAGAAAACAACTTCAACTGGCAATTCAGCTGTGTTTAAGACATCAACACAGTTAACTTGATAAGATGTGAGTAACACATCCTAGATTTTTGTCGCTTTAGTAATATCATCAGTTGGCAGGTGGTAGAAGCACAGACCTATAATAATATCGGGTGGAGAACTCCACTCCACCACACTGTTACATAAGTGCCGCAGATGAAGGTTCCTGCCACGAGACAAGCCATGGCCTTCTTTTTCCTTTCTTTTTTTTTTTTTTTAAATAACAGAGTTGCTTAATTTGGGTGAATTTATTTGAATCATATGAAAGTTATAGACACAACACTGTGCACCAAGCCACAAAAAAAGTTTAAAAAAATTTTCCTGAAGTTAAAAAAATTATTTTCTCTGGACAGTTTTAAGAGTCGACATCCTGTGTTAGAGTTCTCTAATCATCACCAGCACAATTTACAATCAGAACACACAGAGAGCCAGTTTAGACCAGCTCATCTGTTGATCTTGGCAAAAACCCTTCATCTCACTGTGTGCAGCTGCCACTGGAGAGTTGGGGGACTCAGCAGAGAGCCAGAGCAGGGTGGGATGCAAGGCTGGTCAAGGCATGAACACGTAGGCCTGCTTCATTTCAACAGTTGTGTGTTGCTTTAAAAAAATAGTCTTTTTATTTTACTGCCCCCCCTCCCTTTTTAACCTGAAATTAAACGAGGACCTCTCATGAGCCACTGCGCTCCAGGCATAAGAAATTGTAATGTCTGGCTTCCAGAAACTGTCCCGTCAAAATGTGCTTCTGATTAGGTGGCTTAATTACAGCTGTGAAAACAATGTTGATTTAGGCCTCAAGATTCCAGGGCATGTCAGCCATTATTAGCTAACCTTGGACTGAATCCACCATTTTAAAACTCTGTACCACTAAAGTCACCCTGCTTGACAACTTTTTATTTAGGCAGAGAGGTTGCCAGAAGCAACACAATTTTATGCAAAATATTGTTCGATGAGCAATTTCAACTACAGTACCATTAGTGGTCATTAAGAAGATAGTTAACTTTGCACTCTATCAAGACAAGGAAGTTCTGTTTGTTAAAGCAGTAAGTTTTGAATAGTATTTTTAAAGGGTTGACTGACACAAGAATTAATTTTAATTCCTTTAATTCAGTTTTATTTCAAATCCAGCATGTTGGTTTAACCACCCAATTTTATTACACCTAAATTTTCCTGACAGTTTCATTTGCTGTTAGGAAATAAAATTGCAATTTTTTTTCAACATGGGAAATAATGGCTAGTTTTTAAAATGCTACGTTTGAAACTTCTCTTGCCTCAAGTTGGTTCAGACACAACCTCAGTTTACTTTTGGAAGGAAATGAACCTCATTAAATAGTTTTTAATATTTTAATATAGTGTTTTCTCATAGTAAGAAAGCTTATTAGGTTCATGTATTTACACCTGCAAGGGAAGTAAAAATCTTAATAATTAGATAGTTCCAATATTTCAGAATTTTCAGTACAATTGTCACTGATAACATAAATAATACAGCTATATATTTAAAGTAACTCCAGTTCCATTGCCTAAAATCCCCTTCCATGCTATGAGGGTTTTTTATTTGTCAATATTTTTATAAATGGACTTTAAATAGAACATAATACCAGAAAAGGAAGTGAGCAGCTGAACAACAAACACAGTCAGTCATAATTCTTAATAATTTGGGAAGAAACTTTTGCTTGAAAATGCATGATTTATGCCAAACCGAATACCCAAGAGAAAGCTAAATGATTTCTTTAAGATGAAATCTCCTACATCCTAGACATGAAATCTAACAAAGTGGGTGGTCAAGGCACATCTTTTTCTACTACTCAGACTCATTGAATGATAACTGACTCACTTCAAACCATGTATGGACAAAGAAACTTTTGTTCAAGTTGAATTAAGCATTAATGCATAGGTAATTACTTGTGAGGAATGAATGGGTGTGTAGTTGTGTTGATGATACAGTAATTGCGCCTTGAAAGAGAAAGTCGCCTTGAAAGAAAGTCGAAACTATTTAAAATAGTTTAAATCAGTAATCCCATAAATCTAAATAGTCTCAATAACCTCCCTTAATCATCAGATAGTGTAGAAACATTTTAAGTCTACATCTCTTCCATCTATTTAATTTAATCTTTCCATCAATCTTATGAAATATTATATATACATATATGTATGTATGTATATATGTATGTATACATGTATGTTTATATATGTATATATATGTATATACATGTGTGTGTGTATATATATATTTCCCCTTATGACAGTTGAAGCAGCTCAATTACTGAGAGGATAAGTAATTTGCCCAACACCATGTTGTTTGGACTCTAGACTGGAACCCCCATCTTTGTGTCCAAAGCTCATGCTCTCAACTAAAATGGAAATAAACATTATTCTCAGAAAATGGGTTCCAGGTTATCCAATAGTAGAGAAACAGTAAGAAGGACCAAGTTTATGTTGATTATCCCTTTAGAAGAGACAAGAGCATTTAAACTCGAATAAAAGTTTTAGTTTCTCTGTAAAAAAAAAGTGTTTTTTTTTCTTTCAGTAAAAAAATGACTGTGTAAAAGACTGACAAATTCACTAGGTCTGTGGTTAAGGTCTTATACCTAGAACAAAAGGATGTCCCTCTTTTCTTTGAAGTTGCTATATGCACAGAGAATTGAAAGTATGCATCCTTCCAAGTTATGCTGGTTTGAAGTGTGGGTATACGGCATTTTTTTCTTAAGATTCTATGTTAGCTGAGAAATTGGGAAGAAATAGCTGTCTTAGTTTCCCAGAACTTTGTCTTAGGGCATACTTTGATAGAATCTGAATTCAGCCTTTTCTTTTGGATATCCTTTTGTTCTCAATGTTTGCCTGACACCAGTTGGAAAGATACTCTTCCAGAATGTAAAAGGTCAACTAAGGTTACAGATTTATGTTTCTAGTCCCCACCATCTTATCTCTGATGAGTTCCAACTGAAATATGATTTTGGCTGAAAAATGTGCCATATCAACTGTGTAAAGTATAGACTACATCTAATTTTATCATGATAAAATGATTGTTTTGACATATTTTTTAAACAACATGGTGGTTTATGACTTAATTAAAATAGTTTATTAAGTAACATATTGGGCACTAAAGGATTCTTATGATTATAATTATTTATAACCTAACTAGTTTTGCCCTTTTGGGGAATAATTTATAACCATTGTTTTAGGTAGAAGATTTGAACCTAAGTGTATTTTTATATCTATATAATCTGCATCTTACTCTGTGTAGCTATAGGTATTTATTATCTGGGAATTTTATCATATTTTGCCTATGGAGTCATCTGTTTTAAATATCTTGATTCCTATACTTATATTTCCTGAATAATATTTATTTGAATATAAAATCCTCCAATTCTTTAAACTTTCCTAAGTGATTTTTGAAAAGCAGGTAAGAAACTAAGAAATTTGAGGTAAAATTAATTAAAATAATTCAACTTTTGTAACCACCTTATTTATGTTTTTAATGGAACTGATAACAAAAGACATCAGAAATATTGTAGTGATTTTTAGCAATATTCAAAAAAGTTTAAACTTGTCATAATTTCAATACTAAGAAAGCATGAAAAAGTATAGGGGCTAATCATTTATCAGAAGTAGCCATTTACTAAGTCTCATGGTCTTATTTTTTATGTTTTATCTGGATACCTTAGGGTGGGAGTGGGGAAAATCTAGAGACCAGATTTTTCACTCTTAATCCCTCTTTACAAGGCAGGGTAAATAAAATTTTATTTAACAAAAGAATTCTGCTGTTAAAAATTTGAAAGCCCCTTTTATATCAAGTAGACACCCAGAAATAGTGATCTATTAAGCAAGTAGTTATTAAAACATGTCATAAAATATAGATTACCATATTCAAGGCCCAAAAGAAAGAATAAGTAATGTGATAACTTCTGTATTTTGTAAAATCATTTTTACTTCATGACTACTTGAAAGCCTAAAACATTTTGTTGTTATTGTTTTTTTCAGTAAGTATTTTTGCTTTTCACTATGTACAAACATTTTTGGGTACTACTTGATTGCGGATACTAATTTTTATTATTAAATAAATAACTATTATAGCTTCTTTGGGGGACAGTAGTGACATACATAACTTTTTAAAGTACAAAGTTAACCTTACAAGAAATAATATCATATGTTAACATATATGTGACTGTCTAGATCTTATACTTGACTTTCATAAACTTAAAGACTTCAGAGTGCTATGCTTAAGCGTGCCTTTCCTATCCACAGGCTTTGATATACCTATAGATCTCAAAATGTTACCTAATTAAACTTCAAGTCTGTTACGGTCATAGTTCTTTCACAGTGACTAAAGGTAACTTACAAGGGAACAAGTACAATAGTAACTGACTTGACTCCTCCCTCACTAGGGACATTCATAGTAATCTCTCATTGGGAATAGGGTAGGACCCTTTGTACAAAGACAACCTTGCAGACTGAATTTGGGAATCAACACGAATATAAAAATTGGCTAATCTATCAAACATTTCACTATTTCCCCACAGCATCCCTTACAGCAGAAATCATATGCATTCACTACCTCTTCAGCGATACCTCTTCAGCATGTCTACTTATTATTTTTGAAGTATAGAGGAGTTGAAAGGATATGTTCTTAATCAGTATAATGGAAGGTAAATTGGACTAGGGAGTCAAGAATTAAGAACTTAATCCTGGCACTGCCATAGTAGTTGTATGATCTTGGGCAAATAACCTCTCTGGGAGTTTCTGCATTTGTAAAGGAGGAGGTTGGATCAGATGATCTCTAAGGTGCCTTCTAGCACTAAACAAACGTGATTTTTCACCCTCACTTTATTATTTCTGTCACAACCTGCTATGATACTTGGTAACCTACAGAGAGGTATGTGGGTACAGATTAAAGTCTATTTTTTCAGCGTTTTTTTTTTTTCACTTTAGTATTACCTCACCCATCTGGCAGGTTATCTCAGAGGATTAAGGCATCAGTGATAACATTTCTATTTTTGGAGTAATAAACATAGAAAATATTTAAGTATTTTCACCTTTGAAATGTAGTAAGTCCTGAATTCATAGACTGTTAGTATGTTGGTTAGTGGAGCTCACAGGTAGTACTCCTGATTCAATACTTGGTTAATTTATCACTGAGTTCAGCATATGGACACCACTGTAATTTTAATCATTTTTATAGTTTAATTGGTTTTGACACTTATGAATCTTTCATTTGCCACCATAATGTTTCATTGAGTAGATAGGAAACAAACAACACTGATATTGAGATATAATAGTAATAAGAATTTTTTTAAAAAAAGGATGGTGTGCACAAAAATCAACTCAAAATGGACAAAAGAACTGGACATAAGACCTGAAACCGTAAAATATATAGAAGAAAATGTAGGTAAAACACTATAAGACATACATCTCAAAAACATATTTAAAGACTCATTACCCAAAGCAAAGAAAGTCAAGGAAAAGATAAACACCTGGGATTACATCAAACTGAAAAGCTTCTGTAAGCAAAAGAGACATTAACCATAAAGCAAAGAGATACCCCACTGATTGGGAAAAAAATCTTCGCACTCCATATAACTGATAAGGGACTGATCACAAAGATATACAAAGAACTCTCACAACTCAACAAAAACAAAGTAAACAATCCAGTCAAGAAATGGGCAGAAGAACTGAAAAGACATTTCTCCAAAGAGGAAATGCAAATGGTCAACAGGCATATGAAAAAATGTTCAACATCCCTTATAATCAGGGAAATGCAAATCAAAACTACATTGAGATACCACCTTACACCAGTAAGAATGGCACATATCAAAAAAGCAACAACATATTTTGGCAAGGATGTGGTGAAAAAGGAACTCTCCTTAATTGCTGGTGGGAGTGCAAACTGGTCCAGCCACTCTGGGAAGGTGTCTGGAGATTCCTCAGTCTACTAAATGACTATATGACCGGCAATTCCACTCCTAGAAATCTACCCAAAGGACACAAAAACATTGATTTGAAAGAACATCTGTACACCTATGTTTTGCAGCACTATTTACAGTAGGTAAAAACTGGAAACAACCCAAATGCCCCAAAATGGATGACTGGATCAAGAAGATGTGGTACATATTCACCATGGAATATTACTCAGCAATCAAAAAAGATAAACTCAAGCCATTCACAGCAACGTGGATGGAACTAGAAAGCATTATGCTCAGCGAAATAAGCCAGAAGGAAAAAGAAAAATGTCAGTTGGTTTCACTTATAGAAGGAATAAAAGGAAACCAAATAAGACATCAGTGTAAAAATAATAATAACAGCACATAGCACAACAAAGCAAAAACAGACAATTATAAACCAGAGACATCCTGCAGGGGAGGAGGAAGGAGAGGGATCGGAGGGAGGGAGGGAGGAACACAGGGGACTGAGGCGATGGTGCACCAGGCATTGGTGAAGGAAACTCTATGGGAACTATATCTGAGGGGGTGGAGGGAAGCAAATATTGTTTAAAAATGAACAATGATGTAAAAAATTTAAAAAAATTAAAAAATAAAGATATTACTAAGGGAAAAGTAAAAAAAAAGGATAGTTAGGAAAATTTATTTTGGGTGATTTTCAGTATATCCATTTAAGTTTCATTCATATGATCAAAATTGTTATACTAGCACTTTGATATCTTTAGTGTTTCAAATCTAGTATTAAAAGAGGAAATTTTATTCAAATAAGCCATTTAATTTTTAAACATCAAGATTTATAGTGCATAGTTTCAAAGATAAACTGGACAGTAAACCTCAGCCTGAAACTTTCTCGTTCAACAAGTCTTTAGAAACAAAATTCACAAGTATTATATAAAATGAGTCAATTCATTTTAAGCACAAAATGCAAAAGCCTAATATAAGGTTACCAGTTATAGCATTTGTAGGGTTATCCATCTATTAGTTTAGTTTAGCTAAATTAATTAACTTAGATTAGTAAAAATTAGTACCAGTCTTTCTCCCTCTCACAAGCCTTTATATGTCCTGATTCTTTACTTAGTTAATCCCTGCCAGGTTTCAAATCCAAAATCTCTCCAAATGCTTTTTACTATAACATTTATCGTATGATAAATGATAACATGTGATATCATACATTTATCATACCATGCTGGAAAAAAGTTCCATGTGAAAAGGAGCTTGTTCTATTTGTAGATATTAGCACAATACCTGAGATAGTCAGAACAGTTTGCTCAAAGTTTGATTGCAAATTCCCAATTATGCGGCCCAAATTAAAGTTCACCATCCTGTTTAGAAGGTCAGTTATCAAAAAACTAAGCTTATGCTTATGCCTGTGATTGATATATTGTCTCTGTGGTTTTAGAATTTCTGTATTATAAAGGATGTCTGTAATGTCAGGCTATTATTAAAAATGTCATTTCTGTCGTCACTCCACCCCATTTATTAAGGGAATGGTAACAGGAAAGGAAAGAAATTTTTACTATGTGGATGTATTTGAATTATTAACCTGAGATCAGGGGTTGTTTCTTTGTGTATCTCTTATTCAATATCTAGCATACTATTGGAGTTTAATAAATACATCATAATGGTGATGGTGAGGAATATAGTAGTAGACCATCTGTAACCCTTGAAAATAATACAAAGAATGGAAGAACTATTCATTTAAGTTCTAAATTCAAGTAAAAATGCTTTGGGATATATTTTTGAGTTCAAAAGAAATCCTAATTTCTGCAATTAATAACCCTCACGTGTTGACATTTCTTATCCCTAAGGGAGAAAAGAAAAACAATTTATTTTTCTTTACCATAAAAAATTTAGAGAAAGATAAAGGGTATTCTGGAAATTTAGAACTGTGATTAAGAGCATCTACATTAATTAATAGCAACATAGATTAGTAATTAAAAATTAAAAAAGGAAACAAAGATGTTTCTGAGTCTGATAATAGGAATGTTGGACCACCTGAGAATAGCGTGAACCTGAACTTGGGCTGCTGAATCCAAACCAAACGAGTAAGGAGACAGATTCTGAGTTAAACTAATGGCTGTCTTGTCAACTCTATTTGATGTTAGTTTTCTCTTTGAAGATTTCCTGCAAGTTCATGGCAACATAATGATTCTATACCACATATGCTTCTTGGCATTGTTAACAGCTTAGTCACTATTGTCATTCATGCATTTAATTCAGTGCCTCTCGAACTGGCATGATGGCAGTTGGGCAGTTTCATCAGTTAAGGATGAGAAGAGCAGATATCTTTAAATAAGACCAGTGCCAGAAACACTTACTAATTCAGAACTTCTATAAAAACTTGCACTTGCTTTTATTTCTGTAATTGGTGAGAGCATGCACTACATGTTCTTAAAAATTAGCAAGCTCATTGACGTAAAGTCATAAAATAACTATGCATTTAAGTTCAGGATTTATTTGAATAAATAAATAAATCCTGGCTAAAAAAAACATGTATTTATTGGGGGATCATATAGTAGAGTACAAGTATAGTTTCTAAATTATTTATGATGGAATTTATTATGCTTTGGGCTTATAAATTTATTTTCAAGTTATCAGACTATCCTGTTCCCAGTCTAGTACCTTCAGAGGTTCCAGTCTAGTCCAGGATATTATTGAGGAGATCTTGGGAGTATTAATAAATTCTCTTCTTTAGATTCTCAGCAATTTAGGAAAAGATAAAAACAGGTCCCAAGAATCAGCATCTTCTGATATATGCCAGATCAGTGCTACTTGTTTAGACCAGACAGGTATATCTGGAATTAGATCAAGATCAAGGCCTAAAGACCTGTGCACATTTTTTATTTCGCTAAACTTGAAGTCTGGAAGTGAGGTATTTTATTTAATTATCCTTACAGCCTTACTACCCATATTGTGCCTAACATATTAGCAAGTGTCCAACAAAAGCTTGTTGATTCAATCAATGAATCTGTTTCCTTTTGAAGAGTTCTGAAATGTTTTAGAGCTTTTTCATTTCCTATCTCTTATGCAAAAACGATAGTTGTATCTGCACAAGAATTGAATACAAAAAAAAGACATAATGAAGAAGTTGCTGATTTGTTGGAACTTGTAATGTAGCTGGTGAGTCAGGACAGACTCACATAAAGCAATAAGGTGATAAATACAGAGTTTAAAAGGATATATTTATTTGAATTAGGTGGTTAGGGATTATTTTTGAGAAGTTGTATTTGAGTTTGATTTTGAAGGAATGGGTGGGTGTGAACAAGGCATTCCAAGCAGGAAGTACTACTAACTGAGCAGAAACAGGATACCCCTGGCTTAGACACACTCAAGGTCAATTTATGAGTTGCCTTTTTTCCCCAGCGATGATAATTTTGTTGGTTTCTGTAATTCTTTACAAGCTAGGTGAAAGAAAGGGAGGGGGAAGGAGGAAAGATTGGCTAACATTTATCTAGTACTTTCTATGTGTGAGATAACATTCTCAGAACCCAATATGTGTTAACTTATTTAATACTTACAGCACCCCTACGGGTATATATTATTTTTCAGTACTATCATGATCTCCATATTGTATGACTTACCAGGTGGTGGAAACAAAGATTTGAATACAGGCAGTCCTGCTCAGGAGCCCATTCATAGTGCCTGGGCATGTGGGCTCTGGAGTGGGATTATTTACATCCTGACTTCAGCTCTTGCTAACCACGTGATCCTAGTTCTATTAACAGCCTCTTCCCGAATATTTCCATGTCCTCATATGTAAAAATGAGGATAATTATAGTTCTCTTCTGTAGGTTTGTATAAATACTAAGTGAGAGGATACCTATTAAATCTTAATAAAATGGGTAGTGTCCTAATTGCCCAACAATTAGTCAAATTCTACCTTTTCCTTATACTTCTGTTAAGAAGTGAACAGTATTCAAAACAACAAATATGCATTTTATGTAGAGATAATTTCTTAAACTTGGAGGCATGTAACAAAAGCGCCAATTTTGTGAACACCTGACCCCCCAAAACATTAGTCTTCTCACACTCATAAAAAACAGGAAGGTATTGTTAAACTCTACTTCACCTGGCTTAAGATACTGATAAATCTCTGCTAGGAGTGGTCCGTGGTGAGAGATAAGAATCCCTCATTCCTGTAATTAGATTTTCAATTTTGGTTTCTGATTAGAAACTTGGAACTGCATTTGTATCTCAGTAATAAAGTCCTAGCATAAAGTAACTTTATTTGTAGCCTCTTCGTCACAGAGCTTTACAGGTGTAGATTTCCAAAGGTAGTAGTAAGTAGAGTTTGTATGACTTTTTCTTTATGTAACATTGCCTTTTTTCGTAAGTTTCAGATTTTAGAGTGCACCTAAATAAAAGACTGATTCCATGCTTAAGTTTGAATATATTAAGACAGGAGAGAAAATGTCTAAATGATTCTGATAATTTTTCATAATAAGTATACAATTTTTTATTTCTTAGCCAAACATTTTCAAATACGTGTTTCATTTGCAAGGAAATGGCATGACAACGTTTTTCAGAACATTTATTGAGTTTATTTTAAAAAGTGCATTTTTATGGCCATAAGCTGAATTTCATATTCTTGAATTGTGCCTAGCTCTTTCTGCCTTTTTTTGTCAAGTGCTCTTTTTCTATGCCAGGTCATCTTTATATAATACTATTATTAGTGGCATAGTGTGAGAACTAACTGTAAATTGATTCCTAGTCGATGTTAAATTTGATAATCTAAAAACCAAATCTTCCTCTTAGAGGGACCTAAAGAACTGATTTGAAATTTAACTTTAGTCATCTAGAGATCTGTTTTTGCGCAGCTTATTATATTTCCTCGATTCCTGTCCAATTCAATATATGGAATGACTAAATTGTAGTCATACAAGTTCTGAGCACACAGGCAAGAAGGAAAGTACTTAAACATCTTGCTGTGTGTGAGCAGTTCGAGGGCAGGCAGACACCATGCACCTTGACCACCTATTATGAAGCTTTTTGCTGCCGTGTCAAGTGAAAGCGAGTTAATTGGGTGAAGCTGTGGAGCATGTTAGGGGCCTGGTAAAGGGTTGCTGTCTGACAGCTGAATGTCAGCAAAAGCCAGTCAAGTGTAGCTGACAGACAGAGACCTGTCACAAAGTTCCTGCAGACTGGAGCACAGTTAGGAAGCTGAAATATGGTTCCGTCTCACTTTCTCCCTCATTGAATCCAAGCACCTTAAAAGATTTTACACTGTATGTGTCAACTCTTGTTCGTGAAGCTGTTTCCCCCAACTGTCCTGCATTCAAATGATTGAACAAAAGATGCTAATGTTTAGCAAAGTGAATGTAAATCCCCCGTTTTCCCCTTTCTGCCCAAGCAGATAGACATTCAACTCAAAGGAAACTTTGAAGGTTTACATCAAACAATTAGATTGCCTCCAAATTTAGCTTCTGATAGAATCTTTTACTCAAGAGAAATAAAAATTGAAAATCAAAGCAGTAGAATAAGCAAAGCATTTTTCTGTGATATAGAATATGAAGCTTAAGGGAGCCAGGACACTTGCCAAGGTAACTTCCTCTTGTCTTGTCACAGGCTTCCTTCCTTTTTGCAGAGAGGCCTAAAATCAAATGCCATAATCAGACTTACCCAGGAGGTCAAGATAGATAAACAGAAAGGAAGGTGAGGTCTCTTTTGAAACTTTCGTTTCTTTAGAAATTGGAAATTGAAGGAAGTTAGAATTAAAGAAAATGAAAATTAAATGCATTAATAAACCTACTTTCAAAAAGAGAAACTGAATATCATAATCTGCCCTACTTATTGGCTTTCTTTGGAATATGGATTAGAATAGCCCATTCAACAATTGCAAACATACAGAGTATCAGCTATGTAGAAAGTTCCAGCCACTAGCGAAGCCCCTGGAAATACATAAACAAGCAAAAGAGCCTGTGCTTTCAAGGAATGGACATGCTAAGTCAGCACTTACAGTGATGATGAAAATGTGTCTTTTGAGCACTTGGAGTATGACCAGTGTGATTGAGCAACTGAATTTTAATTCTAAATTTAATTTTATAGTAAATTTTGAAATGAAATAACTACCTATGACTAATGGTTTTTGTATTGAATCACAGAGTTAAAGCGAATGAACTGTAATACTTTGCTATAAAAACAATGGCTGTGGCATATTAATACCACAGAGAAGGGACATTTAACCCAAATGTGAAGTGACAGAGAAAGTTTGGGGATAAGATGATAAATGAGTTTTGAAAAACTGTAAATCCTGTGCAAACATGACAACGAAGCCTCCTTTCAAATGAAAAGAGCTACATTGAGGAGAGATTCTGAAACAGGAGGAAGCAGAGCATACTTCAGGGGCAGCTTGTGGGTTGGTTAGAGCATACTTCAGGGTCAGCTTTGGGGAGCAAAGATGGTAGTTTATAGGAAATTGCATTAATGCAGTGATAGCCTCTGAATACACTGCCAGGCAAGTTATCCCAGAGGTCACTCAACAGAAGACCTCACAGGACAGATGAGAATACCCAAATCACATAGTTTCTCAGATCAGTTCAAAACATAATTAGCAGCAGAAAGTAGGGAGCCAGCTGGGGAAGGACCCTATTATGCAACTCCTTGGTTATGTTTTGTTCATATGTCTTGTCTCTCTGCTGCACTAGCCTTCTCCAGGGTGGAGGTTTGATGAAGGGGGATTGGGGAGCCGATCGTGCCTTGGGCCATTTTCCTACAGTTGCCTTTAAGGAGAGATAAGGACAAATACTCCTTGCCAACTGTGATTAGTTGCCCTTAATCGGCTGAACAGCTTTGGGCTTCACCTGCAGTTCTTGGGCCAGCACAAGCACGACAGGAACCTAGAGCTGGTATATTTTTACCCAATAATGTGATCTTTCCACCCCTTTTAATCTGTAAGTAACCTGTCTTACAGGCTACTAACTTCTTTCTGTTCTTAGCATATATCAATAGAGTCTTACAGATTACTGACTGGTTCATTCTTTATGCTTAAAATGTCTTATGAATTTTGTCTATCCTGTGTTTTCTTGTCTCCGATAGCAAATTTGAATATTCTCAAATAATAACCAAATATATACTAAAGAAGAGCTAAGGTAGAAAATAGAAATCAATCTGAAGGGATGACTTATTAACAAAAATTAAGAGTGCTTTTAGGCTAGAGAAAGTGATGAGACACAATTGATCAAATGATGATAAACAACTTTGAACCCTTGTCTAAATCATTACCTCTTGGATACCTTATTGTGAGATTAAACTGCATTTTAAACATGTCCAGCCCCTTTTGAAAAATTGGTGTGCAGGCTTGGAGGGAGTTAATTGAACAAGTGCTTTGGTGATGATTGAAAAGGACTAGTGAAGGTTTTGTGGGTAGGTACCCAGCAGAGGAGGTAAGAAGCAAAGAGAACTCCTTGGAACTTCTCCAGGCAGGCTAGGGACTGGCATCTGGCTCTTAATAAAAGGCCCTACAGGTAGAAGCTAAAGGAAATGTTTTATGACAGACACTGTGAGAGAATGGCTCCATTCAGAGTCGCCACAGTTTCCAGGTGACAGTGGGAAGGATAGGCATATGGCCAATTCTGTGTAGTCATCACCTCTAGATGCAGTGAGCCTTCTAGCAGTTCAGAGGCAGGATCTGGTGGAGGGATTGCTGACACCCAGAAGTTCTTGACATGGCTGGTACAGAAGGACTCGAGATCTGATGTGGTCAGGGAAAAACCAGGGAAATGTGGCTTCTTAATTGGGGCATCGTCTACATCCACAGAACAGTAGGGCTGGCAAACACTCACAGCCATTGAACATCAAAATGTAAAGCTAAGACAGAAGCGACTGTGTGATTGCATAATATCCTGGCAAAGCATAATTCAAAGAGAACTAGCTCTGGATGCAGATAAGTTAAGGAGAGTATGAGCTCCCCAAGAGCAGAGAATTTGTGTGTGTAATTCACTGCTGAATCCCAGTACCTAGAACACACTTTATCATATTATATTCCATAAATATCTGTTGCAATATTAATAAAAAGAGGTGTTTTAGGATACTAATGGTGGGTATGGATTTAAACATGCTGTGTGGTCAAGAAAAAGACAAAACTTGCAAGCTGAACATAGATCTGAGGCATTTAGCAAGGGAAAGGAGTTGGGGGGTCAGAACAAGGGAGGGAAGAGCACAAGGGACTATGGTGATGTTTCATGGGTGGTATGGTAGTGGCAGAACTATGGGGGCGATACCTAAGGGGAGACATCAACTACTGTACAAAAATGAACAATGATGTAAGAAAAGAAATTTAAATAAATAAATAAATAAATATGCTGTATGCAACGGGGAAATTTTCTCATATGGAATTGATAATGCAGCAAATAGATTCCTGAAATGTCATCTATCAGTACACTATTTTGGAATTTTGTTGTTGCTGTGCTATTCTCTCAGTTCTATAGGATGTTTCCCTAGAGATGGGTTTGGTTTGAGACTGCTGGAAATGGCCTGATTTAATCATAAGTAACATTCCTGCCTATCACGTAAAGGAAATGTCATTGCCAGCTAAGTGATTTGTTTTGGAACACACTCCCCAGTGCTGCTTGTGATTTGAAGGCATTCCCCAGATGTGATTCCCAAATCACATGATTTGTCTTCCATCTGAATTGCCCCTCTCTCTCTGAGAAATAGAACCACATTGTTTTTGTTTTTGTGTGTGTGGGGGGGACCCTCGCCTGCAGCCAGGGAACGAACTGGCACTGCAGAGGCTGTGGGCGGCCTCGCAACCCAGCGCTCAACCACTGCACCACCAGGGGAGGCTTAGAACCACATTTTTTTTTGTGTGTGTTAATTTTTATTTAATTTTTTTGAGATGTATACATTTTATTTATTTATTTTTACATTTTATTTAAATTTTATTTTTTATATTCCCCATACAATTACAACCCCGTTATTTTGATCCCAAGCCCTCCTTTCCCTGCCCCCCACCCCCCATAGAGTGTCTCTGGTTCATAGTTGTTTGTTGATTTTGATATTTTCTTTCTTATAGTTGTTCTTTTTCCTGGTCCCTTATTTAAGTTTTCTAGATTCCTGCTATGAGTGAGACCATCCAGCATTTTTCTTTTTCATTTTGGCTTATTTTCTGAGCATGATCCCTTCGCCGCCATCCATGTTGCTGCAAATTGCATGTGTTTATCTTTTTTGAATGCTGAGTAATATTCCATGGTATATATGTACCACATCTTCTTGATCCAGTCATCTATTTTTGGGCAATTGGGCTGTTTCCAAAGCTTAGCTATTGTAAACAGTGCTGCTATAAACATAGGGGTGCAGGTGCTCTTTGGAATTGATGTTTCTGTGTCCTTTGGGTAAATACCTAGGAGTGGAATTGCTGGATCATATGGAAGCTCTATGTTTAGTAGGTCCAGAAATCTCCACACAGCTCTCCATAGTGGTTGGACTAGTTTGCACTCCCACCAATAGTGCAGGAGAGTTCCTTTTTTCTCCACAACCTCGCCAATATTTGTTGTTGCTAGTTTTTTTAATATGTGCCATTCTCACTGGTGTAAGATGGAGCCACATTGTTTTAATGGAAGATAACCAGCCTTTCCAGAAATGCCCAGCTGAGGTGCAGGCCAAAGGGTCAGAGAGCTGGGGAGCCTAGACTTATGCTGTAGGTGGTCAGTAAAAGAATTAAAGACAGTTTGCAGCATCCTGTGAATAACTGGTAGGGATTTTAGGTGCAATATAATGAAATAATGAGGGAACATAAATGAAAATGGCCTTGGAAGGGAGAGGCATGGAGAATGGGTTTCAAATTATAAAATAATAATGTATTGCTAATTTTGTTACAGTATATGACTGGCAGATACTTACAATGTTGTAAGGTATAAGAAAGTCTTTTTCAAATAACTTAAATTTTGGATGGTTCTTTTCTTCTGCTTCTCTTTACCTGGGTCAGTGGTTAGTAATTCCACCCGGAGAAAAACATGCTACTTAAAGGTAAACGTTTATAGCTTCCAGATTATTACTAAATTTTCCATGTTGAATAAAAAAGGTTTATAACTTTAAAAAAAGGTCCTTCAGTAATGAAAAAAAGTGGTCAGCAAACTTTTGCCTAACAGTTTCCAGGGAGAATGTGTGACATGTACGTTTTGATCACAGAAGTTGTAATTTGGCAGCAGGAAGTCCTATTCAGAGTAAAATGAATGCACATAAGTTGTAATTAATCACTCTATGAAAATTGTATTTGTGTAGAGTAGAGGTACAAGCTACTCTGTAGATTATTTTTGCATTAACTCAATGTCATATTGTAGATATGATAACTGAAAATGTTTCAGATAACTGAAAATGTTGAAATAAAGTGTTCCCAGATAATTAAAATCTTTTCAGAACGTGCAAAACACTATGTAAAAGACCTCAACCCACACACTCTGAGACCTTTAACTAATTACATTTTCACTGTGACCACATTTCAGAAGCATAATTTTACTAAAACATGGGATTAAGTATATATAAAATTCATTTTTAATAAAGTATTAGTTATAAAAATAAAGCATGCTGTGGTAGATAATTTGGAAAACACAGAAGTTTAGAAGAATGCCAACAATTACAATACCTTAAAACAAGATGTATCATATGTAATTTTGTTCTGTGTTTTTTCACTTAGTCTAGCAAAGTAAGGCCTGTGAGCCAAGTCCACCTGCCACCTGTTTTTGTAGAGCCTGTGAGCAAAGAAATGGTTTTACATTTTGAAATGGTGAAAAAGAAAAAAAAATTTTATGATGTGAAAATTATGTGAAGTTCAAATTTCAGTGTTCAAAAGTAAAGTTTTATTGGAACACAGTGATAAGTAATCATTCACATGTTGTCTACGGCTGCTTTTATGCCGCAACAGCAGGACTTAGTAATTACAACAGAGGACATATAGCCTATGAAGCATAAAGTATTTATTATCTGACCCTTTATAGAAAAAGTTTTCTTTCAGTCTAGCCTAAATATTTGATATCCAAAGTTTATAACTATAAATTTTATAGCTCCACAATATTCCAGCAAGTAAGTGGTTATAGCTTACTTAATCATACTTCTGTTGTTGAATATGGAATTATTTTCCATTTTTGTCTCTTACTATTACAAGGAACCTAGTCATAAATGGAATTGTTGGATCAAATAATGTTATTCATTGAAGACAATTGCCAAATTAGAGGCCAAATGGTTCTATCAGTTTATTCAGTCACAGTTTATGAATGCCTATTTCATAATTCCTTCACCAACACTTAGTATTATAGTTTTAAAAATTCTGTTTTGATATGCAATAAATGCCTTTGTGATTACTATTAGAAGTAATTTTACCATTTTTTCCCCTTCTTACTGGTTAATCAGCTATATTTTGACTTTCGTGAACTCTCATTTTTTATAACTTTTGTTCATGATTCAAGAGGTTTTAAGCATTAAAAAACTATGGGAAAAAATTTTGAATTTTCAAAATTTTTCCTCTTAACTCACACTCCAATTCAGTGCCTTTTCCCAACGATAATTAGCAGTTTCTTGTGATTTCATTTATTTATGCACATAATCGTTATTTTTAAAATATAAACCAGAGCTTCCCCTTGTGGTGCAGCAGTTGAGCACTGGGCTGTGAAGCTGCCTGCAACCTCTGCAGCGCTGGTTCAATCCCTGGCCACTGGCGAGAGTCCCACATGGCACGCAGACCTCTCCTGCTGCACCCGCTGCTCCCCCCAGTAGTGTATTTCGTCAGTCTGCCTGTTCTGTTCCCCGCTCTGGCTCTGGTGAATTCTCTCACCCTCCTGCGCATCTGATTGCACCCAATGCTTGTATAAACAAATAAATGAATCTTTAAAAAAAATAAACCAAATACTGTACAGAAATGAATGATGAAAAAAAGATAAATTTAATTAAAAAAATTAAACTCTTAACTTGATTCCCTCACCCTATTGTGTGTCTGATGTTTCTGACCTCAGTGGATGATATCATGAGTGACCCAAAAATCACATGCTTTTGTTTTGAAATAAACTTCTTTCCTCCCCATGCCCTGTAATATATGGATGTGTGTATATATATGTATGTGTGTGTATTTTATATATATGTATGTATTTATATATATGTATTTTATATATGTGTATTTTATATATGTATGTATGTGTATATATATTATATATATAAAATACACACACATATAAAGAAAAAGAAAACATTTTATGATATGAAAATCATGTGAAATTCAAATTTCACATACTATATATGCACATATATATGTACGAATATATACATAAACATATATGGTCTCTCATATACACACACACAGTCTTAAACTTTTTTTCACTTGAGCATATTTCTATTTCTAT
Organism: Talpa europaea; assembly: GCF_964194135.1. Taxonomy (NCBI): domain Eukaryota; kingdom Metazoa; phylum Chordata; class Mammalia; order Eulipotyphla; family Talpidae; genus Talpa; species Talpa europaea. The sequence goes on along the minus strand of NC_140074.1, from coordinate 24,703,310 downwards.
ATCAGTACTGACATATTTATCTCATTTAAAAAGTTGTATTCTATAGTTGTGATCTTCTTAAAGAGTACTTGTTGAAGGAAACTTAAGTTTCATAAAAATACTATCTTTTTCTGTTAAAAATGCTGAATGAACACATCTGTATTCTTATCTTTGTGATCTTTTTTGAGTGCGGCCATAGAAGATATGCCTAGCAATGGAACTGCTGAATCCAAGGGTAGATGTATTCAAGACTTTGTCTTTCAGAAAAGCTACACCAGCTTGCGTAGCTGCCTATGATGTGGTGTGAGCTTGCTTACTTCCCTGCCTTCTTGGCAGTGGGTATCATCAAGTATCTGAAGTTTTGCCCATCTTGTAGGCGAAAAGTAAGCTTTCATTATAATATTTTGTGTTGCATTTCTTTGATTGTGAATCAAAGAATGTGTATTGGTTATTGCATGTCTCCAGCCCCACCAAGCCGCCTCTGAGGCAGAAGTGATTTTAGGAAGGGTCTTCAAATATAAGTGGTGCCACCTTCTTTGCTCTGTATCCTCCTTCTTCTAGCTAGAATGCAGACATACTAGCTGCCACATGAGCAACCATTTTGGACTGTGAGGTAATAGCTACATATTGAGATTGTGGAGCCCAAGATAGGAGCAGCCTGGATTTCTAATAGTGTCAGATAGATGTCAGAAAGAAACTTCTATCTTATTGAAGAAAATGACATTTCGAGCTTTTGTTACAGCTGAACCCAATCTTAATAAATACACTGCATTTAACTCATTTTCTAAATAGATTCTTCTTTTTCTTGATTCATACATGTCTTTTGTATATTAAACAAGTTAGCCCATCAGACATGCTATACATCTTTTAATCAGCTTGTCATTTCAGTTTTTAACTGCATTTCTGTATAGTGTGCTTTTTACTTAATTTTTTAAACCTTTTTATATATTTGAGGTCTGTATATATTTACATTTCAAGTTTTATCCCCTTATTTTGGGAATATATATTTCTAAGACATAGGGGGAAAACACCTTCTTGCAATTTCTGCCCATTTCTGGTATTCTCTACCATCAGGTATGTCAGGATTGCCAAGAGAGGAGAATACTAGGAGCACAGGGCTGTGAAGGAAAATAGTAGGAAAAAAAAGAACAAAAGCCATCATGTCAAGAAATCTAAACATCCAAGAGAAAAAAATGGGGATTGTTATTTTGTCAGGCACAACATTTTAAAGTAATTTAAAATTAAACTTTAAAAGATTCTAGTGCATTTCAAACTTTAATGCAGAATTTTATGTCTGATATAGCAACAGATCAGCTCCTTTGGTGAAAGGGCTAGAACTTTTATATAAATGCCATAAAACCTCTTACTCCAGTACTAAATTAAATATACCAGTACTCCAGTACCAGTATTTAAATGTTGCCTATAAGAAGGCTCCTGGAGGAGCCAGAGGTGAGCTGGGAAGTTTGCCCATGCCAGGCCCCTTCAGGCCAGCAGTCCAAACCCAGAGGGTGAGCGGGCACCCACGGCCGGGGCAGACTGGGTGCGTGGAAGAGTATGCCAGTCTCCAAAGCGCCATTTTAGAACAGGGACCTTTCTTCAATAAGGACTGCTTGAATCTGGCAGAAGGCTCCCCGTGGAGCCAGAGGGAGAACTTTCCCTGCATAGTCAGAGGTGAACTGAAGGCTCCCACAAGCCCGGTCCCACCTGGCAGGAAGTCGGAGCCCAAAGGAGGATCCAGAGATTTGGAACCTAGAGTGCAATCCAGCTGCCCCACCTACAGGGAAGTCTGTGGGACTTCAAGATGCACATTTGTAAGTAAACACAGAAGGAGGAGAGATTCTGTGACATAGCATACAAAAGTACCACTGCCTCCCTAGACTTCTGGCATAACAGTTTTTGACTCATTTAGATTGCCAGTTTCTGAAACTCCCGAAAGGACACACCAAAAAGATGCCAGCCAGTACCAGCAGCACAGTGTCCCAACGCATAAGGTTAATTAGAAGACAGGCAGCAGGGAAAAGAAAAACTACAAGCAAAGTAGCAATGCCTCAGAAAAAAGACACACCACAAAAAAAAAAAAAAAAAAAAATCACCCACCAGCTTACAACTATGGTGACTTGGAAGAACTTCTGAGCCTTCCAGAAAAAAGAATTAAAAATTGCCATGATGAAAAAACTGATGGAGGTCATTAAGGAAAACAACTCTCAGAAGACTGAAATTGAGTACTTAAAGAGGGAAGTAAAAGAAATGCAAGAGATCAAAGAATTAATTGAGGCGCTAAAGAACTCTGGGAAAAGCAATGAAAGCAGAATAGATGAAATGGAAGAACAAATAAGTACTCTTGAAGACACAGAAAAGAAAAGAACCAAAACAGAAAAGGAAAGAGAAGTATGAAGGAAAAAGACCAAAGAAAGACTTCGGGAACTGTCTGACTCCATGAGGAAAGGAAATATAAGAGCTATAGAAATCCCAGAAGGAGAGGAGAGAGATGTAGGAACAGAGAAAATATTCAAGGAAATAATTGAAGAGAACTTCCCAAACGTGAAGAAGGAGCTGAAAATTGATATACAAGAAGCAAGAAGAACACCAAACTTCCATGACGAAAGGAAAAACACAGCAAGACACATAATAGTAAAGCTCTCAAGAATCCAAGACAAGGGAAAAATAATGAAGTTGACAAGAGGGAAGAAACATAACATTCAAAGGAAAACCAATCAGACAGACATCAGACTTTTCCAAAGAAACTCTACAGGCAAGGAGAGAGTGGAGGGACATAGTCAACAGACTCCAAGAAAACAGATGCCAACCAAGAATACTCTATCCCACAAAGCTCTCCTTCCTCTATGAAGAAAGAATAAGGACCTTCCCAGACAAACAGAAACTCTGGAATTTCATTACGACTAAACCCCCACTCCAAAAAATACTACAAGGAGTCCTAAAGCCAGAACCTCAGAGGGACAAATAACAACGAAAGAAGGCCCCCCCCAAAAAAAGTTATTAAAGAATAATAAAATCAAAGGAAAGACAAACACAATGGCAAATACAGATGCTAACATATCAATATTAACTCTAAATATAAATGGACTAAACTCTTCAATAAAAAGACACAGAGTCGCAGGCTGGATTAAGAAACAAAACCCAACCTTTTGCTGTCTCCAGGAAACCCATTTAGCTACAAAAGATAAAAATAGACTCAAAGTTAAAGGATGGAAAACAATCCTACAAGCAAATGGACCAAAAATAGAAAGCAGGAACAGCTATACTTCTATCAGATAAAACAGATTTCAAACTCAAAAAGGTAAAAAGAGACCCCAGTGGTCACTACATTATGATCAAGGGGACAATACTTCAAGAAGAAATAACACTCATTAACATATACTCACCAAACGAAGGTGCACCAAAATATATCAGACAACTATTGTCATCTCTGAAAACAGACATCAGAGAAAACACATACATAGTGGGAGACTTCAACAGACCATTATCAACAATGGATAGATCAACGAGACAAAAAGTAAAGACACTAAAGCTCTAAATAAGGCTCTAGAGTGCTTGGGCTTAACAGACATCTATAGAACACTAAACACAAAAAAATCTGAGTACACATTTTTCTCAAGTGCACGCGGATCATTTTCAAGGATCGATCACATACTGGGACCCGAGACAAACATCAACAGATTCACCAAGATTGAAATCATACCAACCATCTTTTCTGACCATGAAGGCATCAAACTAGAAATAAACCATTAAAAGAAGGCAAGGAAATCTCCTACCTCATGGAGATTGAAAACCACACTACTGGAAGACCACTGGACTAATGAGGAGATCAAAGAAGAAATTAAAAAATTCTTTGAATTTAATGACAAGGAGGACACCAATTTCCTAAATGTATGGGATGCAGCAAAAGCAGTAATAAGAGGAAAATACATAGCAATAGAGGCTCACATCAAAAAACAAGAAAGAACTCAAAGAAACAACCTAATCTTGAAGCTCAAAGATCTAGAAAAAGAACTACAACAAAAAACCCAAAACCAGTAGAAGAAAAGAAATTATAAAAACCAAAGCGGAAATAAATGAAATTGAAACTGAAAAAACAATCCAAAAGATCAATGAAACGAAGAGCTGTTTCTTCGAAAAAATAAATAAAATAGACAAACCCCTAGCCAGGCTCACAAAGGAAAAAAGGGAGAAAGCACAAATAAACAGGATCATAAATGAAAGAGGAGAAATCACAACAGACACAGCAGAAATCAAAAGAATAATCAGAAACTACTATGAAAAGTTATATGGAAACAAGTTCAACAATCTAGAGGAGATGGACAAATTCCTATAACTCTACAATCACCCAAAGCTAGATAAAGAAGAAATAGAACACCTAAACAGACCAATTACAAGCAGCGAAATTGAAATGGTAATCAAAAACCTCCCCAAAAACAAAAGCCCAGGACCCAATGGATTTACAAATGAATTCTACCAAACGTTCAGAAATGAATTAGTGCCTATCCTTCACAGACTCTTCCAAAAAATTGAGAATGAAGGGATAATACCAAACATGTTCTGTGAAGCCAACATTACACTAATACCAAAACCGAACAAGGACAACACAAAAAAAAGAAAACTACAGGCCAATCTCCCTAATGAACACTGATGCAAAAATCCTCAATAAAATTTTAGCTATCAGAATCCAACAATGTATCCATAAGATAATTCACCACGACCAAGTAGGATTCATTCCAGGAACACAAGGATGGTTCACCATCCGAAAATCAATCAACGCTATCCAACACATCAACAAAAAGAAATATAAAAACCATATGATAATATCAATAGATGCCGAGAAAGCTTTTGACAAAGTGCAACGACCATTCATGATAAAAGCCCTTGAAATTCTTGGGATACAAGGAACATATCTCAACCTCATAAAGGCCATATATGACAAGCCAACAGCCAGTATCATTCTCAATGGCGAAAAGCTGAAAGCATTTCCATTAAGATCTGGAACAAGACAAGGATGTCCACTCTTACCACTGCTTTTCAATATAATACTGGAAGTCCTAGCCAGAGCAATAAGACAAGAGAAAGACATACAAGGAATCCAAATAGGAAAAGAAGTCAAACTATCACTATTTGCAGATGATATGATAATATACATAGAGAACCCCAAAAACTCCACAGAAAAACTAATTCAAGTAATCAATCAGTTCAATAAAGTGGCAGGATACAAAATCAACACGCAAAAGTCAGTAGCCTTCCTACACAGAAACAATAAATCTGAAGAAGAAGAAATAAAAAAATAATCCCTTTTATTATCGAAACAAAAAAAATCAAATACTTGGGAATAAATCTAACAAAAGAGGTAAAAGACCTATACAAAGAAAACTATAAAACAATGTTAAAAGAAATAGAAGAAGACACAAAGAAATGGAAAGGCATCCCCTGCTCATGGATTGGAAGAATAAACATTATTAAAATGGCCATCCTACCAAAAGCAATATACAGATTCAATACTATTCCAATAAAAATTTCAATGTCATTCTTCAAAGAAATAGAAAAATTATTGATGAAATTCATATGGAATCACCAAAAACCTCAAATAGCCAAAGCTCTCCTGAAAAAAAAGAAGGGAATGGAGGCATCACATGCCCAGACTTCAAACTATACTACAAAGCCATAATCATCAAAACTGCATGGTATTGGAACAAGAACAGACACACAGACCAATGGAATGGAATAGAAAATCCAGAAATAAACTCACAGATTTGTGGTCAACTAATCTTTGACAAAGGAGCAAAGAATATGCATTGGAGCAAAGAAAGTTTGTTCAATAAATGGTGCTGGGAAAACTGGGTCGCTACATGCGAAAGAATGAAGCTTGACCACTACCTAACACCACACACAAAAACCAACTCAAAATGGATTAAAGAACTAGACATAAGACCTGAAACCATAAAATACATAGACGGAAATATAGGCGAAACACTCCATGATACACATATCAAAGACATCTTTACAGACACATCACCCAGAGCAGTGATAGTGAAGGCAAAGATCAACAGCTGGGACTACATCAAATTAAAGAGTTTCTGCACAGCAAAAGAGACAATAACCAAAACAAAGAGAAACCACACTGACTGGGAGAACATTTTTGCATACAACACTAATGATAAAGGACTGATCACAAAAATGTACAAAGAGCTGATGAGACTCAACAAAAACAAAGAAAATAATCCAGTCAGAAAAAGGGCAGAGGGAGCTAAAAAGAAACTTCTCTGAAGAGGAAATGCAAATGGCCAACAGGCATATGAAAAAATCTTCAACATTACTTTAATCAGGGAAATGCAAATCAAAACTACCATGAGATGCCATCTTACACCAGTGAGAATGGCACATATTAAAAAAACTAGCAACAACAAATGTTGGCAAGGTTGTGGAGAAAAAGGAACTCTCCTGCACTGTTGGTGGGAGTGCAAACTGGTCCAACCACTATGGAGAGCTGTGTGGAGATTTCTGGACCTACTAAACATAGAGCTTCCATATGATCCAGCAATTCCACTCCTAGGTATTTACCCAAAGGACACAGAAACATCAATTCCAAAGAGCACCTGCACCCCTATGTTTATAGCAGCACTGTTTACAATAGCTAAGCTTTGGAAACAACCCAAATGTCCAAAAATAGATGACTGGATCAAGAAGATGTGGTACATATACACCACGGAATATTACTCAGCATTCCAAAAAGATAAACACATGCAATTTGCAGCAACATGGATGGCGCTGGAAGGGATCATGCTCAGCGAAATAAGCCAGAAAGAAAAAGAAAATTGCCGGATGGTCTCACTCATAGCAGGAATCTAGAAAACTTAAATAAGGGACCAGGAAAAAGAATAACTGTAAGAAAGAAAATATCAAAATCAACAAACAACTCTGAACCAGAGACATTCTATAGGGGGTGGGGGGCGGGGAAAGGAGGGCTTGGGGTCAAAATACGGGGGTTGTAATTGTAAGGGGGATATAAAAATAAAATTTAAATAATAATAGAAAAAGGGAAAAAAAATAAAAAAAATTAAGTGTTGCCTGTAATAACATGTCACCAAAACTATACATACTTATTGTTAGTCTCTAGTGTAACCATTGTATTTTTATTTTCCAGTTTCCCAGAGGTTTGTTGAGCCCTTGCTCTGGTTATGAAATAGTCTGTATGAAAATAAGCCTGGAGATGTGTCATCTGGGGTGGCATGATAGCCAAGGCAGTGGTCAAGAATGTGGGAGAAAGATAAAATTGATCAAGGTTCACATCCCTTTCTGCCATTTACCAGTCTGGACAACCTGGAGCTATTTATTTGCTTCTTCTGAGCTTAATTTCTTCAACTATAAAATAAGGCTAATAGTAGTACTTTCTCATTGATTTGTGAGAGTTGACGTAACTTCTGTAAGGCTGAGCCTAGCACAGTAGCTGGTGTATGTGCTCAGCATGTTAGCTGTAATTATGAACTTGGAATTTAGTGTTACTGGAGAAGAGTAGAAAGAGAGGAAAGGAAAGAGAGCTACTGTGTTATGCATTTTGATGTGTTATTTTAGTTTATCCTTCTAATGAGCCTAGAACGGACTATTCTTCCTACTTTACAGAGAAGGATACAGATTCACACAGGATAATTGGCTTGTCAAGGGTCACATAGTTAATACATAGCAGAATCAAGTTTGGAACCTGAAGTCTCTCCAAATTCAAAGCCCGTATCTTTCCCACGTACTGTGCTACGTTTAATTGGGGCATAATCTGTATGTTCCTGAAGTAACTAAATAGCAATATAAGACTAAAACCACGAAGCAGGAATATGAATGGTTTGTTCACTCATTGTTTTATCAATTAGGAATCTAATTTAATCTCAGATACTCTGCTCAGTGCTAGGTATACTAAATCATGATTCCATCATTTTGTCCTTCTGAGTTGTTTTTGTTCATTCTGGTTTTTTTTTTTATTGTAATGTTGGTATATAGCACTATATGCATTTTAGAAATACAGGTTCACACCTTTTCAGATGACTTGCTGTACCTCACCCACCACCAAATACTGATAACCCTCCATCTATAAATAAAGATGAAGCCTTGCTATTTGTGCTAACATGGATGGAATTGGAGGAGATTATACTGTTCATTTATAGGAGATAACTAAATTTATATAAATAAGTAAAAATAGAAAAATAAATGCTCATGAGGAATGTAAATATGTGTTTGAATGGTGCTAGCTGTAATTGGGGAAGGATATGGAGAGAATCTGGAAAGTCCTTACAAAAAGAGCAACGTGACACAGAGAGAGAGAGGGATAGAATGAGGGAGGGAGACTTGAGCAAATTGTGATGTTTCAAATTGTTATTAATATATTCTTTCTCTCTCTCTTTTTAAAAGATTTATTTATTTATGTATACAAGAGCTGGGGTACAGGCCAGAGATGCGGGGGGTGAGAGGATTCACCAAAGACAGAATGGGGAACAGAACAGGCAGACTGAAATACACTGCTGAGGGGAGCAGCAGGCGAGACAGGAGAGGTCCGCTGCACCATGTGGGTAGCTCCCTGGCCTGGGGATCGAACTCGTGCTGCAGTGGCTGTGGATAGCTTCATAGGTTGCATCTTAACCCCTTGAGCTACCAGGAAAGCCCAATCTTTTTGACTCTTTTTAAGAAAAATATAAATTCTTCCCCTTAAGCATCATCTACCTATATCCCCTCAAAATCTTCAGTGTTCTATTTGGGAAACTGACTTCTGGGTTAATATCATCTGCAAAAGTTGGGTGTTATCAGATGTCAGTTAGCACATTTGAAATTATGATGGGCCTAGAAAATTTAAGAGCTGCAAAGTCTCAATCCTCATTTTATGGGCAAGAAAAATGGAGACGTAACTCACATGCCCCAGCTGTATTATAGCAGAACTAGGAGGAAAATATATAGTCTGTGATCTCTAGTCTAGTACACTTTTCACCATACTATGCCTAGCATAACCTCCATGCAGTAGTATTCAGGCTTATTAAATCACATCGCCCCTCACTTTTTATGATAAGAGATTCTACAAGACTTAACTTGATCATAAATGCTACACAGGAGACAAATGACTCAGTGTCATCATTTCAGAAGTTTTGGTCTACAAAATGGCTTTAGTTTATAGACAACTTATTGAGTGATTATCTTATTATTTGACTAATGCTTTATTTATTTTTTCTCTTGAAAAAACAGTCTTAGAGAGCTAAGATATTAGAGCCTTGAAAAATGGCTATTAGACATGTCCAATTACTATATTTCATAAGATTTTTAAAATGCAGAAATTTAGTAGACACATTTTGTATTGTGAATATATGTTTAACTGATGGACTATAACAGTTCAAATAGAATCATTTATAGCTTATTGAGTAAATAAAAGTGCTTCCATAAAGACTCACATGACAACTAGCTTTTATTTCAGGTAACTAATTTCTTTTTAAATATTGCTTAAATTTAGATTTACACGAGAGTCTACCAGAACACCTCAGCAGTTTAAAAAGTAGTTTAAATGACCATGAACTTTACAGATTTAAAATGTAAGATCAGGTGGTGAATATTAACTTTTAATGGTCTCTGATAAAAAGTTATTTAACTGTCTTTTATTCTCTGTGTTATATTAAAAGAGTTGGGATATATTTCTGGATATTATCTGTAACAAGAAAAATAGTTCATATTTACTTGTTATTTAAATATTGCATTCTCAAATCAAGTTTTCACTAGAATTTTTGTTGACTTGTTTTTAAGCTATTAGGAGACTTAAAATAGGATTTTATCCCATTTCATGAAAGAAAACATTTTCTAGCAATATACAGGTTATGGCAAATGACTTAAATAGCAAAAAAAAAAAAAGTTTTTACTTACGCATAAGTAAATCTGTTTGCTAAGTGAAGGACATTCCTTTTGAGAGATGCAAGTCTTTAAGGATATAAGGTTATTTCTCATGTATATGGCATAAGGTTAGAAGATAATATGCAAGGAGTGATACTCTAATATGAAGTACTAAATACTTAATACCCACTTCAAAGTTATTTAGTTAAAAATGTTATATTAGATAAAAAGGTGCTTTTAGAAAATATGATAGAAAAAAGGCATATTAAAATGTAAGACAAACCAGGGGTCTTTTTGTGGTGGTCAGATCTACAGAATATTGAGAATAGGCAGAGACCTTCCCTATAGGAGAGCCTTACCTATGTCAAATGTGTTAGGTTGATGGAATCCCATGAACAAAAATGTTTAAAGTTTCAAGTTTAAAATGTAAGCTTGAGTAAATTTTATATATATGTACACACACGTACATGTACAGAATATGCACATATAGTTGTATAACATACATGTATATATGTATATTATTTATATATTAATATATTCACATATACACACATTAACAATTCATTGTAAAGCAGGAGTGACTGGTCAGTCTGGCAGTTACCTTTTTCTACTCTAAAGCATCAAGAAGGAAATACTCTCAGAGAATACTAGACCTTCCTTGGTGTGATTCTATAGACGCCTCTCTTCTTACCCATAATTTTCTTAGAGCAGACACCGATGTATAAAGATGTAATAACTTGAAGTCTTGCTTGACAATAGTCTGTTTTCATAATAAATATTACTATTGCTATAACTAGGTTTTATTAAGAAAAAATCATGCCCTGCCATCTCGGGCTCTTGCGGCACTCCTCTTAACTCCTGATCTGGCAAAAGAAGTTGCTAAGATGACCTTGTAGTCTTTATAGCAGTAAAATCAATCAAGTAATGATGTGTCAATTTATACACACAGCTTAAAAAAAGAAAAAAAAAAACCCCAAAAAACAGAAAGTGTGGTTCTAGTAGCAGGAAAAGTGGAAAAATGCAGGAGTTTATGAATGAGGTTATGAATGGATATGTGCGGAGCCAGGGTTAAGGCTCTGTAAGCAAAGCCTCATCAGCGCTGCTAATCAGGGTGCACATATGATCTTGGGAGTTCCTTTCCCTGTGTGGGGATAAGCCAAACCCGCTCCTCCGCTGAGCCATTCAAGCGACCATCTTAGGTGTGTTTTAACTTCCAGCATAAAAAGAGATGATTTCCGTCAGCTGTAGGCTTGCAGTGGGATATCAAGAAATCAAACGAACAGAGATCAAAGAAAATTGCTGAACTAGGTGTTAGATGCAGCCATTGATTTTTCTCCAGTTGTAGTTTTAAAAAAATCCACAAAAATGGTAACACATACAACAGTTGAATTTTTAATACTTAGTTAAAGCAAGCGGTAGCTTTCTTCTCATTTTCACATGTATAATATAAATGGTTTTGTATAACGTGACTATTAAGCAGGTCCTTATATTTCACCGTGTTGTTACCAAAACTGTAAGCGAGCTTACCAAAAGAGGTTTTTTAAAGAAAACTCTGGATGTAAAATATGGATTTTAGTAGGGACACCTTTCACTAGACTTGTTTCAACAACATATATTTGCTGGGAATCTGGAAAATTTTCACATACAATTGATCACTGTTTTTCTACTTTCTATGAATGTCATAAATAAAGCCTATCTGCCTATCTGATAAAACTTCATTCATGTTAAATGTTAGCTACTGATTACTGGCATTACTTTGGGCTTAAATGTATAGTTTCATGAAAATTTTAATTCTGTTTTCAAGTACTGCAGCAAGTGTGTGGATTTCTAAAGTTTGAATGTCAGTGATATTTTAAAATATGGGACAATTGGTTTCATGTTGCAATCCCCTATTTTGATACATGATTTCCAAATGTAATAGAAGCCAGTAGGATGACAGGATGATAGCATGATGATTAAAAGGTGAAAAGTTGGGCTCATTATTATTTTATCTCAATGCTATTTTCTAGAAGTCACTCGAATAATCTTATTTTTCTTTGTGCTATCCTTATCAAGTTAATAAGTCAGGCTGATAGATTTATAAAACATTAATATTCATAGTTCATCTTTTAATAGTCTAATCTTCCATATTGCATAGCCCTTATTATATGACATAATGAAAAAAACATTAACCCTGGTTTCTGTTACTTGCCAATGGATGGAAGCAGAGGTAAAAAATGTCTGATCATATTGACTCATTGATTCAATAACTTTGTAAAAATTTTGTATGAAGTTTTAGTGTTTAAGCAAGCTCCTGTTGTACTGAAAACTTTATGACATACAAGAGATTCATTCACACTTAGAAAATTTAATGTATCATATAGATTATTTAAATTGCAGTTCTCAACACATTTTATATTAAAATGTTTAATACTCTGCATGATTCTATGTTTATTAATCTTTTCTTTGTATATCACAGACAGGGTCACGAGATCATTCAAATCTCTCCATTCCGTCAAGAGCTGCTCTACCTGCTGACACAATTAATGTCGGAGACTTTTTGCCATTGAAAGCTGAACTTGATACAACTTACACTTTCTTGAAGGAGACACTTATAAATCCTCTGCCCCATGCACCGACATCACCTTATTCATCTCCAGTGACTATGTCTGCTAATGTCAACAGACCAACTCAGATTGGATTATGACTTTGTGAAATAAAAATCCAAGAAGTGTTAACAGTACAATTAAAATGGTCTTGAAGGGGGAATTCTCTTATCACTCGAATTTTGTTGTAGCACAATGGGCAGTGGGTTTTTTAAAATTGTGTGACATCTTGATTTGTGCAGGTATCTATTTCTCCTTGAATAATGAAATAACCAACTTTTTCCCCTTCTAAGTTTTATTTATTATCACAGTTGCTCATTTTTATGTAACATATTTTTAAATGTTAAAGAATGACACATTTTGGGTAATTTCCCTCAGACTTAAAAAAAATCAATAAGCCATTTTAGTCTCTATCTATCAAAGTTGTTTCATACTTGTCTATTTTAAAGCAGGACTGCAATACTTTAATAGGATTGAGAGAGCTATTTGAAATGTATGCCAATGATTCCTGTCATTTCATGGCAGCCCTGCCATGGTTCACTGAGCCCCTCTTCTCTCTTGTCAGCTCAACTGAAGACAAGCATTTAGTTGCAAACTTTAAGCAGGTTGTGCAAAACAGAAATGATGTGACTGCTTCTCTTCCTGCACAATAATGTCACTCCTGGTCAATGTGAGAAGGTCAGGTTGCTCCTTGTAAAGCTACATGATACCACTTGCCCATTTGAACAAGTTAAGTTAACTGCTGAATCTGGTCCCCATAGGCACTGAAAACTCATCCTTTTATCAAGTCTGCATTTGGTACGAAAGTAGAGCAATTGTGCTGCGAGGATTTCTGTGGTATGTTTAGGCTCTTTTTAAGGACAGTTCCCACACCAGTACAGCAAGTAATATATTTAGTATAAGCTGAAAAACTTCAAGGTAATGGCTGTTTTGACCTTCAAAATAGACTCCTTTTTTTTGTTTTTGTTGTTGGTAGGACCCAAGAGTGACGCCTATCTTTGATGCTGACAGAATTTAAAACAAGGCCATTGCCCTGCATTTTCTGCCTTGTAGCACACAAAAGTAAAATTGTATGTCAGGCCGAGATGTCGGGGAGCTGACAAGATGCCCCAGTGACATTTCAGCTAGAAAGAGCAAGTGTCTTGCAACCAAGTGGTCAAATATCAAATAATAGGTCAAGCAGGAAGGAGCTGAGTTCTAACCACAAAGAGGTTTCTGGTAACTTACTTGACAAGCTTTTGGGCGCTTTGTGGCTTGACAAAGTGATGTTCTGTTGGGTATCGCTAGACAGACTGTTCTCTATCGCCTGCAGAAGATCAGACATTGACATTGATTAAACTCTTTAACCCTTAAAGGTTAAACCCTCACCGTTTGCATCATGGTAAGTGAAGAACAAAAGAATATCTGTAATATGTATTTGTGTTTTTATTAATCATTTAACTCCCCAGTGATATTTGCTTCTGTTGAGCACTTTACTTGTTGACAAGGAGTTTTGATACAAAATCCATATTTTATACTATTTTTCATTATGGAGTCTTTTAATGTGGATGCATAAGAAAATAATAATATATACTATGGAATCTTATACAGTGACATTTGATTCAAATACACTCAACTTCTGAGAATTTTTGTTATTGGTCTTGATAAAATAAAATTGCTCACTACCAATTAATGTTATTAACCAACTTATCCAAGTGATTTATGCTATCAGATAACAGCACTGTTGCTGTTACACAATGTTGCACAACATTATTTCTTGTAGTGTTAAGGCAGTATAGTTGGCTTTATATAAATATTTAGAAGGTTTTTATGTACAGTAAAATTACATCTTCAACCAAATTTCTCTTAATTTTCTCCTTAGAATTCTTTGTATTGACCTTTATGGGTTTTGAGTATTGCAGAATATGCCCCATGTAATATCACCTGTATGAAATTCAATTTGTAAATGTATTGTTACAAGAAAATGCTGTTGATTGCTTTTACAGGGATCATAGAATGACTGTTGTACTTTCCAAAATACTTTTTTCTGCCATGCCATTCAGTGGTGAAGATATCTTTCCATATAGAAATACCACAGCTTTTTAGTTAATGTGACATCAGTGAGATTACAATTCTCACACTATAAAAAACAATATTATCCTGTATCCCTTCTATGTTTGCATTTTTGTATGTGTTTGTATTGAATCTATTTCCAGATCCTACTAATTTAAGAAGAACGACCACCTTTGTAAATTTTGGACAGATCTTGACCTTGCCTTAATTTTATAATCGGTTAATGGGATAACATCAAAAATAAATGTTTATGTCTCTTCATGTATGTGGGTATCTGGTTTTACGGATGCATTTTATACAGGAAATTCTGAACTGTAAATTCAAAAAGATTACTAATTCGAATCAAACCGTGTCACATTTATAGCCAACTGGATGGTAAAGGCCATGAGACTGGAGGATGAGCATTCTGAGCGATCATTAGTATTCATTACCAAATATAGTAATTTTTATACCATATGCTTTTTCCCAGAAGTCTGACCCAGCAGGAGGAGAAGATTTAATGACATGTCCTATGGAGATCTGAGAGACTCTAGACCGCTGCTCAGTACCTTAGTGACCAATTGCTGCATATTTGAGTTCTGTGTTGTGTTGGTAAGGACAGTTGCTCTATCAGCTTTCTCATCTCCTTAAGAAGAATGATGTATATAGTAGACATTTCTCAAGAGAATGAATTCAAATATTTTTGCAGGGAAAGGGAATTTTACTTTACATCTTACTATATGGATTTTTTTAAACTAACCTTATGTGGTCTAGAAAAATACCTATATCACCCACTGCTATCAAAAGGAGTCTTAAAGTTATTGTTCTGTTACCTAAGTTCTACTTACCTCATTGAGGCTTTGCCAGCATTTTTGGAATGACATAACACAAATACAAAAAGGTTTAGGAAATTTTGAGAAGAGCCAATTCAGTGATAATTTCATGGCATAGATATTAACCTTTTAAATGGGAGAATGGTCACTTTAATTTACCAAAATCTACTCATTAAATTTAGCAGCATTGCTTCTTATTTCACAATTTATAATATATGCTGTTATTGAGTGTTCACTGAAATCATTGCTATTTTCACCTTTATTTACCAGTTACATCTGAATTCATTCTAGACCACACTGAGCAAGAGCAAATTGATCCTATTTTACTGTGCACTTTCTATAGGCAAATTTTCTAATATAAAAGGTGGAAAGTAACTAATGTTTATTAAACAACTATTCTATGCCACTCACTGTATCAAAACTCTTCATGTTCTCACAATAAACCTATCTGATTTCCACATCGTTATTTTATAGATGAAAACTTGATAATCTAAAATGTTAAGCATTTGATTACCTAAAATCACACGCACAGAATCTAGTAGCTAGTGACCCCAGAGGTGTAACTCTAAAGCCCAAGTTAATTCTGCTTTGCCAAGCCTGCCTTCCAGAATAATTCATTCTCTTTAAAGGGGATAATAATGCACAGTCTTTAAAAAGGAGGAAAAATGTTTTAAGTACCCTGACCAGTGAGGAATAATTTTCTTTTAAATTTTTTTCCCAAAGATTTTTTATTTATACAAGAACCGGGGTACAGACCAGATGCCTGGGAGGTTGAGAGGATTCACCAGAGACAGAGTGGGGAACAAAACAGGCAGACTGATGAAATACACTGTTGAGGGGAGCAGCAGGGCGAGACAGGAGAGGTCTGCCATGCCATGTGGGATTCTCACCGGCCAGCGGGATCAAACCTGCCTGCAGAAGCTGCGGGCAGCTTCATAGTGCGGCGCTCAACCACCCACGCCACCAGGGAGGCCCAGTGAGGAATAATTTTGAGAAGTTTGTTTTGGTTTGGGTATAGATATCCAATCCATTGATTAGGCAAAACAAACAAACACCTCTGCTCTTCCTTATGACTAGTAAGGAATGAATATAGTAAAATTTGTAACTATCCTTCAAAGAAGTCAACACCCATCATTATGTTACACAATGTCTCTTCAATGATCCGAGAGACCATATAGTCACAGTTTAAAATAATGATTTAGAATTTGTAAATCATATCTTAAATGTGCCAGAGCATTTTCCTTTACTATTATTGACCCATGAGTTCAACATATATCCTTGGTCATTTATGCCTTTTGTTGCAATTGAAGTAACAAATTTCTCAAAACCTGAAATCTTCCAAAAAATTTGTTGCTTAATATTTGAATCTATTTTATTTTTACTTTGGTGAAACCATACAGCTTTTTCCTAAAGGTTTAGTTCAATGAGAGCAAACTTTATTAATGAGATCTACTGTTCAATATAATAAGATCTAAAGTATTGAGGATTTAAACCTAGAATGTTAAATACTTTCAAGGACAGCATCAGCAACAAAAAGTGTCTGTCTGGTCCTGTGAAGAATACTCCAAATCTTCCTAGGTAAGTGAGACATAAATACGTACCTTCACTTATTGGTAGAAGGTCCCTCTTTTCTCTTGCACCTTGGCAATTTTATTATAAAACTCCTTTCTGTGATGTGTGGGTTGGCATTCTCAGAAATCAGATGACCTGTGAGTTCATACTGTGGGTGTGAACCTATTTTCTGCATAGTCTTTTCATTTGTTTCACTTTTTTAAACAGTTCTGACTCTTAATGCCTTCCAAACTATTGTCTGTGCAAATCAAATTTCCATTATATCTCAAAAGAAAAAGTTGTTCTTAGTCTTTGCAATAGAGAGACCTAATTGATATTGCATACTATAAGTTGTAAAATATCTGGATACAGTGTGGGAAGGAGATAAATCAAAACCGAGTTTTCTTCTTTCCCCTAAATCATCTTGTGTGGGGGTGTTAGATGCTTAGACATATGTTTTCAAAGCACTGGCCTCACTGCTAGCCATGCAGCAGAAGTCCCACGCTGGCTTAGAAAACTACTGAGTTAATGTCATCTGAAGATAGTTTTCTATGTGTGGTTTAATTGAGTTATGCTTCATTGTCTTTTATTGCATGTTAATACCAGTGAAATGCTGATTGTTGACAGAGTTCTTCCAGGGGAGCGACTCCAGAATATTGTACTGCTGTAGAAACTATAGAAAATACAAAGTCTTACTTAGAGCTGAAGATGGCCTAGCTGACAGGTGAAGAACTATCAGATATTCAAAAATATTCACTAGTGAGAAGAATATAAGGGAGCTACCTCTCCTCAACAGGTATCTCTGTATATTTGGGATTATTTGTATAAGGGAAAAATCTCAAGTGCAATCCAGAATGAATGGGATCATATTGGATACCTTATTGAATAGTATTGTACCAGAAATAAATGTAGGGGAAGTAAATACAGGACATCTCATTTTTTCTCTTTTCATCCCAGAATCAACTAGATAGGTAGCTAGAGATAGATAAATGCGCGCGTGTGCACACACACACACACGCACACACACACACATACACACGCACACACGCATATATGTAGGTTGTTTTTTTTGCAACTTTTTCAAAGTTAATTTCTGGTTTGAAAGTAAGACACTTCCAGAGTAAAACTGGAAAACAGGGAAAGAAGAAAACTCTGGAACTTGGGCACTCTGGAAATCATTTAGCACCTGAGGTTTAAAGACAAGGAACTCGTACGTGCTTTTATCGTTATAGAAGTAACACCTGTGATACTATTGTTTTCTTCTTTAGAGTATATACTTAGAATGTTTCTCCTCAAAGAAACATTCTAAGTATGTATTCTAAAGACTGGAGATTCTAATGAAGCCAAGTACACGTTCACAGTTACAATTAAAATTGTGTTTTCAGATAACTTACAGAGGTGTTCTTACCAAAGTGTCCTGGGATCCAAGAATCCTTGAAGGATAGCACAAAGCTGACAACAGGGGCAACTGCAGAAAGCATACATGAGAGACTTAGGACTGAAGGGTTGCATGTAAGTATCTGGCACTTGGACAAAGGATTTTTATTCTCTTTAATCTGCAGGGAAGCAGAGTCTCTGTTCTCCCTAAGAGATAATCCTGCAGAAGTTCAACACAGTCCTGCCTGAATATCAAGTTAATCAGAATAGAAACTGTTGCTTTATCACTAAATAACTTTTGAACTTGACTGTCATCCATTAATTTTATGTTCATGACAACGGAAATAAAAATTCACCCACAGAGCACACACACATTTTTTTTTTCCATTGAAGCTCTATTCTGTCCCACGTTTGTAATTCATTCTGTTATTTTTGGTTATTCACAAGAATGGGCCACCACCACTATTTTCTAATGCAAGAATAATTTCATTACCCTAAAGAAAAAAAAAAACCCATGCCCTTGGCAGTCACTTGCCATTCCCCATTCACCCTAGCCCCTGGCAACCATAATCTGCTGTCTCTACTTACCTCTTCCAGATAGTCTATACAAATAGGACACATGTTGCATTTTGTATCTGGTTCCTGTTTATCTTGTAGCATGTATCTGTACTTCATTCTTTATCTATGTAGGATGATAGTCTATTATAAGAATATATCACATTTTGTTTATCCATTTATCAGTCAGTTGATGCTTGATTTTCTTTTACTTTGGAGTTAATATGAAGAATCGTGCCATGAACTTCATGCCAAGTTTTTTGTGTGAACATAGTTTTTCATTTCTGTTGGGTATATACTTAGGGGTAGAACTGCTGAGGCATACAGTAATTCCAAGTTTTTGAGGAATTCTCAGATGGTTTTCCAAAATAATGCACCATTTTAAATTCTAATTAACACTGTATAAGGTTTCCAGTTTCTCTACATTCTTGCCAATACTTATTGTTGCCCAGCTTTTTGATAATAGCTATGCCAGTAGGTGTGAAGTGGTATTTCCTTGTGGGTTGGATTTGTATTCTGCCACTGACTATTGGTGCTGAGCATCTCTGTATATGCTTATTGGCTATTTGTATGTATTCTATGAAGAATGTCTTTTCAAGTCCTTTGCCAATTTTTTAAATTGATTTATTAATATTTTTATTCTTGAGTTATAAGAATTCCTTATATATTCTGTATATGTCTTATTTTTTGTTAGATTTATTTTTATATCTAAATTTATTCTAGACCTTACTAAACAAGGGTAAACCAATCCTGTCTTGCTGTGTACTTTTTAAAGACAAGTTTTCTAATAGGAAAGTGCCCAGAAACAACTCTTAAACTGGATTTAAGTCAAAGGTCTTGAACTTCCCTTAGTTCCAGTGGTCTCCTTAGCACATGGTCCAGAGAGGGGATCCAGTACCCAATCTTAGTGCTTTCTCTCAGCAACCTCAAAATATGAATCCTGATTCTGAGGCTGTAGCCTACACGTAAGGCCTCTGTTCCTGCCATTCCCGTGTTTTCCAGTCTGGATTCCTGCCTACTAAAGACCTATTAAAACATTTTTCTTAAAAGCCATCTCTTAGGGCCTAAAACTATCTCTGAAGATTTTTTTTTCAACCTTTCCAAATTATAGAAGGTGTTCATCATCTGTCCAAGATTTATCATTCTGCTTAGGAAGACATTTGTATCTGTTATAATATTATGGTTGATATTCTGCGATGTTGCTCACATAGGTTTTTTTTTTTTTTCAATAACTTCTTCAAGTTATATGTTACAGACTGAATTATGTCCTCTAGAAATTCATATGTTGAAGTCCTAGTCCCTAGTGTTACGGTGTTGGGAGAATAGGGTCTTTCGGAGGTAATGAGGGTTAAATGAGTTCGTGAGAATGGGGCTCTTAAGAAAGAATTGGTGAATTTATGAGGAGGGGCAGAGAGGGATAGGGACTGGGGTGAGGAAAGAGTGCTATCTCTCCATGATGTAAGGACAAAGAGGCCAGCCTCCTGGCCACCTCTAAGCCAGGTAGAGAGCCCTCACTGGGAACTGAATTAATTAGCACCCTACTTAGTCTTCACACCCTCCAGGACTATGGAAAATAAATATTGTTCAAGCTACCCAGTTACAGTATTTTGTTAAAGTAGCTTGAGCTAGGACAGCCGTCTAACTTCTAGTGAAAATGTGTAATTAATGTAAGCAGTTCTGATTTATGTCTGCTGGGGATGACAAGTAGATAGAAAGGTCTGTCTGGAGTAGACAAGTAGAGGATTTTTACATTGCAGCTAAACAGTGTTAGGTGTTCTTTGTGGCTAGAAATACTCAGTCCATTTTAAAGTAGGCCAAAAAAAAAATGGGAGATTCTTACTACTTCAGAAGCAATGTCTTACCTTTTCTTCTCTATATTCCCCCCTTCCCCACCCCGCTTTTCTGACTCGGTCTGCCTCTTTTCCATATACTCTCAGCATGACTTCCTAAAGGTACAGATTAAATGGTTGGGGTTATTTGAAAAAGTGTCTGAAGTTCTCTTCCCAGCCAAAGGAATTGTACTATAAAGTGGAATAATTTGAAAGGGAGGAGTTTGTCTTTTTCATGCACAATAAAAAGCTTTCAATTCTTTTAATAACTGAAAAGGCTTCTACTTCTGTTCGAGTCTCTAACAATGTCCGATAAAGTTCATATTGTAGTTGTAGTTTATTTCATGAACCAGGAGAATGCAAACTTCTTTTGCGAAGCTTTTGGTTCTCTCTGACACACATCCTCCCTAATGGAGCATACTGAATGTTGATGGATGAGTAATGCAAATTAAGGTGTTCTGTTTACAACTTAATATAAAGGAAGAGATTATAGCACAGATATAGCCTTTATGCACTTCTGAGGACTTCTTATCAATCAGCAGTAATTGACCTTATATGGTGTTTATGGCCTCAGAGCGGTGTGAGAATTTAGAATCAAATTCACATAGCAGCTGTGTGACCTTAGGCACATTATTTAACCTCATGAACTTAAGATTCCTTTCAGAGAACACGGAGATAATGACACCTTTTTTTGCTGAGCTCTTGTGAGCATTATGTGAGAGAGTCTTTTGCACACAGCTAAATGGCACAGACAAGTCCCTGTCTCTGATAGGGGTAATTTGATTATGAGGCACCAAATCCCACTCAGTATGTTGGAAGGAAAGTGGAACATACTGAAGGAAAGTGGATGATTCATGGAACCCCAGGGCAGAGAATCCAGCCTCCAGAGGAAGTGAAGAACCTTTCTCACAACTGTCTTTTTTTTGTTTTTGTTTCTTGAGCTACTTGTTCTCTCTGTTGCTCTCTCTGCTTCTGCTTCCCATCCTGTTCCTCTGCCGACTGATTTTCTTGGCTCCATTTCTACAAGGCCCAGGCATGGCTACCATAACTCTGGCTCACATAACCTATCAGTTTAAGAAACTAAGAGCTCAACTTGAGACCCTTGTTTCATGGTCCACTTCTTTGTAGAAATCTTGACCAGAGAGAGAGAGCGAATGGTCAGTTAGCAATGGTCAGTGGAGGCAATGGGAAGAAGCTGAGGAGGACATGGTAGATTCTACAAGATAGTGGTATGGGGGTGAGGAGGAAATAATGGATATCCTGAGAAAAGTTACCCAAGACACATTGGCTTCCACTTTCTTGAACGCCACCTCCTATCCTTTCATCTCACCTGCTTCTGTCAGTTTTACCCCCTGAAGCCTTGTGCAATACTTCAATGTGGACTTGCTGTGGTCTCAAAGCTCCTATTCTAACTTCCACAAAAATACATGGTCCTGGCTATCCTTGACTTCTGTGCTAGATTCTTTCCAGCATCGTATATGACTTTTCTTAAACAAGAAAACTTTCTGAGGTCATACCTTCAAGTCTTCTCTCTTTTCCTCATTTCTCTGTCCCTTGGTGCATTCAGCCACAGAGCACTTGGAACACCCTCTTTGCCAAGTAAGTGGGAGTCCATTTCTCTTTTCCTTTTATCTTTATTTCCTAGTTATATCTGTCCTTTTTCTTCAAATATGACATGTTACAATTTGAACCTTATTTACCAGACTCCCCCCCCTCCTTTACTTCTAAATGAAAGATAAGATGATGTTTTGAAACGGGTAATATGCAATGTTTCCTATATTTACCATAGTTTGGATTATGGATTTTGTAATAAGTTTTTGATTGAGTGTGTGTGAATCTCTGATGCATGTAAAGAATATCTAGAAAAACTAGTAGGTGCTTAGTACATTTTAAAGGCATCCTCAGTTTTGCTCCCAAAGTCCCACAAGCAGTTGTTCCTGGTTAAACCATTGTGTTGAATACTGCCTGGGAAATCTCTTTGACTGATACCAGGTAATTGTGTAAGGAATTATAATAATCTGCTCATTGAGATGAATGTGGCTGCCTGAGATGAGAGCAGTCTATAATAATCGCTTTAATTGAGTTTATTCACCCCAGGTAGTGAGATGAGAACTAAAATATGTGTGTGGGTGGGGGGTGAATATGTATCTGTCTTTGAAAACTAAGCTTTCTGTGCCAACTTTACTTCCATCTGAAAGATAAGGAGAAAATTGGAAGTAGAGAGACCAAACACTCTGCTCATAAACCATCTTCCCATCTAGAATCATTGAGGCAGAATACATTCCTTCCAATCTGTTGCAGAGTAGACACCTGGGGAATCTGCTCGTCTGTGTCAGAAGAGATTGCAGTGTAGTCTCACATCAAGCAAAGTTGGTCAGTATGGCTTTGGAACAGAAGAATCCAGGTGGGCAGTGGGAGAAGAAAGAAGGCAATGCCCATAAATACATTGGTTCTGGGGCACATATGAGCTACTGTGGATAATTTGGAGTCCTGATTAGGCCCGGGAAAGTTTACACACCAGGGCTCAGAAATGATACCAAAATGGATGGGTTGGAATTCCTATCTAATCAGAATTTTTATTTATTTTATATATATTTTACATCATTCTTCATTTTTGTACAATGTATGCTTTCTCCTCTCAGATGTAGTTCCTGTGGAATTCCCACCACCAATTCACCAGTGTACCATCATCATAGTCCCTTGTGCTTTCTCCACCCCTCAGAAATTATACCAGGATGGATGGGATGAAATTCCTATCTAATTTAATCAGAATTTTTAAATGATAATTCTGTGTCAGTAATAAGCCGCTGTGGGTAGTATGTAAGTACAATCATTCAGAAAACACTTGGCCATATAATTACAAGCCTTCATAATATATAAGTTTATTTCCTTTCATCTAAATTCTAAGACTCTTTTGTAAGGAAATATTCAAAGATACACGCTAAGATTTCTCTGTGTGATCTTCATAGCTAGGTTATTTGTGAAAGCAAGATAAGAGTTTATCAAATAGATTTTTGTATTCAGATGATGGTCTGTTATGCAATATTGAGAATCACAGTTTCCTTAGAACACTTAATGACCTTGCAAAGTCTTCATGGTTTGATGTTTGAACAAAATGATAAGACACAAAACTATATATAGAAGTTGCTCTTTGTATAGACTTTCCACTCACAGATTTTGATAGATGTGAACTAAGCCACACAACAGAGTAAAAGGAGTCAGTTTTACCCAACATCAACAAATGTGCTAAGTTTAAAGTCACTATGCACTTTTGAACAAATGGATTTACATTTCAGAGCCAAACCTATTTTTAAGTAACTATCAATTCTTCTACATGCAAAATGATTTTGATTTATTTCTATATGTATATATAATGTGATACCTGCATTGGTACAGATTTGAAAGAAAGCTCACCACAGTACTTCTCTAAGTAGAATTGTGAAAAATTTATATTTTTTATCTTGTTTTGAATCTTTCTAAATTCTCTACAATGATCATGTATCATTTTCTCTTTAGAATAGTCTATAAAAATAAAGAACAGCACTGCATTGTGTATACAAAGAACAGCACAAAGGAGGTGCCATATGTGACAAATGGAAATAGTTTTGCTTCAAATAATGCAATTCATGAGGTGAAAAGACTGTTCTTTTTCAACTGTTCATAGAAACTCCTTTCCTTCCGAAGTTGTAAGTAAGGGTAGAATTTGCAGGTGGCCACACAGATGACCATTTTATCAGATTACTCCCTTCCATTCAATTACTACCCTTTATTTAGTGCATAAGGCACAAATGGCCCCAGCACTGTTAACAGGGACAGTCCCTCATTTGGGAGTCCCAGTAGCTGAGCTTGGTATGAAATATATCACTCCTGTTATCTCATAATTTCAAAAAATGCCCCATTGTTATTCCGTTTTACCGGTGAGACTATTTAGACCCACCGAGATTAAGTCACTTGCCCATATTAGGCAGTGAGGGAATGGTAGATTCTTCCGACTCTCCAGCCTTTGATAAACTGGAAAATATTAACAGTTTAGGATGAAAGAAAGAAGTTAAACTGTGATATTACCTATCATCCAAAGATGATAATTCAGTGCTTACTTAAAGGAGAGAGAAAAAGAATATGAGTCCTTCACCCTTGGGCAGACCCACCTGGAGCCTGGGAGGTGGCCAGACTCCTTGAGTTTTATGTGTAGCTGTTGCTGTATGTCTGTTACAGACATACAGACTAGTTCATCAACGGAGGATTTCAGGGCATTATTCCTCCCTCCCCCCATTATTAGCTAGTTGTAAAAGCTGCATTTGGTTGAAAGACACTACAGAACCAAGTGATGAACAAGAAGGGATAACTGAGTAGAGGAATGAAAGCAGAATTTTAAGAAACTGCTGATGCTTAGTAAATGAAAGAGACTGATAATAGCAATTAATGATTGTGAAATCTGGGCCTCTGCTGTGAGTCTCCAAACCAGTTCTAAAACAGAAGAAGATTAAAATACATATTGATCTGCTGATAGGCCAAAGGTAAAGTTTAAAAGCAAAGAATTGACCAATATGTATTACATTAATTAAACCCTTCTCTGAAATGTGAATAAACACAAGCTGATAACTAGTGTCTGTGAGTTCCTGAATTGATTCTGCATTGAGTAGACTTCAAAGATGCAGGGCCATGTCCGTCTGCAATCACCTTCAGAAAGGCTGTCTTGCTGCAGAGGGATGCCATAAGACACTCAAAGTTCTTGTGTGCAACTGATCCCCTACTTACTTTACTAATGCAGCAGCTGTAATAGCAACAGGCTTTGAAGTGTAAAGCTTTCCTGGAGTTATGCACTCATTAAAAACCACCACGCTTTTGTAAAATCCAGGAACTCTAATGGGAAGGATTTCACATTAAGAGGGCAACAGGAACCCAGATTGCCCCAATCTGTGCCTTCTTGCTTGCTTACCTGGTACCCACTGAAGATCTTATTCACCTTTAGACACAACACTCTGTAAAAGGACCTTGAAGAACTTTCTTATTGATGTACTTGTAGGCAAATGTTTCCATTCTGTTGTTTATGTCATTTGGTTTTTCACATATGGCTGATTAACAGGCTCTTTAAGGATCCTAAGGGAATGAGGAGCATAGTGATACAGAAATCCTATGGGATTCTAGACTAGAATGTGGTAAAGGTGGTGTTTTAAATCACAGAAAGATAGATTGGTTAATTCATAGCATTAGTATTACAGGTAGCATTGGGGAAAAATAAAATAGATTGCTTATGCTGAAATGAAGTCCAGAAAAAATCAGGTTTTTTTAAATTAAAAATTTTAATTTACGTACTTACAATGAAACCTATAAATGCACTATAAATATGCATAATTTGTTTTTCCAAAATATTGGTGTAGAGAAGACCATTCTCGGCAAAACTCCAAATCTCAACTCCATAACAGAAAGTACATTATATTTGACTATGTACAAAGTTTACATTTTATAGACAAAATCATATCACAGTAATGTCAAAAGATAAACAACAAACTAGAGAAAAATATTTATAATACATGTCAGAAAATGAGCTAATTTCCTTAGCATTTAAAGAACTCTTAAAAATCAATATGGAAAAGATAAACACTCCAGTAAAAAGTAGACAAAGACACGGACCATCAATTCCCAGAAAAATAAATACAAAGAGATTCACTGTAGCCTCACTTATAGTAGCCAAATCCTGGAAATGAAAATTCTTCAGTTACATGACTTATTTAATAAATTATGATAACTGGGCCTCCCCGGTGGCGCAGCGGTTGAGCGCTGGGTTGCGAAGCTGCCCGCGGCCTCTGCAGTGCCAGTTCGATCCCCGGCTGCTCCCCGGCCACCAGAGGAGGGTCCCACATGGCGCGCAGACCTCTCCTGCCACCCGCTGCTCCCCTCAGCAGTGTACTTCAGTCCTTCTGCCTGCTCTGCTCCCCGCTCTGGCTCTGGTGAATTCTCTCACCCTCCGGTGCTTCTGACTGTACCCAGTGCTTGTATAAATAAATAAATAAATAAATAAATAGAAGTATTTCTTTAAAAAAAAAAATAAATAAATAAATTATGATAACAGCAATTAAGAAGAATGAAATAGAGTTTTATATATATATATGTCCAAAATAATAGTTTTAAGTTAAAATACACAGCAGGTTGCATAATAACATTTTACCATTACCCCCATTTGTATCCCATTTGTATATGGAAATACAAATCAATCTGGAAGGATATGCAAGTTAATTAAGGAATTAGGAATGAAATTAGGAGTAAAATGTAATAATTTTGTTTCTATACTGTTTGAATTCTACATTATATCATATCAAAGCAAATTTGTATAGGGGTTCAAGCCAATAGTGAAAATGGAACATAACAGATGTGTTGAACAAGAATAACCAACAAGGCTTGGTCCTGACTTGATGTGGAGTAAGTGGCTGTTGCCTTGTGTCCTGGGTCTCATTCTCTTTAATCATCTGTGTGAATTTGGTTCATTCAGGAAGTAGATAGAGGTAGGAGTACAAGGAAGTTCGGGGAGGAGTAATGTCTGAGAAAGAAAAAGGGGGAGGGAACAGGACTGGAGAGGAAACGCCTTGGAATGGAGATGCTCACTTGATCCCTGTGATAGGCAGTTTTTGGCTGAGGGCTCAGGGAAATTCTTTATGTGGGAGTCAGTTTGCCCAATGCCCACCTCCCTGCCCAGCCGCCATCATTGTGAAATCCAGCACATGCACACGCACACACACTCCCGCATGTCTTTTGGCTAAGATCCATAAAACTCAAAAGTTTATAAACCTACAAACCCAGAGTCTTTTCTCTCCAGATTACTGTATAAATTAAGTTTTTTGAAAAAGGAATTCACTTTTTTTTTTTTTTTTTTGCTTACAGCTTTCTGGCAGGCAATGAGTGTCTCCTGAATTCCCTGAACAAGATCACCGTAGAGACAAGGGAGTGTGGGTGAAAAACAAACTGTTCAAATCTTCAGAAAGTTCAAAGTAGAAAAAAAAAATTTCCAAAATCCTCTTCAATGCTTTCCACTTTCCAATGAAGTTGAGGTGAGGTTATCAGCAGACTAGGGAGGGGAGGCATAGAGGACATTCCAGGCAAAATGGAAGATGTGAATGCTCACCTCAGAGTGGGGTGGAGCGCATCTTAGATGCCGCCTGTTTGCTCAGCTGTCATTTCCTCCAGTGGTGGCTCAGGTGAAGGCGTGGAGGCTGTTAGGTTAGTTTTCTTGTGGAATGGAGTTTGCCTCAGACTCAAGGAGAGAAAGGAAAGGAGTTGAGGATATGCGTGAAGAGCTGTTTATAATGAGGAGCATGGCTCCTGGTCAGGACAAAGACTGACACCCTCCCCACCTTTATATATTTCCTGTCTCCCTATCATAGGCTTCCTCTTAAGACTGACTCAGGTCACTCCAGGCTTGAAATATCCTCTTATGACCCCACACATAGCTTCTTCCTGTTCCCTCTATCTCTTGTTCGGCCAATCCTTCACAAATTCTGCAAAGGTTTATCTGTAACTATCCTCTCCATTTCCTCACCTCTCACCACGCAGCTCACTCCCAGTAGGATGCTGCTTCAGTCATGAGCCTGCACAGTTTCATAAAAGTCAGCTGTGAACTCTAGGCCACTAGGTCCAATGGATTTTTAGGGATACTTTTTAGTGATACCTCACTTGATCCCTCAGGAGGATTTGGCACTTTTGACCATTTGCTTTTCCATGGGATACGTCTTTCCCCCTGGCTTCTGGACAGACATTTACTTAGTTTTCCTTCTTATCTCAATGATTATGGACTCACTTTCTCCATGCTTGACATCCTTTTCTGCCTTAATTTTCATGTAGGATTGAGTTTGTATGTACTTAAGAGAAAGCAAAATAATAATAATAGCAACAATAGCATAACTAAGAAGAGCAATTCTCTCACCAAGGAAGGAAGTCCAAAAGTAGTTTCTCCCGGGGGGCAGTATCTACCTTTCCATCCCAGCATCCTTGAATTCTGACAGACTCTTCAGGGTCTAAGATGGCAGCCATCACATTCATATGCCAGGAGAAATTAGAAAGAAGAGAAAAGGCAAAATGTTGCACCTTCTAGATGAGTCACTCCAGAGGCTCTGTAAGCCACAGACAACCCTTTGGTTTACAGTTTATAGACCTCCCAGATATAACAGATGCTGGAAAACAGTGTCTTCTAACTGAGTATAACAGGGCTGTATAGCTAAAGAAGAGGGAGAAGGCTGCTGGGTATTCCCCAGGGGACTTATTGTGAAGCCCTCTTTTTCTCATCTCTTTTACTTTTTTTTGTGACTAATTCCCTCACGTCCATCGCTTTCAATATCTTTTTGTACCACTGATTACAAACCCATGTTTTTTCAGTGTTTTTTGTTTCCTTGACCAGAGCTTTTTGGGTAGATTGTTGGCCTTGGAATCCTGAAAGAACTATAAAGTGAAGTTGGTGTACCCATCAACACAGCAAAACCAGGGTTCTAGAAATATTGTTTGAATGAGAGTAATAATAGGACTGGGGGAACTGAAGTATGGCAAGGAAAAGAAAAGAAGGAGCCCTTTCTTATGATGGAGCTTCTGTGTTGGGGTCTCCAGGAGCACTGAAGGGGGGGGGTAAGAAGGCCAAACTGCTGTGCTTCCATCGCTTGCATTGATTCTGATGACAAATACTTTAATGCCTACCTGTTCATTCCCTAGTAACATACCTGCATGTTCACACCTGCAAAATCCTGTCTAGCCTAGAATGTCTTGCGAGCAATCTGAGTATTTAAAGTATTAAAAATATCCAAAAGGTTTTCATTTTATTGAACAGATAGTAGTATAAAGTCTGGGTAATGAGAGACATTCACAAAAAAGTCAACAGGAAGTGGAGAAAAACCTACTCTGTGGAGAATCTGGGTTAGATTCTTTGGGGGGGGCAAAAACCCTATCTGCACAAAGTGCATGTGTGTATGTATGTATGTACACTCACACATACTCGCACACACGCACTCAAACATGAGAACATTCACATTTCTACTCTATTTGATTCAACAATTGTTTCTATTCCATACTAGGTACTTTGAGTCTATGCTTTGGCACTTGGGGTGCAAGGATATAAATTACTCAAGATAAGAAATAATTCAATATTTTTTTCTAAATTTTAATAACAAAAAGTTGAGGAGGATCAATTCTTCTTTTGGGACAAAAAGAACATATTTTTCACAGAGTTGCCAACATTCAATTCACCTGTAATGCGGTTTTTGATGTAGGAGATTATTACCATTAATTGTCTACTTTCAAGATTTATTTTTTTCCTTCAAATTAATTTTTGTAGCAGCCCAAGTAAAATGTGTTTTGTTAAAAATTAGTTCCATTTCCCTTCCAAATAATATTGGATTAAATAACTCAGGAGTTTATGCATATTAAAAAAACACAAATACTTGTCACTTATATTCACATCATTCTTCTAAAGGCATTTGGGTGTTCTCAATTTGACCAATTTCACTGTTGATATATGTGGTTGCCTTTTTGCTCTGGTAGGACAATATTAAACTGCTAAGTGATTCTTACTTGCTTACCAAAATAGCCATAAGGGAAATGCTCAAAAAGTTTAAAGACAGCAAACCCAAGATAAGAATATGGTTTCTTGAAGTCCAAGTTGAATATGTCAGAACTCTTCTCTTAAAAAAAAGATCTTTAAATGAGAATATTTCTAATTTTAGAAATCAACAAGAGAGCTCTGGAAAAGCAGTTGTGATCGACCAGGTCCAGTACCGGGGCGCCAAGTGACTATATCTAAGGCTTGATATCCTCTTTGATTGCCAGGAAATAGGATGAATATCTGCAATTTCCAACTGGCCAAGAAGTTTCCATTTTGGCTCGAAGTAGACATTGACTTCCCACCTGGAGCTCTTTTAAGTTGGGAATTACTTTTTGATGAAGTTCTAGTTCTACAATATTAAATCCAATTTTTTTCCTGGGATGGGATGTTTAAACTAAAGAGGACATAAATTGTTCTCCAAAATTATATAGAAGATCCTTGTTATGAACAGACTTACTTCTGTTAGTCATGGTGACTTGAAGGAAGAAAAGGCCTTCTTCCCCCTCAGGCAAAGGAAGAGTTGGGTGACAGGTAAAGGACACACTTATCTGGGGGAGGTGTGCCAATGCAGGCACTAGGGTGATGCCCAGAGGACTAAGTTGGGGGTGGCATATGCAGGTTATGCTTTGTGGATGGACATGGTGGGTGGATCCTCAGGCAGGAGCACAATATCCACCTGTGTGCTCTGCTGTATTGTGTTGTAATTTCCTTCTGCATACCCCAAGCTTTCAGTAAAATTGTGTTCTGTGTTACTGCTTTGTCTCTTAGTTATGCTCTGGGAATTAAGAATGAGGCCTGTGGTCATGCTTGGGCCCTGAAATCTAAGGAGATATTTATAGCTGCATTTTTATAATAGCAAAATTTGGGAATAATCCATATGATGGATGGAATCCATATATCCATGGAGTGGAATATTATTTCATTCTATTAAAAAGAATGAGATACTGACACATGTTACAGCACTGAAGAGCCTAGGAAACATCATGGTAAATTAAAGAGCCAGATACAAATGACCACACATGATATGAGTCCATATATGAAATATTCAGGATTGGCGAATCTACAGAGACAGAGTATATAATCATCATTGCCTAGAGTGGGCAGAGGGGAAGTTACTGCTAAAAGATGCAGGGTTTTTGACATGAAGAGAAAATGCTTAATTGGCTCTGGTAATGCTTGCACATTTCTGTGAAGATACTAAAAATCATTGAATTATACACTTTAAATGGGTGACTTGTATGGTACGTGAATTATATCTCAAAATCAAGTTGTTATGAATCTACATATAGCAACCAAGGTGACATATACATATATGTGTTATACACATATATATTAACATGTGTGCTCATGCATGCACACATGAAAACACCTAGATTATCTTCCACTTTAGATGCAACTAGACAACTCATTCTAAGATCACGGTCTTCCATAAATGTTAAGACTTCTAGGGAAAGTAGATGTACTGGCTCCTGCAACTCCTAGTTTCAAACAGTCTTTAAGATCAGAACATTCTTTATCTGGTCCATATACCTTTGCCTAGCTTTACTAAGAAATCTTGGTGTTATATATCAGGGCACTTATATATACATTGTCTCCCAGTAATACTTGGTGGAGCTGAGCATTTCAGGGAGTCTGAATGCCAGAGCAGGCCAGCCATCTGATGAGGCCCACATGGCACACCCATGGAATGCCAGGGCTTCCATTCCCAGACCATCATGTGGGGGATGATGCATTCAGACAGGTGCACACTCACAGCATCGACCTGAGAGTCAGTGCACCCTACAGGTCTGATTACAAGGGCTCCTCTTGGCTTGTGTTTCCATTCTTACTGAGTTTTTTTTTTAACTTTGAATTTTATCAAGTTAGTACTTGCCCCCTATTTCAACCTGCACAGACATTTTTTTAAATCCCATTTTTGACATCAAACATACAATAGTAACTCTTGTTCCCTGCCCTGAATCATGTACGAAATTGATCAATGTTCTTAACCTAGGAACTGATAAAAATTCAAACCAATCAGGCAGAGAAGACTCAATAACTTCCATAGAAAAGTTCTTATTTAGTGTTACTTAAAAATACAATCTTGGGCCTCCCCTGGTGGCACAGCGGTTGAGCGCTGGGCTGCGAGGCTGCCAGCACGCAGCCTCTGCAGCTCCGGTTCGATCCCCAGCCGCCGGTGAGGGTCCCACATGGCACGCAGACCTCTCCTGCTGCCCGCTGCTCCCCTCAGCAGTGTACTTCTCTCCTTCTGCCTGTTCTGTTCCCCGCTCTGGCTCTAGTGAATTCTCTCACCCTCCCGCGCTTCTGACTGTACCCAGTGCAAGTATAAATAAATAAATAAATAAATCTTTAAAAAAAATACAATCTTAACAAACAATTAGATATCTTGCCAATTCTATGAATCTTGGTATTTATTATGAAATGGTTTTTATGCTGACATGACAGGGTCAAGCATTAACTGGTTCTTGAGAAGTTATAGGAGAAACCCCAAAGTAGCATGTTATCTCTGACTCTCGGGAGATAGTTTGGTGCCCTTACAAATCTACCAGGAATATGTCTACAAGATTGCTGAACACCGCCAAGCTTCCACAAGACCATGCTGCTGCCCAGCACACCTTCCTGGCAAGTTGCTGTGATGGGTCCCTCTCCCAGCACATCCAGCCATTGGCAGACACTAAAACTACACACCGTGGGAGAGAATTCATTCATCGTAAGGAAATCAGGGACTGCTGGGGAATGGATAGAGGGCACAGCCAAAACCTAACAAACACAACCTCCTGTCTCCTCACCATACACAGAGTTCTCTGTGCGGTCACACTGTTCATTTCCTTCTGAGAACTTCTACACACACTAAACTTCACTATCTGGTTTGTCTCCTAGAGCAGGAATTCTTTAAGATTCAGGATCTTATTGTGTCTATGCACCTCTGAATCTGAAGAGTTTATTCCATAGTGTTTCCAAATAAATGAATGAGCCTCTAGTGGCTTCTCATTTAAATGAAAAAAGAAATGTCTACACCTGTCGGGACAGTCAGGTGGCAGTCGAGTAAGAGCATGATGGGGCATTTGGGGCACTGGGACTGCATCTCTGGCTACGTGTACCTCCAGTCTCACAACACGCAGCCCTGGAAACTCACACAGAGTTAGAAATTAAAGCAAAATAGACAGAAACAAAACACACAGCCAATATTAGGATGAGCTAGGAAAACACACCATTGGACATATTTCTCCCATGGGCTATCACTTCAAGATCTTTGGTCTACAGAAATGAGCAATAGCTATAATTATGTCACCTTTCTTTTTTCTGGCTGAAATTTTCAAAGGTCTCAAGGGTGTGTAGTTTTTAAAAATCATCTTTCTTTCCTTTGCTTTTTTGTCATCTCTGGTACTGGTTGTGCACTAGGCTGGCAAGTTAGTTAAAACCTCCATTTCCAGCAGGAAAGCTTTCTGTAGCTAAACCTCTGCTTTGGGCCTTCCCTGCCAGCTCATGTTCAGAGTTTCGAGTTTGCAGTGTTCGAAGGTGAAGTGGGCAGGCATGGTGGCCACCATTTCTTGTGCTTCCATTGTGTCTTCAGGCAGCCCAGCTGTATGTATCATCAGCAAACTCCCACTTACTCCTATCTGTTCCCAGCTGCAGTCCTCATTAGTGTTGAATTGATTTCTGGGGCTGCAGCACCCGGTCAATGGCAGACCCCCGCCCCTCTTCCCCCAGTGAGAGGTAAAAGGCTGCAGTCCCAGTGGGGTGCTTGTGTTTACTGTAAACCCATCCAGACTCCCCACCTCGTGTTTGCACATAGCCCTCACCTCTCCAGCCCTTTTCCTCAAGGACCTGCCTCCACAGCAATCATTTTAGCAAAGTGCATTTTGGGGGGTGAAATACAAGTTCCAAAGGGACACTTTGTAGTTAAAAGAAAGTAGGACACCCCCAATCCTCATACATATAACATTTCTTAATGGTCAAGGGTGAATACTTGGATTTTTCTAAGCGTGGAATTCTATTTCTAAATTCCCCTATTATCCCTATTATCTAGAGATCAGGAGGATTAGTTTCACTGGCAAATAATGAGATAGAAAAGGCCCAATTAGAGTGTTTAGTCCTTATATGGTACACTTCATCCAAGTATTTCAAAGCCTTTTTTTGATAGTCCTAAAATTTACTCCTCTGTCCTCCCCCATCCCAACAGCTTATCAGGTAGATCAGTGTTAGAACTTGGATCCTAAGTAAGACATGCAGCTACATCCAGGAACTGACACCCTCTGCCTCTTATCAGTGTTCATTTTCTAACTTCTATCAATTTCAGTGCAAATTTCTATTGGTTGTGAACCCAGGAAATAAGGGAGAGACATTAGTATTATGTGATCATTTGATTTTTAAAAAGAGGGATATTGCTTGAGTGGAAGGAATCTTAGAAATCACCTGGTCCCCCCAACCCTCATCAGTGCAGATTTTATTCAGGAGATACAGAAAATGTACATGAATCTCTCAAGGTCAAACAGTGAGGTCACAACTGAGGCAGCACTAGAATTCTGAATGTGGGAAGCTGAAAGGCATTTTTTGGTGTTTTGATAACCACCGACAGAGGTACAGAAATTAAGACAAAGCTTCTCAAGATGGTAAATATGAGTATTACAGTGATGAGCATTATAATGTTGAAATACAAAGACATCAGCATATCTTTGAATTTCGGTGATTGAAGGGACCACCCTCATCTCACCACCATGCACATATACGTAAAGTAGAATACACAAAATTGAGGTATAGCCCTCTTTTAATTCATTTGCTAAATTAATCAGGATGGTGGTAGCCTGAATTTGAGGATGCTACCTAGTTTTGGTTTGATTTTTTAGGAAAAAAGGCTTTGTGTTTAATAGACTGAAGTCGTCTGACCATTGTTCAGATCAATTTTTTCAGAAGTGCAAGGATAATACATCAGGCCTTTCAGCAACCAGGCATTCAAGATGGACACAATATTTCATAATATTGTTTAACTACTTTTTAAAAAAAGATTTATTTATTTATGCATATAAGAACTGGGGTCCAGGCCAGAGGTTTGGAGGGTGAGAAGATTCACCAGAGACAGAGTGGGGAACAGAACAGGCAGATTGACTGAAATACACTGCTGAGGGGAGCAGTGGGAGAGTCAGGAGAGTTCTGCTTCGCCATGTGGATTGCTCCCTGGCCAGGGATCGAACTCATGCTGCAATGGTTGCGGAGAGCTTCATAGGTTGCTTCTTAACCCCTTGCGCCACCAGGGAGGCCCCTGTTTAGCTATCTTCATATTCTTCCATCAACTATCTTCAGATCAACTTTTTTGATCTCTACCTCAGTACTGGAAAATGGTCCTGGAAAGGTAGTTTTCTCTAGAGTAGACATGACCTTAGAGTCACTAGAGAGTTCTGATTACCGTTATAAATTAGTACGCTGGCTTTCTGATTTATACATCATCTGATTTACATATTTTGCAAGTTTGGTTACTGTAAATCAGGCAGTTGTCTCTGGATGAGTCATTCTTAGACCATGTAAAAAGACCAGAGAGTGGACCATGATGATCTCCCCTCCTATTGTCCCTCCCTCATCTTCATCAAATTTGGTAATTCTTTGAGGCCCAGCTGGAGACAGCCTGCTTGACTTATTACATATTGCTAAAA
The DNA here is from genome assembly GCF_964194135.1 of Talpa europaea. NCBI lineage: Eukaryota > Metazoa > Chordata > Mammalia > Eulipotyphla > Talpidae > Talpa > Talpa europaea. Next base: position 24,667,484 of record NC_140074.1, on the reverse strand, counting down.
TCATGCATGAGGACAAATGAGTTTTAGCAGGAGAGAGAAACGAGGGAGATAACATTCAGGATCACCTTAAGATACTGGTTGTGGTAGGTTCCTGCACTTAGTGGGTGAAGCAAGGGAGACTTTCCTCTTACTATTACGGAGATGAAATTTCCTGAGTAGTTTGGTAAATCACAAGGGAATAGGGAGCCAAAATGAATCTGGGGGCCTCCCTGGTGGCACAAAGGGTTCAGCACCACACTATGAAGCAATCCACAGCCTCTGAAGCACGAGTTCAATCCCTGGCCGGCCAGGGAGCAACCCACATGGCGAAGCAGACCTCTCCTGCTCGCCTTCTACTCCCCTCAGCAGTGTATTTCAATCAGTCTGCCTGTTCTGTTCTCCATTCTATCTCTGGTGGATCCTCTCACCCCCCTGCATCTCTGGCCTTTACCCCAGCTCTTGTATGCATAAATAAAACTTTTTAAAAAATTAGGTCATTCATAGATGGGCAAATCATGGGATGTTCAAAACTCAAATTCTCCCAGGTCTTCAATTTTTTCTCCTTCTGAGATCCCTGAAGGCAATATAACCAAAGAAGGTAAATCAGGACAAATGAAAATTACAATTGATTGTGACTTTGGAATTAAAGACTAGATTAAAAATCTAGAGAGTCAGAGTGGCCCCTAAAGAGGACACTCAAGTGGTAGACAAGAGGCAGAATTTCCCCCTAAGAATAGAGCTTACCTTACCTGCACCATCTTACTAGTGAATGGTTTTGGGCAATAAATCTCCCAAAAGGTGGAACTCTAAGGAGAGTCTAAGCTCTCCTTAGAATCAAAGATCAAACAATGGCATTGACCTCAAGTAGCTGTCTGGGGAACACACGACTTGGGGCTGGAACTGAGGAATAGCGACTGTGATCTGTAATGCTTCAGTGTGAATCTACAAATGGAAGAAGAGGAAGTGAGGAGAGATTTAACTCCTATCAGAGGCCAATAACTTGAATCATGCCAGATCAATATTTGCTTGTGAGTTGGGCTTCCGTATCTGGCCTTCCTCATCTACAGTGCTCTTTAGTGGAAGGTGCATAGGCAGAATTTGTACAGTGAGTGAGGCTTTAGGATCCCTGGGAAGCAATGGAGCGAATGAGTGAGTTAGAGGAGTTCACACATGTAAATTCAAAGCAAGAATGTAGAACATTGTGCATTTGAGTAAAAACCCTCATAGGGAGAACAATGTATTTTAAGAGCCTCAGGCAAAGAAGACACATTTGAGTCAAGACATTCAGGAGAGAGCCTGAGGAAGACAGTCCTAGAAGCAGGAACGAAAGGTGCATTCTGAGGAATAATAACAGAATGAAAAATGCTGTGTTTTAATTTTTTTTTTTTTTGCAGAGTAATTCTCTTAGAGGTGAAGTTTTAATCATCCATATGAACTTATTATTCACAATTTTTCTGCAGGATGACAGGCAAAATGGTCTTCTCTGTTGTTAGGAGTGACAACAGAGCCTATTATGCAGAGTTTCTTTTAATAATGTAGCAGAACATGCAGACTTTTTAGAGGCACGGCCGGCAGCCACTGACTGCCACCTTTTCTGTGTAACAAAGAGAGCAATTCCTCCAATCTTCTGTCTGTCCATATAGTCATTCAGCATTTACTGGGCTGTGTACTAGGACTGGGTAAGTGCAGGATAACAAAAAACGCTAAATATGATATAGACCTTGCTCCCCTGAAGCTTCCAGTTAGTTGTGGACAGACATAAACAAGAAATTACAATAGATGTGAAAAAATCAGCCCGACACCCAGTGTTCCTCTTCTCAGAGGGGGACCTACATTTTACTGTCAGGAGATTGCCTTGTCTGTTATCTTCTGCACAGTTGATGGCCTAATCAGGGAGACCAGACACCCTGGCAACTCAGATCTTGCACCCAGTGGGCCAGTGTCCAGTCCTTCTCTGTGGAGGCTGAGGAAATGGTGAGAGTGAAGGGGACCCGCCAGTCCCCTGATTGCTCTGGCTCTGTGATAGCATCACCCGCAAATGGACCGCTCTGCAAATAGGAACTCTCTCCTGAAAGTTAGGACAAACATAAAAGGGAATTAAATTCTGAATTAAATTCATTTCCTCTGTGCTGTCCTAAGTGAGGGTCTCCAAGATGGCCTCTTGTGGAGGGTATCCCATGTGCGGTCCCTGCTGTCCACTTTGTGCCAACAGCATCCATGAAAGTGGCCTGTATTTTTAGCTCTGGAGGATTTTTAGGATCTCTTTATTCATGGCATGGAGATTTTAAAATAATATATCTCAGTACAATTCTTCTATTTCTTGTGCTGGGGACTCAATGGACTCCTTAAGCATGTAGACTCCTGAGCTTCTGTTCTTGTATTATTAATTTGATTGGTCAGAGATTGGCACTCCTGGAGGTGATCACCTGTATCTCTATTCTCTTTATTGTCTTAGGTTTTGTTAACTACTTAGTCTGCTTTCTGGGATATTTCCTTGACTTTGTCTTCCAAATGTTTACTTCAAAATTGTGTTACTGTGACACTGAAATTTTTTTTATTTCAGAGAATTCTGTAACCAGTTATTCTATTAACCAGTTATTCTTTTATAGTAGCAGCATGATCCATTGTATGGATACAATATTGTCTCAAGTCTCTTTCTCTTGCACAATACTTATGAGAGTAATATTGTTTTACTGAATTATCTCTAGCAACTCCAGTTCATTTTTGGGTATTTTCTCATCTTGATCTTTCTTATTCATGTTTGTGATCTCCTTGAGTGTCTTCTATTCCTACCTTATGTGTTTGCGGATGATTGATAAGGTTGGTGTGCATGGACAGAGAGACGGGCTAGATGAATGGGCATGGAGCCAGCCAGCCTCGTGGGAGCTCCCGAGTGTTGAATGTGTAAGTTCCTGCCCTGGCCCCAACCTCACACTGGCTGCCACAGTTCTCCTGCCCAAGTGCTTGAACTTCTCAAACTAAAGACACCTTCATTTTCCAGCAGCCTGAGGAACATCTTTACCAACAAATACGCTGGCATTTTCAACTCTAAATGTCCCAAGTTTATCTCTTCCTTTACAGACCTGTTTCCTGCCCTGGGGATTTATTCTCCATGTTCAGTCTGATGCTGTGCCCTTGAAGATGCCTCCTGTCTCTGTCCATCCTCCCTCTTTCCATCACAGCTTTCTAGTCAGGTCATCATTATTTATGCCCTGGAAAGAGTCCAAGTTTCCCGCTAGTCTCCTATCTCTCACTGCCAGATTACTATTCTCCCAAAGTAGTTCTCTTTACATCATTCTGCAGCTCAAAACTATTTCCTGGATCCCTTCTGTTTACTCATTAAGGCCCAACTTGTTAATCTGGTGTGAGGCATGTAACCCCCTTTACCTCCCACATGGCTATGAGAAGCAGAAGCACAAGGCGAGCCCCGGAGATAGATGGACACGGTCAGGTCCTGGCTCTTACCAGACAGATGCTTTGCCCTCTCTGTGCCACAGATTTCTCAGCTCTAACTTTGGGATAAACAAAGTACTCCTTTGTGGATTAATGAGGAGATTTAATGAGAGAATGATAGTGAAATCACTAGCACAGGGCCTGGTTCATCATAAACACTCTTCAAAAAGTTTTTAAAGAAATTGATGGTGTCTTTAACGTGAGAAGTATAAACCACAAGTTTAGACTTATGGTCACCACTGTTGCATGTACTTACTATTATTGTTCATTTCTTGCATCCACCCAATGTCTTTCTGTCAGATCAGTCTCCTCCTGGCTTCCTGACCAGAATTCATCCTTTCGCACCTCCTCTCTGACACAAGCTTCCTCTTCTCTACACAGTCAAATTTTTAAAAATATTTTTATTGTGTAGAATATACATAACATAAAACCAACTGGGCTAATCGTTTTTAAGTCTACAATTCAGTGGCATTAAAATGCATTCACATTGTTCTACAACCATCAATCACCCAGAACTTTTTCATCCTCCTCAGCTGAAACTGTACGGATTCCATAATAACTCCCCATTTCTCACTCTCTCCAGCTCCTGGCAACCGCTATTCTATTTCCACTTCCTATGAATTTGACTATTCTAGATACTTTAAATAAGTGGGATCATATAGTATTAATCCTTTTGTATCTCACTTATGTTAGTTTGTATGTCTCCGTGATTCACCCATCTTGAGCAGAAAATAGAATTTCATCTTCTTTTAATTTTCATCACCACCATATTCTTTATTGATTCACCCATTGTTGGACACCTGGTTTGCATCCACCTTGAATGTGGATGTGCACACAAATACCTGTTCATGGCCTAGCTTTTACTTCTTTGAGGTTTATGCCCAGAAGCAGAATTGCTGGATCATATAGCTACTTCCGGTTTAACTTTCTGATGAAATGTAATTCTGTTTCCACAGCAGCTAATTCCACTCAGATTTTAAATGTCTTTTGATCCAGTTTCATTGCCACCTCTTCCAGGAAGTATTTCACATTCTCTTCCAGACAGAACTCAGAAGCAGCAGCACCACTGTGCAGCAGTGTCCCTCTGGAGGCATCATCCACCAGCACTGCTACCGAGTTTGTAGATCGCATCCCTCAGCCGCCTTCAGGAGAGTCGTCTGTTTCCTGCACTACCTCGCTCAGAAAAAGTGCACAAAATATCTTCTATGAATGAAAGAATGGAAGAGTGATTCAGTCAGCCCTTCTCTGAATTACCAGTTGCTGAGAGTGTGAAAGGAATTAGTGAAAACTCCCCACCACACACCACAGAGGAAGTCAGCTTCCCACAGGCTTTTGTACCTGAATGAAGGTGATGAGCTGCTTTCGAAGTCTCCTCACAAAACTTAGCATCAAACCCTTAGTGCTGCTTTCTTGGCTCAGTCTCTTCTGTCCCATTAAGAAGTGACATGTGCTGCCAGTCTGTCAGATTTCCCTAATAAGGAGAACAGGTTGCCACCTGGGTCTGTGGAGACATTTTGGAAGCATTGTATTTAAATTTTGTTTTCATTGAAAATTTATAGCCTCCACCTTCTACTCTAATGTAATGAATAATTAGAAGCAATTAAAGGAAATTTAGTAAATCATTAAGCCTCTAGGAGTAAAAATTAGCGTTTATGGTGTTTTTCCTTGGCTGTCTGGGCAAAGTGATCTATGATGCTCTTGCAGACACCATGCACAGATAACTTTCTACACACCTTACAGTTTTCCAGTAACATCATGAAAATCAATGCATGACAGTAGAGTCTTGTGACATTAAAGGGTCTGCTTAATAAATATTGGATGACTAGGGGGTGGGTAGGTGATGAATTTGAGCAGAAGTAACTAAACCACAAAGGTTTAATGCTGGTGCATTAGACATCATTTTAAGCTTATTTAAAAAAATATATTTTAATTAAAAAAATTAAGAGGAAAAAAAGACAAAACTGAATTTTCTTAAAAGCTGTCTAGACTGTCCACCCAGAGAATCTGTTTTCATTTTGGTATATTGATTTTATATTTCCTAGGCATATTTGCATGAGTTCTTGTTATAGTTTTTATCACACCACACACAAATTTAACATTTTGATGATTAAGTTTAATAAAATCATGTAAACTTTCCCCCATGTTACTTTGGCTAAGCCACATAAATAGCATATGATTACATTATATTCTATGTGGTCATAGTTTTAGCTATGTTTTAGCTTTAAACAATTGTAAATAATACTGCTGTGGACCTCAAAATATATAGTATTTTTCTATATTTTAAAATCCGGATTCTAAAAAGGATTCCTAGGTCAAGGACATTAGAGTTCTTAATTTTTATTTCCTAATTGCATTCCTGAGAGCTTATACTTACTTGTTTTTCAACCTGCAATATTGAGAGTACCTGTTTCTGTGTACCAGTCCTTACTTTACAAAAGTACCTTTAAAGCATTTGGCTACTTTAAGAGGCAGTTTTCATTTCTGTGATTGTAACTGAGGTTTTGTGAACTTGCAGTCAGTTAGGTTCAGTAGCAGGGAGTTAAACCAGATCACCTGATCTGGTTTAAAGGTTGTTTCATGGCATGCCTCAGCACTGGGTCACAGAAAGAAGCGCACCTATTGTTTTTTAAAGATTTATTTATTTATGCATACAAGAAATGGGGTCCAGGCCAGAGATGTGGGGGGTGAGAGGATTCACCAGAGACAGAATGGGGAACAGAACAGGCAGGTTGACCGAAGTACACTGCTGAGGGGAGCAGCGGGCAAGTCAGGAGAGGTCTGCTGCGCCATGTGGGTTGCTCTCTAGCTGGCCGGGAAGCGAACTCTTACTGCAGTGGCTGGTGATAGCTTCACAGGTTGTGTCTTAATCCTTGCACCACCAGGGAGGCCCCAAGAAGCGCTCCTATTGCATGAAGCCACTGCAAGTTTGGAGAACATCACCAGGAAGACCAGAGAGCCCAACACGGCGTTTGCAGTGGGAACCACAGAACACAGCCTTACTCACGTCCGCCTTTCCAGTGGAATCACCTCAAGAATCCTAGCTGCAAGGTCTGTAAGTCCCATAAATGCAGTTTTCAAATTTTCACCATTTGCAGGAGAGGAAGACCCATGAGAAGCTGGGGGAATGGAGGTTAGTCACTGGGTGGTCTCTCATAACTATAGCGTTATTCACCATGTTAGTGACATTGGCTAACCTGTTCTAGTGCCCCTTAATTAATTGTCCTTTTTAACTTTTTCTGGGCTGAAGTGAAAGAGCCAGTTTTCTTTTTTGTGATTGTAGCCTAGGTTGAGTGAACTTGCAATCAGTTAGGCTCAGTAGCAGGGAGTAGAATTCACCTGATCCAGTTTATAGGTCATTTCATGGCATGCTTTTCAGAAAGTCATGATGTTCTTATTTCTAAGCAGCTATGACATTACTCTTTGCAAAACAGGAAGCCAGGTGAGAATGAGAAAGGGCAGGGGATGACTCCACGGGTTTCCCTACATGGGGGTGTCCAGAGGTCTAAGGTGGGTTTCTTTGTACATATAGCAATCAATATTTAAGCATTAAAAGAGTTGTTTTTTTTTTTTTTTTTTTTTTGGTGGGCCTAACACTTCAGCACAGTAATAAAAATATTAATTTCTCTTCCTGGTAATGCATGGGCCTTATTCATTCATTAACTTAAGCAATTTGTTTCTTCATTTAATAAATTATGATCATCTAAACATAATAAGTAGTAAATCAAAGACCCTTCATATCCTACTCTCCTCCTAAGGCTTTTTAACCCCAGGGGTCCCTGTAAACAGGCTGTAATGGAAAGGAGCACCCTATGGAGTTATGTTCCAATGCAGTGGCCCTGGCCACTCCCTTACATCATTGACAGGCTGATTCCAATCTTTCTCTTAACAGTGCTTTTCGGGAAGATGCTGACACACAGGGGAGCGATGGAGTGTTATTGGGAAGAGGCCCTTAGAAATCCTAGAATGGCCTTTTGTAAGAAATGGTGTGAACTCTGAAGACATCACCCAGGCCCACCAACACTCCTTGCCAGGGAAATTCCTTCCTAGTCATGCCTTTTTGTCATTTAAATTAACAGCCTAGATTGAAGGATTTTGCCTGTGGATAATAGGCTTTTACTTTGAGGGCTGTTTGGAAGACTGACTAAATCCAAAGAAGTAGTGGATTAATTTAAGAAAGTAGGAATAAATCTGTTGCAAAGGCAAAAGATTAACAGTTTTTTTTCAAAGTCCCTCTCCAAAACCTTTGATTTGGGAGCTGACTCTTAACCCATGACTTTCATGGAATTGTACCATATCGCCCTGCATACCTGTAGGAAGGATTCTGAGCTCTGAGCTCTGACCTCTTCTCTCTAACTGCTCCTGTGTAATAACCAGAGGCAAATCCCTGGAATGAACCTCTTTCAGAGGTTCATGAGTGATGGGAACAAATCTAGATGAGTTGATGGCTCCTGTCCAGTGGCTGCTGAAAGTAAATTGGGTGAGATTTTTTGGTGCACGGAGGAAGGGCCATTTCAAGTAGAATGTCATTCCTTGTGGAAGGGACTTCAAATTCAGTTTTAAGAAGACAGACTTGGGGTGTTTTCAATCATTGTTTCTTTTTTTTTTTTTTTTTTTCATAGGCAAAGGCAAGAGGTGAGCTGCAAGGACAATCTGGGTTTAACAAAGGGTAGGAGGAGAGGAGAGGAGAGAAGTGAAGAGGAAGAGGAGGAGAAAGAGAAAGAGGGGGAAGGAGGGACAGAGGGAGGGAGGGAGAACCCTTTGCTCTATTTGGGCAATGTTAAATTGATTGGCTCATTTATACCAAGAAAAAAAAGGATAAAAATATATGAAGACAAGAGTTCCTTTAAAGACATTTTTTAGGTTCTGCTCATGGTTTTGGAATGTCTATAATCTATAATTGCCATATATTCTGGATTTTCCAGAGCAGTCTAGATTTAAAATACATGCTTTCCTTATCTCCATAAACATCAAAATATTCTGGAAATGCAAATATTTGGACAGTGATTAACTGAATGAACCAAATCGCTAAGCACTACAAATGTGTGAATGCATGCTATTGGTGCTAAGTATAAGTTCTGCGACCTTAGATGTAACGCTTGGGGTCACTGCCTAGTGGGCTCTGGCACTGAAGTGTCTCTTACAGTATCAATTAATTATTCAGAGATTCTGAAAAGGTATTTGTGGGGAAAAGGAAAATAAACAATGACTGAACAAGTGAAGTTCTCACATTGTAAGAGAATATGCTAACAATTTCACCAGCAGCTGAATGAAAAGATGAATTAAATATTGCACAAATTGTTATGTGCTCTTGGTTATATTTAAATTTTCTATTTCACTGAAAACAGTTTTAAAATATATAACTTGTTTAATGGTTCTATTTTTGTAAGATTTTTCACATAAGTTCAAAAACCAGAGAAATATCTCTTAGTGAGAAAAACAAGCTAGTTAAAAACAGGGATTTGTGAGCAAACTGGACAAGGAATCAAAGGCAGTTTCTGCCACTTGCTAAATTTGTCATAAATTACTCAACCTCTCTAAGACATGGGTCCCTGATTTGAAAAATGGGGGATATAAATATTTCCTAAGCCTGTTGTTTGGGAGATTAAATAAGTTAATGTTTAATAAAGTATTTGATCCAGAGAAGGTATTCAGTAAATAACAATTGCTATAAAAAACACTACTAATAAAATGTGAGCAAAAGCCTTTGAGAATCAGCACAAGTTTTGCTATTTTCCTCCCCTCCTGCAATGCGACTAGCTATGTTCTAGATGATGCAGAGTCTGTTAACTTGAACTTCTGAGTAAGGTCAGTGTGGAGTAGAGGTCCCTGCTCTTGAGAGGCAAACATGTTCAAAGAGAAGGAAATACACTTTTGCTTATTAGGACACTGAAATGTGGGGCTGCTTGTTACTTCTGCCTATAAAGCCTCTCCTGACTGAAGCAGTAGAGAACCCAGAGGCTATTTAGGATCCTGGAAGAGATGGATGATTAGGACAATGCACTAGACCAGGGACAAGCAGGTGGCATGAACTGGAGACAGAGCAGCCACAGACCAGAGGGAAACAATGACCTTCCAGCAGTGAGGCACAGAGCATGCATAAAACCTCATATCCTAACTGACAGTGGAAGAAGGAAAATGTTATTCATTTGGGATAGTATTGAATTTACTGGCTCAGTTCCAGGAAAGTCTCAAGGGAGGTTAAAGGGATCTAGAGACTTCCCCTGTGTTCTTTAGAGACACCTTTTTAAATGTTAAAACTGACAGGATGGAAATGTCTTCTTAATGTCTGCAAGAGGGGGCCACAGGTTGGGGGACTATGGCTGCTTAAGGGGCCAATGAAGGCCTCCCGCCCAGCAATGAGAGACACTACCTTTTCCTGCTAAGTCTGGAGAGGCAAGTGACTGGTACCATCTGCCCCACACCTTTATGATACCAGTTCTCCATATTCAGCTAGGGAACCCCAAAAGGAGAAGGCTGTCCTGTGTCTGGGTTCCTGGAAAAATATGCTGTGTACGAGGAAGTGTTTTCAGACAAAAATAAAGGAATTGCTCTGTACTCCTGTCACAGGGGTGTATCCATAGTTAAACCTGAAATATTGTGCAAATACAAAGGCATTTGTGGTAAAATTTCTCTGGATCCTTTATCTCTTTTTTCTAGGTCCCTAGATCCTCTACAGAGAAGAAAGAGCATGTATGGCTTCTGAGAGAGTACAGGATCCTTCACAGTCCCACCAGCTGAGTCAATTGTGCATGCCTGCAGCCTAGGCATCTATACATCAAAACCTTGGAGTCCTGGCATCTCACCCAGATCCGGGGGCTGATGGTCACACCCTGGGCAGAGCACTATCATTTAATAGGTAATATACTGATTCCATATTGCCCAAATTCTGTTCCATAGAACCCAAGTTCAAGTTTTAAAAGACAAGAGTAGGTGCCCTGCTATGACAAGGTCTCAGACCAAAGCCTTTGGGGGCACATTGTATTCCAAAATCCCACTTCAGTGACTCAAGCTGCTTGTTAGGCCTCTCAAAGAACACTCTTGTAAACTGCTTGAGACTCAAATTAAAAAAAAAAAATCTCTTTGAATCAAAAGAATTTAGTTGGGTTGGACATTACTGTATTTTTCTCAAATTTGTTTGAATTTGACTATGAGCCATTTTTAATATGGAAACATGACTTACATCCTGAGAAACAATAAACCTTGACACACTGAATGAAGAGTTGCTACTCACACTTGTTCCAGGATTTGGGGGCTGCACACCCTCTGGCCTTGTCCAAAGAAATAAATTTATGAGGCTAGAGATTGAATTCGTGAGCCATGTTCATTCCCGCCAAGAAGGGGGACTAAAGGCCTTTGAAGAATCAGCCCTTTCCAACTGGGAGACCTTCAGAATAAGCAAAGATGTTCATGAATTTCTGGGGTTCATTGGTCAGTACCAACTGCTTATTCAACAGTTTTTGGTTTGTTTTCTACTCTGCATGTTCCAGGAACAGATCAGTGAAAAATTCACTTGTCTAGCCACAGCTAAAGGCCTTCTGGTATTCAAATATGTCTTTGTTAGGTCAAATAATACCCACCTCCTCAGATGTCCATAGTTGAATTTCCGGATGGCAAAAGGGTCTGTTTTGCTGATGTGGCTAAGTTAAGGATCTTGAGATGGGGAAATTGTCCTATTTCATCTACATTCTACAGAGTCCTCCTAAGAGGAAGACAAGAAAGTCAAAGATAGAGCAAGGAGATGCAATAAAGGAAGCAGAGATTAGAGTAATACAGTCTCCTCTTGAGCCTCCAGAAGGAATGTAATCCCAGTTACACCTTGATTTTAGCCTGGTAAGATTTATTTTATTTTTCATTTAATGAAGTACCATTGTTTTATATCCTGGTTTCAGCCTGGTAAGATTTGTTTTAGGCCTCTGATCTCTAGAACTATAGCAGTAAATTTTGCTGTTTTAAGCTACTAGTTTTGTGGTAATTTGTTATAACAATGGGAAACTAACACAGTGCCTTCTTCCTGTCCTATCTCAAGTTGGCCTGGACCCACATAATCAAACTGGGAGAAGCCATATCAATCTTATCCTTTCACTTAACCTTAGGAAGCTGGACCCCCTCTGACAGCAATTACCAACATGGGAGTGAGGATTACTGGTTGCCTCAAGGTAGAGGGGTTGCCTCAAAGAGCATGTTCAGACCCCTAGGCACAGGGGAAGGTGAGATAGACTTAGGAGCGCAGGTCCAGAACAGGGACAATGGGGCACTTTCTCTGATAGTTTGATTTTATCTTCTACATGTCATGCAGCTGGCAGTCTGCCAGGAGAGAGCCCTAAACTGGTCATGCGTTAACACCCATCTCTGACTTCCAGCTTCCAGAACTGTGAAAAAGACATTTCCATTGTTTATAAGCTGCCTAGTCTATAGTATTTTGTTATAAGAGTCCAAATGGACTACAATACTGGGTGAAAAGGAAAAAGCTAGATATATGGTTTCATTGGGTAAAAAGCAATCGTATTGGAAGCATTCGTGAAAATGTTTATCTATATTTAATTACTCTACAGCATAAAACAATTTATGTATATTGGTAAATATGTAATATAATAATATATTGTCACTTTAGATTCCCCCAATTAATCCTCTGTGAGTTTACTCAGGCTTCATAATTTATTACTCTTTGTAGCCTGGTCATCTGTTTCTAACCTAGAAAATTAGAAGGCATTTTCTTCAGGTTTATGAGCTATCTGTTCTCTGCCTTGACATCGTGCCTGGAGATGTAGGGCAGAGGTGATTTGGTTGGTTTCTCAGCCCAAGGTTGAGTAAACAGATGTCCCGAAGTTGATTTTCCCCAGAATAATTGCATACAATGAGCACAAATGTTTAATTAATCAGGAATCTTGTGCTTATTATCTTTTCACTGGGTTTCCACTGATAATGACCCAGAGGAAAATTCTTTTCCTTTGTGTGAATGATATTTTATTTAAAGGTTTTCATTTCATCATCTGATTTCCTCTCTTTTTCTAGTAAGTGAGAGAGGGAGACTGAATGAATGAATACCTGTGCCCTCACAAAAGTCAGGCCCACCCACGCTCGGGATTGCCGAGGGGTAGCCGTGAGGCTGGATGGAGGGCATTTTCCCCATTCAAGCCGATCTCAGAACTGTGTGAAGTCGAATAATTGAATATTTTATATTCACTCGATGCAAACTTCCTTCCCCCAAATCAAAACCAAAGGAAGGAAAGTGAGTTAAGGAAAGACTGTTTTGTGTGAATTTGAGTTTTTGGGACTAAACATTGTAGTTTGGGCTGGTTCACTAATGAAGGACCTGCTCCCCAAACTTGGTGCAAGACACAAAACGCTAATCAGGACATTGTTTGCATTAAAGGGCTGAGTTTTCCGGTGAGTAATCATTGGGGAAACCCAGTCAAGGGCGAACAAGGACAGCGGCCCTGATTAATTAAACATCTGCACCAGAGCTAAAGGCAAGACTTACCCTGTCGGTTGTACTGGAGCTATTGATATTAATGCCACATGTGGAATTGGGAAATGTTGTTTGCTCAAATCCATTCAGGGCATAGCAAATTTTGTCTTTTTAAATTATTTCAGCATCTTCCTGTGTCACTAGGTGTAAGGGATTCTGGGCAGGACAATGGTGTTCGTAGTTTATCTCTTTAGCATTTCAGCAATCCTTTAAGCACGGGTCCAAGTTGGAAACAAAATCTGGGAGAAGACTGTTCTGGGAAGGGCCTTTCAGGGAGGGGGACAGGCCTGAGCAAAGGCAGGATATCTGAAACTGTAGCGTGTATCTTGATAACCACGAGCTCTGGTCTAATTGGAGCTCAGGGGCTGAATACCACCCTGAGGAGTTTGTAATTCATTCAGAAGCCACGGGGCCTGGTGGAAGTCTCTTGGGTGGGGGGCAGCATGGTCAGAATACAGGCTCTCTTGAACAATACTGTGGATTGGTTCCAGGCCACCGCAGTTAAGAGAATATCACAAGTTGCACAAATATTTTGGTTTCCCAGTGCATATAAAATTTGGGTTTACACTATACTATAGTCTGTTAAATATGAATAGCATTATGTCTAAAAAATGTACATATCTTAATTAAAAATAATTTCTTTATTGAAGTAACATTGCATTTTAACATTATATATGTTAGCTATGAATCATTGAAAAACATACATACTACGTGAAGTTCGTCACTGATGGTCCAGTTCTACCTTTCACCTTAGAATAGTCCAGATTTACCCATGAAACATGTTTCTTAAACAATAAGACTCCTCTTTCCATCTGGTAAACACTAATTGGTCATATAATTCAAAAGTTTACTTAGAAAATAATTCATTGCTAAAAAAAATGCTAACCAATATCTGAGCCTCTGGCGAGACATAATCTTTTTGCTGATGGAGAGTCTTGCCTATCTGTTGAATGCTGCTGAACAGACTGGTGGTTGCTGCAGGTTAAAGTGGCTATGGCAATTCTTTAAAATAAGACAATGAAGTCTGCTGAATCAATTAACTCTTCTTTTACTGAAAGATTTCTCTGTAGCATGGGGTGTTGTCTGATAGCATTTTATCCATAGTAGAACTTCTTTCACATTGAAGGCAGTCCTCTCAAACTCTGCCATTGCTTTACCAACAAAATTTATGTGATATTGTACATTCTTTGTTATTTCAGCAATGCTCACAGTCTTCACCAGGAACAGGTTGTATCTCAAGAAACCACTTTCTTTACTCATCCAGAGAAGCAACTCCTTAGCCATTTAGTTTTTTTAAATTTTATTTTATTTAAAGATTTATTTATTTATTTATTTATTTATTTATTTATTTATTTATTTATTTATTTATTTATACAAGCACTGGGTACAGTCAGAAGCATGGGAGGGTGAGAGAATTCACCAGAGCTAGAGCGGGGAACAGAACAGGCAGACTGACGAAATACACTGCTGAGGGGAGCAACGGGTGTGGCAGGAGAGGTCTGTGAGCCATGTGGGACCCTCGCCGGTGGCCAGCGATCGAACCGGCACTGCAGAGGCTGTGGGCAGCTTCGCAACGCAACCCAGCGCTCAACCGCTGCGCCACCAGGGGAGGCCCCCCATTTAGTTTTATCATGAGAATGCAGCAGTTCAGCCACATCTTCAGACTCCTATTTCTAGTTCTCTTGCTCTTTGCACCACATCTGCTTTTAATTCCTCTACTAAAGTCTTGAGCCCCTCAAAAGCCATCCATGAAGCTAGGAAACAACTTTTTTCAAGCTCCTGCTGTTGATGTTTATGGCTTCCCCCCATGAATCACAAGTGTTATTAGTGGCTATGTAGAATGGTGAAACATTCCCAGGTTTTTAATTTGTTTTACCTAGATCTATCAATGGAATCACTATTTATGGCAGCTATGAAGTCATTTCCAAACAGCTTCGTGAAACGTGTTTCTTATACAATAAGACTTGACATTTGGAATTATTCCTTGATGCAAGGGCTATAGAATGGATGTTGTGTTAGTAGACATGAAAACAGCATCAACCTTATTGCACATCTCCATCAGAGTTCTTGGGTGATCAGGAACATTGTAATGCGCAGTATTATTTTGAGAGGAATCTCTTTTTTCCCTCTGAGGGGTAAATCTCAACAGTAGGCTTAAAACATTCAGTAAATCAAGTTGTAAACAGATATTCTGTCATCCAGGCTATGTTTTTCCATGTATAGAGCACAGGCAGAGTAGATTTAGCAGAATTCTTTTTTCAAAAAAAATTATTTATTTATGCATACAAGAACTGGAGTACAGGCCAGAGGTGTGGGGGTTGGGGTTGGGGGTGAGAGGATTCATCAGAGACAGAGTGGAGAACAGAACAGGCGGATTGACTGAAATGCACTGCTGAGGGGAACAGCGGGCGAGACAGGAGAGATGTGCCATGCCATGTGGGTAGTTCCCTGGCTGGGTATCGAATTCATGCCACAGTGGCTGTGGATGGCCTCATAGGTTGCATCTCAACCCCTTGTGCCACCAGGGAGGCCCAGATTTAGCAGAATTCTTCAGGACTCTAGGATTTTCAGAATGCTAAAAGAGCATTTACTTCAACTTAAAAGTCACCAGCTGCTGTACTGTGAAGGGGTGTGTAGCACATTGGGTGCCAAGGAGAGAGCACCAGGATGGTTTGTGGCTGAGAGTGGAGGGCAGAGCAATGAGTTCTGTTCATTTGTCAGCTTTGACGATGTTGGCGGACTTTTAAAGACAATGGCTTATTCTTGAAGGGAAGCTATTGCTATAACCTAAGAAAGAAGTGAGAGGATGGAGATGTTTTTGAACAGACAGGTTTGGAGAGGAAAAGACTGGGAAGTACATATGAGACTTTTGGAACTGGAATGAGAAAGACTAGGCAAACAAATTAGTACACAAGGGAGGATTCAGAGGTGATTTCGAGCTTTCAATAACGTGTGTGTGTGTGTGCACGCGCTCGTGCTGGTAATTTGAGTTATTCTTCAGATAACTATCAGCAGCAGTAGTGGTAGCATTGTCCTTGTCATCATCATCAGTCTGACTTTCGATGACCATTATACGTGTGTGTGTTTTGTATGAATGGAAGGTTTGAATCAATAGATTCATTCAATTCCATTCAGTCCATTGCATTTGTTAAAAAATCAGATTCATATTTAGTTACATACACATTTGTTCTTTATATGTACATATGTATAGTGTAATTTCATCTGCACTGAAGTCATTTCCAAAAATACCTGTGTAGATAATCCACTGTAGACATGTATTATTCAATTTCTCTTCACTGAAAATAGAATATATTGATTTAAAGTGAGCTTAAGAATAAGAGCAACACTTGATATTCACGAGTAGCTGTTAGCATGGTTGTGTTCAGGAAAAAAAGAGTATCTGTCCACCCCTGTCCTGCACCAGGAGGCCCCATGCTGGGATGGGTCAGGCATGCACTCACGAGGAGGGAGGAGGTGACAGGCACTTGGGTACATCGCCACAGGATTCAGAGGACTGACTCACTTCCCTTCCCAGCTGTTGGCCACGGTTTGTGGTGGGGGCTCACCACAGGGGCGAGGCGCCCGCCTTTCCTGCCATTCCTGTTCCATGTGATCTCTTCCCACAGTCCCAGCTCCTGGCTTTCCTTCTTGGGGACACACACATTTTATTCAAGAGGCTGGAGGGAAAATCAACATGAAGATTAATGGACTTCAAAGCAGGGAGAGAATGAAAATACTGGAAACTTCTGCCTATGATTCAATTTTCAGAACTTAAGTGTGTACTGGAGACAAGGAGGAGAAGCTAATCAAGTTAAGAGGCCAGAGCTTTGAGTTTAGGAGATCATTTAGAGAACTCACCTAACGCTATGGCCACGAAGTAGCTGTTGAACTCTCCCCACATTCTCCCTCCCTTTTTATGGTGGGGAGGACCTTAGCTTTAAAATGAATTTTATGTTTAAGAGAATTCATTTAAAAATAGGTTCTTCAGCCTGCATTTATAAAAATAATTTCTTCCAACTGGAGTAAAAACACATGTTCCACATATGTGGACATTCTGTTATACAATATGCTACTTCTGAATCCCACACAAAAGTAAATTATTAATTTAATTTTAAGGAGCATGGAAATTTTCTAGTGAGGAGCAAATTCAATATTTCACACCAGGAAAAACTTTGGAAAGTGTTCGGGACACTCTAACGTTAGGTGTTAGAATGTACACGTCCTGGTCGGCACATGTGCCTCGTCATGTACCTCAGTAGTAATCACTCTTAGCTCCATTCAGTGTTTGCTGTGATATGCTAAATTACCTGAATCTGTTGTCCCTTGATTTCCCCGGAACAACTCAAGTAGCTCATTGCCAGAGAGATACTCTCTCAATTGGATTCACACAGGGCTTCAGGGAAATGGACCAGTTAGGTTAATCACAGGTGTGAATTCCTTATGGGTCCCCTGAGGACAGTTTGTAGATGGTTTCCCAGCTGCAAGAGGTACCCTGAATTCTAATATGTAACTACTTCCTGAGAGGTGAGTATGGACCCTGGCTGCCAAATAGGGCCATTTTTGTAGAGGCTCAATTAGGTGACACATGTTTGGGTGGAAGAGACCCGTATACCATGAGCATGCCCTCAACCTCCAGGCACAGGGGGGCTGTGACAACTCCCAGGTCGACGACTAGGCAGCCCTCAGAAGTCAACAGGGACTGAGCCCTTTATCAGATCGCTGCTTATTCACCAATAGCAGAACTTGGACAAAGCTGTTCGATTCTCAAAATGGCACCAAATGGGCCTTGAGAGAAACATTATTAAAGGCCTTTTTGTCTCAGAATGCATCAGTGGTGAGGGAGGGAATGTTATGCCTGGTATGCATGGATGGACTTTCAACCCACCCAAGTCCAAACCTCATTTGCTCCCCGGGAGAGAAAAAGGTGGCAGGAGAGGAAGCCAAGAGACCAGGATGTTGCCAACATTCAAGTGGGAAGGGCTCTCCTCTGGAATGAGCAGGTTGGCAGAGAAATGAATTTTAGAAATGTTGTGGTGAATGAGACACCAAGATTTATTTTAAAATGAAAGATTTATGAACATAGCCCGGTACCAGAGGAAAAAAGAGACTTGAGAGTTGAAATAGATGATGGTTTGCAAGCTGGGATGATGTGGAATGTGAGAGAGCAATGTGGCAGAGAGGAGAAGGCAAGAGGCCGAGGGTCCCTAGGAGGGCTCTGTGAAGGGGCACAGGCCGCCAGTCTGGAGGCTGACTTCTCATTCTGCTTCCACATTAGTGCTGCGAACTGAGAATTGGTTTTCTCTTCTGTGCAGGGCACGAGTCCTGAGACACACTGTGGCTAGGCCTGGAAGTCCATGCTGGTGCCTAGAAGCATATGGTATCTCTGGAAGGATAGGAGAGTCTCCAGAATCTGAAGAAGCGGTGAGAATCATTGCGGCTTTAGTAGTGCAGCAAAACAGGGGCCAATGGGCAAGCTCTCTAGGGACTAGATTCCAGCTTTAATTATATCTGAAAGCTTCCTGTCCTGGTGCTGCTCCTGGGTCCACATTCCTGGAAGGGCAATCCCAGTTGGTCTAGGTTGAGTGACATCCACAACCACTGGCCAGAGGAGGGCACCCAAACCATGAAAAAGAGGGGCAGAGAACTTTCTCTGGAGAAAATTGGGCCCTATTATCAGAAAAAGAAGTAACAGGGGCAAGAAAGAATCCAAGTGTCCACTGCACACTTAAGACAAAGCCCCCTGAAGACTTGTCCTGGGGCACAGGAGGAGTGGTGAGGGTCTAACATTGTTACCTCACCTATTTCTCACACATGTCCCAAGATTAAGGAAATCAGCTGAGGACTCAGAAACTGTCCCAGATCTCACAACATCCTGAGCTGGGGCCCAGGCCGAAGGCCCCCAGCAAGTGTGCCTTCAGTTTCTCTGTGGTGCCCACAGGCATCCCAGTGCAGAGGGAATGGAATGGCACCTTCCACCATGAAGCTGCCCCGGAACTCAGAGTGGTCCATATCCACACATCTGAGTCTTTGCCTAAGTTTCTTAATGTGAATTTGGAGTCTGAATGCTTATCCACATCTTAAATATTTTCAGGAATGATGGAAGAGGGGAAACATGCCACCTTGTGACATTTCTAGAAAGAATGGCCTGGGGAAAGGAAGGTAAGTATGCAAAGCTCAGTGACCCCTTCTGGGCCATTGCTGAGAGCCTCCTGGTTTTTGCTGTGAGACCCTTGATGCCAGTTGTTTTGTTGCTGGGTTCCCACCGACACCCCTTTCTGAGTCCCCGTTAAAAGCCCCCCTTTCCAATGAGATGCAAAGATTTAACGGTTTCAAGAGGGAGGCTACCTAATTTGACACACATTTGACACACACATTTGACACATTCCACACATTTTTGAGCTTGAATAACACCACCTGTAAGCGGGGAGAGGGTGTTTTCCACGGGTGGTAACCCAGCAAGCTGCCCTTTTCACCCCATTGTGGGAAGAGAGGTCTCACACATTTTTCCACAGTAATTTGATTTCATCTGAGAACAACTGCAGGAACTGCTGTTGGGAATGCAACTCCAGGTTCAATGTTGAGGTCATCAGTGGTGTTACATGTTCCAGGTCTGTGATACAGTTGAGCTCCATTGGGTTTATCAAGAGAGCCTCCTATGTGAATTCCGTCTATCATGATGGGCAGGAGGCCAGCATTTTCCCACCATGGTGGAGATCACCCCCATTCTGGAGGACAGGTGGTTTGAGTGTTTTGAAAAGCCAAAACAATGTGAGACTTTGTCCAGCAAAACTTTCTGAACCTGGAGTTTGCCTCTGCACTCATCTTTTTTTATGCTAGGGGGCTTATTCTCCTGAGTTATTACCCGTGGAGTCGTTATTCAGTTTTCAGGTTCTGTGGGAACAAGGATGAGCTTAGGGAATGTGCTCTAACCTCTTCCCTTCCCAAATCACTCTTAATTAACAGACAATTTGGATAAAAATATGGCACACTTGATATGCAAACACAATTTCAAATCAATCTGTTAACCTTCGTCTTTCAACCTTATGTACACTCCTAAGATCTTTTGTAAGATATTCTGGAGACTCTATTAGAGGCTGAATCTAATGATTCAACTAGAAAGAAGAAACCCTATCTGTAAGGGGAACAGCTCTCTTAAGCTCCCAAACTTTGCTCTATCTGCTAATCCAAGTATCTATTTATAATAATATTTGGAACACTTCTTTAACTGGTATCTTAAAAAACAATATTAAGAACATAACTAACGTGGGTATTACGATGTATAAAACCTCACACAGTGGATTCCTGTGTTTTTTAGTTTCTTCCCTTAAATCCCTTATGCAGGTGTGCCTAAGAGGACTGCCTTCATTTTTTTGCGGAATGTGCTTTATCTTAATGTAATGCCTAAGTTCACAGATGATTCCCTGCTGTGAGGGTCTGTGTCGGATGTCACCACCTGTTGACAGGGTCTTATTTACAAACTGAAGAACATTCTCCATCTTGGTATATATGCTGACTCGAGTCCATTCCCAATTCTGAGTCTTTAAAGAGGTTACTTTCTGCCAGCTTTCTTTGCTAACTGCCTCCCTTGAGTTACTTATTTCTCTGGGAAAGATTTACCTTTCTCTTGGCATGGCCTTATAGCTTTCTGTTTCTCTTTGAATACTTTCCGCTTGCTTCCTCCGTGTGCTGCATTATCTCTTTACTGCAGAATGGAGGAAGTATGTGAGAGTTTGTTCCAACAAATACATTGAATATTTACTATATCAGGTACTGGGTTAGGTGCTGTGTGAAAGAGTAACTTTCAAATTTAATCTAAGTCGAAAGCAAATTCCACTGTTATGCTGGATCATGCTCACCTTGATCTTTTCTGGGATACATCTCTGATTACCAGGGCTCAAACACTAGCCCTTAATAATTTTATGCTGTTTGGTGAGGGGAGGAAGTGGCTACACAATCACCAAGGGCAGACTTCTACACAAAAGACATGTCAGAGAAAAGTTATTGGTTATAGATATGTTGATTATGTCTTCCAATGATCATTTCTTCCCTTCCTCTCCTTGCTAGATAAGTTCTCTCCATAGCCCAAAAGGGAGAACCTTAAGTTCTATTAGGTGCTGTTGCTTTCCATAACAGATCACATTGGATATGGATTCTTGACCCAAGATATGTCCACCCCATTTAATATACAGACTTAAAGACTACTTTAGTTATCTTGGGAACTTCAATGGGAAAGGCAAGTATTTGTGACTACTGAGAACTACATTTTTTGGGCCTTTGTTATGGGCCAGATGCACACATTTCCAAGAAAGCCACTGTCATAGGTAGAAAACATAAGAATTTATCTGTCTGAACCAGAGATCTGGGCACAACGAAAGGTCTCTCAATTGCGAAAAAGAATTCTGAACCAAGGACTTAACCCCTTACTTGGGTTTGAAGTTTGGCTTTATGCTATGTATGTGATCCAGAAATATTTGAGATAAGAGACTGACATAAAAATGTGATTTTGGGTCCTATATCAGGAACCAAACACAAAAGTCTCTATTTAAAGTCACATTCTCAGCCCAGACAATACAGGATCCCCATAAGGTCAGACTGTAAAAGAACTTATCCTCCCAAGTTACAAAACATGTTAGGAAACAATCTCTCATAATAGTCAACTGATAGAACATACATCAAGTTCAGAGTCTTGGTAATTTCCGATAATAGAGCTATTACATAGGGACTATAAGTATGTTTAAAATGATGAGAGACTTAAATACGAAACTGAAAGACATAATAGTGTACCATGAAAAAAGAAAATGTAGATTTGAAAAAGAAATAAAAAATCCAGAAGTAGTAACTGATCATTAATTTTAATAGATTAGATATGGCTAAAGAGAAAATTAGTGCATTGAAAAAGAGATCTAATTCTAATTCAGAATACATCATAAATACATAAACATATGAGAAAATAATTGAAGAGATGGCATATATAATTAGAATAAGAGTTTCAAAAGAAGAGAATAGAGAATTAAGGAGAAGAAATATTTCAGAAAGAAAAAGACTGTGGCTCTAGTACAGTGGTTAAAAGATTAGACTCATAAGATTCAGGAAGCCCAGAAAGCCATGAACTGAATGAATAAGTATAAATCTGAAACTTAAGTCCACTGTAATGAAAATGCAGACCACCAAAATGTTCTTAAGGCAATTAAATAGAAAAGACATATTTCTACAAAGGAAGTATGACCAGACAGTCAGCAAACTTCTCAACAACAACAAAAGAAGCAAAAAATTATAGAGATAATATATCCAAAACTGTCATTTCTTATCCACTTAAAGGATTATTCAGCAACAAGCATGAAATTAAAAAGAATTTGTTAGGTACCAAAGGCTCTCTTCTAGGACTCTTTTATATACATTTTTCAAATAGAAGAAAACTGAACAAAGGAGAAGGGGTGAAATGCAATAAGGGATATTAAATTATAGCAAGAATCACAGAAAGTAACAATAATACTGGGAAGTTGTTAGAGTTTAAAACAATGTAGCACTGAAATATGTAAGACTGGTTGGATATGATTGACACTATGCAGATTGGTTGGTGGGTAGAGATCTTTATTTTATACTTTTTGAAGTATGTGGGCTAAAATTGTAAAGGTGGCATCTAAAAGGTAGCATACAAACATTCACATCTGTATAATAGGGAAAGGGAATAAACAAAACTTGATCAGGGGCAGGGTAAAAGAAAGCAAAGATCACATATAACAAATTAAAAATAGAGCCCCAAATAAGATGGCAGAGATAAATCCTAAATAAATGTAAATGGACTAAATGTGTAAGTTAAAACACAAAGATTGTTAACGTGATTGAAAAAATAAAAATTATGTGGCTTATAGGAGACTCATCTAAAATCTAGGGCAGAGAAAAGAACAAAGGAGAAGAATAGAAAAAGATCTATTAGACAAAAAAAGGGCAGGGGGATGAGTTACATTTATACCAGACTTTAGGGTAAAATTTATGATTAGGGATAAAGATTGTTTTTAAAGTATTCATCAGTTCTAATATGTACTTAATGACAGACTCAAGTAAAAGGCAAATATTGAATTCTCAGGAAGGACAGGCAAATATACAATCATAGTAGGAGATGTCTTAACACATCTCTTCAGATAGGCAAGAAAAATTTTTAAAAAATAGTAAGGAAAGAAACTGAATAAATCATTTGTGGAATGATAATGACAATTGTCCAAACAGTACATATGGTTCAGCTCAAGTGTTTTAGGGTTCTTCTATCTGAAATTCATTTGAAAAGGCAACCTTTCTGCATGACAATCTCTTATGGGAAGGAGGGAGCTGGATTCTCTGACCCTTATTCTAACCTGTACAGGACTCGCTTGTGCGAACAAGGCCCTTGCTGGCTTTGCCTCCAGGAGGGGGTGATTTTGGCATGTGAATACTGCTGACTGTTATGTAACTTGGGTAGGATTATTTTTTCCTTTTGCTTTTTAAATGAGTACAAGCAAGTATGACCTCAAGATTCTTCACACACAGCTGAGGCAGCAGAAAATCACATACATTAGTTAAGGTTCAGGTTAAACTACTGTCACGAAGACATTGAAAAATACAGTGGCTCACATGAGATTGTTTTTCTCCCACAGAACACCCCAGAGGTAAGAGGACGGCACCAGGCAGGTAGGTGGCGCTGCTCCTTAAAGCCATCTAGAGTCCCCTTATTTTGTTGTCCTCATCTTTATCCCCTCATCTGCATTCCAGTCCCCAGAAAGGGCAAACAGCTCATTTTTTAAAATGTTGCCCAGAATATTCACACAGGTCACTTCCACTCAGGATCTCTCAGGAACTTAGTCACATGGCTGCTGTGAGGTGCATGGGGGCCTGGGAAATATTTTCTCCAGCACAGCAGCCATCTTTCTTGCACCTCAGTGTATGTGTGGGGAGGGGGTGTGTGTGAGTGTGTGGTGTTATTCAATTGCCAGAGGTAGGAGATTTAACTGCATGGCAGAAGAAAAACAGCAATGTCTGACATAGCATAAAACTTTCTTTCTAATTGGGCCTCCCCGGTGGCGCAGCGGTTGAGCACTGGGTTGCGAAGGTGCCTGCAGCCTCTGCAGCACCAGTTCGATCCCCGGCTGCTCCCCGGTCACCGGAGGAGGGTCCCACATGGCGCGCAGACCTCTCCTGCCGCCCGCTGCTCCCCTCAGCAGTATACTTCGGTCCTTCTGCCTGCTCTGCTCCCCGCTCTGGCTCTGGTGAATTCTCTCACCCTCCCGCGCTTCTGACTGTACCCAGTGCTGGTATAAATAAATAAATAAATCTTTAAAAATTAAAAAAAAAAAAAACAACTTTCTTTCTAATCATAGCTGCACTCATTACATGGGGGGACATTGGAACCTCTAAGCACCTCACTTTTACCATCTAAAAACCACTATTGTTATTATTGTTGTTAGTAATAGCAATCAAGATGAAGAGAACCAAAGTAAGGGCTCTGTGAGCCCCTGGCTAGTTACTGCCCCACTGCACAGACCAGCACCCCCAGCCAGGCACACAGGGCTAAGGGCACTGAGTGAGGGGTACACCTACAGTTGGCCTACTCTTTCCTTTGGCTGATATCCCTGGAGCCCCTCTTTCCTTCTCCTGATTGTCCCTATGTCCTCCCTCATCTCCCCAGTGGAGGGATTCTGCAGATGGATGGACTGTCACCTGAAAGGTGGGGGCAGACCCCAGATCCCTGTGTTCTTGAAGGGAAGATGGATTAATGAGTCCCTCTGAGTTGTCTCTGGGCTGGAGCCCAGTTGTCTCTGGGCTGAGTTGGCTCTGGCTGGGAATGTCCACCTCGGAGAGAGAGGCAGGTGGCTGCAAGTCTTTGGTCATGCTGCCCTGTGTGTGACCTGTGAGTCTTTGTGCCCAACAGTGCAGGTCACATGCTGAGCTCCTCCCAGGAATCTGATTGTTTGCAGTTGTAAAGTGCAGAAGCTGGGATCTGTCTGAGCAGAGGGTTAAATCACAGAGTGTTTTACAAGGGCAGCTATAGGGAATGTCTTGTTTTCTCCTTATATGGCTATTTTTCTCAGTCCAGAGTCCCACGGTGTGTTTTACGTGGTTGAAATACACAAATGGAGTCATAGTCTTAGCCAAACATGCTATGTGGCTTTAAAATTAACAAGCCTCTCTCCACTTCTATACCCCTTACACACAAGCATAAGCACAGTTTCCATTGAGACTGTGGAAAGATACTCCTTCCTTTTTAGCCAAAAATATTTCATGGGGTGTATTTCTACAGTTCCATTGCTTTATGCATGAGAAATATTTCTTTTGATCAAAGTAACTTGCAAACATGTGGGTCAAATTTAAGTATCAAGTTTTTAAAGAGTAGCCACTGTATAGGAAGTGCTACATTAGCTATCACTGGGTGTACAGGCAGAATGGCACACCAAATGTTAAAACAGTCAAAGGAAAGATGTTTAGTGATAGTTCATGGGCACATTAAGAAAAACATCAGAAGGCAGCATGCAGAGAGTGAGTGTATGAGCTTGCTATGAACAGCAAAGGAATGGAGAAATTTGTTTAGACTAGTATGGTCAGGGCAGGTTTCTTGGAAGAAGTGAACTGGGTTTGAACTAGATGGATTTGGTTAGGTCAAATGGAGTGGGGGAGGTCTTTTGGGTGCAGGAAACCTGAGGGTAAATGCAGAAATAAGAAGATGCAAAGACTTTCAAAGAAGAGAGGCATTTTTAAAAACTCCATTAAGAGATTGTAGAGCAAATGGTTTAATGTAGGAGAAAAAAGAATTCAGGTGGCAAAGGTAGATTGAGGCTGGAGAGTCCTGGGAAGTCAGGCTAAGGAGCTGGGAATTTTATTGCATGGGAAAAGTTGATTTGAACCAGTCCAGATACCAGAATTTTCAATAACTCAGACATGTAAAATAATATTTTTTTTTTTTTTGGCCAACTTAGTGCATATGACTTAACTGAGAAAATTACAATTAGAATAATTAAGAATTAAGTTTTTTTAATACTCATTGTTTAAGTATTAAAATGAAACTCCTTATTGAGATTTCCTTAACAAATGAGAAAGGCAGACTTTATTATTGAGTAGAATTCTTGGCCACACCTTCTGGAACACAAACTGTGCACTCAGGTTTTGTAGGGAAAAGATGATTTATCATTTTTCATTCTTTGTGTGCAAAAGAAAAATTTGGAGAAAAAAATCCAGCATCAGATTAAGATCCAGAAACATCACATTTTGAGCAAATTTGGATGAAATTTTGTATGTTAGCGGTATTTTGAAGATAAAATCTGGCTTGGGAATTATGTCCCCAAAAGTCCACTCTCTGAGTGTCGTTCAATCTTCATTTCATTTTTTTTTTAATCAGAGATAGAGTTGAGATTATTGTCTATTATAAATGTGGAGAACATATAAGAAAATGTCAGAATTTGAATTTGAATTCCCAGACTCAATCAGATTGTTGTGGTACAGCAAGAGATGGGAGCCTGGAGTGGTCCAAGCAGCAGCCTTAGAATAGTGAGTTGGCCACTCATGGGCTCCAGTGACCAAAGGCCCCACCATCAGAGAGACCATCAAGCTAGTCAGAGCATCTGTCCCAGCTGTGCAGGTGGGAGGTGATGGCAAGGTAACTTGGGACAAGACAGGAAAAAGAAAACCCTTTTGTAGAGGATCACAAAGAATCTGGTCTGAGAGAAAAGTGTCTCTACCGACCGAAACAGCTCCCCCACAGGCCAGGCGGTGTGAGGGCTTCAGGGCAGAGCCAACCTGAGCAAAGTCGCTAAGGGGTTGAAGGCACTTGGCTCCCAAGAGACCTCCGGCAAGTTACTTGATTTTTTATAAGCCTCTGTTTCCTTCTGTGCAAAACAAAATGAATTATAAGCCCTGAGAGTGAAATGTTATAAGGATTTGATGAGAAGATGGGGCAATCATCTGGCTCAACCCCTACATCATGACTCTCTGTTCAATACAGGCTTTGTGAATGAGTGCCATCAAGAACTATGAAGCTGGTAAGCTATAGTGATATGGAAACCTGCAACTTCTCTAGGGATGAGGGTAACATTGATGTCTGTCTAGATCAAAAGAGAAACTAAGTAGAAGTGCTTTCTTTTTATTATCATTTCTGATAAATCATTGACGATCAGACAGAAGAAACAGAGATATAACACAGACACACAAATCTGGTAAAAATTGAGTGGCTGCCTTCTGAAGACACCGTGTAATGAGCAACTCTGGCCAAGAAAAAGGCCCCCGCTGGTAGATGGCCACTTCTGGGCTTATCAAGGATGATTCAGTGATGATGCCATTTTCTTTTTTTTTTTAAAGATTTATTTATTTATGCATACAAGAACTGGGTACAGGCCAGAGGTGTTGGGGAAGGGAGTGAAAGGATTCTCGAGAGATAGATTGGGGAGCAGAACAGACTGACTGAAATACACCGCTGAGGGGAGCAGCTGGCGAGACAGGAGAGCTGCACCATGTGGGTAGCACTCTGGAGGGCCAGGGATCAAACTTGTGCTGCAGTGGCTGCGGATAGCTTCATGATGCTGTGCTTAACTCCTTGTGCCACCATGGAGGCCCAATGATGCCATTTTCTAGTTTTAAACTCCTGCTGAAGTTATTTAGTCTGAGCAAGGGGGGAATTCCAGGCTTCAGGTTATTGGTACAAGTATTGGAGTGGGCATTAAGGCAGGGAAGTATGATGAACCCAGGACATCTCTGGTACGAGATCTGCATTGCCATACTCAAGGTCACAGTAGGGTGAATTCAGAAAAGTTGGAGAGAAAAATCAGGATAT
This sequence comes from Talpa europaea, assembly GCF_964194135.1. Taxonomy (NCBI): domain Eukaryota; kingdom Metazoa; phylum Chordata; class Mammalia; order Eulipotyphla; family Talpidae; genus Talpa; species Talpa europaea. The sequence continues at coordinate 24,639,792 of NC_140074.1, read as the reverse complement.
GTATGTGCTATATATAATTTTCACCACCAAAATATATAGTATTTGCAACTATTTATTTTAAAAATCCTCTGTGTAATAGAGGATTTGCCCCTCATCCTTGCCCCTGCGGAGTAAAAACTATTACTGTGCATCAACATGCTGTTATAAATGCCACCTACATACCCGTATGTTTTTCTATCTATCCTTTGTTTATTATGACTGTGTATGATTCATACATTACTAACATGTATTTAGGGTGTTGAAGGGCAATACATACATTGATTTAGAAAGATTAAAGTCTCATGGGGATGAATACTGAAGTGTGTAGAACCCTGCCAGTTGCAAAGATGATGCTCAATTTTAATAAAAATCATTCTTGATTGCCCTGTGTGCTTGAACTCTTCCAGAATCACATTCTTGTTGATTTTTTTTCCTCTATAAATTCTTGAACCATATTTCTAGTAAACAGGACCAGGGTTTGGAAGTCTCTCCATAGTATCTGGTTCTGCCTTGTTCTTTTAAACCTGTATTATGTGGGCTCAGCATCAGAAAGACCACATTTGCTTGGGCCACTGAAAACTTGAAGGAGAGACAGAAGGGGAATAGCAGAAGAGGGAACTTTGGATATCAGATATGGCTATGTTCCTTATTTCTCTTTCTTGGACCTTTTTCCGTAATAGCACTCGCAGAACCTAGGCTATCTCTCCATCTCTTATAGTTAATTTGAGGATGGTTTCAAGGAATCAAAATATTGACTTAATATGGGGATGTTCTGCAAGTTTGCCATTAAGAAGGGTCAAGATCTTGCTTTAAAGAACAATGGGATGCCCTGGCACATTCAAATAAGTCCATTTTAGTTGTACTTACCCTTATTCCCAGGGCTGGGAGGCAAGACTAGCATAGGCAACCCAGCTATGAGGAGAGTGCTCGCTGCTCACCAGGGAAAACTGTGCCATTTATTCTGAGAATGTGCAGGAACAGCATTTGATTGGGAAGAGGCCTTAGGTCATTTATCTCTCACTTTTAAAATGATGAGATCGATGTGTCTCCCCAGTGGGCTGTCCCCCTTCTATTCAGCAACAATACACTACTTCTTTTCAAAGAAAAATATGCTTCCAATAAGGGGGAAGGGAGGTAGGGGTGGTAGCAAAGGGGATCAAGCAACTTTCATTGAAGGATTCATTTTTGATTTAAATATTTTGTTCTAATCTCCAACTTCCTTTTTAACTTGGCAGAATGACCAAAAGAAAAACAATGTCCCTCCCTAGTCCAGTTTACAGCCTGCCAGACCAGAGGATCCAGTTACATCTTTCAAATTGTATACGTTGGATTGTTCGATATATGTCTTTTTTCCCCCTTTCTAAATCTATTGCTCATATGCATAGGGTTTTCTTTAATGGCATGTCAAAATGGTCTTTGGTGAAAAACCACAGGAAAAGAAAAAAACAGAATGAAAAATAAAGATCAAATTTAGCTAGCTATTTAATACTTTTTTTTTTTCAGTTCTTTGAGTATGTTGTGGAAGGAATTCTCTGCAAGTGATACATCCTGTAACTGTAGGCAGATGTAATCCCCTGACCGTGACACCAGCAAAGACTTCCCTTTACATTGGAGATTTTTGCAGCCATTTTGTTTCCTCCCATAAAGAAGTGGTGCATGGGGAAGAGGTTGGTCTAGGCCCTGTGTGTTCCCTGCAATGCCACCCAGCTGGTTTTTTACAGTTCCTGGGGCACCCTGGGAGAAGGGGAAGAAACCCAGGGTGTGGGGACCTGGGATTGGAATCTGAGAGCACCCACAGGGACACTCTCCTCAGAAAGCCCTTTCTCCTTCCTGGTGCAAATCTGCCCCCCTCATTGCATTGGGTCTTCCTCAAACTCATCTCCTCAAGGACACATGCTTGGCTGGACTCTCCAAACCCAGTCTCTGCTCTTTTCAGTGCTGGCTGTAGTGTGTCCTAAGAGGCCACTGTTAGTGCTCTATTCATTCAGATTTTTACTCTTTTTCTCTGTAAATAGAAAAATCTTATTTTTTTTCTCATTATGAAGAGTGCTTTTTTTTTAGTGATGGGTAAGATATGGGTCCCACTTGTTTAATCAAACTAGGAAGGGTTGAGGTGTGTTTTGTTGGGGAGGGTGCACAGTAGCTCACTCTGAGCCAGGGATTTGAATGTAAATGGCTCATTGGAAGGGGATCCTAGAAGATCTCAGGAGAACAGTGGAGAAAGGAGAGGAGGAAGGAAAGGAGCCCACCAGAAGGGACCTCATTAAGCTAGTGGACAACTGGATTTAACTCCTGCTAGGGCAGGTTCCTCAGTATCAGCATTAGGAGCATTTTGAGCTGGATAATTCCTGGTTGTGGGACTATCCTAGCAATTGCCGAGGTCTTGCACCATCCCTGACTGGCATCCCACTAGATGCCAGTAGCAAGTACCAGCCTATCAATTGTGACAGTAAAAAATACCTTCAGACAGTGCCAGATACCCCTGGGTGGGAGCAAAAGACCTGTGGTTTAGAAATTTGGGAACCAAGGATCTCTGGGCAAGGTGCAGGTGCTGACTGTGGGAAGCCGGCCTGGTGCACTGTGAGGTAGTGAAGACTGGGGGGATGTGCCAGGGGCAGCACCTGGGGGTCAGTGCTGCCTCTTCCAGAGGCTGAGCAGAGAGTGGAGCTATCATCACTCAGTGTTGATGGTAGTCTGCAGGCCTGGCCAGGGGAGTGACCTGCCTGAGATAAAGCCAGTAGCTTTATCTCCTTCCTAACTCTGGAAGCTCACATGGACCTAGTGTCTTCTCATTCTTCACCCTTGTAAAGTTTTTTTTCCAAAAACAGGTTAGGCAAAGGCTTCCCCTAAGATATACATGTACACTGGCCTGAGGAATTGAGTTAAAAGGAGACATATTTTTCTCTCCCGGGAGTGAGGCCATTTCTCACAGTCTGCCTCATTTCTTCCTCAGATCAGTCCTGCAATACAGCTTACACACTGTTTAGGTTGTCATTATGAGTCACACGGCTAACTAGGGGACAGAGTTCAGATTTGAATGCAGCTCCTCCTATCTCTCAAGTGCATGGATTTTATAACTTCCCAATGGGTTGGTAAGGGTGAGGCAGAATATTTTAGGAGGGGCACCTCCAACACATGGAGGAATGCTAAAAAGACCAACTGAGGAGTGAAACAGGCCTGAGTGTCTGGAACTGTGAATTTTAAAGGAGTGGTGATGAATTAGAGTAATGGTTGCTTTCCTTTCTCCCAAGACTCAAGCAAGTAGAATCATTCCCAGAGACTCAAGATGCTTCCCATAGGCAGCCTCACCATCCCATTGATGCTACTCTGGAAAAGACACTCAAAATTGTCAAGTCCAGTGGACATATTTCTGTCTTCTTTCACTTGAACTTGACCTTTGGTAGAGTAAACCACCCTTTCTGGAGCTCATCTCCACAAGCCATTCCATGGGCATCCCATAGCTACCATTAAACACGGGCTCTAAAGACAACAACCTTGGCTTATTTATTTTATCATTCATGGTTTCCCTGAATTATCTAATCAAATTCCACAAGTTTAGTTACTGAATTTTTAAAAGAAATTTTATTCATGTATATAAGAACTGGGGTATAGGCCAGAGATGTTGGAGGGTGAGAGGATTCACCAGAGACAGAGTGGGAAACAGAACAGGCAGACTGACTGAAATACACTGCTGAGGGAAGCAGTGGGCCAAACAGGAGAGGTCTGCTGCGCCATGTGGGTCACCTCCCTGGCCAGGGATCGAACTCATACTGCAGTGGCTACAGATGGCTTCATAGTTCTACATCTTAACCCCTTATGCCACCAGGGAGGCCCCCTAGTTACTTAATTTAAGATTAGTGACCTGCAAGTCTATGACCTGATGCTCAGAGCATGTTGTTGTAGGGGTGGGGGAGTGTCTTAACTCAGGCTGTTATAATAAGATACCACCCCGGGTATATGAAATTAGAAATTTACTTCTCATAATTCTGAAAACTTGAAGTTTAATATCAGGGTGCCAGCATGGGCAGTTTCAAGTGAGCTTCGTCGTCTTCTGAGTTTCTGACTGCAACCTCTCCTTTTATTCTCACATACAAGAGAGTAGGAGGAGGAGGAGGGACAGAAGGGAAAAGAGGAGGAGGAAAAAGAAAATTTCAAGGAGGATGAAAGAGAGAGAGGGTGGAGGGAGAAGGAGAGAGAGAGAAAGAACAAGCTCTCCTGTGATTCTTAAAAGGACACTAATTCCATTTGTGAGGGCCCCACCCACATGAACTCATCTATTATTAATAACCTCCCAATGGCCTCACCTCCTGATTTCCATCCCTCAGCAGGGATGGGATGGGGGCAGGTAGTGTTTCAACATGAATTTTGGGTGATGCAAGGTTTTACTTCATAATAGGAGACATTTCTATCTGAATGTCCTATGGCTAACATGAACTCAACAAATCCAAGCATCCCACAATCTCCTTCCAACATCCCTTAAATCTTCCTCCTTCCTGTAATCTTTCTAGTTGGTGATCCATTTATTTATCTATCCTCTCAAGGCAGCAATCTGGGACTAAAGGACTAATCCTTCCACCCATCTCTCACCAGATAAGTCTCCTTTCACTTCCAATTTCCAATGTCTCTTAGTTCTGCCTCCTCTTCATTTCCTCCCACTGCTGCTTTAATGAAGGTGTTCTTAGTTATTCATCTCTCAAATATCATGAACACACCTCCCACGGCCTTCCTCTCTCTGCACTTCCATTGACCATTCTGTCTATAAGGCAAATGACTATCTCCATATTCTACCTGAAATTTAAAAAATGATTCCCACCCCCCTGTGAATGAAATTCAAATAATTTATACAAATATAGCAAGTCCTTTGGTACCTGGGGAGGCAGAATATCAGTGTGATTAAGAGTAAATATTTCCTGGATCCAAGTCCTGGTGACCTGGATATACTGTTTGTCCTCTTTCAACCTCAGTTTCCTCAATTGTAAATGAGGAATCAATAGTACTTATGTAAGGAATTCATAAAAAACTCTTTTAACAGAATATGGCCCATATTAAGAGATCAATAAATGTTCTCTCTCATTACTGCTTGCCTTCCCAGGTTGTTGTAAGTGTGACCTAAGGAGACACTTGTGGAAAAGCTCTGACTGACATACATCATTTCATTACTTTAAACTGTTTCCTCATGCCTCACCTGGAATGGTTGGCTCTGGACCGGGTAGGAAGTGGAGACACAGGAAGGATTAGCACATTGTTAGCATTGATGTGGTGATCAGGAGGTAAGGCCCTCCAATGGAACAGACATCTGGAGGGTGTCCAGATGAGGAATATTGAGTCTGTGCTATGAAAAGAGGTGAGTTCTTATGAGTCAGGAAAAGTACCAATTGACTCATCAGGTTTTGACATTTGCTGTGCAGCTTGAGCTACATCCTGTCCAAGAACTCACCACTCTGTGAACTTCCTTGGGAGCAAAATTAAAGGGTCTAGAGCATTCCCAGGACATACTAACTGACTGAACTGGTGGAGAGCATGTGGTGTTCTTATTGTATATAGATGGCACTTCCCATGGCCACTGAGCTGGCCAGGAATGGTGCAGGCTGGCAGGCCAGACTGGGCCTTCCATGAGCCCTCATGCTATTCCAGGTCTCTCCGGAGAGAGGGAATATGAGGGGACCCATTGGAAGGGGTTCTTTTGGAGAGTTATTTGGAAGCACTGGGTGAGGTGTGGGCAGCAAATACCACATTTCAGTATATTAGAGTTACCTCAAGGTACTAGGAGCCACATGTGGTGCATGGTAAGTGCTGTGGATAGGTAGCCTTGGCTGTGTCAAGGTGGTCAAACTGAGAAATAAAGTGCCAGGTTCTCATCTTGTCTGTCTCTGATCATCACTTCACCCACCCCCACTCGCCTCGGTTTTCTTATCTACGGATAGGATAGTTTTGTGACAATGTACAGCCATTGTCAGAAGGCCCCAAACTGAAGTTTTATGCCCTACCCCAGGAGAGCCTGGCCTGTACTCTCTCTCCCTGTTGCCCACACTCATTTTCTGGGTAAGGTTTGCCCTGGTTCCTCTTCTCTAGGGAGCTGGGTTCTACTTGCCTTGGCCATTGGGATCCTGGGGTGGTAACTCCCTGCTGTGACTAACACTTAGGTCCCATCCATTTTTCATTATTTTTCCTAAACCTAGTCCACACTGATGTTTTTAAAAAAATCCCTTTATTAATCTCCCCTTGTTACCCAGCTTGAGTGTGCCAGGAAGGATCTGAAATAAAACCCAACAGTGTCAGCAATTCAAACCCAGAGTTCTCAGCACCTACATACCCTGTCATCGTGGGATGCAAGTGATGTCACATCTTCCATCTTCTCATGGGGCTGAATGAACCCCCTCCATCACGAGGTAAAGCCACTTGTTCTGTTGGAACCTCTGCAGCCATCAGAATTGCCCAGCCCAGAGGGATCAGGCTTTCAATGCCACTTAGAGGGAGGAAGACAGGCGCTGAGGAGACCCTCCTGGTCCTGGTCACAGATTCCTGCTGCTGTTTCACTAGCTCCTGGCCAGGGCTATCCCTGCGAAAGCTGGCTTTGTGCAATGTGTCCATCCTCACTGCCCTGTCATGAGGGCTGCTTCCTGTCACTGGGCCAGTGACCACACTTCCAGTGAAAGACCTCTGGGTTTACGTATGTGTGGCCTCATTTTACTCACAAAATCCTCATGAGATACAAAATTTTTTCACAAATGAGGAAACTGAGGCCTAACAAGTTAACTTCTGACCTGTATCATATATATATGAACTTTTCTATTTTTAACTTGAATTGTTTGACTCCCAAACCTCATTTCTGGTGTTGAAATATTCTCCAGTGCTCTAGAGGCCTCCCTACATGGCTAGGCTGGTTGGGTTTTTTATGCGCTGCCTTCTAGATGATCTGACCCCTGGCTCCAAATTTGTCCTGTTTCAATTACTTTCTCTTTCTTCTTCTCTGTTCACTCCATAAGCCCTCTTCCTTAACTCCCCTTCCCCACAAGTTACATTGGGAGAGGTCATTAAAACTCAGAGTGAATGAGCATGTGCCATTAGAATGCTTTATTCTTTTCAAACAGACCATGAGCCTTTCCAGATCCCCTGCTCCCATCTCGGCTCACCATTCAGCACATTTAAGCTTGCTGCTGACAGAGGGACTTCTGTTCCTTCCTAATATCACTCGCTCTGGCCAGGAAGAGCCTGTGAGCATGTCGTTGCTGGAATGGTAACATTGCAAAGTCTTGATCTTCTGAGTCTCAGATCCATGGGAAAAACTCTTCTCAGGTTTATAGCTGGCCAGTCCTCACGGGCGGGTGGAAGTGCTGGCGGTCACAGAACTGAGGAGCTGGGAGAGCTTTTGGAGAGCTCCAGCTCCACTCCAGACAGGTGAGGAACCTGATGGTGTAGTGCTCAGAGGGCCTGGCCAGTCACCTATTGACTGAGCCTAGACCCGCGCCCAGCAGCTTTCTGAAACATCTGGAATCTTCCATCCACTGCCTCATGGTAGTGCTGTCGCAGAGATTTTGGGTGTAATGCATAGGGAGGAGTCTGGGGGAGTGTGGGCAGGTGAGCACTTCCATTTCGACTCTGCTACCTGCTCTGTGTCCATGGCCAAGCTACTGTGCCTGCCTAAGCCTGTTTCCTGTCCGAGTTGTGGGCTTGTTGTGAGGATGTGAGGTTGTGAGGTGTGAGGTTGTGAGTTGTGAGGTTGTGAGGCTGTAATTAACTTAGTAGGGTGTGTGGTGCCAGTACAGATCAAGAGATGGTCGCCTGTCTTCTCTTTCCTCGTGATCCTTGTCTGATCCTTTGCTGGTCAGCCTGTTTTCCTCTTCTTCAGTGGTGACATCAGCTGCAATTTTTTATGAAGGGAGAACCCCAAAGACTACAGTGGTGGGCTCGAGAGAACTGCTGATATGTATCTGGCACCTGCAGAGGTCTTGAAGGTGCAGTCTGCCTCATCACGGCTGCCCTTCATTTCATGAGACTTTTGGAGTCACAAGTTGTAAGGCCTGATTTCAAAGTTATTCCTTCAGGAAGATTTTTGGGTCCACGGGTGAGTGTAAACCTGGACATCCCTTTCCCTAAATGTGCTGCCTCATATATAATCGATGCATTAATTTCTTACCCCTGTGAACACTCTTATTTTAGCTGCAGGCTCACCTGGTCTTTGCTGATGGGAGCAGGGCTTGGTGTTAGTTTCTAGCACCTGTATTCTGGTCCACCAATGCCCTTCCTGCCTTCTGTACATGCTTCCCCCCTTTTTTTTTTCAGGGCTTATTGCTATTTTTCAAAATGTGCTAATTAGCCCTTCACATCTCTGAGTATATGGAAGATGGATGTGTGTCTTCTCTGGGACCCACCCTCTTAGCTGGGGTCCAGCCTGGGTAGCAGAGGTTGGTTCTATGGCTGGACCCACCATAGACAGGAGCCAGATTGAGTTGGGGGTGAAGGGAGACACCTGCTCAGGGCTCTCAGCATCTAAGCTGGTCACCCATTGTCCTGCCATTGTCTCTGCCCTCAAGGAACTCACTGACTTACAGGGAAGGATCAGTAATAAGTCATTGGTACATGGCGATGGATGTTATCAGGCCTGTGTGCATAAAGCCCAGGGTTGGAGGAGAAGAGCCTATATCTGTGGAGAGGTCAGCGAGGGATCCCAGAAGAGGTGGTATTTAAATTCTCAAGGATTAGCAGAAAAGTACCAGCTAGATGAGGAGGGGCAGTCCGGGCACAGTGAATCCCTCTAAACACCTTTTGTGTTCTCCAAAGATCCTCTTCTTTCCTTTCTCCTCAGCCACCCTGGCTGTCCCTTGATTAGTGGTGGCTGACTTTGACAGGCCTCTCACACGTCATCTCTTAGCATGGGGGAAGGAAGAGGAAGAAGACTACATATGGAAACAGCTGGCTTCAAGTTTCCAAAGAAATATTTGAACTGGCCACTTAAAAATCTCTTCCAGGTTGCTGTCTCATGGTGAAGGATCCTCCTAAGTTGGGTCAAGGGATAAGACTCACTCAATACAGCAAAAAATACCAGAAATGAAGAATAACCAGTTTCAATACTATGCATTGCATGCTGACCCTATAGGTCACCTGATGGCTATGTGGGGGTCAAAGTCACTTCTAGTTCTATGAACTTGAAGTATGATGTAACCCTCTCTACTTTAGTTTTCTCATCTGCAAAATAGGGGCAATATTGATACCTACCTCATAAAGTTCCAGGGAGGATTGCTCAGTGTGGAATATTAAGGAATGTATGTTTAGTCTTTGTCCCAGTTCCTGAAATAGAGCTCTTCAATTCCTTGGAATTTCCTGGATGTCAAGAGCATCTTTTGTTCTACAATGAGGTGACTTGTTGAGCACCTAGGTTGTTTTGGGGTGGGGGCTGGTCACCAGAAAGACCAAGTCTTGATTAGAAGCCTGCAATTTTAGCTCCACTGTCTGACGTCCAAGAAGGGAAAGGGGCTGGATGTTAATTCAGCCAACCACCTTTATAATGAAGCCTCCGCAAAAACCCTCAAGTGATAGGATTTGGAGAGCTTCTGGGGTGGTGAAGACGTGGAAGTGCTGGGAGGCCAGTCTACCCAGAGAGGGCTTGGCTGCTCCTTTTCCATGTCTCCCCTTTGTGTCTCTTCCATTTGACTACTCCTGACCTGTATCCTCTATAATATGAGTATCCTCTATAAGCTGAAAATAATATAGTGCTTCCCAGAATTCTTTGCATTGTTGTAGGAACTGGTCAAACCCGAGGAAGGGCTTGTGGGAACACCCTCGATTTATAACTAGTCAGTCAGAAGTACCGGTCACAACCTAGGACTTGTTACAACTGACACCTGAAGTGGGACAGTCTTGTGAGCTCAAGCTCTTGAGCTTGTGGAATATGACAGTATCTTCCGATAATATCAGATTGAATTAAATTGTCGGACACCCAGTTGGTGTCCAGAGAATTGGAGAAATTGCTGTTGGAAAAAAACAAACAAACAAACAAACTCAGAAGTCTCATGAGCAAAAACAGCCCAGAGCAGGTTAACATGGTAGACAGAGTAACAGCCCTCTAGGATGCCCAGTTCCTGATCCCTGGAGACTGAGATTATTGTCACTTAAGTACAAAAGAGGTTTTATAGATGTGATTGAGTTCAGGATCTTGGAATGGGGAGACAATCCTGCCATATCTGAGTGTGTGCAATGGAATCACGAGGGTATTTATGTATGAGGGGGGAGAGTCAGAAGACAGAAGAAGGGGCCACCAGCAAGGAATGCAGCAGCGTCTGGCAACTGGAAAAGGCAAGGGACAGATGGACTCCTCGGGTCTCCAACAAAAACACAGGTCTGCTGCGTTCACAATTTTAGTCTGCTCACATACATTTTGATTTTCTAACCACCGGGATGGTAACATGATAAATTTGTGTTGTTTCAAGCCACTAAGTTTTTAGTAATTCATTGTAGTTGGAACAGAAGGCTAGCATAAAGCTCAGAACAGGGCCTGGCAATTGGGAGCAGTCCCTCAGCCTACTGCTTCTTATCAAGAATTCTTGCCCTCACCTTCTAGGTCATATTCAGAGAAGGTAGCAATAAAAAAAAAAACAACCAGTACAAAGTTCCTGACATCATGGTCTTTACATTCATGTGCAGGAACAGATTCCAATAATACCTATCAGCATTAATGAAAAGAAATAAAGAAAAGGGTCGAACATGGATGGGCTGCTGATGTGGATGGCCTATTATAGACAGCAGTGGAGTCTATAAATGGGTTGAGCAGAAATTGTGTGTAGGAGAGAGGCCAGGTGGGGCTCCCCAGGTCAATGGAGCAGCCCGTGGAAAGCCCAGACCCAGAGGGGCAAGAGCAAGTGGGACTGGAAGGGAGGGCAGATTAGGGGGGCCTCTAGGTCTTGGTAAGAAATTGGGATATTCTTGTGAGTGTGATGGGGAGTCACAGGAAGGTTTTGAACTGGACAAAGCAAAATCAACTTTAGTTTTAAAAGGATCACTCCAATTTAGAGCCGCTTAGTGTGTGTGTGTGTGTGTGTGTGTGTGTGTGTGTGTGTGTGTGTAGGGGAGTGGTTATAGGCAATATGGGTGGGGTAATACTTCGCTGTGAGAGACTCTAATTGTATTTAAGATACTGGTCCCAGCACCAAAGATTCCAATACCCTAACATATTTCCAAATACCCTTGGCAGGGTAGAGCAAGTGGCACCTTCTTGGTGGAGAACACAAAGTGCAGGCAAGGCCCTGAGGAACATGTGTGGAAGCAGAAAGACCTGTTAGTGGCTTGAAGGTGGAGGAGGAAGAACTTTCGGGATTTAATGGCAGGACCTAGGTGTTAGAGATGTGTTAGAGAGAAAAGTAAGAAAAACCTCAGATTTTGGATGTGAGCATTTTAAAAGATGGGGGTGTCATTTATGGAGATGTGGAAAGCAATAGAAGGAGTGCAAATTTTTATTTATTTACCTGGTTGATGGGAAGAATGGTGTAAAATGACATCATTTTGAGATGTCTACAGGGCATGTAGGGGTGGATACATCTAGAGAGAGAAGTTTGCAGGTGTTCATGGCTGTGAAAGCCACAGAGCTGGCTGAGATGGCCTGGAGAGAGTGTAAGGAGAGGGCGGTCCAAAGGCAGCGCCAGGGACTGTGGACACTCTCCATTTGAGAAACAAGGGAAGATCCAGCAAAGAAGAAGGAGGAGAAGCCAGTGTGGTAGGAGAGCTAGAAGAAGGAGCATTCTGGAAGCTTGCTGGAGAGTGTGCCAGTCACTGTGTGGGGCCCTCCCAGGTAAATTACCTCATCAGCTACTCACATCAGCCCTATGAGGCTCGTGGTCTATTCAGAAAGAACTCTCTGTGAGAGCATAATCCTTCTGCTTTAGCTTTTGGCAAATGAAATGTGTAATTTCGTGATGATTATCCTCATTCTGCAGCATGTTGCCCTGACTTAGCATATGCTGAGCACAGCCCTAAAGGAGTGGGAGATGGGGGTTCTGATGCGTGATGACACATGTGTGGCTACCCCCATTCTTAGGAGCCCAGGGAGGGAGAGGAAGCAGCCACTGTCTTGGGTGAATCATTCCTGGATATCAGCTACTGTTGCTGAATTTTGTGTGTTTCTAGTAAAATACAATTGATTAGAAACTGTAAAATAGAGTAATATCTCTTTAAGCTAGTGAATGCTCATGAGTTTGAAATTCTAGTTTTATTTTAATTTTTCAAAAATTCAAATATGTGCCCTCACTGGCTAACAATAGGGTAACGGTACCTAACTTGATGGACTCTCCTGCATTTATTAACAGTGATGTGTCTGAGAGGTAGATAATAACGTGGAGAAACGTTGATATTTCAGAGTTAAAAAGGTAGACTGTAACATTGCATTTTCAGTAGATCACAATCATGTAATGTAAACAAACTAAACCAAAACAGATGTGAAGTAAAATAAAACATTGTATAAAACCTGCCAAAATATTGATAGTGATTTGCATTGGGTGGTGAAAAAATACGAAGCATATTTACCTTTTTCCTATTTTATGTATTTTCCACATTTTTTTTTAGCGAGAACATATTATTATGCTCAAAAGAATTTTCTGCACTGGTAGACATAGATTTGTACTGTCTGTTCTATAGCCACTGCCACGTATATCTATGGAGCACTTGAAATATGATGAGTGTGACTGAGGAACTGAATTTTTTTAATTGCACAGTTATTTATTTAAATTTTAATTTTACTACCCATGTGAGGCTACCATTTCTACTGTATTTGATGCAAAATATAAGGAAATACGAATTATATTTCAATAAGGCTATTAAAGTAATGTAAGCTCATACATGTATTCACTTTCAAATTTTGAAATTTTATTACAGTGTGGAAGTTTGGACCTATTAGAGTAAGTATATGGGTGCAGGAAAACACTAGGGTTTTAATTTAAGTAGTCCATTTTCTAGCTCAGTAAAAAGTGGTGCACAGTGTTAAATACACCACATCTTTATCTGTTCATTTGTCAGTGGGAACTTAGGTTGTTTCCAAACTTGGCTGTTGTGAATAGTGCACAATGCTAAGTAAAGTAAGTCAGGCAGAGAGAGATAAGTATTGTATAATTTCATATGTAGACGACAAAGAAACAAAACAAAGAAACAAAAGAAAACAAAAACAAATTCTAAGATTATGAGAATGGGGCCTCCCTGGTGGCGCAAGTGGTTAAGTCTCAGCACTAGGAAGCTATCCCCAGCCACTGCAGCACGAGTTCAATCCTAGGCCAGGGACCTAACTCACATGGCACAACAGACCTCTCCTCTCTCTCCCACAGCTCCCCTCAGCAGTGTATTTCAGTAGATCCACCCGTTTTTCTCCCCACCCTGTCTCTGGTGAATCCTCTCACACATCCCATACCTCTGACTTACACCCCCAGCTCTTATATGCATAAATAAGTAAAATAAATCTTTAAAAGAAAAGAGTATGAGAACAAATTGGTGGCTACCAGAGAAGAAAGGAAAGGTGCACAGGGTAAAAGTGTGAAGAGGAACAGGTGCACAGTGGTGGGTGCACACTAGACTTTTGGGGGCGATCATAAACTGGTAAAACCAGATGTGGAATTATAATGCTATACACCCAAAACCTATATAATGTTATCAACCAATGTTAATTCCATAAGTTTTTGAAAAGTGATCCTTCAATACAGCTTTAAGTTTGTTCATACCAGAGTTCTAGGAAGAAACAAATAATAACCTGAATGTTATGCTCCTATTCTGTGACAATTTCTGCTTAACGAACAAATCCTTTTGAGTTTATATAAATCTCTATATAAATTCAAATCATGTAAGTAATATCTTTTAAAGTGGGAGCTAAGCATGTTATCCCATTCTATAGATGAGAAAAATGAGGCCCATGAAGATTCAGTTCCCAAGCTATTTAACAAGGAGCAAAAGCAATGCCTTTTTGTTGTTGAAGCCCAGAGGATCTTATTATCTTTTACAATATGGGCAGAATAATTTCTAATAAACTGTCATGGGAAAAGGACTTCCCCAAGGAACTGGAAAGATTTGTTGTTTTGGTTAAGTCCTTTAAATGAAGTATGTTTTGTTAAGATCTTTTATTAATTTAATTTTTTTTGGCTTCTAGGATTATCCTAAATCAAAAGGCAGACCCTGTGCATTTATCAAAGATTGCCCGTTATCTGGCCCGTTATCTTTTCTGTACCTTTATACTGTCCATGGGAACGACAAGCAAAAAACTGCTGTCTTTCAGGTGAGCTTACTTTAGACCTAAGCCCCTCATGTCCCATCCTTCTCCCCCCGCAACCCCCACCCCCAGCTTTTCTTGCCAGGGTGGGGGGTTAGCCCATTAATTTTACATCCACATTTGGAAACTTAGAAAGATGCCAAGACTTCCTGATTGTTTGATCATGTTCCCTGCTCCACTGAGGCACAGTGGACATTGTAGTAAAGAGATGTCCTTGCTTGTGACACTCCCTTCCTCACATTCTTTTCATCTGGGTGGCCCCAAGTGTTTGCCTAGAGCAGCAGGCAGCAGTGCAGTTTCACACAAATGAATCCACTGAATGTTTTCAAACTTAAAATCTCAATCCTTTTTGGTTCAAGTTCTAGGGAAAAATTGGAGCCAGTTGTGATTTAGAAAAAAAAAATAAAATATTGGTTCACCCGTCTGTCAGTACTGCCAAAAAATATTCACATGAGTAGGACTATCCAAAAAAATGAAGAGCAGCTCTTTTCCAAGACAGATCTCTGGAACTCTCTCCCTCCCTTGCTCAGAACCACTTCCTCTCCTCAAATCTCACTTTAAAACCTTCCTGTTTGCTTTAGCCTATGACTGACTCAAGTCTCATTCATCTTTCTTTCCTCTCTCCCCATGACCACATCCTTCCACTCTCCCCTCACCATCCACCATGAGAACACTTGCCTGCCTCTTTTCTCCCTCCATTTTTTAGCCCCCTTGCCTTGTTGTCATGAGTGATAGCTGGCACATCAGGGTTCCTTGCCAGCCTTACCAGTCACCCTCACCCTGTGCAGACCTGTCTGTAAGTGTGAGGGCCTTCTCTACACTTCTCCCTGGTATTTGGAGGAGGAGGAAGTAATGAATTTCAGTAGCAATTCTGCTTAAAGAAACACTTTGCAAGTTGTATTTCATAAGCTACAGACTCAGAAACTTGAGAAGCAGAACACAAAAAGACCTTGTAATAGGCCTGCAAAGATACCAACTCCCGCCCTTGCTCCCTTGGGAGACTTCAGGTAAAGCCTGAAGGAGAGGTGGGAATAAAACACAGGCCAAACTGAGCTGTTGTTTCACCTCCAAAATAGAGTCATAATAGTTTCACTTGCTCTTATTTCCCTCAAGTCACAAGGAAAGTAAATTTCCCAGCAATGTTTCAAGGCAAGGTTGGCCCTAGGAAAATAGTCCCAGTGTAAGCTCAAGTGTTTGAATTCTTTTGGCTCAGGGTATACACACAGTGCTTCTTAAAGAGTGTGGTGCTTTCAAGTCAACTTTCTGGATTTTGGGTAAGCTGAGGCCTTTCCCACAATGCACCACCGTCCTTCATTCCAAGATGGCACCTTGTCCCACAAACACTGAAGAAGGTCATTCGGCTCATGTCTCTGATAGTGTCACTGCTGACTCCATGAGAGTGCTCCTAGAAGCAAACGACACAGATTTTATCTGATGTTCTCACTTTTGATCGCACAACAACAGAGTTGCTTTGCCCCGACCACATTGTTGTATTTGCCATATGAATCACATAAGACATGTATTAATATTCCCATTTTATACTTAAAGGATCAAGGTTGATGTGACTTGCCTAAGATTGCAAAGGTGGTGAATGATGGAGTTGGAATCCATATAAATCTTCTCTGGGAATCACAGCCCAGCTACAGACACCCCAGATGAACACATCTGTATCTGGAAAGGAACAATCTCCACAGGACTTACACAGGTGGGTAAAGCAAATGGCAACTAGAGTTGATTTTCCAATGGGCTGTGGGGATTTTGTTTGATTTTTGGCACAGATTGCTCTTTCTTTTTTTTTTTTAAGATTTTATTTATGCATACAAGAACTGGGGTACAGGCCAGAGGTGTGGGGGTTGAGAGGATTCACCAGAGGCAGAGTGGGAAAAGAGCAGGCAGACTGACTGAAATACTCTGCTGAGGGGAGCAGCTGGTGTGAAAGAAGAGGTCTGCTGCACCATGTGGGTAGCTCCCTGGCTAGCCAAATTGAACCCGCGCTGCAGAGGCTGTGGACAGCTTCACAGTGCTGCGCTCAACCTGCTGTGCCACCGGGGCGGCCCTAGTTTTTCTCTTTTTAGGGGAATTCTTTAACATCCAAAAATTTCTCTGAAGGTTGGTGGCTTGCTCTGCATTTGAATGACAGTGCAGCTTTAATTAATGAGATCTTGAAGATGTGACAGATGATTTGGGGAAAGGGATAGGGAGAGAGAGCATTGTCAGCATTGATACCGGGACTTCAAGAACCATTTCTAAGTGGAGTGGGAAAAGGGGGAGTCCTGCTTGCCACACCTGGGAATTGGGACTTGGAAAATGGCTGATGTGTTTATTTGGTGTGAGGTCAACTATAGCTCTGTGGGTAATAACAGGATCTCCATAAAATAGACCCCCTAGGCTGGGCCACCAGACTACTTGCTGCTAAACAAGGGTGGTAGCCTAATAAATGAGACATTGCTATCAGCTCTCTGTAAACGGTGGATTCATTCACTCTGTGGATTACACAGCTTCTTTGTTGCCCTCCTGCATCCAACTTGCTATTTAACTCCAAACTTGCTTTGTGCTGCTCCTTTCAGATGAAGGGGAAGCAAAAGCAATTTGATTTCTGTATCTAAAAACCACTCCAATAGAGGTTTTAGGAAGAGGGCCTCCCTGGTGGCGCAGACGGTGAGTGCTGCACTGTGAGGCTGTCTGCAGTCTCCACAACACGGGTTGGATCCCGGCCGGTGGGCGAGAATCCAACATGGTGCAGCAGACCTCTCCTGTCTCGCCCGCTGCTCCCCTCAGCAGTGTATTTCTTCAGTCTGCCTGTTCTGTTCCCCGCTCTGTCTCTGGTGAATCCTCTCACCCTCCCATGCATCTGGTCTATACCCCGATTCTTGTATAAATAAATAAACCTTAAAAAAAAATAAAGAAGGTTTTAGGAAGAATGAAGTTAAAGATACTGATACAAGTTTCAATAGAAGTTAGAAAAAAATCTTAGTGATAAGAGTCACAGAAAAAGACCGAAACTTCAGAGTGGATCACAAATGAATATGAATTAAAGAAAATAACAGTTCTGTTTTTGAAGGCCAACATAAAACAAGGATGTGTTTTATGCAAGTATAGTTTTTCTGACACAGGGTTTATGCTTGTCATTCTTTCATGTGTCACAGATCAGATCTAGGAAATTCCCTGGGAAGTCCCCTCCATCAAAGTATGGCAGTATCACCATCTCAGTATGATTCTACTGGATCTGAAAGATATTTTTATCTTCAGGAAGTGGTTTTCCCTGGAGTGAGGAGACAGGCAGGTTCCCTGAAAGAGTAATGAAGTAGATTAGACAATGGGAATCAGGATCCCAGTTTTAATTCTACTACTGCCAGCCTGGTGGCTTTAGGAAAGCCCTATTGTTTCCCTTTCCTCAGTGGTGTCCTCAATACAATGGAATGATAGGGGATGGTAAAAGCAAAGACATCTGCCATCATGTTTGTAAGTGCTCAAGAAATCATTCCTTCCTGCCTGTCTCAGCTGTCCATTTGTATAGAGAGGGATTAAACTAGAAGGTCTTTGCGGCCCTTTCTACGTTAGCACTGTATGAGTCTGTTGACAACGCCTTATAATCAATCCCCCAGTAACATTCTAGTGAGTCATTTTTTTTAAAAGATTCATTTATTTATGCATACAAAAGCTGGGGTACAGGCCAGAGATGCAGGGGGTGAGAGGATTCACCAGAGACAGAGTGGGGAACAGAACAGGGAGACTGACTCAAATACACTGTTGAGGGGAGCAGTGGGCAAGACAGGAGAGGTCTGATGCGTCATTTGGGTTGCTCCCTGGCTGGCTGCAAAGGCTGTGGATTGCTTCATAGTGTGTTGCTTTACCCCTTGTGCCACCATGGAACCTCAACATTCTAGTGAGTCTTAATCTCTTAGGATACATCTGATCAATAAGGTTGTGACTTTGACTTTACGTTATAATTTTTATTTTCTCACATCCTAATATTTAATTTATATTTTCTATTTTGTGGCTTTTGCTTTTTAAAGTTATCCCAGATCGTTTTGGGGGGTGGAATGGGGGGGAGTAAACCGAGAATATGGCTTAATTGGATGAAAAAATTGTTTACTATGTTAAGTATTTACACTTACTATGTATGAGGAACTGTGTTAAGCACTTAATAAACATTTATTCTCACAATAACACTGGAAAGCCATAATTACCATCCCATTTTTTAATAGGATATATAAGGAAGCAGAGCTTAGAAATATCAAGAAGCTTGTCCAAGGCCAGACAATCAGTGAGTGGCAAACCTGAGTCACAAATTCAGGTTTGGTTAAATGAGATCAGTAGTATGCTGACAAGCAGGATATCAAAAAACAAAACCAAGAACAAAACACTAAACCCTGATCTGCAGCCTTCACTGATTCCCATGGTGTAAATACTCCCATCGAGGCCAGTTTCAAGTTACCATCAATTTTAAAGCACAAACAGTTCCTGACTATTTGAATCTGCTCTTGTGAGCCAATAGAAGCCAATAACAAAGCTCTATAGAGAACTTGTGTTGAGAACCTTACTTAGACTGCCTCCCTGAATCATCGATGGGGCTAGGTGTGATAGAAAGAAAACAAGAAAGGAGAAATGGTCATGGCAAATTCATTTATTCATTCATTCATTCCACAAAAGCTTACTGAGTACCCACTCAGTACCAACCTTTATGAAATGTACTTGGGACACAGGCATAAGATGAGCAGGATGCCCATGCTCAGAGTGTGTTGGGGTGAGAGACAGGCAAATGAATAATTAAACACATCATGTGATAGGAGTATATGAGTCCATGGGAGGCCAGGTGAGGAAGGAATGAATTCTCGCTAGTGAATCTGAGAGCTGGAGTTAGCCATGTATGATTGGAAAACTCCAAGCAGCACAACTTTTTCTTTCTAACTTATGAAGGCGCTTTTCTCACTAGAGAGGTATGCTCAGCTTAGCTCTTTGCATTTCAGAACTAAACAGAGAAACCAAAGTTGGGGTCAAGATAGAGTCAGTTATGTGGAAATAAACTTGTTGGAGCTATTGTGTGATTTTACTGTTATATTGCTGACACCTACAATTATGCCAGGTACATAGTAAGCACTCAATAAATATTTGTTGACTAAATGTGTCATTGATGAATAATGATCTGTGAGCTATGAAGAAGGTTGTTTGAGGAAAGGGGACTAGTGATAGGCAAGAAAATTAGCAATATAAGTAGTGAGCCCTGGCATAAAAGGATCACAAAAAGGAATGAGCAGTGGGAAGAATATAGGCAGAGCCTCCAGATGCCCAGAGTGGAGGGAAAGTCATATAAGAGTGTGTGTCTTGGGATCTGCCCCCGGTGTGTGGGCAGATGATCATTTTCTTGAGGATGATCTGAAGGTGGGGCACATGTCAGGCTCCCACTCTGAGATGCAAGATGTCTTGTCACAAGCCTAAAGACACATTTGATGAGCTTGGGAGTGCCAGGAATTGTACCAATCATTTCTTTGGTTTCAAAGTTTTGTGCAGGAGAAACTAAAAAGTTATTGCTACTGTGAAGTTTGGGGAGTCCAATGAATTTCATTCTCATTTATTAACGCTTCTTTTCCTCTTGTTGCCTGAGAGGAGGCTATGGTTGTAGTCTTTCTTGGGATCTAGGATGGTCTTTGTAAGAAGTGGATCTTCGTGTGGATTTTGTAGATTATTTTCCTCATAATAATGGCTTATGTTTGTAGATGGTCCCTAATTTCCAAAGATCTTTTCTATAGTTACTTTTGTTGTATCCTCAAAACGATCCCATGAAGCCATTAGAAAAAGTGCTTCGTCTCCACTTCCCTGAAGAGAAAGTGCCACTAAAAGAAGTCAGGTAACTCACCTCAAGTCACACTGCTAAACTATAGTAGAGCAAGTGCCCACGATCGTTCATTCTCGTCTTAGAGATCTTGTTAGTTACCTGGTTTTCCTTATGCTAATGCCTGCCTCCTGGAGTGGGTAATTCCTAGCTGAAATGTAGCAGTGGCTAGAAGTGGTCCTTATTATCTGAGAGTTTCTTTCTCTGTAGTGAAAAATTGAATCTGCCTGTCCCAGTTTCCCAGCCACCTCATGACTCAATGAGCAATTGCTTTAACTCTGAAAAAATTAGGCCACCTCCAATCTAAATGGAGCCCAGTTTCGGAGTCAGACCCTGTGTGGAGACAGCTCTTTCCTGAAGGATAACAAAAGCATGCTTTTGTGTGTATTTCATTTGATGGAAAGGAATCCCCAGTGAAGTCATTTTTTCCCCCTAAATTCTCCAAAGTCCAGAATGTATCCAAGTTTCCAAGATAATCTCAGAAGAGCCATCCATCTGTGAAGATGGCCAAACTGTCTTCCAGCTCAGTAGACAGGGTGTGTTGGAGAAAGAAGGTGAGGGGGTGAGATTGGAAGTGTGGGAAGAGGGTGAGGGAGACTGGGACAAAGGAGCAAGATAGGCAGGCAAAGATGTTCTCCTACAAATGCTGACTAGGAAAGGAAATAAACTGAAGGGCTGGCCCTGACTCTGGGGTCCCATCTGCCAGGGACATTTTCAGCTGATTCTTTTTAGGACCTGTCACGGTCTGCCTGGTGAGCTGTCACTTCTCATCACGTGGCTCTCATTGAAGATCTTTGTGTCATCACTGTCATAAAGAGACCTGGCAACTGGCAAAGAATTTCCTGGGGCGCTACCTGATACACCATTATTGGCTTCTTATCATCTTAGCAGAGTAGTTACGCCTCTGTCAGAGGTAATGGAGACCATGCCACTAAGAAAATTGGCTGTAATTTATTTATCAATTGTTTCTGCATACCACAAAAGCGGCCTTCTACTTTACGGCTGGGTCTAAGGTATTTGAGAGCCCCCGAAGTTCATGGTTTTCCGGTATTCTAAGTTCTACTTATGGCCTTTCCTGTATATGACACACAACACCACCCTTGTGGCTTGCAGACCGTTTTCTTCTTTGCTTTCTTTAGTCACAAATCATCCTGAGGCATCCCTTAAGTGCATTTGTATTGTTAAGTGCACCGGCTTGATTTGGTGTTAATTCAATTTGAGTGCCCTTAATATCTTGTGGGGGTGATGCAATACAGGCCGCCTGCACCTTGTAAAATCGGGTCCCAGGTCTGCCTGGGAGCAAAGCACCTTTCCCATAGCCATTTACCAAAGTTGCTGATAAAATTTTCATAAGGGAACCTTTTTAGTCTGACCCTATTGTGTTATTCTACCATTAAGTCTCAGAGTACCGAGTTGGCTTCTAGTGACAGCTTATCACGTTCTCCATTATTGCTGCCTGCCCGAGTTGCTAACTGCCTGGGTGCAGTGCAAGCTCCGCATCGCTGCTTCTCCCCCCCACCCCGCCTCCCCGCCACTTTTGGTCCGTTCTGGGAAAAGCTTGTGGGTCGGCCCCCAGAGGCTGTCGTGCAGTCAGCTCTCTTGTGGGTGCGGAGAGCTGAGTTTTCTTCCTGATGAACTGCCTCCCCTCTACCTTGGAAAGCTTGAGAGGGTCTGTAGAACTCTGAGTGCCTCTATGATAAGAAGGGAAGTAGTGAAGGGTGGGCTGAGGTGGAATAAGGTGTAAAGCACTTTACTTAAAACTCAAAACCTCAAAAATGGTGAGGGTAATGTCAACACCACTCTGACACCGCTTGTCTTTTAGAGGATTAGGCTAAGTAGTTGTCTTTAGGATACTGGCCTTAGAAATCTTGCAGCATGGAATTCGAAAAGAATTCCAAGCTCAGGTCAGATGGATCTGGATTTGTGTCAAAGCTCAGTGGCCTCCATCAAATTATTTAGTCTTGGAGCCTCAGTGTTCCCATCAGTGAAATGGGAATGCCAGCATCTACTGCATGGATTTTGGCGGTGATTAAATGAGAAAATATGAAGTGCAGGGAAGCAACTGGCACACAGACAGCCTCTCTTGTGCTTTTAGAATCCAGGAGGCCCGCACAAGCTGCAAGGTGAGAAAGCTGCTTCAGACAGTGAAGAAATTATCTGACTACCATAATCTAACCCTATGTCTAGGCTCTCCTGACAGTCCTCACAATGATGGATTTGGGGTGTGTAAGACCACTACTTGATGACATTTCTTAATAGCAGCCTAATGTCTTCTCTGTCCTGCTTTGCTTTGGTGACTTTGTCTAAGGAATGCCCGGAGCCTGCCTCTCAGTGTCAGCATTGGCCCTGCTTTGCTACTTTGGGTGAAAAAGGAGCGTTCTGAGAAATAAAAATGGGGATATTCATTCAAAAGAACATTTTGAAGCTGTACAGCAATACATGTTCACTGTAGAAATAAGAAAATCAGGATGAATTACAGACACTCTAGAAAAAAAAAAAAGCAAACCATCTGTGATCCGTCCACCGACAATCACCGACGCTGTGCTGAGCTTCCTCCCAGGCTTTTTCGCTGCCCGCTCTCACGCTCCCTTGTGGACACCTCCTGGCCCCAGTGCATTTCAAGTGGTCAAAGCACCAAGTGCCTCCAGCACTTGGGCACGTTAAACAACTTGTTGAGTCATTTCTTCTACACTAGGGCTCATATGCCTTCCTCACAGGGTGGTTAAGAGTCTCGGACAAACTAACACACAGACAACACAGCGCCCACCCTGCAGCAAACACCAGAAAACACCATACAGGGGTTTTCCCTTAGGGTAATTATTATGCATGATAGAAACCTGGCATCAGGAGGCAGATTCTGCTGCAAAGTGCACTTTTTAACGTGAGCTGTTTCTTCTTTGCTCACATTGGCTTCTAGACTCTACTGTTTTCTTAAACTGCTCGTCCAGACAGGTCTCCGGTCAAGCTGAGCTCTGCCCTTCTGGCTCAGCATGCCAGGACTGAGTAGTGATAATGATGAGTCCCTCCTCAAAGGGGCCTGGCAATTTTAACACATGAATTCCCACAGCCTGACACATAGTGGGAGTTATTAGACCCATTTTACAGGAGGGAGCATTCACTGAGCAGGTATTGAAATGGTTGCATGAGTTCTCCAAGCCAAGCAGGTAGACTCCTGGCGGCCAGGAAATGAACAGTGCAGCCTACAAATCAGGATGTGCTCCTGGGCTTGGCACGTGCCTTTCTTACACTGGGATTTAGGTGTCATGGAGCAGAGGGAGGTTGAAATCAGGAGTGGACAAGTTCTTGCACCCACATATCTCATGGAGAAACCCTGAAGGTCTCTTTTGTGTGTGTGCATGTGTGTGTGTGCACGTGATTATATGTATTACCATTCTGGTGCTCTTCAGTATCCTTTTGTGGTATTCAAACATGCTGAGAATGAAAAATGATCATTCCAAACTAGGATGGGCCGGCAGGGTCATAAATCAGGGCCCAGCTTTGTGTGTGAGGGTGTGTGTGCGTAGGTGTGTGTGGAGAGCATATGCACTGAGAAGGCATCAGCATGCGAGCCTGGCGGGGTGAGCTGGAGGAGCAGATGTGGGTCTGCAGAAGGGAGCTGGTTTTGATGAAATATTGGCTAACGCTTGGGGCACCGAAGGAGATGAGACTCTGGTCAGGGAATTGTGCTGCATTAGAATTTATAATAGATTAGCTTATCTGCCCCTTGATCTTCAAGGGTATTTGGGGAGCTGAGGGTGAGGCATTTCTGCCTTGATTTTCACAGTGAGAGGAAACCTCTGGAATGATATTCCCAGCCTTTCCCTCTGCGCAGCCCAAGGCGGTGAGAGCTCGCTATTCACACCCTCTCTCAGGTCATTTGGAGGAGGCTGACAGTGCCCGGGAATGCTGACATGCTTCAAAACATCACACAAGAACAGAACCCACTCAGATTCCTAGGGGGAGTTGCTGTCGGTCCATCCTGAGCTGGAGAGCAGCACTGGCTGTGATTGCCAGGGCGCCCCCTCCCACTGCAGAAGCTCGACATCCATATTCATTTGTACTTTCTGCCGGACGCCCCTCTCCCTGTCCATCTGTCTGTCTGTCTCTCTCCCACTCTCTCTGAGGGAAAGGGTGTTCGCTATCATGAAAAGGAGAGCGTGCCAAGACGTTCCAGATGAGCTGTTGCCAGCGATGTTGCTTTAAAGGCCAATGAGCTGAAGCGGCCGGGAAAGAAAGAGCCAGGAGGGTGAAGTGTAGTTTGATGTCTCGGTGTGCCGGGGAGATGATTCGCATAACATGAGCCCCTCAGGGTCCTTGGTTAAATCCCAGCCTAGCGCCCCTGGCTGCACTGGACCTCTGAAGTCCAGCCAAGGAGCGTTACTGGTCCTGCCTCAGCAAACAATTGGTGGGTCAGAGGCAAAGGACAGGGGAGGGATGATTCTTTCACTGGAGAAATTACCTGCTGGGAAAGAAGGAATTGTATGATGTGTGTGGCGGGGAAGTCCAGCCAGGAAGGACCTGGCTCTCACATTACAGGCCTGCTTTCTGAAGCCACAGGGACTTTTTATTGCCTGAGAGGCCGATGGACCCCAGCAAAAGTGGTGTGGCAAGACTCTGTGAGGTTGGGGGCGGGCAGCAGTGGCTGTAACTCTGGATGCTGGGTCTGGGAATGAGGAAAGAAGAAAGCTAGCCATGGGCCTTCCCTGCCCTCACCCTTACTCACCCAGGGTGGACGGGAACCCGAGAGGCAAAGGTAGCTGCCCTTGTTCCTTTTTGGCCAGTGGGGTGGTTTCTCCGATGCCCCTACCTGGGCCTATGTACATTTTACATGTTTAGCTACTGCATCTCCACTCCCCAGCTGCTTAAATATTGTCTCTCTCCCTGGACCCTCTCCGCTTCTCCGACAGCATTCATTCATCCCTCTTTTATGGAGGTTACAGAAACATCTTTCATTTGTGAACAGCTTCTTCCCCAGTGCTTAGTTCTTGTAGGTTTGAGTGGGGAGACTTTAGGGCATGGGACCCAGGTCTGGCCAGGGTGTTTGGTTTAAGGTTGGGCCTGTGAGCAAAGATGTTCCCTTCAGAGCCAAACCTATAATTTCTGTTGGAAACTTTTGTTGGAACTCTTGGCATGGACGAGTTCTTTTTCATCTGGGGTTGGTGAGAGGAAATGATGAAAGCCTGGAACTTCTGGGGGCCACCATGATGAAAAAGCCTGTCTGAAAGTGAAGCCACTGCAGAGAAAAGAAGAAAGAAGAGGTGGATAAAGATGTATTTCTAATGGCATCCTTTGGACACTGGGATCTAATAATACCTGAGGTCAGACTCTAGACTTCTTCATTATATTAACAAGAAATTTCTCCCTTCCCCTCCCCCCTTGTTCCAGTTGAATCATCCCCACCCCCTCCTTCTTGTAATTGAAAGTGTTCATCTACACATTAAGTGAATACATTGCTATTCCTGCATGGAGGCCCTCTCTCTCTTTCCTCTTCTTATCTATGGATTTCTCCCAAAGTCCAGTCCTCAACTTTCTGTTTTCTCCTTCCTCCTTCCTTCTTTTTTTTTTTTAAAGAGTTATTTATTTATGCATACAAGAACTGGGGTACAGGCCAGAGGTGTGGTGGGGCGGTGGTGAGAGGATTCACCATTGACAGAGTGGGGAACAGAATAGGCGAACTGACTGAAGTACACTGTTCAGGGGAGCAGTGGGTAAGACAGGAGAGGTCTGCTGTGCCATGTGGGTAGCTCCTTGGCCAGGCATTCAATTAGAGCTGCAGTGGCTGCAGATAGCTTCATAGGTTGTGTCTTTTTTTTTTTTTTTGTAGTTTTATTTATTTATTTATACTGGTGATATACTTTATTTTTACTGGTGATATACTTTATTTTTTTAATATAAATTTTTTATTTTTATATTCCCCATACAATTGTAACCCCCTTATTTTGACCCCAATCCCTTCCCTCCCCACCCCCCCACTCCCCATAGAGTGTCTCTGGTTCATAGTTGTTTGTTGATTTTGATATTTTCTTTCTTATAGTCATTCTTTTTGCTGGTCCCTTATTTAAGTTTTCTAGATTCCTGCTATGAGTGAGACCGTCCGGTATTTTTCTTTTTCTTTCTGGCTTATTTCGCTGAGCATGATCCCTTCCAGCGCCATCCATGTTGCTGCAAATTGCATGTGTTTATCTTTTTTGAATGCTGAGTAATATTCCATGGTGTATATGTACCACATCTTCTTGATCCAGTCATCTATTTTTGGACATTTGGGCTGTTTCCAAAGCTTAGCTATTGTAAATAGAGCTGCTATAAACATAGGGGTGCAGGTGCTCTTTGGAATTGATGTTTCTGTGTCCTTTGGGTAAATACCTAGGAGTGGAATTGCTGGATCATATGGAAGCTCTATGTTTAGTAGGTCCAGAAATCTTCACACAGCTCTCCATAGTGGTTGGACCAGTTTGCACTCCCACCAACAGTGCAGGAGAGTTCCTTTTTCTCCACAACCTCGCCAACATTTGTTGTTGCTAGTTTTTTAAATATGTGCCATTCTCACTGGTGTAAGATGGTATCTCATGGTACTTATCCCTTGCACCACCAAGGAGGCCCCTCTCCTTCCTTCTTTCAGGATTTCTACCCATTCCTGTGGCATCAACTATGACTTCTCATTTGCAGTCCTAGCTTAGCTCTTGTTGCCAGTTTACCACATGCACCCATCTGTGAGACATTCCATAGCATGTCATGCACATGGACTGGCACAGCTGGATGAGGTCAGCAAGTTCCTCCTGATCTTTGGGAAGGAGAGGGTGCCCCTTCTCACCTCCTCCTCTTCAGTCCTATTCCCCTAGTTCCACATTAGAATTCTTTCTGATGCCTCCTTCTCCTCCTTCCTGCCCTCATATTGAGTTAGCCATTAATTCTTCAAAAATCTGTCTAGTGTATGCCATTTGTCCCCTCTACCCACTGCCGCCTCCTAGTCTGAAATCTCATCATGATTATCTCAAAAATCTGGCTTTCTAAAACCATTGCACTTTTCAGCTTATTTAAATTTCCCATACATCTCTTTCACCTCACAGAGCCCAGGAAGAAACTTGATGTTTCCACTATGACTCATCTCCATGCCCCTCTACGAACTTGCCTCATGATATTGGCATTCGTGAGGTGTGAGAAGCTATAGAAACATCCTTCTGGAATACTAAATCGACTGTAAGATTTTGTGGGTGTGGGAAGTTGTTTTAACTAGAAAGTATTTTAAAACATTTTTTATATTTGATTACTGTTAGGTAAAGTAGAATGTCAAACTCACATGCATATTAAAGATTGAAGAGAGGTTTCAAAGAAGTTCCAGGATTGTATAAGTCTACTTCCAGCCACCAACCTGGGGTTCTATGATTTTTTTTTCCCCTCTGCCTCTGTGCAGTTAAGTTGGAGAAGGACCAACTTACTGAGTTATGTCTAACCTCCTCAATGTGGTTCTGCCTCAACAGGCACTATCTTTCCTAGCCTCATCCTTGTCTCTCATTATTTCCTGGAGTTAGAGGATCCTTCTCATTGTTCACTGAACACATTCCTCTCATTCCCAGCCTTGCTGTTGGTTTCCTTCCCCACTGATCCCATCCAGATACTTCATCTTTATTGTCTTTGATAGATTATCTCTAATAGTTTTTTCTTTGTTCTTACCTATTGTATACAGTGCTGCAAAAACATAAGGGTGCAGGTATCCTTTTGAATTTGTGTTCTTTGGGTAGATTCCTAGGAGTGGAATTGCTGGGTCATATGGTAGCTCCATTTTTAGTAGTTTGAGGAATCTCCAGACAGCTTTCCATAGTGGTTGGACCAGTTTTCACTCCCACCAGCAATGTAGGAGAGTTCCCTTTTCACCACATTCTCCAACATTTGTTGTTTCGTATTTTATTATTAATATGTGCCATTCTCACTGGTGTAAGGTGGTATTTCATTATAGTTTTGACTTGCATTTCCCTGATTAAAATGATGTTGAGCATTTTTTGATAAACCTTTTGGCCATTTGTATTTCTTTTTTGGAGAAGTGTCTTTTTAGCTCTTCTGCCCAATTTTTTTACTGGATTGTTTACTTTGTTTTTGTTGAGTCATGTGAACTTTGTGATCAGTCCCTTATCAGTTGTATTGTGTGCAAAAATTTTCTCCCAATCAATCTGGTGTCTCTTTGATTTGATTAATGTCTCTTTTGCTGTACAGAAGCTTTTTAGTTTGATGTAATCCCAGCTGTTCATCTTTTCCTTCACTTTCTTTGCTTTGGGGGATGTGTCTTTGAAAATGTTTCTGAGATGTATGTCATGTAGTATTTGGCCTGTATTTTCTTCTATATATTTTATGGTTTCAGGTCTTGTGTTCAATTCTTTTATCCATTTTGAGTTAGTTTTTGTGCATGGTATAGTCTAGCTTCATTTATTTTGCATGTAGCAGTCCAGTTTTCCCAGCACCATTTATTGAACAAACTGTTCTTGATCCATTGCATATTCTTTGTTCCTTTGTCAAAGATTGGTTGTCCATAAATATGTGGGTTTTATTTCTGGGTTTTTTATTTGATACTTTGTATGTATTGAATTTATATTGTGAGGATCAGATATATACAATGGCTATCTGGTTTTGGTTTATTGTTCATTCTCAATATTCTTTTTTGTCTTGAATTCCATTGTTGGATATTAAAATTGATACTCTTTGATTCATATTTGCCCTGAATATTTTTTCATCCTTTCACCTTTCTGTTTTCCATTAATTTTTTTCATAACCATGTATTGTTATTATATATGCTATAACAAATTTTTAGCTAATCTACATGTGTCTTTCCTCTACTAATATTTTGTTACCCCCTAGCTATCTTAGATCTTTCATCTACCTGTCCTCTACCCTCTCCCATCTCTTTCAACTATAATCTTCGCCTGAATATATAGAACATGGAGCACATTCTCATGTCTCTGTACTGTCTCCCTTATCTCCATATGTCCTTGATGATGTTGTTTAAAACCTACAGATACATTTTTTTCTTATTGTTTGTTTCTTGATTTTTTAAACAATGAATTCTACAAAATTATTTGAATCCTCTCTTCCCCCATATTTCTTTATGCAGTTTCTCTACTTTCTACCTGAGTTTTCTAAATAGCTCTTTGTGTGGCAAACCTCCTAAAGCTATATGTATTTGAGTCTATAGATATTGAACTCCCATATTTAAATCATGATTTGGTTGAATATAAGATTCTATATTAAAATTACCTTTTCCTTAAAGGATAAAAGATACCATGTCTGGTTATCTATATTAATAAAGGAATTTGAACCCAGTTCCTAGAAGAGGGACAGAGGTGAACTCCAAGGCAGAGTTCTCCAGGTCCCACAGAACTGAAGCCCACTACCCCCTTTTTTTTTAAACTTTTTTAAAAGATTTATTTATACAAGCACTGGGGTACAAGCCAGAGGCGCAGGAGGGTGAGAGAATTCACCAGAGACAGAGCAGGGAGCAGAACAGGCAGAAGGACCGAAATACACTGCTGAGGGAAGCAGCAGGTGAGACAGGAGAGGTCTGCCGCACCATGTGGGAATCTCCCTGTCCGGCCGGGAATCAAACAGGCACTGCAGAGGCTGTGGACAGCTTCACAGTGCTGCGCTCAACCCACTGCACCACCAGGGAGGTCCCCACCACCCCCATTTTTTTTTTGCTCTTCCATGAGGCCAAAGATTTGGTCAGGATCCTCTCTTAAACACTATGAAAATTCAACTCAGGACAAAAACCAACTCTATGAATGTGTTTCTCAAGTTCTGAATGGCAATCCATCAAAGGATCAGGGAGTCAATAGTATGGGAATGGGGGAGGGCTGAGGGAGGGGAGGAGACTGGGAAATACAGCGGGTTTCCAACAATGAGCGCATTGCTTTGCAGCACTTCCGTTCACACAGTGCTCTTTATGTGTAGAGTTCCACGCGAAATATATTTTCTTACTGTAGGTGGAAGTCAAAATCAATGTGAGGAATATTGCTTTTGATTGTGATTTACCGGTCCTCAGGCAAGTGGCCACAGAGGGGCCAGAGAGGTGTACACTCAAGGCTAGCTGGACAGTCTCTTCTCTTTTGTGCTTCTCAGGGTGCTTCTCAGGGTGCCCTGGTGCTACCCACCTCACACCTACCACCTGCTGATGCTGCTGGCTTCTGGTCCATGGGGGGGCAGGCAGTTATCCTTCAAAGGTAATGTAGGCAAGCACAGAATCTGAGAAATTTCTCTCAATCTGTTTTCCCTTTCTTCACTAATACTCCTTGCCTCAGGGTGGCCCTTACAGTTCTTACATTATTTCCCCTCAGCCCTGGCTAGGTTTTCATGTCTGTGCATTTTCCAGGTTGATTGTCTGGAGGGGGCCAACAGCCTGGAATGTTCCCACCTTCTCAGGAAGGAGCCACCTTACCTGAGTTTGACCTGGACCTGCTCCTCAGGGCACACGCCTCCAGCACTTTGACTGTCTCTCCACACTGCCCCTGCCCTGTAAATCCTCAGCCTGGGCTCTCTCTGTTCCCCCCAGCACTATCTATTTTGACTTCTGCCTTTGCCTATGACTGCTGGAACCTTCAGACCCCAGCCAGCAGGGAAATGTGTAGCTGAACAATTATACTACTGAAACTCTCACAGGTCCACCCTGGTTAATGGCTCTGAAAATGCAGGAGAGGTGTGAACAACCAAATCTTTGAGGCTCCATGTTGCAGGCCTACACAGACAGTCTTGGAGGACTTGTTTACCTTCACAGGAGTTTTCCATTTTCTTTTCCTCTTACGTTATTGTTCCAAATGTGAGTCTCACTCAATATGGATTCATTACCTGGAGAATGACTTGGATATTTGGATAATCATCTCCTAAATAGTTTCTTTTTTCCCTTTCCTATTATGATTTTTGGAACTCAGCCAACAACAATGCAACAGGCAAGTGACAGACTGAGAAAAAAAGCAAACAGTGCTGGGTTACGTTAGTAAATTATCGTATATTAGATGCAGGTGGGATTTCTCAACTTCCCAGCCTGGCAGAAAGCTTTTAATAAAACAGCATGAGGAGGGAGGAGCTACTTTTAAAAAGGTGGTGGCATAGAATTTGGGTAGGAAAGGAGAAGGTGGGATAACTTGGTAGCCAAAGATAAAACTCTGTTGCTGGAGGGGTGGGTGCCATGTGGGCGAGCCACGTTGGACAACCTGAAGAATTGGGTCTTTGACTTACTGGGAAGACTGAAACATGGGTGCCTTTCTTTATTCCCTTGTAGTGGTGTCAACTCATACACCTTTTTAGCCCCCTGGAGGGCAGGAACTTCCCCATTGACTTGACTTTAGGCTTGGCCAAGTAATTTGCTTTGGCTGATGAAAGGTTTGTGAACGTGATGTGGGCCTAGACTTGAAATACACTTGAGACTTGTCCTTGTGTGCTCCTGCTTTTAGCCATGGACAGAATATGCCTTATGTAATTGTTGGTTCAGAGAGATAAGAGACATGGTGAGGAGCTCTAAACACTGGTTGGGACCAAGCCCAGCCATGCTTAACCTACATAAGTAGCTAAACACCTGTCAACTCATGGATGGGTGAGAAATGAAAACTTTTTGTTGATTTCTGCTGATGTTTTGATGGTTGTTTGTTATGCAGCAAACCTGACTGATAGAATCACTTAAAAGTTCTGCTTTGAACAAATTAGGGAGATATACCCTGATCTTTTCAGAGTTGATATTTGAGTTTAAGAAGCAGAACTGGTCTCAAAAGCCCAGGGAAACTCTAAGCCATTGCTTTCTAAGTCAAGGTGATCGATCCAATGGGCAGTGCCATCCATTCAAAGATGTGGAGGGGAGAGCAGAGACACAGTCTTCAGCACTTGCTGAAGCATGGCAAGGAGAACTAAATGATTAGTTCTAGCAAGTAAGGGAACCAGCATTACAAAATATTGCTTACAGTAGGCGGTCAAAATGACAGCTTCTGAGTGATCTGTATGTAATTATGCCAAGAAAAAGGAAAAAACTTGTCTTAAGAACTTTTATGGGCACGGCTTAGTTAAGAGTAAGCAGGAATTCACTTTTCCTCAACTCATGTGACTTTTAAATCAATGCTGGAAAACTCAGCGATTTGATTTCACTGTTACCAGGTCTCAATCCTCAATACTTAACACAGTACTAAACAAATAGGAAATGTTCAATACATTGACTTGTAATTGATAGATTATCAGGGAACTTAAACCTAATCATAGCACTATCATTAATTAACTACATGACTCCAGACTAAAAGCTTAACCTCTCAGTTCCCTCACGTGGAAATGAGCTTGAAATTATTTGATGTCTATAGTCTCCATAATTGTTGGGAAAATGAAATGAGATGAATATACAAAAAAATCTGTGAAGCTTCAGAAAAAATAGTATATTATTTCCTCAAAAGTACCACTATATTGGATGCTTAGTATTTGTGGGGGGAAAAAAGAATACTGAAGCAAGAATGCAGCTTTGAAGGGGTCACAACAAGATATTTTTTCTTGTGTTCTCTACAGAAAAATGAACAAAGGAAGTAACAGCAATATTGCTCTTTCCCTTTAACCACTGTAATTTGTAGGACCAAGTCAGATCTCTGGGTAAAGAAATGACTTGGTGGGTGGAATTTTATAGGAACTACACCTGAGAGGAGAAATCAAACATTGTACAAAAAATTATATTTTTAATAAATATATTAAAAAAAGAAATCAAACTTTTTATTGCACCTTAAATGACATGCTGAGAGTCTTCATCAGATCAATCCTATAATTTTTTTGTAAATGCATGTCCTCAACTGGCAACATTACAAGACTAAACCAGCAATGTCTCTGGTTCATAGGTTATCTACCTTTTTTTAATGACCCCTAGTGACATGGTGTTATAGTTTGAATTGTGTCCCTCTAAATTCATATTTTGAAGTCTTAGTCTTTGATACATCAGAATGTAATCTTATTTGGAGACAGAGTGACTGCAGAGATAATCAACTTAAAACTAGGTGACTAGGGGGAGCCCCAATCCAATATGACTAGAGTCCTTAGAAAAGGGAAAAATCTGGAACAGATATAAACACAGGGAGTATTCCATGTGAACCTGAAGGCAGAGATCAGGTTGATGCTTTCATAATTCAAGGAACAACAAAGATAGTCAGCAGACCACCAGAAGCTAGGAGAGAGGCACAGGATATATTCAAGCCTGCAGAAGGAAACAACCTTGCTGATACCTTGATCTGGGACTTCTAGCCTCCGGGAGCTATGAGACAGTGAATTTCTGTTGGTTGAGCTCCAGTTCATGGTACACTTTTACAGCAAACCATTACATGTGGAATCTCATTTATGAAAAAATGGTTCTTTGTATCAAAAGCAAAGATTTATAACAGTGCTTATGATTTGTCAGGCATTGTTTTAAGCACTTTCACCTGATATATTCCTTGCAAAAATCCTGTGAGGTTGGATGTCACAGCATCCTCATTTTGCCGATGAGGAAACTGAGGCACAGAGGGACTCAATAACCTGCCCAAGGTTGCAAAATACATATAAGGAAGGCAGAGTCTGGAACCCAAGCAGACTAGCTCCAAGGCTTGTCCTCTTGCCTTCCATGAATGTGCAATATCGTGCCTAATAGTGTGCACTTGTTCCAAAAGAGAACTGAAACCTGCCGCTTTGATGTGTACTCTCAGGAGTAACACAGAACAACTTTATTTTTAACTCTATGGGATAACTTTTCTGCTCTATTTATCATATTTCCTGAGATTTGACCTTCTCAGGACCATCCTCTGAACATGTCCTACTTTGTCAACATCACCATTAATTTACCACAGTTTTGCAGAACCCCAGATGTGGTCTGATAGAGTTAGAAAATGATGAAGTTATCACTTTCCATGATCCAAATATTATATTGATTTTTAAAGAAGTTACATTACACTAATGATCACATATTAAACTTGTGGTCAACTGATAGGCCCAATCAGAATTCACAGCTATTAAGCAGGTATGCTGGTCTATACAGTTGATTTTTTTCAGCTGGAGTAATGGACTCTGCATTTTCTTGATTTCCCCCCATATTTTAGACTGTCAAATTATTTGAATCATGATTCCACAGTTCATGGCCATTTATCATTGTATAGTGGATTTCTTTATTGATGTGTGTTGTAGGCAACTAGTCTTCTGGGAAGTTCTATCATTTTTACTTAATTCAAAATGACTTAAACCAAACAGGTAGTTCTTAATGGTATGAAAATTTCAGGCAGCAGTGTGTGTGTGTGTGTTGATGTACACAATATAGCAATTTTTAAAAGCTCCTTAATTATCTCCTACCTCTAAAACAGTAATATCGAAGCATGATCAGATCAAAAGGTCATGCCTTACTCTAGGCTTGATCTATCCAAGATGAGCACCATTAGTTCTCTTGCTCTT
This sequence comes from Talpa europaea, assembly GCF_964194135.1. Taxonomy (NCBI): domain Eukaryota; kingdom Metazoa; phylum Chordata; class Mammalia; order Eulipotyphla; family Talpidae; genus Talpa; species Talpa europaea. Next base: position 24,605,332 of record NC_140074.1, on the reverse strand, counting down.
CATAGAGCAAGAGAGAGTCAAGAGAGAGTCAAGAAACTCAATCTACCTGCCTTTTGGGACTTTTGGGAAAACCCTCCTCCCTTTATGTGATACTTTATTCTCCAGCTAGTGTGTGTGTGTATACACATGCATGAGCTTTTAACTTAAGAGATGTGGTCACATACAATGGACTGTGCATCCTTTTCATGTGTGAGAGATAATAAATCATTCCTCTCAGATAGAATATTTTATTTATGCTTTGGGATTCCATTTTATCAAGAAAGCTTTGGTTTCCCTTTTTGCCTTTGTCTAAGCTGTATTTTAGCAAGTAATTCAAATCAAACTGACATTTATTAGTGAGGACACTGTCCACCCCAATCCTGTACTTAAAGTCCATCCCAACTTTGCTATGGATTTTTCCTTTCTAAGTATGAGTGTGTAATGGTTCTGTGTGGTTGCAGATTTACAGCTAATAAGTAGTGGAATAAAATCACTATTTACTCCCAGGCCAAAAGAATTGGTCGTCGGGGTTTTTATTTTGTCATTAAAAAAGTGATAGTTTTAAATATGAGCAATTATATAGTTACCATAATCAGAATACAAAAGTTTGTTCATGAGTTATATCCTGAGAATATTTCTATTTTCTAAGAATTTTCACACTCATATCATTCTATCCTCACACTAATCCTGTGGGGTCAGGAGGGCACATGCCATTATCCCTGTTGTGTAGGCGAAGAAAACTACTCAAAGTAGTGAAGTGGTATTTCCCCAGGTCACTCAGTTAAAAAGTGGCAGGTCTTGAGGTTTAAATTCAGAACCTTTAAGTTCTACTTTTTTTCTACCACAGGAAGAAGCAAAGTTTGAAATAGTATTCTGAGATCTTGTCAAAACTAGTGCCTGCATTGTATTTGACATTGATTTTGTAAAGATATTCCATGGAAATTTTAAATAACTTTCTTTGCTGGAAAATAGAGCTGTTTATCTGGGTACTTGGGCTGGCAGACCTGCTAAATCTTTTCTGTATTGTGAAGTATTTCTTAGGGCAAGGGTAGGGATGGTTCTAGAAAGACATAGCTTCGCATTCTTTCTTAGAGAGCCATATTCTCTGGAGATGGCCAACCCTCTTTAGATAAAATTGTTGAAGGGCTCTTTTGTGGTTTTTGGCTCCCCATGGAAGCTAACACATTTCAATGCTCTTTCTGCATCTAAAGAGATGTTGTTTTGTCCTGATAACTATATCATTTGGAATTCTCTCCATGATTTCAAAAACTCATTCAGCTACATGTTTTTAAGAGTTTATATTTCCTGGCAGTGTTCAGCCCCCCTTTATGATCTCACCATGTTTTCTTTCTTGTTTACAAAGACTGTATTTGGGACCAAATAGCCAATTTTGCTGAGATTAGTGAGACCTAAACTGTTTTTCTACCTGAGTTACTCTGCTGTTATAGAATATTCCATTGAGTAAATGCTGGAGACAAGTGGTTCCTTTTAAACCTGAGTCAATATGTTCTAGAAGTTGTACAATTAACATTTGAAATCTTCAAGGCAGAATGTCTAAAGTAAAGGCTGTTTCATTTCAATTGGGAAAAGAGTATGTACTGGTCTTGGATGCCATTTTTGTTTAAATCTGAGGAGCATCAAAGATGGTCTGTCTGCCATATGACTGGTCTTTCAGGAGTGGCCCCATTCAGCCAGAGAACAGCATGGCAGACAGTGCCAGGCAGGGGAAGGAAGTAGTATATGTGTTTCCTTGTCCTCTTCTCTAACTGTACTTCTTGCCTAAACCTTCTCGGCGTAGTCCAATGGCTTACTGCATTTACAGAATTTATTCAGGGAAACAGAAGCCATGCTAGATATTAGAAGTAGAATCGTTTTAATTCAGGCAACTAAGGCTTACTAAACTGTTGGAAGCGCTGGAAATGAAGGCAGGGAAATTCTTACTGCTGATCTCAGCTGCCTGTGCCCCTGAAGTGGGTAATTCTCAAAAACTTGTCCAAAGTCACTATGAATTTCAAGAATCTCTAGGAAGCCAATACCACTGGCCTACAGCTCTGGAGCGGGTGATTCCCCAGTTACCTGGAAACCCCCTCATCTGCCGATTGACCGTGTGTCTACCTAGAACTCATGGTTTCTAAATATTGTGCAAAGGCCTCTGAGAGGCAGATTTTAACTGACAATACAGGAGATTTCTGAGAGATGTGTTTCCAGGCTCCTTTCCTGTGATACAGAGGAAAATATAGCAGGAGGAGGTGTTGATGCCGAGTTATCAACTGACAACCAAGGACATTGCTTATATCTATCCTTTACACACTTTTCCAGTCCTCACTACATGCAAGCCACTATTACACTGTAAGAATGCCTGAGATCAAAGCTTCTGTATGATCGGAAGTACAGTAATGATTACAAATACGAATGCAGATGGTCATTGGAATTGGGTAGTCTTTTTATCCTCTTTAAAAATTGCTCTTTTAGGAAAAAAGTAGGGAAATAAAAATAAGGAGCGAAGGAAACCAATGATTTTAATCTTCCTTTCTGTCTCCAAAGCAAACAACTTCACTCACCAGTGAAGGTAATTTTTTAAAAGTTAATATTAATCATTCTAGTCACTCAATGAATCTTTACAAAACTTGAATTAATTTCAAATATTTAAATATTTCAAATATTGGTTAAGAGTGGCATATCCTGACATAAAGAGATTTCTAAATCAACAGTTCCCAGAATAGCTGATGTGGTGAAGTACTTCTAGTGAAGAAAGATACCTTTTCTTTTAAAAGTAAAAGAGGGGTGATCAGGGAAATAGAAAAATAAAATTTCATAAAGTAAACAATAGTCTCCCTTTAGCCAGCTCATTTTATAACCTCCATTTCATAATTTCCTTATTCATCAATCCCTCTTTCTCACGACAGTTGGGCCATTTGCTCTTCCCTTTCATTGTTTTTCCAAGGAGATTTGGCCATAGCCAGTGACTGTCATCCCCAGCCCTGGGAATGCTGATTGTATTCTTGTAAATCTTTTGTGGATAACATGGGATTAGCTGACTACTTGGGCCAGTAGGTCTTGGAATGTGCTCTCCCACACTCCCTCCTCCCTCCCACATACATTTTCATCACTGGATTTCAAAGACAGATAATGCACAGAAAGAAGTCTGCACCATTTTTTTCTCCTAGCTTTCCCTCCTTCCCCCAAAAATCACCATCAAACCCACTGGGAAAAGATGAGATAATTAGGATTTTTTTCCTTAGAAAATTTGCAAGAGGAGGCCCAAGAGTCAGAGCATGCCAGATGTTGTGGAGAGCATGACCACTCAGTCCCTTTGGCCACACATGCTGAAGTCATGAAGTTGGGAAATCTGACTCAGGAGTCGCCGTCCATGGTGGGAGCTGACGAGGCAACAAATGCTCTGGGACATTAGTAACCCAGTCAAACCCTGGGCATAGGTTTGCAGGGGTCCGTAGGAGAGAGACTTCGAGTTGGGACTTCTTTGCAGTTCTGGAAAACCTGAAAGGTCAGTTGGAGTCAAGGGTCAGAATAAATTGTGGATTTGGCGCCTTGCACTTGCAGGGGAAGTGCCATTGATGCTCTTTGTTCTTCCTGAGTGCCTGGTGTCTACCCAGGGCAAATGGCATGTCACCTTAGACGTTTTTGCCTAAGATGAATAAGTGGGATGTCCAGTAGGTTTAAATGAGAGTATATGAGAAAGCACATATGTCTAAGATTTTTCTGTTATGGTTTTATCTTTATTGAAATTGCAATGTGGGTCAGTCATTGCTTCCTATAAAAACAAATACAGACATAAAAGTGAGGAAGTTTTTAAATAGTGGCTCTGGGTTCAATTTATTCTTCACCTCCATCCAATCACAAACAGCTTCTACTCTGTCTGCTGTTGTTCCAGGTCTAAGTGACACATTTATACCATATTTATAAAATATATGTGCGTGCACATATATGTACATCTATAAATGTATATTTAATACATTCAGAAGGCTTGAGCTCTTTGCTTATTTTCTCCTGGCTTGACACAAGCTGGCAAAACAAACCAGCTCCTCCTGCTAGTCTGCTCCAGGACCCAGTTCCTGTTGCTTCTTCTTCCCTAGAGACCAGAGCATCCTTCCGGGCTCCCATGCAGAGACATTCTCCAGATACAGCATCCTGTAATCCACACTGCTGCGGGGTCCTGGTTCAAATGAGTTACCTAACAATCACCTGAGAGCATATAAATGCAGATTTCAGGCTGCCAGCCTCAAAGGCCTGGATGGGCCACAGCAGACCACTGCATCTTTGGGACGTTCCCAGATGAGTCAGACAGTTGCTGAGCAATGCCGCCTGCCTTGGACAGCTGCATGGGGACCTTCTTTTTGCAGTGATGCCTCCCCATGGTGCCTTTGGCTCCCCCCACCTGGCAGGTGCAGACATTTGCTAACAGAAGTTCTTTGCTATATGTCAGAACATTTTACAGCTAGCTTTCTGCAGAACAGTAAAAACAAGAGTTCAACTTAAACATAGCCAAACAACTTTTAACAGAGCAGTAAAGTGATTTCCTCACTGTGCTCTGCTCTGAAGCAGATTTGAAAAGTTCTCTTCACTCTGGACCTTTTCGTAAGTTTACCCTGGACCCACCTCAGATTCATTCTTTAAAAGTCCTGGACCGCCATGTAGAATTTAACCTCCAAGGACATCACACTGGCTTTTTTCAGTCCTGCATCCCCAGGGGTGGGTGGGAGCTGGATGAGGCCTCAGGCCAGCTGGGTAGCAGAGCCTCGTGCCCGGTGCTGCCTGGTGGCCTTCTGAGCTCCCCAACATGGGTGGTCTGTGTGCTGGCAGACTGCAAAGCTGCAGGAGTTCACAGTCCCCTCTGGGGGACATGACGAATGGCCTCGCTGACAAAACGTGGTCTGCTTTCCATCTCTGAGCCATGAACAGTTTCGTTTTCAAAGCAGGAAAACAAACCACGGAACCAGACACAACACACACAGGCCGCAAATGATACAGCCATTTTCTTGTCTCAAATAAGGGACCTGCAAAGGTAAAAGAAAAACAGCTTTGTTAGAATTCTTTGATGAAAAGCAAATACAGCAAACTCAACCAGAGGTTGTAATGAGACTTCCTGTGCCCTCCCTCACCAGCCCTTCTCCTGACCTGGTTGAGATGCAGTCTTCTCTGGTGTGTGGATGCACCTATTTTGGTCTTTTCTAGGGGGCTTTCCAGCTCTGGGCTTAATAGGTCTCTGAAGGGGTGAGGAGGGGTGGTGCCTGGGACAGGTGAGGTACACTCTCCCTCCCCTGCATGGGCCAACCCTGTTTCCACCTGATTCATTGATACAGTCCCACCAAAATCTCTTTTGAAGGAAAGGTTCTGCAGCTAAAGGAGATTGGAATGCTCTAGTCAACTCTGATCTCACATGCATTCTAATGGTGGCCTCAGTGAGGAACAGAGGAACAATTTTACTAGAAGTGCAAGGATTTCTGGGTGCCTCCTCTCCTTGATGTTGCCTCGCATTTCCCTATTTAATCCTCTATTCCTTTCTTTAGGGGTCTGCACCATGACTAAAAGTTGAGTTTTCAAGCGCCAGAAAGAACTAGCGAAGAATTATATCTCCATTTACTGTGAATACCAAAAACCATGCCCACCAACCAATGTAGTGAGTTCCTGCCTCAGTTTCTCCCAGGTGACACACAGATCCTTGGGATGCTTGAGTCACAGATGCCATTGTAGCTCATGAACAGAGCCTGTCCTTTCTGTGTTCCTATAAGCAATGTAGGCAGTGTCACAGGTAACGTGAGTGACTGCTTGGTTAATAAAGGTTGACCCTCTATGCCCACCCTACATAAATCAGTGCTCCCATCTGGCCACACGTCTAGGAGGTGGGTTTGTCTTAGCTAAGTGAGCCCATCCGAACGATGGATTCTTTCTCTTTATATTGTAGTGATTTAAAGGATGGACTCATGCTAATGTAGGAGGCGAAATGAAAAGTAGGGTAATAATAAGCATTGTGGGCAGAGAGCACACTATGAGCAAAGGTAGGGAGGCATAAATGAATACAGAGTACAGGTAGGCTGGAGGGAACATGTAGACAGGAGAGCGAGGCCCCTGTTGCATCAGTTAATGTACTTAGATATTGTCCTAGGCAATTGGCAGGCATTAAGAAGTGCCTTAAATAAGGATGTGAAATGATCAAATCTAAATTATACAAAGTTAACTCTAGTGGCTTAGTGGAACACGGATAGGGAGTGGAGAGGTAGTTAGGAGGATTTCCCTCAAAATGGTTCATTTGATCAGTCATTCAAAAAATCTTTATGGAGTGATCATTGTGTGTCAAAGGAGAGAGGATAAGGGCTTAAACCATGGCAGTCATTGTAAGAAAGGAGGAGGAAATTTGCAACACAGATCCTACAGGGACCGAGGACTGATTTGCTTTGGGTATGAGGAAGGGAGAGGAGTTAAAGGTTACTGAGGCCACAGAGAGTCTGACGGGCCGTTAGTCCAAAGGGACATAAGGAAGAAGCTCTTAGGAATTGAGTTGTAAAAGTGGCGAGGATGTATATGAAAATAAATTTCCTCTTTAAACATTCAGAGAACTCTCACACCTTCTACAAAACTAATGTTAAAAAGTCTATTAAAAATAAAAAAATATTTTCATTAAAGTTTGTTGAAAATAAAGGTGATTATTGTATGATGATGCAGAACAACCAGACAGTGCTAATAGGGACATCATCAAAGAAGGGAACTGTTAGAAAGGAGTGTGGCCCCTGTAATAATGTGAAGGCCCTTTGAGGAAAAGTCATGTCTCTTTGTGATTTGTGGTAAGACCGGGACACACTGCAGTGATGGTGGGGCTGCTTTGGAGAAATTAGATAAACATTTTGACCAACAGCAAAATGCTGGTTGACCTTCTTTTGGGGAAGGATGCTCAGGGGAATGAGGTAAGAGCAGAAGATCTTATTGTCTGCCAGTTAGTTTCCCTTCTTTACTCCCATTCGTTTAACACTTTCCTCAGAGGCCCTCTCCCAAGCTTCTGAAATCCGGGCTTAGTGTCCTTCCTCCTACTTCCCTCCCTTCCCCAAATGCTCACACATGCATTGAAAGACGGAAAACTCTGGTTATTAGGATATTCTTTCTGCACTACCTTCTTCCCTGTGAAGAGCTAGAAAGGTGGTGGGTATCAGTAGAAAAAGCAAGACTTTCGTACCAGACAAACCCAGGTTAAATTCTGCCAGATATGATCCTGGGCAAGATACTGAGCTTCTCTGAACCTCAGTTTCTTTAAAACTTCATTGGCCCACTTCAGTATTGGAAGTGATGACTCTAAAATATGCAGTACTCAGTAGGTATTTGATAACTATTAGAATGAAATTAGTACAATGTGAAGGTTTCATTGTTCTTCATAGAAAGTAAAGGCCCAGCATATCTTCCAACAGGTAAAATTCTCTAGAAACAAAACTTTAGCAAATATCAGTGTGGAATTTATTCATGTTTTATTTAATTACTTGGGGCATTTAATGAAAGAATGAATTATTAAGTGAGAACATTGATTGTTCCCTGTGTATGGCAAGAAGATCTCCTGTGTATGCTTAAAATAGCTCCATAAAATGTAGAGCAGGCCATAGTAAATTAAAGAAAGGAAGGAAAATGAAAAGAGGATTGAAAATACAAGTTAGACTGTAAATCTGCATGAAATGATAGTCATACCCCAGTTATCATATACCCCCAACGCCCAGGCCACCCCCTCTCCCACATCCAGCTATCTAGAGTGGTGGTGAGTGCAGGCACAAAAGAGAATGAAATGCAGCTGTGAAAAGTTGAAGACGTGTGACTGATGGTTCGTGGTCATAAGAAGACAAACTCTCTTTGTTTCCTGTGCCCCTCCAGATCCTTCTTCACTCTGCTCTGGGCCCTGGAACTCTTGCTCTTGGCTTCTTGTTGGATTTGTCCATTGGGAACCCCTGCAGCTTATGGAAGGGAGAGAAGAGAGGAGGGCTGAGGCATTGATCTCTCTAGTTCTTGCAACTGGTTATTGTCCCTTCCATGGAGATCTTACTCTATACCACTCTCTTTCCAGGTTCTAGAAACCATTTCTTTCCTCATCCCTTTGGGCCTAGCAGTGGTCACAGCTCCCTTGTATTTAGGTGAGGGTAGTGTAACATTCATGTGTGGTACACTCTGCACACATTTTGTAAACAGTCCTTTATTTAGCCTTTTGGACCCTTGACTGGAACAGTTAGCACTGATACAAGCCATGTTTCACTAGTACTGAATGCTCTGGAAACTGAAAGGAAGCAGACAAAAGGAGAAAACAGAAAATCAGAAAGAAGAAAGGATATAAGGGTAAGGGGTGTATCATTGGAGGACAGAGGACCAGAGAAGGAAAGCTACACATGAGGGTAGCGCCAGCAGAGTGTGATACAGAGGATGTGTGATACAGAGGTGGGCAGCCTGGTTCTGCCAATCACACTGAGATGCACCAATCTTCAGGACACCCCACATGTCAAGGGGTCACTTAAGTCAGTTACCTCTGAGTTCTTCACTGTGTTAAGATACAATCTAGGAATTGCTGGTTACAGTTTATATAAACTAGGATCTTGAAGATAAACACTATTTCATATATTCCAAAGGAAAGCAGTATTTGTTGCAGGCCATTCCTTCCCAGAGCAGGTATATTTTAGTCCTTATAGCAGCTGAAAGTAGAAAAGTATTAGCTCCATTTTATAGGTGAGGAGCTAAATTAAGTAACTTGCCTGAAGTTATACAGTCAGTGTATGTCAGAGATAGGAGCTGAACACTGCTTTTCTGATTTCACTGAGTGATCACATTTTCTCAACAATGGGTGCATCCTTACCCAGACTGATGCATGGATATTTCCAGTAATTGAGGCAGGATTATACAGTTTGATGTTCTGATAGATTTTTCATGCAAACCTTGCCAAGCCTGTGCTGTGTAAGGTGCATCATTTATAATGAGATTCTTTGATATAAATATGTGGATCTCTTTTTAATGGTCCAGATCTCTTGTTATTGGCAGAAGCTAGAGGTAGGACAATATGAAGCTTAAAATGTAACTATTTTGGGGAGCAAAGATTACATTTTTGCCCTCCTTTGCTCCCCACAGTATTGTGCTCCAGATACTCTGGTCTGTATTACTATCAGTCAGTTTCACACAGGGAAATGTTACATGGGTCTAGCAGTTTGAAATGGTAAGGTAAGAAATGAGGAGAAAGAAATTCTGAACCTTAAAGGGAAAGAGACATGAAAATAAGCAGCCTCGTCTTTCTCACCAAGTGCTCTGTGCGGTGTAACCCAGGAGTTACTGACGACACACGCAGCAGGCCTTGGCTCTTTTTCAGCTGTGTGACTTTAGACTAGTTAATGAACATTTCTGAGACATTTTGTATAATTGATAAAAAGGGATCAAAATTATTACCCTTATGGGATCAGGTAGAAAATACAATTCATAGTCAAGCGTAATACAGTGCTTGAACTGTAGTGAGGCAAACGGTCACTCTTGTCATTATCACTGTCATCGCGGACCTCGTAGGCTGGTTGGAGGATATATAAATAACAACCATCATTTAGAGAAATGAGCTCATTCTCTACAGTGTTTCTTGACACTGAGAACACGGAGGGGAACAAGAGAGCTGCCTTTGGTCCTTAGCCTTGAGTGTTAAAACAAGCCTCCTAATTTCCTGGGGCCTAGATCTTGGCATTTGTAAAGTGGGGCTAATAATGTGTCAGCTTCCCAGAATACTGTGTTCATTAGGCAGAGGAAATGAAACCGAGAACCTTAGAACATGGGAATACAAGGTAGTAAGTGTGATCCAAACTGATATCAGCACTGGTCAAGTTGTTGCCATCTTTGGTTGCTGTCTCAATGGAGTGCATTCCAGAACCACCATTTTAAAGATTCTTTTCAGTTTCGAAAGGGAATTTCTTGGCTCTTTTTCCTTTTCAGTGTGCCCCTGGGAAGAAAGAGACTTACATGTATTAGCCAGAGAAGGTGTGTGGATTGGGGCTTGGGGCAATAATGGTGCAGTGTGCTGTGTGTGTTACATGCAGGGCTTGTTATGTTTCTAGTAAAACTGAAGCAGCTTTGAGAATTCCCAGCTCCAGTCTTCGGACTGGAGTGGCTGCGTGGGTGCGTAGAGGGACTAGTTTTGTGCTCTGACATGGAATTGCGGTAGGATGTACCAAAAAGCCCTGATTTGGGAAAGTTTTAATTTGGAAGATATTTTTAAAAATAATAATTTCTCTTAAAACAGAAAAGCTAATCAATATCAAAGTTTGTTCATTCAACCAGTTTAGTGAGTGATTAATATATGTAGGACCCTGAGATCGGAGGCCCCATCTCTTTTAGGCTTACTTAAGAATTGCTTTCTTCCTATAGTCCTGTTACATGTACTAAAGCAAAACACCACCAGGCTTTTGACCTTCTTTAGAGGGATTAGCATCAGAATTCCTCTTAGGAGCGGCTGCATGTACCAATGGGAATGCACTTTGTTCTCCTAAGTTTCATTTTCAGAACAAAGAGGAAAAGGGGCAGAGGAATCCTCTAGCAAGGAGTACAAATATCAAGGTCATTGCAGAGAACACTCTGGACAGCAGGTCAGTGGCAAATGTGAGGCTGAAGATGCAGCATGTGAAAGAGATGAAGGGCAGAGTGAGTGTGGCTGAAGCGAAGATAAATCAGTTTTTTTTCTAATTTCCTGTTGCAGACTAGTTTCTGAGTTTTTCTGACATGTTTTTTGTAAGACAAAATACTCTAGGCTTCCTTAGCCACGAGTTTCTGAGTAGTATGTAGTGGAGGAAAGTTTTGCATGACATGCATGAAGAGGTCAAAAGAAGAAGGCATCTGGCCCCCACAAGCATGTCTCTAGACTGCCTTGCAGGCCTTCAGCTGGCAGGCTGCAGCCTCAGTGGCTTGGCAATGGGATAACATCAAGAGGAAGACAATTGCACTAGCACGCTAGTTGCTAGAAAGAAAGAATGATCTTAAAACATCTACCCACCCTCTGAGCCACCTTGACTTATTTAACGAGAAAGGCAGCCTCCTACTAACTAGAGACCGAGAAACCACCACTATACAGATAGCTTGCAGGTCAACAAAAATCCCACTAATCCCTGTTTTGCAAAACAGCAACAAGTACATGGAATACTAGCAAAATTTGAACTTTCAATAAATCAGCAAACAATGGAGGCATTGTCTGAACCCACCAAAGCCTTTGTTCCCACCACACAGAAACTAGTCTGCAGCCAAAACTCAGCCCAATCTTATCGAACAAAATTCATTTGAGAGGAAAAACCTAAAAGGGAAGCAGCAAAAATGATATTAATTCTAATAATGTCTTGACGAGTGTTCATATAAATCACTCTCCCCACTCAGATTGATTTTATAAGAGTAAAGAACTTCCACACATAAGCCCATCTCTATCAGCCCAGGCCGCCACACAGCGCCTCCTTTTGCAGAGAAAGCTCAGAAAAAGGGGTGGGGGGGGTCTGCTAGCAGTTCATAGGAATTTTGCCTGAGAAAGGCCTGTGGGATCAGCCCCAGAGGTACCGATGTAATTGGCCACACACACAAATGTTGCCGCATCCGAACATTTTTGGCAACTCATGAAAGCCTCGTTCCTAGAGGCCACTTGAGTGTCCAAATAAAAGGGGGTTTTTGTTAGTGAAAACTGGAAAGAATAACCCATCCTAGGATCAGGCTAATAGGGCCTGGTCTGTTAAAATGTAACACTGGGCTGGCCAGAGTTTGAAATGTTGCTGGCAAGGATTTAGAGCAGCCTCGAGGAGAGCCAAGCATCGCTCACAAGGAAAACTCCTTTGCTGACACTCAGGGGAGATTTCCACAGCCCAAAGAGCCTTTATAACCCACCTCCAGGGCAAAAGCTCCTTCTAGGGTCAGTCTTAAACAAGGGGCAGTGGGGAGAACCTGGGGTCGTGTCTGCCTCCCTCTGCCTCTCCCTACACCCTCCCCACCCACTACTAGGCTGTGATTCAGGCAAGTGAGACTATGTGGCTGACCTTGGGGCCCCACTTCTGCACATGGCCTGGGAACAGCTATTGGTCTCTGTGAGTTTGCAGGGTGTTGACAGCCTTGGGCTGAAAGAACTGGGGGAGAGAAGCAGAGAAAGCAATACTGAAGAAATAAGGCCACAGAGGCCTTCTCTTATCACCAAAAGGCCCCAAGCTGAAGAAAGTTCTACTTCTGCTTGCTGCACAAAGGAAATGCCTTCTTCCACTGCAGGCCAAGCTTGGCCTTTTTGTGGAACAGAGGCCCTGAGGCTCTGCATCTAGTATTGCCAGAAAAAATACAGAATATCTGAGCGAATTTGAATTTCAGTACTACTTAAGTATATCCTCAAAATTGTATAGAGCATACCTACACTAAAAAGGGTAATCATTGTTTGAAATTCAAATGTAACCAGGCATCCTGTGTTTTATCTGATGTTAGGCTTCTCAGATGGTCCCTGATGGGCCTCATTTTATATATCCCCTTCCCTGGAGTGTGGGTGAAAACTGATGATGATGATGATGATGATGATGATGATGATGATGATGATGATGATGATGATACATCACTTCTGTGATTATGTTACATTTCATGGCGAAGGGGATTTTGGCAAATGTAATTAAGCTTACTAACCAGTTGACTTTAGGAAATTAAAAAAAAAGGGAGATTATCTGGATAGGCTTAACCTAATCACATTAGCCCTTTAAATCTGAGACTAGAAGCCAGAGACAGACAACTGAAGTCCCAAGTGGTAGGGGATTCTTCTTTTGGTCTTGAAAGAGAAAACTGCTGCTTCAGAGATGGCTAAGTTAGAAGGAACAGCAGTAGGCCTCTAGGAGAATAGCCCTAGGCAGCCAGCAGGAAAACAGGACCTTGGTCCTATACTGTAGGGAACTGGATTCTATAACACCCTGGGAGAGCTTGGAGGAGGAGCCCAGGCCTCAGGTGTAATGGCAGCTGGGCCAACACCCTGATGCTAGCTCTGTGAGACCCTGAGCAGATAACCCATCCATACTGTGCCAGATCCTTGGTCCCTGGAAACTGTGAGTGAGAAAAAAAATTGTGTTGATTTAGGCAACTAAGTCTGTGGTAATGTGTTAGGGAAAAATATTAAGCTAACATATTTCTCAATCTGGCAGCCCTATCTGTGTCCTGTGATCTCCCAGACACACTTGGAGGGATTCTTGGTATAGTAGCAGCAAGGACAGAAGATGAAAGGATATGATGAAGGATTCAAGGAGACATTGTCTCTTGTTTGCATATGCAACAGAAAAAAACAAGGGCCAGAAGGTGAACCATGATTTTATTTGTAGACAGAAGTGACCTGGCCTCTGGACCATGCAGTTCCACTTTCTCAGATTAAATCTTTAGACACACACATGCACCCACACATGTGCATGCACAGCCTACAGTGCACACATATAGACACCCATGTTCTTTATATGACTTCCTTCCCACCCAGATTTCTCCCTTGTCTCAGAGACAGATGCAGTTGCCGGTGACACAAGTGGACATGTTGTGTCACTTGGAGCCTGTTAGAAGCTGTAGAAACACGTGCGTTCCATATAAGGACACGTGTGTGTAACGGTGTGGGTGTGAATGTGAACAGAGGAGACAAGGTTGTGGCATCTAGAACTTTCCTGGGCACTGATTCAGCTTTCACTCAGAACATGTAAACAAGCCTCAAGGTCTCAAAGAAACTTGGATATGTTTTTTTAAAAGGGTCAGAAGACCTGGTTTTGTGTTTCAATTCTCCAAATGTTCTTTTACTTATGGATTCCCCTAAATTCTCTTTCTAACAGCCTTTTCTGTCCCTCTGGCCTCACACTGCCCTTGAAAGTGGCCAGAGGAAACTCTTAGGTGTCAGCCGGTCAGCTTGGAGAGATTCTCTTTCATCCCCTGAGTGTCTAGAGATGCGAGTTTAATGAGAGGCATCGACCTTTGAATTATACAAATGGACCTCTTTAGCAATCACTTCCCTCCTCAGTGCATACCCACCCTCAGCTTTTAATCTTCTCAATTATATTTCCTTTTCATTGATTACTACTTTGCTAACTTTCAGATTGAGCAGGCAGTAAAACCTCAGCCACACAGGTAATGCAATTGCTTTTTGAGTCTGACGCCTGCATCTCACCTCCTGAGGGGACCTCAACCCTCCCCCCTCCCACCCTACTGGGTCTTGGCAAGTGAATTGGCCTTCAATTGATTTCACAAGATGGCCCCTTCCATGCAAAGATCTGTGATATCCTTGTTAGGAAGATAGGGTTTTCAGTTCTGAGCTTTAAGTAGCAAGGATGCAGGGGTGGGTCAGGGGTGAGAGTTGCATGTGGCTGGAGTGTGGGAAGGGTCCTCACAGAAGCTGCCTCTTACCAGCCTAGGCCTGGGAGTGAGCAGGTGACAGGCCTGGGAGCAGGGAGCCCTGGGTTCTGTTCCCACCTCTGCTCTGACTTTTTGAGTGACCTTTGTTGAACCACTTAACTTTCTGTGCTCTCTTTTCGATGCCATCTGTAAGGGAGAGACAATGACACTTGTCTGTGAAGTGCTTTGAGGGATGCTGGCATAAAGGATGCAATATAAAAAGTAAGTGATGGTTGATGTTGCCCATAAAGAGCCTCTTGTTTGCATCTGCAAGAGGCCCCATTTGAGGCTAAGGAGAAAAATTGAGAAATTTCCTTGATATCTGAGGCCAGGCGGAGGACGTGGCTCGGGACCAGTTAGAAATCCCTTCTGTGGCTAGGGGCTCCTGAGCTGCTGCCGGGATGGGGCTCCTCGCGGGGCATGCTGGGATCTGGCCGGCAGAACAAACAGATCCTAGCTCTCCGCACCAAGCAAGATCCAAAGCCATATCAGGATTAGCCAAGGGACCTGATGTGCAGCAAAGGGGAGGCCACAGCCCCGTGAATTACAGGCATTGACGCAGGGACCCAGTGGGGGAGCAGGGAGTCAGAGAACTTTGGGGACATTTGCAAAACTGGAAGTCGTTCAGAGGAAATTACTCAATAAAAACCAGGTTTCTCTAACTGAATAGATCAATTTACAGCTCATAAGGTGGAAAAAGTCTGAGACTTCAAGATTCTGGCTGGGCGGGTCTCCTAAGATTTCCTCCCTTGGCAGAGTGACTGTGGCTTTGGCTGTCTCACACTGGGCACCCCTTCTATTGCTTTGAGGGCCAGCATTTTTCTCTCATCTTGTTTCTTCCTTTTACTGCTACTTACTTTTTTTTGGTGGGGGGGAGTTAAGATTCTTTCCCTCCTCCTCTGTCTTCCTCTTACAAGCCCCTCACTTTCAACTTTCACCTCCCTAAGTTCTATTAGAGGAGCCTCTATATATTTTTTCCTAATGTTACAAATTATTTTTCCATGATTCCTCCCCTCTCGACTGATTTCCCCACCCCACCCCATTGCTAGTCTCCTGTCCCTCTTCCCTTTGTTTTTTATTCAAGTGCCCAATGCTCCTGCCTTTGTCCTCCAGCTCCTTATGGTCTGCTTTTGCAACTCTTCTCAACCTCTCTGTTTGCCTTTTATCTTCCCAGCTCTTCTCTTTGGTTGCTCTCTTGACCTTTCTCAGTTGCTACTGCTATAATTCATCATGAGCATCTAGTAGCATTCTCACCTATTGACTGGGCTTCTTTAAGTTGCATCGAAACAGCAGAACTCTCAGAGAGGCATAGGAAGCAAACAGGACCCAGATGGGGTTATGTTAGAATTTTATTATCCATCAGACATCATTCATCCATGTACTCAACAACCATTCATCATCCATCTATCCATCTGCTCTTTAATCCTTCTGTCATCCAATCATCCATTTATTCATCCAAATCACCATTTAACTATCCATTGATTTATTTGCTCAAAAAACATTCATTGAACATGTGCTATGTGCCAGGCACGGAACTAGGCACTTGACAGAGACTAGCCATCACACACAGACATGCATCTTTACTTCAGTAAAAGCTAACAAGTGACCATATTGGCAGTATTTGATTTACTTGTAAATGGAGATTTGGGCTGAGCAAGAAGAGCATGTAGGCACTGGGGATAGCTTTTGAAAAAGTCTGCCCTTCTTACCCCTACTTATTCCTCTCCCATTTCGTGTCCAGGCACAAGTTCGATCAGAAGTCAAGGCTGTTAGGCCACAGAGTTCAGTGCAGTACATCCTACAACCTGGCAACAGTGTCTGAAAAATATTCAAACTAGGTGGTAAATAATAGACATCAGTCCTTTCCTGAGAACAGGCTTTATTAGGGGGTGAAAAGAACATTTAGTACCTGGAAGTTGGAGATGGATAGGGAAGAGGATCATCCCTAGGGTGTGGCTGTATCTCTAGGACCATGTGCTCACTCTGCCTGTGCCAGGGGACTTGGGGGAACCGAGTGCACTTTCTCCCCAGCTTGTTCTTCCAGGTGTCGGTTGGCTAGCCTGAAAAGTTGTTCCTTCCTCCTTTGGGACATCAGTGCTTCCATAAACTTTGGAGACCAGGCAGTTCTGGAAACTCAGTACCTCCCTTCTCCCTCTCGTTGGCACTGCTCACAAATTCAAAGCAGCCATTGGGTTTCATGCCTTGATGGCCTTGTAATTGTTATTGGAACTTGCTTTGGATGGATTTACGGTAATGAACTCGCTTAATAGCAAACCTGTCATGGGCCTCTTTGCGAGAGGATCTCAGGATCCTTCCTGAGTGAAGATATTAGAAAATCATCCTGGAAAAGAAAGGCAATACTGACTAGTCACTTCAAGTTTAGGAAAAACACCACTGTTTGGGTTTTTCTGTTGGCCTTTCACTTTAAACACTTCATTGGTCAGTTGCTAACTAACATGGGTTTTGGCCAGGGCCCTGTTTATGTTGGCACCAAATGTATATATCACAAAGCAGTTTGTGTGTTTCTGGGCATGTGTATATGAGTCTGTATATGTTACAAACTCCAAAACTTTTGAACATAAGGTTTTATACTCTTTGTAGATTCCTATGGCCAAGAAAATAGGCACTGGCAGGCAGGGCATCCATGAGCATTAATAACTTGTTTTCAGACCACACCATCCCATCACAGCACCCTCTGGCTTGGCCCGGCATGGCATTGAGCTCTCTGGCCTCCCTGGGTCCCTGTCCTACTGAGTTATGAATGAGTGCAGTGGCCCTGGCCCAGTGAAGGGGGTCAGAGGACAGTGGGTGCTTTCTTTGTCACCTTGGTGGGCAGGACTGGAAGGTGAACAATCAGAAATTCAGGACAAGGAATTTTCTCCTTGCTGGGGCCAGAAAGTCTCCATGTTTTTGTGGCTTGGCATTAAGCAAACAACTGCTGTTTTGTTCTCTCCTCAAATTATTTGTCCAAACAAAAGGCAACTGTCATGGGGAAAAAAGTACAATTTTTTCCAGCGTTTGCTCCCTTCTGCACCCCTTCTCACAGTACGCTTTCTGACTGTGTTACTACAGCTCAGTGTCTGAATTCCAGCTGACAGTAAGCAGGGGTTACTGCTCTGGAATGTGAAAGCCACCCTCAGGTCTTCTGACCCACTATAACATCGGAGTTGAAGGCAAATTGTGCAAGATGCACCTTTGCCTTCCAAAACCCCAAAGGATTTCCCAAACCTGAAAATTGTGAATTGAGAATTCAGTCCTTTGGGGACCAAATGTTTAGATAAACAAACTTTCTGGAGGAAAGAAGGTCATTTCCCCCCAAACTCCTATTTCTTTAGAAAGTTTAGAAGTTGGATCTTTTGCCTAACAATGGACTGTTATTTAGTTGGGATTCATTCTTTAGCAAAGACTGGCTTATCAATTTACATCTCATTAGAATATGGTAAATATGCTAAACAGCACAGCTAAATGATATAAAAATGTAATCTTCCTCTGAGACTTGTTGGGATTAGGCTGTGTCCTTATCTATCCAGTACACTCATGATTCTCCTTCAAGACTTGGGGCAAATGTCACCTTCCTGGTGAGACTTCCTGAGCCACCTGGCCTAGAGTCACCTTTTATACCCCTGCAGAATCAGGATTGCCTCTTCTGTGCTCGCATAACCCTCCCCAGCGCTGGCACTTTGTGATGTTTACATTTTTGTTCCAAAGTAATTTCAGACTTACAGAAAAGTTGCAAAAAGGGTCTAAAGAATTTCTGTGTACCAGTGTTCCTCAAGCTTTTTCTCATTATCATCCCCCAAGTGCCTTTTTAGGCATTTTTTTTCCCTAATTGCCTTCTGCCATGAAATTTTAATACCACAGATATACTGTATATCTGCTTATGGACTCTGAATATATTTGAGCTTTACATGGAAAAAGAGCAAGATTATTTTTTCACCCCCAAGAATGATTTTCATTCCTTTGAGAGCAATATTGCCTTGTAGAGAATTCATGTGTATAGCTTTATCCAAGATTCCCCAAATGCTGTTTTCCCTTATTTGCCTTATGTTTCTCTCTCTAAATATGTGTGTATATTTTTATATGTGTGTATATATATATATATTTTATACATATACATACATACTCATATGTATACATAATTTCTTTCTGAATTGTTTGAAAGTAAGTTGCAGATATGATGCCTCTTTACCCTAAATAATTTAGAAAACATTTCTTATAAACAAAGACTTTCTCTTGGCACTTTAACAAAAAAATTTAAAAAACACTTCTGTCTCTTCCACATGACTGTAGTTTTCTTAAGATCAGGAACCTGCGTTTTAACCATCTTTAGAAACTGAGTACCAGGGCATATAGAAGTAGTTACCTATCTACATATATATACACACACACATGTGCGTGCACACACACACACAATGTATATGGACATTGCATTAGAATATAGCATATATATGCTATATAATATGGGCATGCATTTCCATATATTTATATATAATAAATATTATAAGTGTATTTAAATATAAGGTAGAGTATGATATACATAATAAAATAAAACATTTTTACTTACAAATTAGTGGAAATCTCAGGATTCACAGTATACACCTTAATCACAATGTATTCTATCATTTCAGAATTTAGAAATTTAGCAGTTTGGGAAGTTGCTTCTGAAACAGTAAATAACAAAACAAGAAACCACTCACCTGATGTCAGTTTCATAGAGTAAGAACTATGATCCGAGTTAGCTGAGCTTGGTGTTTGCCACTCCAGTCTCAACTTGTATGCCTCTCGTCAGGAGGCAGTATAATCCAGTAATTCAAACACTTCCAGTCTTCTTGCATTCACTCACAAGTATTTATTGGAAACCTCCCATTTGACAAGCAAATATGGAATGTTCCTGCATTTTTTTCTCTGTGCTGAAATAAGTGTTACCCTTATTTTCCTTGATTTCCTTAGTGGCAAACGAGTATCACATACTATGCCTTGTGGAGATGCCCAAGTCACTGGTTATGGTTTTGAGTATGCTGGGGACAGATTCTTCATGGGAGGATCTAAAATAATCAGATGTGGAACAAGATTCCAGGGTCTAAGATTTCTCAAACCAGACTTCTTTCAGAAATTAGCCATTATGAATATGGATGCCCATTCCATAAGGCAAGTCAATGAACTATATAACTCATGTAAAATATGTATCATCAGATTAATTGACTTTGTAATAAATCCTATTTAAAATTGCATTTCACATTATGCAGTTTACAGTGACACAGTTTTATTTGACAGTCCAAAGCATTAATAAAAAAAAAATGTTGATACTTGGTATTCAGACCACAATTTAAACATTTTATTAAACTTCTTGATGAATGATAAATCCTGCTATGTCTTTGAGACTCAACTCCATGCAGGATTTAGAGGCAGTTTCATTCAATAGGTTAGCCCAACTTCCATGGACTAGTCCCTGCACTTGGGGGGAAAACTAAGAAGAGGACTCTGACGTCCTGTGGGTAGAGAGCAAGAGAATATAAAGACTAGTTTAATCTAAATCAAAGGGTCCACAATTCTTATTTTCATACTTTGTGCCTTTTAATTTTTCTGTCTCAAATGACCAGGAGAAGCTATTTACATTTCCTAAACTCTGAGACAAGACATCCAAATAAACAAACTAATAAAGCCCTGTGAGGGCTGAGACAAGTTACTGTAATTTTGTAGACAAAATAAGAGTCTCTAGGAATGGAAGTGACTTGGTTAAGGTCACAGAACATGTTACTGGCAGAGCTAAGACTAATATCCAGGTCTGGCTCCTACTCTGGGCAGAGTACCCATTTATTTTTCCCTCATTCGAAAGTTTGAAGATTAGTGTATGAGAATATGTTTGTTTGCAGTTCTTCAAAACAAGCAACCTGCATCAAATTAAATACTTTTTGCATTTATGCACCATTGTTTGAGATGATCAAAGTGCCCAATTAGCTTTCATATTAAAGTCATGAAACTAAGAAACAGAATAGGTGTCTTTATTCATTTTTAATTTCCCCATGCTTGCAGGGGAGAATAATAGAGTCTAGTTGAAGAAAGTAGTGGCAGTGTAAGCTTTCCTTGAAGACTGGCATAGGTGGGACACGAACTTTCTTTCCTAACTCAGGTATCAATGCAGATTCTTTTAGGTTCACTGTTTCTTGATGATGGGGCCAATAATTGGGGCAGGTGAAATTTGATTTTACCTCCCTTTCACATCTTCTTTGAGTATCTCCTCTCCAAGGCCCTACCTGCCCACATCATGGCATATTCTGGCTCAACTTTCTTTCCCTTACCTAGACTTTTCATCTTTCTGAAAACAGTGATGCTACTTGCACTAGACTTAATCTAAATCCCTTTCTTCATTGAAACATATCCATGCTATTTCTCTCCTAGCTCCATTCATCTGCTAGAGCAAGATGGGTCTCATTAAGTTCATCATCAAATAACCTACACTAATGAGTATGATCTGCAATGTGCTAGTCTAATAATATATTGTCACAATTAATTATGCAAATGGATCTAAAATATATATGTCATATTCCCCATCTCCTGGTAAACTCAACTTTCTTTGAAATTTTAGTTTTTTTATTAAGTCACATTTACAGCGAAATATAAGATACACTGCACCTGACTGGCTAAAAATTCTTCAAACATTCCTCCCATTTTGAAGGACACACAGCAGCAATCATTTTGCAGAAGATATTGATCAGTTAGAGAATCGACATCTTTAAACTGTGCAAGTCCTGTAGGGTCAGACTGGGGGCAGACTTACCTGAAGTAAACAACAGCACCCAGTGGAATGAAGAGCCTAAAATTCTAGTTGACAATCTTTACATCCAATTTACTAGAAACATGGCTGTATTCCATAGTAACTGTGATGGATTTAAAATAGTTCCAAAAATTCTTTGACAATTCTCCCTCAAATCGTGGAGATTAATTTTTCTCTCCTTAAGTGTGGGCCAAAATTATCAACTTCTTTGTAAAAGATGGAATATGGTGGAAATAATGGTATGTGATCTGCAAGCCTAGGTCATAAAAGGCATTGTGCTTCCCCTTGCTCTTTGTCTTGGGCTGCTTGCTCTGGGAAAACCAGACACCATGCCATGAGGACATTCCAGGGCTCATATAAAGAACTGAGGCCTCCTATCAGCAACCAGCCCTCTGTGGGCAAACTGTCTTGGGAGTTAACCATTCAGGGTCTATAAAACCTTCAGATGATTGCAGTCCCAGACAAAATATTAACTGCATACTATGAGAAACCTGAGCAAAGTGGTTCCAAAATCTGATCCACTCAGAGTGTGTGAGACTATACATGTTTATTGCTGTTTAAAACCACCAAAAATTTGGACTAATTTGTTACACAGCCATCAATAACTAATACAGTGACTTGGCTGTATCTCTTTAGATGTCTAAGTTATTACTTGGGGATTATGTGGCATTGATCTATAATAGATCAATGGGGAGGATATTTTGGGAAATGTGACCACACTCTTCATAATTGTGACAACCCCACTGTGTAACCTTGCTGTTGATGTCACTTGATTTGCAGCGAACATTACAAAGGAATATTTACAAAGAAATATCTCAGAAATATTTCTTCATATTTCCTTCCCAATAGTCTGTGGAACAGTCAGGGCTAGCACTATTTTCTCCAACTGAGAAAAGAGAAAACAGGCCCTGAGTTTAAATTTTCAAGTGACTGATAAGTTGTAAAGGCAGTGTTTGATTGGGAGCTGATTCCACATTTGGGTTACCACCTTGCCTCTTAAAGTAATGAATGTTGTTCCAGTTTTGTAGGTCAGTTAAATTCAATTCAGCATATTTAATGGTGAAAGATAATAATTTCAAAACACCTGGTGATGGCCAAGTACTCACTAAATGGAGGCTACTACTATTATTATGTTTAGTGCAATTATGTCAAGTGCTAGGAATACAGAGGTGCACAAGACTAGGTCATATCATTGAGAAGCCAAGGCTAGGAGGATAAACCAGACCTTGCTATCCTTAGCTGTGTCCTATGCTGTAAGGACCACCTTGTAAAGCCAGTAGCCTGATTTGAAAAAGAAAAAAAAAATTCCTGTTTGAAGTATGTATAGACCAAGGAAACTAAGAGTGGGGTGGAATGTCCAGGGCCCTTTATGGGTCAGTGTCCTGTCCCTCTGTTACAGATTCTTCTCTGAGAAGGGGAGACACCACCCCAACTTACATGCAGTTGCCTTGAATTACAAGTCCCAGTATGCCATGAACTGGACTTCCTGAGCAAGGAAGCTACTGGGAACTAGGGGCAGAGGTGAGTGGAATATATTACTTGGAAGGCAGGTGGGAGGACCTCTCTTGCTTCTACAGCCTGGCACTGCTGGGAAGGATGGAGGAGACACATGGAGGAGAGACACATGAGGATGCTGTCCTTGGCAGACACAATGGCAGCCATTATCTTGATTTGTATTTTTTATTTTCTCCTTTGGTCCCAGACCTGCCTAACCCATTTCTTGTGGTTCCCTGCCAGAGGTAACTTAGAGTTGTGACAAGCTTTCAGGACTCAGTTGACCTGCTTTGGGCTGACCCTCTTTGGCTTGGCATTTGCCCATGAGGGAGAGGATGGGTAATTTGGGGGGAGGGGGTTATTAGAGGAATATCTAATGTCTAATTCTAAACTAATATCTAATTCTTCTCCTTATGTACACCAGTTCTATTAAGGATCTTTCACAGTAAGAGTTAGCTTTCTTTGCCATTGCATGCATGGATGGCTGCATCCCTTTCAGAGTGTGCACCCCTTAAAAGTTTGGGGTCCCTGGGAGCCCTGCAGTCACTTGCTAAGATCTCCTCACATATAAGGATCAAGTACTCCTGCCTTAGAGAAACCAAAAGAAGGTACTGGCAGGAGAAGTTACTAGAAGGGAAAGAAAACAGTGATGATTAGAAACATGCCACACTTTGAGCCAAACAACGATTACCTTGTTTTACTGGATATCATGTGACTTATGGCAGTATAAGAATCAGCCAGGCCATCCTATGAAAAAACACCCTGAAGTGAGAGTCCTACCTTAGAGGGGTTACCTAGGAAACAAATGCATTGACATCACTTCCCAGAATTTGTAGGACATAGGAATGGGATTGTCTTTGGATAGCAGGGGCCTGTGAGAGAGGTGACACCAGATCACCCATGTGATCTTTGGAGAGATGAGGACCTGGGCCTAACAAGATGGCCTCTGTGACATCAAGTGCCCCATCTAGGTTTCTGGAGGGAGCATGAGAGCTGCTGCAGCTGGCTTCTCAGTGTCCTGTAGAAGCACTGGGGTGGCCTGTTTTTGTTTGATTTCTCTTGTTTTTGTTTTTTCAATTTTTAAAAAATGATCATCAAATTCCCATCATTCTTTGTATGCAACACCCATTAAACCTAAGCGATTCTCCAAGACAAAGAAAACACCATGTCTGAGGACATGTGCCAGATAGGAAGTACACGACCTTCTCTTGTTGGGGCACTGGGTATTTTTAAAGCAACAAATGCATGATATTGAATATCGCACCAAAGCTCCCCTCTGAGCAGATCCAACAATTGTCCTGGAGAAGAAACAAATTGGGAAATGCCCCTAAACTTATAGGGTGCCCACAAAAACAGGTCATCAAATTTTTCTCCAAAATAAGGAAGGCAAAGGGTAGTGTACATGTGCACGAGCATATGTATGTGTGTAAGAGAAAAAAACAAGAGTAAGCTGCTTGCCATTGCACAGGGAACCCACTTTTGTTCCCTCATCAGCAGAGGTGAGGACCTTGGACCTTTTACTCACCCCTGTAAAAACACAAGACACAACACAACTTCTCTCCAAGAACATTTTCCATGCAGAGGTCTCTGCCTCAAGGCAAAAACATCAACTATTTTGGCCTTTGCACAGGCCTTCTGGAAAATGAAAGCCCTCATTTGGCTATGTAAATAAGTAAGTGCTGGGACTGGTGTGGCAGAGAGAGTGCCCCATGCCAGCCAGCAAAGCAGGTGGAGCTGAGCCTGGTCCAGTCCCCACTGCCTCCTCAGCTCCTCGTAGGCCAGGGCCTCAGCCACAGTCTCTGATCCTTTGTCTTTTACCAGCAAGTGGAGGCAAAGGTTGAGGAAAGGGAAATGTGATCTCCAGTGAATTGCAATATTTTGCTTTCTCTAATCCTATTCAGGTGGTGACTGTAGCAAAAAGAAAAAAACAGGCCAAGATGCAGGATGGAGAAAAACCCTGATTATTACCCCAATGAATGTGCATTGGCTGAATTGAATTCAAGGCCCAGTGATTCATGACTAATGAGACTCAAGTTGTGACCTGGGGTTGGAGATGGGGCTTAAGTGAAGATGGTGGGGCGGCCGTGGGAGGGTCTCTGCCCGGGGGAGGAGCTGGGCCCTGGGAGCAGGCAGCGGCAGACCTGACCAGACTGCAGCTGTCCCTAGCCTGGTGCTTCCTCCAGGCCTGCCTACTGCACACCTGCGACCAAGCTGCTCTTCTCCCAGGGCCTCACTGCAGGCGATTTATTCCCCCCTGGAGCCTTCCCAGGGCTGGGCTTCAGCAGAGAGTGTGCAGGGAGAGTGTGGGGGAACCAGGCGCTCCATCTTCTTCCTTCCCTTGTGAGGCACTCCCTAGTGAGGAGAGTGGAAAACGCTGTCTTGCATGAATAATACTCCGCAGTCTCCTTGGCTCTTTTGAAGAGCACAGCACCTAGCAGACAGGATGTTCTGCACCCTCAACAACTTCCTGAGGCTAAATCAGGTTTTGATCCCCAATCCTTGCCGCTCACCCCCACTGCACACCCTTGTCTGCCTTTTTTTTTTTTTTTTAATAGATGAGGACAGGACAGCCCAGGGCTCTTAGTCTCTGGGAGTGAGCTGTGATGAAGTAACAGGAAGCAAGCAGAGAGGGGTTGATTGGTTTTTCATGGAGGCAGAAATCTCGTGGCTAACCCTAGCCTCAATCACTCTGGACACATGAAAGAGATGGCAGCATTTTCAGAGACCTGGTACATGTAGTATCTTCCCAGAGACTGGTCAACTAATAGTTGCTTTGTGTGCTGTAACTAGCAGGGGGTTCTTTGCTAAGAGGATGCTACTAGGTGGGGTAGTAATGTCTCTGCACATCCACCTCAGCATTTGCAAAGGTCAGACGAAAAGGACTGCTTCTTTCAAACTGTCTCCCCATTAAGCTCAGGCCATGAAGGCAAAAGTTCCCTGCCAGATGTCTCTGAAAGATGATTCCCAGGTTTTTCTGCCAAATGAATGGAACAAGAACAAAGATCCAGATATTTTTTGTGCGGTAGACTCGCCCACTATTGTGTGACTGTGACAATGATCCAATCTTCCTTGACCTTTATTATTGTGCAGATTCTTCCTAACCCACCTTGCTGCTTCTAGTCTTTCTTTTGCCATAATATAGCTGGAATAATATTCTAGAAAAACCAAAACTTGATCATGCTATTTCTGTACTTAATATATTCAATGACTTCTCATAATCTTCAAAATAAAACTCAAATTCCTTAGCACAGCATGACAGACCCTGTATTCCTACCAGATACATGAAACTATCTGCTATTTTTTACACTCTGCTCATTAATTCTTTGTTCAGACATCAGACTGACATTGATCGAGGGACGAATATTTCCCAGTCAGGTTCTCACCACCCCTGGAGTCTGCCTCTAACTTTAAAACTTACTTTTCTCTCTGCCTCCTCTCCCACCAGCTAGCACCACTGCACCTCGAGTTTACTCCTCCTCTGTCCCTCCCAGCTCTCCAAATTGCTACTCTTGAGGGCTCTGATAAGACAGAGTGCTGTGGTTTGGTATTAGTGTATTGCTTCCCCACTTTGTCTGAGATTTTTGAGGACAAGGCCTTTATCTCTTTCATAGCACCTAGCATTGGGCCCATGGTCATGTCACAGTCCAACTGACACCTCCCTGTGTTTCATACCTTGTCACAGCCATCTCTGTTCAAGAATACAACTCAGCAGTTTATGTCATTTACAGCAAACAACCAGGGAGAGGTAAACTTAAAGCTATACCTTCCTATGCCTTTGCTGAAACTTTGAACAGAGTTTTTCCTGCCTTGGTGATGGACTTTGACCCTAGTTTTAGAGTCAAAGGGTCACTTTGTGACTGGCTGGCTGTGAAGTCAGCAGAGGACACAGGCATAGAAAATGAGGACAACAACTCCCATACTCAGGGTCATTAGGAAAACCAAACAGAATCATGGGTAAACTTTCTAATGTAACACTTACTACTGTAGACACTATATTGTGTCTTCCAGAAATAACGTTTTAAAATCTTAAAACTAAAAGAAAACTGGGGGTGGGGTAAGAGTTCACAAATTTGACCTCATTTTCCCCTCCTTATTTTCTGTATCTGAGTGGTCTGGCTTCTTTCTCCAAATATGATGAATAGGTTTTCCCTTTGAAGTATAGTTATGCATTCTCTGTCTTGTTGGTTTCCACCATGTTTGTGAAGGTGGTGGTAGTGACTCGTGTGTGTTTATGTGTCAGGAGCCTCTTCAGTATATACAAGGAAATGCCAGAAAGTGGGTCATTTAAGTTTCGTTTCCTATGTCAGTATTACTCTACAACTAAAGAAAATATACCTATTTAAGATAACTTTGACGTGTGAGGCAGTGTGTTCCATACCGTAGGGGATAAAAGATGTTTAAAATATATCAAGACCTGCCAGGTGTTATGAGTGCTAAGAAATTCAAGGGGGAAAACTTTTGTTTTCAAAATGGAAAATTATTTATTACAAAGTAATTCACTGTCATAAAAATAGATATAAATTAGAAATATTTTAGTAAAAGATACAATTTCCACTTTTCCATCTTTAATCCCAGAGAGTAGTACTATTAAGAATTTCATCGTGCCCTTTTAGAATTTTTATGCTTGTAGAAAAACATGTATATTTATGTAATGGATCATATTATACAGTTATTCCCTACCCTGTATCAGTACCTATAGACACATCATCCTCAATTTACTTTTCACTGGCTGTGTAATATTCCACTGAATGTGTACATACCATAATATCTCTTACTGAATAATATTTGCTCTCAATTTATGAGGTTTTTACTCAATTAAAAATGGTTTTGCAATGAAAAACCTGTTTGTTTTTCTGTACTTGTTAAGTGAACTTCTTGAGATTTCAGAGAAAATGTGGGATTCTAGTAGAGTCTGGGACAGGGAACAGCATGGCCTAGGGTAGAAAGTACATATGATACATTTAGATATCTGAAAATTGACCTCTTTGATTTATGTGTGGGTTGTATGGTCTCAATAGTGGGCATTTGACTCATACGAAAATTGTTAAGATTAAGGGAGAGTTTACAGGGAACATAAATTCTGGTTTCCACATTTGTATTTGTGGTGATGTCAAGATACCTAGAAGAAATATCCCACGCCTATTTCTGGAAATGGAAGGAATTGGGTGGAGGAACACCAGAGAGTGGAAGGCACCAGACTTTCCAGGAAGCACTGGGAAGCCTAAGGCACATGGCAGAGACATCATGAAGCCCAATTCAGTGGGACTTTGTGACTGGCTGGCTGTGAAGTCAGCAGAGGACACAGGCATAGAAAATGAGGACAACTCCCATACTCAGGGTCATTATGAAAACCAAACAGAATCATGGGTAAAATTTTTAATGTAACACTTACTACTGTAGTAGCATTTTATTTGATTATGAACTCTCTCTGTGGTCCCCAAATAATGGACCACATCCTAACAGGACTTTCAGAGGAGTTAGTTTATGGAACAAAGAGGATGGATTACAGTGACCTTTTCAGACAGCAACTGTGAAGTCACCAAAGGGGCTTGGTTGTGTTTTTTTAGTGACTCAGTGGAAACTTAAGAGTTACCTCCAAAGATGTGAATCTGGCCTAAATACTTCAGGGCACTTTCACATCTGTGGTTGCTGAGCTAGATTTTCCCTTTTATCTAATTCAATTCTCTGCTCTCCACCCCCCACCCCCCAACACACACAAAATTACAGAGCCTTGTTTTTGCTTTTAGAGCAGAAAGAAAGGATGAGAAGACACACTCCAAATATTTAGTCAGTTTCAAAAGTATGTGTTATTCAAAGCACCTTCAAGTACTAGGTTTCTTGAAATAAGAAACTCTATCATCTTGCTCTGCTGTGTTCCCTTTGGCAGGAACAATAACCATCTACTTCAAGTGCATAACACTCAGCTCTTTGCAGCAAAGAATAATAGCCTGAGAGTTGGGAAGTGAAATTCTAGGCTCAGCTCTCACCATCTCACTGGGCCAACTGCTCTGGGTCTCAAGTTCCTTATCAGTAAAATGAGAGGGTTGAACATAATGTATTTAGGGTCCTGATTTGTGGCATATAACTGCCTCTGTTTACACACCGCTTGTGAGGTGATGGGACAGTATCAGGAGTTCTGTTTTGCAGATTTGGAAATGGAAACCCAAAGACGCAAATGACTTGACTAAACTGAACATGATTTCTTGCCTCAAAGATGACAGCAGCACCAATGTCTGCTAGCTGATTTCTGAGTTGGGCTGGGAGAGAGGTGTCTGGAA
The DNA here is from genome assembly GCF_964194135.1 of Talpa europaea. NCBI lineage: Eukaryota > Metazoa > Chordata > Mammalia > Eulipotyphla > Talpidae > Talpa > Talpa europaea. Next base: position 24,576,445 of record NC_140074.1, on the reverse strand, counting down.
GTTCAAGGTTTTGATCGCCTTCGTGTAATGGTGTAACAACCCACCTCATTCCGGGGCACTCACTGCTCTAGCAGAGCTCTGCTTGTCCATTCCGCCCTACTCCCTCTTCACACTCTTGCTCTGGCCACCTGAGCTACAGGCATGCACTGTTTTACTGCACTTTGTTTTATTGCACTTTGTAGATACTGCCCATTTTACAAGACCCTCCACCAACAGCTTTGCAACTTACTGAAGGCTGGACTCTCTCAAACCCCTGGTATTTTCCAAGTGCTTCCAGAAATGTGTCCAAAGAGAACTTCTCTCTTCCTCCAAGCCAGGCTGACATCTGACTCTTTCCTGCCCAGCCCCCCACTCGTGATCTGTCACTTCCTCCTTATCTTCTGTTCCTTTTTTCCATTAGTTTTCCAGGGATGCTGATGCTGTAACAAAGTACCACAAACTGGGTGTCTTAAAACAATAGAAATATGTTTTCTCAGAGTTCTAAAGGCTGGAATTTAGCAATTTAGTAGCTTCAGAGCCACACTGGCTCAATGTCCTCTTCTAGTTCTGGGAGCCCAGACAGTCCTTGGGCGGAAGCAGCACATCTGCCATCTTTGCCTGTCTTCACACAAATGTCTTCTCCCCTGGGTTTCTTTATCTTCCTATGGCATTATTGCCTCTCTCTTAAAAGAAACCCAGTCCTACTGGATTGGGGGCCCTCCTTACTTCACTTAACCTTATCTTGATTAATTTTATCTAGAAAAGTTTCAATTTCTAAAAGATCACATTCTGAGGTTCCTAGTGTTAAGACTTCAATAATATACCCTTTTTTTGGGTGAAATACCTTAATGTATACTTGTTCCTTTTCCTCTTTCTTTTCATAATTTTACTTAATGGAAACTTCATGTAGGTTCTAAGACAGAGTAAAGGTGTTTATGAGGGAGGGTGTTGCGATCCTCCCTTGTGGAAGGGAGCCCCAGAAACCTGGGCCAGACAGAGAGAATTCAGACTGGGAAACAGGCCCAGTGAAAGCCTCACTGGAGCTAACATGGCCCTTCAGATAGTCCTGAGTTAGCTCTTGATGTTATTTGATGGTCAAGCCTAAGGTGACCAGCTGAACTGATTTGATCAGAGTTGAGAGATTTCCACCAATCAAGCAAGACTGAAACCAGGAGCATCCCAGGCCAACTGGTTTCCTCATCAATCTTAGGAGTCTTTAGGGGCTTCCCGTTGAAAAGTGTTTAACAAGAAAGTGACAGAATTTTCATCATGTGTTCCTCTTTCAAAACCTTTGTTGTATTAAAACTACATCTCCACAAAAGTTCCTTATCCCCAGCTCCAGGAATGTGCTGGAGAGGCCCCCAGCATTCTCCACTCTTACCTTTGCTCACAGGAATGTCTGTACAAGCACACCCCATTTCTCCAACATGGACCTCCTTGGGTCTATGCTGAATTCCCCTAGTTTCGGGGATCAGTCTCCCTGAAGGCATGCCTGGTTCCCTACCCTTAAGCCAGGACAAGAATGAACCACTGCTTTAGGATCCCTGGGGAGGCGGCCTGTTTGCCAAGCTGCAGTGTTCTTTGTGCTGGGGAGAAGGTACTTTGGGAGATACTTCCCCCCCTCCACACTGTGGGCAATTGCTCTTTTCTGATTAAGTGCAAAGCCCACCCACTGTAAGCTCACTCCCTGGGTCTATTCAGGACTGACCTGGCCCTCTTTACTTGCTTCACAATCAATAGCTCCAGAAAAGACAGTTTTATTCACTGAAGTCACAGATCAATGAGACAAGATTTGCATGCAAGTTTAGTATATAAATCCTGGGGTGAGATAATCGTTTGTTTTCCCTGCTATCTCCTGACTTTCCCTCCCTTTCTTGTTTCCTCGTTTCTTTCTCCCTCCTGCTTTTTTGTCCTTTTCATCACAGATAATGTCCTTTCTTTAGAGACTTCCTCATTTTCTCCCAAGGCCCCATATGGGAACTGGACCCCTCCCCAAAATGCCTGGGGAGCGTCTGTGGGAGGCAGAGGTACTAGTGCCTCCTGGAAGGGCAGCCGGGAGGACTGGCCAAGGGAGGTCTCTGCAGGAGATGGTGTCATAGATTGCCTCTGTTTTTATTGTCTATTGTCCAGAAACTTGTAAGATGTGCAGTTTCAAAACAAATACAACTTCTGGTTGTATTTCTTGTAGCTTTATCATGATTCCAACTGTGACAGCTTTCTTTTACTTCTGGGGAGTTGAGAAGTAACATTGGCCCATTTGGAAGTCCTCTCCTCTAGCTACTCTTTTGTTTAGAGATCAGTAACTTTTAAAACAAAAATTAGCACAGGTAACTTTCAAGACAACTTCTGGCATCACTAGAGCTGGGAAGGGGACCTCCAGCCCCATCTCCTGTGCTTGTGATGGGAGGCCCAGAGGGTTTGCCCTGATTACTTTGAGCAATGGCAGGTGCGGACATTCCTGCAGCTGCTCCCACATGCCACGTAGAGTCTGCCCTGGGTCGAATGCCAGCGCTTCTGAGGTCAGCGGACTCACATCTACATCTGCAGCAGGTCAGTGGATTGAGGGGTCAGACATTGTGCAACTTGCCCGCAACTTGACAGTCAGGAAGCACCTCCTCGAGGTCAAACCCACCTTCCATTGTGGCCTCCTTGCTCTTTCCCTTGTGCTTCACGGTTCAGGTCTGAGTAATGCTCCAGAGTGACCAGTAGCCTGGGAAAGTTCTTGCCTAGGTCCTCTGTCACCATCCTGGTGGCTGCCACAGTCCTAGCTGGCAATGTAGGGACAGTCCCTTGAAGAAGTCTTTCCCTAGTGTCTACTCTTTGGTGGAGGACATGCCAATAGCCAAGTTTCCCTGCTCCACCTTCCAGAAAAAGCTACCAGGGCCCATATAGGACTACCTTAAAATCTCTCATCTCTCTTCTCATGCCCTTGTTCTCGCCCACCAAACCTCCCTGCCCTCACACTCCCTTTCCCTCCTGCTTTCTGATTGTACCAAAGGCCATTAATATCCCTTGTCTTGGTCAAAAATATTGTGCAGTTACTCTCCTGTCCCAACCTTTGCTGAAAAAGAATCTGGTTAATTAACATTGATTACAATCCACCAACTGCAAGTACAAATCGATTGCTGGGGTCCCTAATTTGAATGCACTTCTCTCTCCTTATCTCTTGTGAGAAAGAAACAAAGAGTATGAGCGAGGGAAGAGGTGAGAGGAGAGGGTATTTTTTAAGTAGTCCTGTTTCCAGGGTCCCTGGTGAGGGACATTAGCGATATGCTGGTCCTGAGATCTCGCCCACTCTCCTCCAGCGTGGCCATTTTTCAGCGTGACGTCTAATTGCTGCAAATAGTCATTGTGCACATTTGGACCTTGTTCATTGCTCCCTTCTTTATTGAGAAAGGAGCGGAGGTATTGATTCTGGATGGCCAGGGAGAAAGCCAGAGAATATTAGTAAGGAGCGGAGAGAACACAGTACATAAACTTTTATGACACAATGTCAAGCTGGATTGTGAAGACATAAATGAAAAGGACAACACGGTCTGTAATTACCACAAGTACATGTCTTCCAGCCGCTGGGGAGGGCAGCCCAGGCCGACCAGGGCAAATGCAGGGGGGGTGAATTGTCCAGCTCATAGGAAAAGTGGCCCGTAGTTGTTGCTCCTCATTGTTGAGAAAGAATATATGGGACGTAAAAAAGCACTTCTTATATGTGAGTACGGTGGTGAGGAAAATGTGGGGGTTCCAACATCGCCTGTCACTTACTGCGAGCCACATGACAGTGGGCTAGTCACTTGGCTTCTGAGTCCTAGTTCCCTCATGGATAAAGCAGAGATAATAATAACTACTTTCAGTCATGATATAAGGATTATATGATAAAATGCATGCAAACATTTTGCATGGTGCCTGGCAAATAATTGGCTCTCAGCAGAGAAGATATTATCACTTTTGATTTTTTGGATTCAGTAAATATTTATGGAGTGTTTGTTCTGTGCCAGCACTGTGTTAGATGTTAGACGTGGTGCCCCAGCCTCACAGATCTCACAGCTCTGTGGGTGAGACAGACATTCATCAATTTTTGACCCAATAAATGTGAAAATGTTCCTGTGTTAGGAGCTGTAAAGCAGAGACCTGACACTCTCAGAGATTTCTGTTGTTCCTGTTTTTTCAACTATTACATTTATTTGTTTATGATCTGTCACTTCCTCTGTAAGTTCCCTGAGGACAAGGTGCTGGTCTGTTTGACTCACTGCTCTATCCCCAGTGCCTACAGTCATGACTGACACACAGTAGGCACGTGGGAAGTATTAATTATGTATGAATAGCTTTGTACTAAGGTATAGGGGAAGAATTGGTACCTGCATTTCAAGAGCTTATAGTTAAATGGGGTATAGAAGAAATGCATAACATTAGAGACTCAGTGGAGTCATCAGTAGGGTTAGTTACAAAACCGCAACTAAATTTATACCTTGAAAACTGTCTTTATCTGCAATTAATATCACTTACCAGCAGGGGCCTGAGGTCATAAAGGTGGCACCTCAGGGCAAGCTGTGCAAGAAAATGGAAAGATAAGGAAACTGGTCATCTGTCCCTGAACGTAGTAGCTGCCATTCACACAGTGTGAGTGCATTAGTCAAGGCAAGCTGACTTATTTAGCAAATAAGATCTAATCTCAGAATTGGGTGAGGATAGAGTCCAGCTCTGTGTCATATTCTGGGGGCTGGGAGTCCTTCACTGAAGCCTCCATTTTCAGCTGACAGTGAGGGAAGAGAGAACTAGAATATCATAGAGCACATCCACTCCTTACTGCATTAGCCTGGAGGTGGCCATTTGCTGTGGCCACCATGTTGCATTGACCAGAACAAGTCACCTGTTGCATTGACCAGAACAAGTTACAGCTAGATGTTGGGGAACTGGCGGGGAGGAGAGACAACTGGTGTGTCCAAGAGGAATAACCATATGCTTTCCCACCATATTGCTTTCCCACAATGAGTCCAGCAAACACTGCAGAGACTGGGCTCCAGGATAGCCAGACCTGAGTCTTCTGAGAGGTTGTCAACTTGTGAGCAAAACAAAGAAATAACTAATGAAAGGCAGACCTTAATAAACACTGTATATTGGGACAGAAAGTGTATGGCAATATAGAGGAAGGAGAAATTAATTTCACACAGATCGTGGGACAGTTGGCCACGGTCAGAATTAAAACTTTAACTCCTGTTATGATAGATATGGCTAACTATACCCCAAAGACTAGGTTCCCCTCCCATGTTATATTGAGCAAGTATCCAGCTGAGACTCCATTCACAGACTTCCCTAAATCAAGGTGAGGACTGTGACTAGTTTTCAGCAGTGAAATATTTTCCGTAGAGAGATGGTTACCTCTTGGTCAAATCAGAAAAGAAAAAAGGTATTCTTTTTCCAACCTCTCATGCATCCTTTGGCTAAATGTTGAGGTGCAGGGTTATCTTATAAGCCATCTTTAGGGATGGCAGTACTACCAGTAGTTTGGCCTCTAAATGACTATATGCAATAAAGCCACTTACCTCCAACACCTTAATGACATAGAACCACCATTGGCTATGTGAATGAATAGAGACGTTATTGGGTTTAAAGATTCATACATTTTGGTCCATTTGTTACAGACATAAGAGGTGGCTAATGGAGAGAAAAGTCAAGTAACTGCCATAGGGCTGTTGGGCATAGGAAGGAGTGCTCAGAGGCAAGAAAATAGTGTAGTCAATCTCTTATACCATTGGTTGGCATATAAAATGGTAAAAACACTCTGGAAAACAATTTGAGTTTCTTACAAACAAAAGATGCACCTATCCTAAGTTCCATCAATTCCACTGCTAGGCATTTACTAAAATAAATGAAAACATATGTCCACAAAAAAAGACTCGTGGTAGAGCTTTGTTGTTAATAGTCTAAAGATGCAAATAGTTCAACTATCTACCAGCAGGTGAATAGATAGAAGCCTCGTAGTATATTCACGTTATAGAATACTATTCAACAACAGTGAACAAAGAAAGCAAAGAATGATCTACCAATCTATGCAATAACACACACGTGTGCACACACACACAAATACACACACACAATATGTATAAATACCAAATCATGATGTTGTGGGAATGAAACCAGACCCAAAAGAGTCCATGCTCCTTGACTCCTTCATGTAAAATGGAAGGTCAATAGCTTAATTTAGGGTGATAGAATTAAAGACAGCAGATGTCTATGGGAGGTGGGGGGAAGGGTTGACTGAGGGGACATGATGGAAATATTCTGAGATAGGGAAACGTTGAGGGGATGATAATGTGCTTGTGCACATTTATCGAAACTCATCAAATGATTCTCTGATTATCTGTGTGACTCACTGTATATACATTTTACTTTAATGAAACTAAACAAAAAAGAATAAGCATAGGAAAAATGAACGGATCATTTAATTCAAGCATGGAGTTCCAGATGGGGGGAAACAGATCTGACCGGTATAAAGTTGGGGCATTTAATGTCAAAGGAGTTTGGATTTTATTACCTAAACAGTGGGGAGTCACTGGGGGCTTTTGAGCACGTTTGTTAGAAGGTAAATTGGGCAGCGTGGAGGAGGGAACGGAGTGAGAGGACACGTTCTGTCAGAGGCAGGGGCCCCTGTAAATTAGGCACAGACTGGAATTTCCCTATGCACATATGCAAAGGCCAGCCCGGGGAGGAGGCTGGGTAGGCAGTAGCTGTGTTTGCCAATGGGGAAACAAGCAGTTTCTTTCATACAAAGGATATTTTAATCCCTATGACTCTATAGTAAGATCAGCCACGTGTTATGATTGGAAATGTTTTCTATTATTAGTTACTATTACTACTCTTGGACTGTTGAATGCCAAGGGTTGGAGGAGTTGGGCAGATCCCAGAGAAAGAAATGGGCTGTGAGGTTTTCATTTTCCAGAGCTCAGCCGAAGGGCGCTTAGCCTTGCTGCTAGTGATTTTATGCTCATCTACTCACACCTCGGCTGTGTTCTTCAGTTTGCGTCAGAAGCCCCAAAAAGCCTGGAAGCAGTGATGGTGGAACCACAGGGCACAGACTCAGAGCGAGAATGCTTTCTTAGACCCACTGCAGAGCAGCTGATGCTTTACTCAAATATTCTGGGAAAGATTCTGGCACAATTGCTTCCATACCATGCTAAATTAGCCCATAGGTGAGTCACATGGATTTCTTAAGGGCCCAGAAAAGAAGTAATAACTACCAAGACAGCTCAGAAAGTGCTTATTTATTAAACCTGTTGGGAAATAGAAATGGATAAGACTGACACCCCCCCCCTTCTCTTTCAGTTGTATCACTCAGCAGGATTTCCATGTGGGGTCTTTTCCAAGTCAGTATTGAATTTATGTATTTTTTCCCCTTTCAGCAAAGATGATTCACTAAATGTCAAACCAAAAGTGACCTTATTTTAGTACTGTTGTTAGATGTTTTATTTTAAACATATCCAGAAGTCAGAACAACAAATCCTTTGTCAATCTCTAAAACAGAACCTCATAAATTGTAGTAATTGTAGTTTCAATGTACACAGCAGGTACTCAATAAATGCTTAAAAAGTGCTTACCCCAAACCACTTAGTTCAGGCCAGGATGCTGGTCCTTCGGTCCTAGTTACCCTAAATGTGAAGCCCTGGGAGTGCCCTTCTGACTGGAGTGGGTGTTCAGCAGTTTTGTAGTGTGAGTTCCTACTGAATTGTTGCAGTGTTTGCAATGCCATGGTGATGGGTTCTCTTCATGGCTGTGGGGGGCCCTCATTTAGTTCACAAGCTGTCCTGAATGCACAATACTCATCAGGTTAAGAGTTCTTTGGAGGATCCCTGTCTTGCCCTGCACAGCAGTGGCTTGGACACTAGGAATCAATCTTCCTGGAAGCTGCAGATGGTCAGGCTGCTCCAGACTTCCCTGGAGGTGGGGCTGATTACCAAAGATAACTGGTTTTCTCTGGCAAGGAGACCCATTTCCCAATCTGGGCAAATCTGTGGACCTCAGAACCCTTGCCACACATAGGCCTTTATCATGAAGAAAGAGTCAGCAAAGCCAAGCAAGAAGCTTTGGCGCAGATAGGCCTGGGTTTGGATCTTGGCTTTGCCACTTATTAGTAATGAAATACAGTCTGTGAACCTTCATGCCTTAGTTTCCCTGTCAAGAAATGGAGATAATGATTATAACAACCTATACTAACCAGGGTAAGCAATCCTGGGCCTCATAACCAACAAACTTAAAAGACATCTATTTCTTACCATGAGAAAAGATGGTAAGAAAAGATTCTCATCACACTGAGTCTAATGTGGATGTTTGTGCTTGACAGTGGCCCTAAGTGTTTCCCCTATGAGGATTGATTAAGAGGTCAGAATACTTTCCTTTGTGCATACCTCCCATCTGCTAGTGACATTGAGTCCCATTAGAAGAGGAAGACGTGATGGAGAAATGAATATAAGTATCCTTGAAAAGATAGTCCAGAGGAAAATTTGCCCATAGCTCTGCTCAAAAGATGTTCAGAAATGTAAAAGACCAAGGAATTGTCTCCCAACTATCGGTAGCTTATATCTGGCCATGATAGAGGTGTATTTGCACCATAGAGATTGGCAAATGCTACAGATCAGGGCTTTCCTTCTGCACCCCCTTAGAGAACTCATTGCTAAATATTTCTAAGAAAATCACAGGTCTCCTCCAGCTCTGAGTTACATGGGTGTGATTGGGGCTGAGCACTCTCTTCAAATTCTTTGTATCAAGATACATTTAAGAAAGCAGTCTTATTTCTAAGACAGTACAAAAGAGCAGACCCTGGTTGTTCTAGATCAAGAGTGACTTTTGCCAGGATTCAAATTCAGTTTCATAGCCTCAAGAAGCTGGGTACCTTCACTGAGCCACGCTTTGTTTCTGTGACAAAATCCAGGGTCCGTGGTGAGAAAACATGGTGAAAAACACCACATTTTCCATTGCCAACAAGGAAAGCAACATCTGGGTATGTCAGAGTCACTCTCTATTGCGATCACTAATGCTGCCCCAAAGTATTTCCTCATTCTTGACTATCTGCCCAAGTCTGCTCCATGCTACCAAAATTGGGAGGTTTCCAGGAATTGGGGGACTCAGCTAAAATCAGTTCTTCCTACCACATCCTGCATCTAGAAGAACTATCATCTAAAAATGATTATCAGCACAGCAAGCACCTATGCACATGCCCTGTTTCCTAATATTAACCCGTCCTACTTTTGCCATTTCCTTTTCTGTGACCTCTGGGAATCATTTACAAGGTTTTTTCTGTTACCCAGGATTTGCAGGAGAATGCAGATGGTCCCAGAGCACCTGAGTGGTATCTAGAAGGAGGTGATAGAATTTACTACTGGAACCCCTACTTTCCTTCCATGTGGCAAACATTTGTCATCAGGCCCCAAAACAGTGCAGACACAACAAAGGTCTCTGCATCTTTGCGCTAGCCTTTGCCTGAGTCTGTTTGCACTGGGGGAGTGGGCCTGGCAGAAGGGATGGGGGTTAGTTTTTCACTCATCATTCCAGCAGAGGAAAGGCAAGGTTCAGTGCATTTCTGTTTGTTTTTACAAACTCAGTGGGACCACTGCCATCGCCCCCACCACCTGATCTTCAATCAGACCTTCCCCAGAATCTGGAACACAACCTCACACAGCCACAAGCTCCAAGGAGCAGAGGATGAATGGCAAAGCCTGAAATGATGTCAAGGGCTTGTATGGAGGCCAAGGAAAATATGCGGGGGCCCTCAATGGCTTCATCCCCGTGCTCGTTGCAATGCAGCTGCGAGTCATAAGTTTCCTTCCCCAGCAGACAGAGTACAGAACATCCGAATTAGACTCGGAACCTAGCATATCCTTCCAGATCTCTGTCCCCCCTCCACCCCCTCCACCCTCTTTGAGGAGCCCAAGCAAGTTGGCAAGGGGCAAGGGATGCAGTGTGAGATAGCTAGGCCTGATAGTGATTTGGAAGTCTGGGGGCAGGTGGGGAGGGTGTTGAGAAATGTGAGAAAGCAGGAGAGAGGGGCCGGGAGTGTGAGAGATGGAATTCCATAGCCAGAGTGACACTGAGAATTACAGCTGTTTTGATCATTCGTCCTTATATCTCCTTCCTCTAGCTTTATACAGTCTATGTATTTTGTTTTGGGTTTTGAAGAAAGCAGGGGCTTGAACAGCCTAAAATCATTGTTTCCATCTTCCTCTTGACTCAACCCATGGAGATAGAGCCAGAGGGTCTCTGAGAACCCTGTTACCCTTTAGGTTGTTTGGTGGAGCCATGTCCAAGGTCAGTAATTCTGCTTTTGAAACTCAGTCACAAAGATGTAGCCCCAGGGGAATAACTTAGTACCCAAGCTGTGCATTTTATGGATCAAATGACAAGTCAGTGGGAACCAGATTATTTTTGAGTCCAGCAAAGCTTTGGAGCCTGGGAGAGGGAGCAGTTAAAACATAACTCCCCGGCTGTCTCCTCCTCTGTCTCCTCCTAGCAGCCTCCTCCTCCTCTCGCCCTCATGAAATTGCTCTAGCCAAGTGAAATTTGGAGAAAGTAGGGTCTGTGCGGCTGACAATGTGATGGGACGCAGGGCCAACACACTGCTCGCAGGGCCGGGCTGGGAGGGCGCGGCCATCCCCAGGAACGCTGCCTCTCCCCACTCCTACTCCAGCCCCACCATCGCAGACACTTGGCTCCCCTTTTATGATAGTGTTTATACAGCAAACACACTTTGGGAAAAAAGGAACTCTCCCATGGCCGCCGGCCACATCACCTTGTGGTTGCAGAAGCAAAGCTGAGCTGGGCCTGCTCTGGGTGCTGCATGGAGCCTGCCCTCAGGATCTTGGTGTGCTCAGACCCTGGGGCCAGGGACTCATGTCTTGATACCTGCTCTTCTGAGTCATCTGGACCTGTGAGAATTTGATGGCACTTCAAGTCCACTGCAGGAAGGAAGAAAGTCGAGCGCAAAGTCAGGGCCCCTCACTGTCTTTACCTGGAATGTTCGTTCTCTTCCACCAAGTTTAAAATGAAAATAACCTAATAACTACCAGCTTCTAAGCTTTGGTTGTCATCATTATTAAGGTACTACTAGACATTGTTCTGGGTTTTTTTGCATGGATTTCCTCTAAATCTCATACTAGCCCAGCAAGAAAGACACCATTGTCCCAGTTTAGAGATTTGGCTCAGCAAATTTAAGTAACTTGCTCAAGGTCACAGAGCTAGAAGTATTAGAGGCAGTCTTATTCCAAAGTCTGAGTTCTTGACAGGAAAACCCACAGCCTCCTAATACTTTCTCTGCAGCCCTTTTTTCTCTGTCCTGACAGACTGTACAGGGACTGACCACACACAGTGCTAGATCCTCAGAACCAGGAGCCCTCGGCCTCTTCTTGGAGAGAAGCTACCTCCTTGCTTCTCCTTCCCTTCGGTCTGTGCACTGGCCTCTGGGACACTTTAAAAAACCGCTGACGTGATTCCGAGCAGCCGAGCTGTGAAGAGTCATGTTTTTTTGGCCAAATGCCTTTCCCATTGCTCCTCATGGAACTGTTGAAAATCTCACTCCGGGTGGGGCTGGCTTGGACTTCAGAGCTTTGCCTCCTAGGAGCAGTTTTCCCAGTGAGTTGACTGCATCTCCATGTCCTCCCCACCTACACTGGATGGTGAGATCCACGTGACTCTGGAGACTTGGCAGGACAAGCTCTAGCAGCTGTAGGAGCAAGGGGAGATGTCCAGGAAGGGGAAGAGTGAGTTCCAGGGCCTGAGGACCGGGTCTGAGAAGGGAGGCGGTGGGGAGGGCTGGTGCCCACCCACAGAGTCCAGGCAGGACTCCTGAAGTCACTGCCCCTGCCGCCAGTGGATTTCCGGTTTCGTGGCCTGTGGAGAAGCAGACGGAGTGAGAGCAGGCTGTGCTTACAAGGCCTATGGGCAGAAGGCAAATTCCTCACCTGCAGCAGGCTCTTCCACTCCATCTTTGTCTTCTTCACGATATGAACTTTGGTCTGGACAAGGCTATGTGTGTATATGTGAGCACAGCCCAGCATTGTACCCAGAGTTCAAGCCTTCCATACCTTAGCAGGGACAGGAATAATTCAAAGTAGAGCCTGTGACAATCGTTGGTGGGAGCTACACAGAACACCCCCCTAGATCCTTAGTGGAGTGAAAGAATGACTGCCTGAAGAATCAATGAAGGAATAAACAATGGCATGGAGGTCTCTGTTGGGCGTTTCTGGTCTTCCTGCTCTATTCTTTATACATACAAAGTCCACACGCTACCCAGAAACCCTGTTTCCTGTTATCTGAATGCACAATGTTGGCTCAACCTATCAGCAGCCTTCAGATTTGGGGTGACAACCATCTTGACATTGTCTATAGCAGGCTGTCTCTAGAGGGCACTGGGCTATAATCAAGGGACCCACATTTGAACTCACATTTGGTTCCCATTTAATGATGTGACTTTAATAGGACTCTTCCCTTCTCTGTCACTTCCCTTCCTTAGTTTCTGCCTCTGTCAGGGGAGCGTGTGGCCTAGGAGCCCTTCAAATTATGATTCCCTGTATGTGGCCTTTGAAAGTGCCCACAATCATCACACACTTGGCTTTCAGTGCGGGAACCACAGCCACAGAGAGCTCCAGATTCGTTAAGGCTACAGTTGAATTATCAAGTCTCCGACTTTATGTCTTTTCTTTCATGGAAATGAGGCACTGAGGGAGTTGGCAGTGACTTCTGGGGCTAGCGGGAGGCTGTCCTTGGAATTGTAGCTGAGTGCAAGGGGAGAGGGACAGCGACCCAAGATGAAGGACTCCCAGGGAGGGAGGTGGGTGCCAGGGCTGGCTCCTCTCAGAAAGGCAGGGAGAGCCCGAAGCAGGTGGGGCCAAAGAAGGGGCAGGAGGGAGAGGAAAATGTGACTTTCTGGGCCTGGGCGCAGAGAACAACAGACTTTTCCATGATGCAGGGTCTCCCCACCCTCGTTACTCTCCACCTGTAATAGAGACTCGGGGGAGGAAGCTGGAGGAAGGGTGAGCTGGGGGTCTCTCTCCTGTGTCAGTGGCTCCGTATTGAGCTGATGATTCAGATGATTTAGTGATGATAACAGAGTCAAAGAGACTCTGGAGGAAAAGCATAGCTTACCGAAAAGCCTCTGTGGGAGTTTGGGTCAGAGAAGGAAACAGGATCTAAAAGAAGAAAAGGCAGGAGAAAACATCTGCAGGCTGGGCTGCGGGGTGGGGAGTGAGAAGCAGGCATCCAGGCGCAGCTGCCAAGGAGCCTGGATTGCAAATCATCTCCCTGGTGAGGGCCCGGGAGCTGGGAGGCTGGCAGGGGAGGGAAGCCTGGAAGGGTTGGGGAGCAAGGGGCCCAGCCTCCTGCATCCCTGCCCCCACCCCCAACACCACAGGTGTCAGGTTGACTTCACTCCCAGAGCTGATTCTACCTGAGTGTTGTGAGGGCCAAGGATCAGGTCTTCTGTTCTCCGGAATCCCCAGCCTGCTAGTAGTCTTCCACAGGCACCTGGAATTCTGTCCAGCTATGAAAAGCTTTATCACTTAGGGAATTGGTGATAATCAGAGAAAACTTCATTGTGCACTTACTGTGTTATGAATGACGCATAATGTGCTCTCTACTTTGTACATACTGTAATAGTCAGCATTCTCTGATAGGAGATCTGTCAGTCCTCCTATCTGTCCAGCATTCATTCATCAAACAATCGATGAATGGATTTTAAGGAATGGCCTCATGCAACCATGGAGGCTGGTAATTTGGAAATCAGGAGAATGGATAAACAGGATAAAGACTAAGGGAAGAGTTGAGGATACAGTTCCTGAGCCCCGAAAGCCTACAGGCACAAATCCTTCCTCCTCAGAGGACCTCAGACTTTATTTTATTTTATTTTTTTTTTATTATTTTTTTAATAGTATTTTTTTTTATAGAGGCATGCTTTATTTATTTGTTTGCTGGTTTGTTTGTTTGTTTTATTTATACATGCACTGGGTACAGTCAGAAACACGGGAGGGTGAGAGAATTCACCAGAGCCAGAGCGGGGAGCAGAGCAGGCAGAAGGACCGAAGTACACTGCTGAGGGGAGCAGCGGGCGGCAGGAGAGGTCTGCGCACTATGTGGGACCCTCCTCTGGTGGCCGGGGAGCAGCCGGGGATCGAACCGGCGCCGCAGAGGCCGCGGGCAGCTTCGCAACCCAGCGCTCAACCGCTGCGCCACCAGGGAGGCCCAGGACCTCAGACTTTTAATGATTCCAGCTGATTGGACGAGTATCCACATTCTGGAAGGTAACTGCTTTACTCAAAATCTACTGATTTAAATGTTAATCACAACCAAAATGTACCTTCCCAGCAATATCTAGTCTGGGGGTTAACCCAGCAGTGGGTATTATAACACACAAAAGTTCAAATTGACATATAAAATGAACCATCACCCATGCCTTACCTCTTTTAATCCTCACAACAACCCTGTGAAGTAGGCACTCTTATAATCCCCTAGTACAAGCCAGGAAACCGAGACTAAAGAAGGTTAACAAGTTGCCAAACATAATACAGCCAGTAGGTGACAGCCAGAACTCAGACTCAGGATTATTAGGTTCTGGAGACCACCCTCAGTCACTGCACTCTGCAACATACTGTGTACTACCTCCCTGGTCTGCCTCCCAGAGACCCCATTTAGAAGCACATATGCTTGGGGGTGGTAGCATGTTAAATGATCATCAGTGACTTTCTGGCTCATTCCACCATTCAGAGATGTTGGGCGTCTCTATGATGAGCTGGGCACGCCAGTGAATGAGTAAATCAGATCATTCTTTCCCCCCAGGGTCAGCAGTTTTCAAGCTGACCTCCTGGGAGCACAAATATCTGACTGGCATTAATGGGCACACCCAGCATTAGGGGCAATGCCCAGCACGCTTGTGGTTTCCCCACTCTCCTATGTTGCACTCCAAAAGCTCTTTGATTCTCAGATCATTGCCTTTCTGAGACCCTTCCCAGAAGTTCACTTACTTACATATTCCCAGGGGTGAGCAAATAGGATTTGGGCTTCTACTTTCCCAAGCCAGTCAGGGGGTTGTCTGAAGGGCTGGATTCCCTGGAAGCTAAGGTGCCATTAACCTCTAGAGGACCAGATCAGACAGCCCCTGCCTTCACTCTCAATGGGCTAGAGCTCACTACTCTGTTGCCTGAACTTCCCAAAGTAGAGGAGAAAAAAGGGGGAGAAATTTAACTGGGGCCAGTTATATATGTAATTCCCATGAAGATCTATCTTGACAAATGATAGGTTTGCATCGGGAAGTAAAACACGTTTTTCCTGCTTCTGGCCCCCTGCAAACAGTTGATGAACCCAAGAAAGTGGGGCAAGAGAGAAATCCTCAGCTCTGTGCCCTGACCGCAGCAGCTTCCCCTTGCAGCAACTTTTCCTGTTGCTCTCCAGGCCTCTTTCCCCTTCGCCCTTCATTTCTATTGAGCCAGCTGGGAAAAGGTCAGCAAAATGACCACCCTAATTCCTATTAGCTCCTGTCCTTCAGACTGTAGCTAAATTCAAGACAAATGGTTCTGGCCACCACGAATCATGATCTAGACGTGTGGCAGACCCAAAGTCAAGTGCACAAGAGTTGTTGAGACTCCCATACTCTTTCGGTTGTGAAAGAATTTGCCTAATAAATGTTCTTTCCATTGTGTGAGAGGGAAAGCGAGGAGAAAAGCCAGCCAGCTTGGACAGAGAACCCCACATGCTGAAGGCCAGGTGTTTGCTGCTTTGTGGGTCTCCCTGTTCAGCTCCAGCCACCAGGCCTTATTCAGCACTTGCTCCCTGGTAGCACCACAGGCTGCCTGGCTGCAGGAAGAGGAGAAAGGCAGACAGATGTTGCTTCTCAGGTTTCAGAGTTTTAGAAGTCACTAGCTCCGCGAGATTCAAATACCACAGGTGTTTCTCCACTTGAGCCAAAATAGTCAAGTTACAAAGGGAGACAGAACCTCATTATGGACAGAAACGTGAAATCAGAGATGGTGCTGTGTGGGCCGCTCAAAGTTGTTACTTAGGTCTGAATAAGTTGATTGGTCTCATTTTCTGCCTGGAAACCTGGGTCTCCTTCCTATTTTCCAGACCAGAGACCTGATTACCCAGCATCTAATCACAACAGTCATGTTCTAGGAGGATCTCTCTGACCATCAGAACCACTCTCTGGGGACCACTAGTTGGCGGCAAGACAAGCACAGGCCAGGTAGAGGGCTCCCCACGCTGGCCACCTGTCTCTTATTGCCACAAGTTGGTTCCACACAAATGATTATTTTGCCATGCGAAGACCCACTGCAGAAGTTAGTCATATGTACTGTCTCCACTTTGGAAAATGCACAGGATGAAGAAAGTGTCTTTTAAAACTATTTTCTTTCTTTTTTTTTAAGATTTATTTATTTATACGAGAACTGGGGTACAGGCCAGAAGTGTGGGAGAGTGAGAGGATTCACCAGAGACAGAGCAGGGAGCAAAACAGGCAGATGGACCAAAAACAGTGCTGAGGGAGCAGCAGGCGAGGCAGGAGAAGTCTGCCGCACCATGTGGGTAGCTCCCTGGTTGGCTGGGGATGGAACCTGCGCTGCAGAGGCTGCGGACAGCTTCACAGCGCTGCACTCAATCTGCTGCACCACCGGGGAGGCCCCTCAAAACTATTTTCTAAAGTACATGGTGTGAACAAAAAGGTTGAAGCCAGATCTACTAATGTTCTAGTCCCACAGTACATGAATTATCCTGGAGGATAGCAGAACATTCAGATTTCCACTGGTATTTGGAAAAGAAGGTTATTCTCTACCAAGTGGTTAGCAAGTGCATATTTTCTTAGGTTTCTATTTTCTTTCCTCTTCCCTCCCTTCCTTCTTTCTGCCTTCATTTCCTTGATGAAAGCAGAACAATATCTTTAATTAAATATGCCAGAATAAACAAACTCACTAAGAGTAGGTCGTGGAATTCATGCTTGGATGCCCAGGACATAGAACTAGGTCCCTGGTTTTGGAATATGATGATTTAGATTCTCTTTGTATGTGATTCTGAGAATCAGTCTTAAAGCTAAATTCATCACATAGAAATGATGTCATCCAATTCCCTTTTCTTTTTAGAAGGAAGGAAATCAAGATCAGAGAAGTTAAGATTCTTGAAAATTATAACAAATTCTGAGTTTGGAGAAGTGACGCCAGCTGCAATGTCAGATGGGGGAGCATGAAAACTTTTCGAAGGCACTCCTAGCCCCATGAAATCACCTTCTGGCATAAGCTCCTACCTTTACTCTCTGTCTTTCTATCTCTCTGATTCAGCCTCATGTTCTAGAAACAAAGGACCTAGACATAAAGGAATTCAATAATGCCAGGTATAACTGACCCTGGCAAACTACAACCTGTTCTCCATACTGCAGCACTGGAAAATATTTTCAAAACCATCTCTGATCATGTCATTCTCTTGCTCAAATCTTCCCTTCATTTTCAGGTAAAAATTCAGAGTTTTCACATAATATAAAAGACACTACGTGATCTGGCCCTTACCTACTTCCACAGCTTCACTTCCTACCATTCCTGTCCTTCACTCTGTTCTAACCACACTGCATATTTGTTTTTTTGATATACAAAAGAGGTGCCACCTCAGGGCCTTTGCACATGCTGTTTTATCTTCCTGGAATGTTTGCAAATGGCATATATATTTTTTTTAAGATTTATTTATTTATTTACACAAGCACTGGGTACAGTCAGAAGCGCAGGAGGGCGAGAGAATTCACCAGAGCGGAGAGCAGAGCAGGCAGAAGGACCAAGGTACACTGCTGAGGGGAGCAGCGGGCGGCAGGAGAGGTCTGCGCGCCATGTGGGACCCTCCTCCGTTGGCCGGGGAGCAGCCAGGGATTGAACCGGCGCGGCAAAGGCCGCGGGCAGCTTCGCAACCCAGCGCTCAACCACTGCGCCACCAGGGAGGCTCGTATTTCTTGATTTATTCATATTTCTGCTAAAAGAGTGTCCTTTGGCTACTCATCTTACTTTTCTTTATAACATTAATGTTTTTATTTACTTCTTATCTCCACTCATACAGATATAACGGGCTTAGTGATTTTTTCTATGTTCCTAGATTAGCACCTAGTATATTGTGAATATTTAATAAATGTTTGTAGAAAAAAATGAATGAAACCCTTTATTTAATGTTCATATATCTTTATTTCTCTCCATTTTTTCAAGAACACCCACCTAAAACCTCCCCCCCACACACATACACAGAATACAGAAGTCTACTAGGTATAAAGCATTTAGGTGTGAGGTCATTTCAAATTCACTTAGCATTAATAAAACATGCTGTTAGTGCGCAATTCTCTTCAGATGCAGGAATAAGACAAAGTTCATATTTAGAATTTCTAGAAAAGGGGAAAATGGCCTTCTCTCTTAGCAAACCCCTTTCCATTGATTCTTAACTAAATCTGTTTTACTTATTGTAATTGTAAAAAAAACTTAAATGGAAAATTGTCTGCACTCCCACATGTTTAGAAATTTTGCTTTTTAAAAAGCATTTTAGATTTTTCCTTTTTTACATCACTGTGTCTTTAGGGTTATAATTACCCTTTTACATTGAGTTTCAATTTCAGAATTCTCGATGAGGAATAATCCCAGTACTGAGGTCACACAATTAATTCTTCAAAATAAGATTAAGAAACTCTGCATTCTGGATGGGAGACCCTGTCTGGTGATTAGTTGCCTGGAAGAGCTTGTTACAAGCCAAATAGAAGGAGCTGTCATCCTGTTGATGGTTTCCAGGGACTAGGGCTCCAGGACCTGCAGTAATTTCATTTGTCATCATTGCAAAACCAGATAGTCACGTGAGCTGCCAAAGCCTGCAGCAGAGGAGGTTCACTTGCCAACTGTCCTTGGGAATCAGAACATAAGGTAGACAAGGCAACTGCTCGAAATGAGTTATATCTAGCAGTTACAGTATCATTGTCACGAAAAATAGAGGCAGCAAGCTTGGATCTACTTGTAATAATTTCCTAGCTCTAAGCAAAAACTTTTAGTGATGAAGATGTCTCTAGAAATCATGAAGATAGCTACCTCCCTTGTTACTGTGAGAACAGGCTCTGAGAAAGCTTTGATCCCCCCAGGATAGCAACACTGAACAGAGGAGAATAAAGCAGCAGAGCCCTCTACCAGAGTATTACGTGTGAGCTGGGGGAAATTCACCTGGTTGGAGAGTCAGCAATGTCCCCAGGATATTAAGGTGTAGTTGATATTGAGCCAAGCAACAGTGCCAGTGAAAGGTGGGAGACTCATAACCCCAATGGCAGGGGAGGCTGTGCTCTTTTTCTGGTTAATCTATTTGTTGGCTCATGGAAGTGCCTTAGCTGATAACCAGGGATAAAGGGAAAGGACTAAAGTCCCTGGGAAAAGGGTTAGCAAGAACCAAAAATAACACAAAGACCTTCTACAGGCAGGACACGCTAAGTTATGCTGGAAAAACAAATAATCCCCAAGCTCAGATATTTAAAACCACATGAAGGCTTGTGTCTTGCTCATTCCGTGTATATATTGCTCATCAGCAATTGGCTCAACTCATCATTATCACTCAGGGACGCATCTCAAATGTTGTCATTCATCCTGCCTGAGAGAAAAAGGAGCTCTAGAGGGGTCTTACACTGCTAATTAAACGCTTTATCCCAGAAGTGACTCACATAAATTCTACTTACAAGTCATTGGCCAGAACTAGTTTTACGGCTCCTACACAGGAGAAAGGACAGTCCTCAGGAGTTAGTATTAATGAGTAGGGCTACCCTTTCTGGCCCTATGGGATGATCAGGAAATAATGAGAAGTGTTTTATCCAAGTCAAGCATGAGATACAAGACTGTGTGGGAGGATGAAGAGTGTGTGGGGCGATTGGGGTTCAAAGCAATGAGGCTGAGCTTCCAAAGTGGAGGTGGGAAGCCTGCAGGGCAGAGAGGCTTGTTACAGCTCAGTGGCCACACTTTCCCCAGGGCTGTCCCAGTGGATTGGGGCTGGATGACAATAACTCAATTGTAGATCCATTCTCTCCTGCTGTGGGGACTGAGACCACATACATATTCCTCTTGGCGAACCTGATTGGTTGCAAGTCTTCCAGGACTTTCAGGAGGAACCTGCCAGAAGACTAATCTGTGAAGAAATTGGGGGGAGGATCTGGAGGAGGGATGGATGCAGTAACTGATACCCAGCTCTAAGGAAATGCTTTTGTTTTTATTTTCAAGGACTGTCATTTTAAGTCTCAAAACCCAAGGAAAATTTTTCTGAAGCTTTTGAAATTCCCAATAGGTTCCTCCAGGAGGTGGAAGACATGTTTGCTTAAGACTCTGCAGCCGCGTTTCACTGGGTGTAGTTCAAGACCACCAGCATCTGAGTCACAGGGGAGCTTGTCAAACACACAGTTCCCTGAGCTGCTCCCCATACTAGTTGAATCAGGACTTTTAGGGCTAGAGTCCAGAAATTTGCTTTTTTGACAAGTTCCCTTGATGCAAATTAAAGCTGGAGAACCATTGCCTTAGAAAAGAAGTGCGAATGCCACTGGGGTGCACGGATTGGTGCTCCCTAGAAACAGAAAAGGAAACCCTTCTAATCCTCTGGTCTTATGCGGCAGGGCAGCCGTTTAAAGATTCCAGTGAATTTCACGAATCAGTCCTGTTTTTATTCTGGTTCATAATCTTATTCTGGCTCCAACCTCTAAGACTGTTTCAACTTTCCCTGGCGTTTTTGCTGGGGTTTGAGCTACCAGTTGCTGAGATGGGAAAGGCAGGTGGCTGGACCATTGGGGCAGGGAGGGGGTCTCGTCTCCGCAGGAGACAATTACATGCTCTGAAAAGGACAACCATGGCTTGTCCTAGGCAACAGAGGGGAACCCTTGTCAGCATTTTGAAAAGCTGGCGCCATGCTTGAAAGGGGCTGACGGGAGTCACTGATGGGTCTGGCTGAAAAACAATTGCTTACGAGGAGGATCAGTGTCAACTTTGAAGTGAGCCATGCTCGAATTAGCACTGTCGTGGTAACAAGCAGAATGAGCAGGGCTGAAATGACATATTTAGTCAGGAAGGAGGCCTGTGTTTTAAGGGAAGGACTCCTTGAAAGGAAACGATGCATGAGACTTGGATGAGAAGATTCTGGCTCCTTGTTTGATTTTTTTTTTTTTTAAGTCAGGAAAGTTCATGTTTTGATAAGCAGCGTTTTCCCTGAACTGGGTCATCTTCACAGCTTCCACACTGGCAGATGGAGCCCACCCTTTCCAGGTTGTTGTACAGATTCTCTCACTCACGTGTTGCATGTCCTTAGGAGTCATGAACCTTCTGTGTGCTCCAGAGTTTCCAAAGGTGGGGTTCCATGTCTTCTCTGCAGACCATGGGTCCTCTAGATAGCTCTTTGAATAAAATGAACCACAGCTGTAACACCTTGGAGCTCAAGTCAGCTTTCCCTCCACTCAGCTGCCGCCTCCCAACACTGCAGACATGATGGTGGTCATGGTGGTGGGAGAAGTGTCAGTGGGCAGTGGAGGTGTCAGCCTCTCCCGGCCTCAGCCCTCCTCCATTGCCTTTTGCACCGTCACGAACCCTCATTCTCAGACTTCTGGCCTCACCTCTAAATTCCTGGATTCCCTCACATGACGTTGCTCCCTTCTCTTCACAGATCCTTCCAGGCAAAGCTGGTGACGGCCAAAAGGGTTCTTGGACAAGGTCTCCTTCTTTGCTCTCAGGAGGATATGGGGGGTGGGAAGTTAGTTATTCTACCAGTTATACTGCCTTAAACTTCACTTTTTCAACTTTTTTATGAGTAAAATGTGGGAATGTAATCTCTCCTTAAAAAATAAAATACAATCTCTAAAAAGCCTAGGTCAATGCCTGGCAAAAAAAAAAATAATAATAATCCTGTGATGGGGATTTCTAGAATGTAATTCAACTATTTGATTAAATATTACAAATGAAATTATGATCGTGACTCCTATTTTGGAGGGGCTTCGAATCCTGCATCAACCACATTTCAGTCGTCACAAAAGAAAGGAATTTTACTCTGTCTCTGGCATATAAAACAAACAACTATGCTTGTCTAATTTAGGCATAAAGTGTTTTGCCTCTTTTCCCTTAAAAGCATTCTTTAACAGAGCCCAAAGTGCACAGTTGGAATACATCGTCCAGTTTGTAATTGAAATCAGGAGTCCATTATTAGCTTTCTGGACATGCACAGACTAGTTATTTAACACTTCTTCACACAGTCCTCTTCATCTGCAAGATGGGGATGAATGTTCATTTTCCTGATGGTCATTTTTCAGCTCCGCTGTAAAGATGAATAAAAGAAGATCCTTCAAACACTTTCAATTCCTCAAAAGAAAAAGTTGCTATAGTAACCCAGAGCATTAGTCCAGGTTTCAGTTCATTGTTGGAAAATCTTTCAAAAATAGTATTTCATGGAGGGGAAAAGAGAGACATCATGTTAAAATCACCCATTTAGATATAGCACTTGGCAACTTACATACAAATCAGGGCTCACTTCCGGAAGGTTATGGAGTGTGTGCGTTAAGAATAACTTGCAGCAAAGAAAAAGCTTAGTGCAGCTCCTTGCAGCTCAGCCATCTGGCAAGCCCCCCATGCCCCACCACCCTCTGCCACTCACCTGGTGGAGCACCTGCCTGGGGACAGCAGGGGGTTTGGGTTTGCGGATCCAAGGCCAGGCTGGTGCTGGAACAGCAAATACAGCAAACCAGGCACGAGACAGGAGAGCCCATTCATTGGCTAATTTTGCTTATAATGTTTGGTCACTGCTTGGCAGGTCTTTCTGTCTCTTGGGTGCTATTTACTTGGGCATTTATTTGGAGAACTTGTCTGGTTTGGAATTTTTTTTTTTTAATGACTTGATGTCATCTTCTAATGGCTCCAATCTAAGATGAGCTCCCCTCCTTCCCTCTGCACTGTTCTCTCATCTAGATCAATTCTTCTGACTCTAGTACATCTTGCCAAGCTGATTCAGAGATGCATCCAGTAAGTATCTCAAAATGTCTTAACCGCAGGCACTCTCATTTCAGGTGAAGGAAGATGGCTGGGAACTCTTAAGTAAGTAGACATGCTCTGCCTTGCAAATTTTCTTTAAACCAGACCTCTTAACCAAGTCTGCCACTATCTGAGGGCCATCTCCACTTGGTAAAATCTTCCTAGGTCTCCATCACCAAAGAGATAAAGTCCCCAGGTGTTAACTGTCATCTGGACTTCAGAAAATTTCTTACTGAATTTGTGCGTGATTGTTCCTAAGTTATCTTGCTTCTTTGTGAAAATCTACTGGAAGTTTTTGAGCGGAAATGAGCCTATGGCTTCTCTTTCTCTCTCCCTTTTTAAAAGATTTATGTATTTATGCATACAAGAGCTGGGGTACAGATCAGAGATGCGGTGGGTGAGAGGATTCACTAGAGACAGAGTAGGGAACAGAACAGGTAGACTGACTGAAATACACTGCTGAGGGGAGCAGCAGATGAGGCAGGATAGATCTGCTCCACCATGTGGGTTACCTCCCTGGCAGGGGATTGAACTCGTGCTGCAGTGGCTGTGGATAGCTTCAAACTGCTGCATCTTAACCCCTGCTCTACCAGGGAGGGCCCGTGACTTCTCTCTTTATTTGATTTTATAGTTGAATGCTAGTTACTCCTAGATGCTTTTCTATTTTTTTAAGGTTTTGTCTTTCACACTTCTTACAGGCCTTGAACACATGTTCTGTTTGATGCAGCTTCACCCCATCACCCTACCCAAAGTTCTTTCTCCTCTA
Organism: Talpa europaea; assembly: GCF_964194135.1. Taxonomy (NCBI): domain Eukaryota; kingdom Metazoa; phylum Chordata; class Mammalia; order Eulipotyphla; family Talpidae; genus Talpa; species Talpa europaea. Next base: position 24,552,694 of record NC_140074.1, on the reverse strand, counting down.
GACCTAGAGAAGGATCCAGTCTCCTATTCTCTTCAAAGACTTTCAGAATAGCCTTATAAACCCTTCTCTTCTCCAAGAAGATGGCATTGCTGCACTCTCTTTTTTCCCGCCCCATGGTGGAAATGCCTTTTTATTCATCACTTCTGCTTTGCCCAACTACACCTTTTATTTGTGAAAGATTTTTCTGAAATGCCATTCCTTCACGAAGACCATTCTGTCCACTGGGGGCATGCTGGGGACTTAAGTCAACACTCAACATAAATACATGTCTTTTGCTCAGTCTAGCTCCCTCAGCTTTCCCATAGTAAAGAATGCTTAATTTTCCTATTTATCTGCCCCTTGGGATGTGTGACTTCCCAGCTTCCAGGGTTTCAAGTCTTCATTATCAAGACTTCATTGCCAGATGTTGGCTTTGCCCATCTTGTCACCCACTCACATGGCACCAGACACTTGGGATAATTTAATTTTCTTTCACAGTGATGAGTAGCTCTGGTTTATAAGTGACAAAATGAGGTGCAGATAGATTCCTCAGAAAGAATTAGTAGCTTAATTAGACATGGAGTGAATCTTCTAGTGCATGTGTTATTTGACCACATTCCCTAGAGTTCAAGTTCACCCTTTCTTTTAGATCCTGTTTGTTGTGGGGGAAAGAGAAGAGCCTTTTTTTTGAGACTGTGTTCTGCTTCATTTCCTCTACCATTCATTGGTGGATGTCTCATAAATGTTATTTGATGGAAATGAAAACTTCACATTACAAAAAAAACCCCACAATATTTGAGCCTTTATCTAATTTTTAAACTTCTAATAAGCTCTCTGAATGTGACTTGTTTTTCTGAGGGAAGTAATTTAGTTAAAAGTCAGTTACGGTTCTTCTCGAGGATAAGATAGTCATTGAAACCCAATTCCTTTTGAAGTCATCCATTTAGTGAAATTGTAACTTTGGGGCATGTGTGTGTGTGTGTGTATGTGTGTGTGTGTCTTAAGGTCCTGGTAAAGACAGCAAACTGTAAGCATCTTGGAGGAAGCGTTCATAGCTCAATTTGAAGTTCAGAGCTCTTCCCTGAGCTCAAGTTTCACTGAAAACCAAAAGCATGGGCCAAATTCAGCAAAAGGCTGATTTGCGGTTGTGACCCTCGAGGACTGGGCAAATTTGATAGTTCATCAGGATTGGTTTCTGGGGGACTTAGGGTCAGTTTGTGGGAGAGAGTCTGTGTCCAATTAAGGCCTGATGTGTGAGGCAGGTTTACTTCTGATCTAAAGAACAATTTAGGGTTCCTCTGAAGAAAAGTCACACACGCATGTACACATGTAACACAGACAGACAGACAGACAGACAGACAGACAGACAGATGTCTTAGTTGGGTCTTATAAGGTTTGCATGTGAGGGACTTTTTCAATTGCATTTCACTTGGATACTTTCAGGTTCAAAGAACTGTGTTTCAAAAAAAAAAAAAAAAAGGAAATTCAGAAACCCAAAACAAAGATGAGAGCTCTCTACATTCTCCATGGGCTACAGCAGCCCCATTCTAACTCCTGTAACTAGACCCTTCTGGGAAGAAGGGTGATCAACACTAGCGCTCACTTCAGAACTCCAACTTTAAAAAAGCATTTCTGACACATAAGTAATTTGCAAACACTAGACCTGGGAAAGCCTGACGTGGTTTCCCAATTATTAAGCACAGACCAACACTCACGCTTGCTTTGCTCCCTGCTTTTTACATAAGGCAATTATATCTGCCTATGTATCTTGTCACCAATCAAATCATTGCTTTGTGTTGAAGCCAGACACACACAAGGCTGCATTCCTTGCACAGGGAAAATGTAAGTGAATTACTTTGAAAATGTGATTGTGAGATAAGCCTGTTCTGAGAGATGGACAGAAAAAGAGAGAGAGAGAGAGGTTGAGAGGGAGTAGAGAATAAGAAAAGAAAGGGCAGAGTTGAATGACCATCCTTGTCCTAGAAAGTCCCTGATTTAGTGAAATAAGCATCTCATATTTGGTAGAAAATGATGAAAAATGTTGGTAGAAAAGGATTAAACAATTGTTAATTTTTTTAAATACTGAAAAGTAACACACACACACAAACTAAAAGGCAGTGGGAGAATGTAAAATCATTTCTAGGTAGCAGTTGGGTGAGGAATACAAAGAGTGATATCTTTCTCCCTCATGCCTATCAGTGTTTTTCTTTTTGTTTTGACTCTAAGCTTAGTTCTCCACATCTGGTAGAACAGATAGAGAGATGATGGAATTCTACAACGTGGTTGACATCTTGCAGTTTCAGTTACATGGTAGAAGTTTAGAAGAGATTTTTCTATACTAGAGGGAAGATAAGGAAAAAAAAAGTATATGTGGATGTGTTTCTGCTCTTGCAGAATTTGTATTTAAAAACAAAAATCCTGTATGTCTGGAAATAATTGAGATCCCCACATGATATATAAATCAATGAAAGAAAATGCATAAACAATCCAGATAGCAACCGAGAAACAGATTAATGTAAAAATAATATAATTCTATGACACGTTGGCTTCTGCCTTCTTTTTAGGTAATGAAAACACATGTTTGTGTAGTCTGGTTTCCAAGACATTCCCTTTAAAATGTCTTCAAAAGCATTATCTTATCTCTGCCTCACTCCCCCCCTTAACCTTGGTCCGATGTCTGGGATAATGATGGTGAATGCTCACGAGATCTAGAAAGCAGCATGTTAACCACACAGCGTTCAAAACTGCTCATCGGATGGAGACACTGGCGTGTGCATATTCTGCGGTACAGCCGCAGAAAGGTCGGACGGAGGGCCTTTATGTTGTCTGATAATGCAGCTCTTTGAAACATTGCTGGCAGACTCTCTTCACATCATGTCACACAGGACAAGAAACGGGACAGGCCCTCTCTACCTCTCGATTCATCGACCTGCCATACAATACAACAAACCAGCTTTTTCAAGGCCCCCTGAATGAAGGCCTGTGCCTGCAAGGGAAATTTAATTGGATTTCTTTATGGGTTGCAACAATCCAATGAAAAATTATGTAAGAATGGCATGATTCAGTTTCAGCGTGCACTTGAATAATAATAATTTTTTATTTATAGCAAGAATTCTTTAAAAAAAATAAGAAGAATTTTTAAATGAAAACACCCTGCAACAGCACTTTTCAGCTCGACTACACTAGAAGCCCAACTTTATCCACAGCGGCTTGTGTTGTGTGGATGTTTGTGTCATTGTCCCAGCTCCAAAAATGATTTTAAATGCATAGATTGCAAAGCATTCAGAATGGAGTCGGAACCTTTCAAAAGCACTTGGTTTGGCTTTCTGGAAGAATAATGTTGTCTTTCACAATGTCCCCTGCTTTGAACCAAAGTGCATTTGTGCTTCCTAGAAAGTGCGAAAATGTCCATCACGCTTTATTCATTCTTTGGAGCATCTTTGTGATATTCAAAGATTAAGTCCTCTAGCATTTTGGCATCTCCAACTTGGATTAAAAAACATTGAGATTTTTTTTATGCTCCTCCTAGAAGAAGGCAAGTAGTTAGAAAAGGTTAAACCCCCTTCTTTTCTCCTTTTTTTAAATTTATTTTTTAATTGAGGCACCATTGTTTTACATACTTGCTAGTGTTTGGGAAGGATAGGCTCTCCCCCTTCTGGTATCGTCACCATAGTCACCCACCACCAAAGCACCCACAGTCCTCCACCATAGTCTATTGTGCTCCCTCCCTACTCTGTCCTCACCTCTCCTTCCCCTCTCTCTAGGAAAGCCTCAGTTCTATAGTCTGCTTTCAGGGTTGGTTTTAAAGGTTGCCTTTGCCTGACCCTTTGTTTTTGTTTTTGTTTTTTTTGTATTCCATGTATGCGAGTGACACCATCCAGTATTATCTTTCTCCTAACTCATTTCACTTAGAATAATCCCTTTCCGCTCCATCCATGTTGCCACAAATGGCATGAGTTTATCTTTTTTGATGGCTGAGTAGTATTCCATTGTGTGTATATACACCACATCGTCTTGATCCATTCATGCCTTTTAGGGCACTTAGGTTGTTCCCACAATTTGGCTATTGTAAATAGTATTGGCAATAAATGTAGGAGTGCAAGTTTCCTTATGAATTAGTTAAACCTTCTTTCTTGATATTCTTTTGCAAAGACCTTTCCCCCAATTTCGACAGTATCAGGTGTCCTTTTTTGGCCACTTAGGTAGTAAGTTGTCCAAAGGCACTCACTGCATCCCCCTCCATTGACAGATATCCCTGAAGTTAAAAGGTGTCAGATAATTTAAGTTTTTTTGCTTCATGACCTCAGTGATCCTCTCACTTATTCATCTTCCTTTATTTGTCAAATCTCATGGTCTTTCCACTGCCTGAAGTACATCTTCCGGCCTACTTCACGTGGAAAACCTGTCCTCATCCTTCAAATATCTTCTCTGAAAGGCCTCTTTCACCCTTTCCAAGCTACGTGCTCTGCCTTCTGTGCCCCCATCACTCCTTGTAAAAGTTCATATCACATTTTTGTGACCTCATTGATGGGATGGTCTTCCCCAATAGATAGTGAGCTGAATACAAAGTCATTGGCCATATTATCACTGTGTCCTCCATACTTAATATAGTGTACAAAATAGAAATTTAATAAATACTTCTTAAATGTATGAATGAATTGATGAACAGATAGATAAAGAAAAAAATCTAGATATACAAGCCCGGCCAAAATGAAAATCTATTTTACCAAAGAAGGAATAGTAAATACAGGATTTTATATTCCTGTATCAGGGCCCCATGCTGAATTTCTATAGAAATGATTAAAAACATCATACCCATTTAGGTTGAGATGCTATGCCTAGAAACACTACAGTGGAAAGTTTTAAAATACATGTATAAATTGGCTGAACAGGGCAACCCAGAAACCAATCACTTGGTATTTGCATGATGTCCCATAATAATAATAGTTTCTGACATTAATATGCACTTTGCAGTTTCCAAAGTACTTTTACATTCTAGTTCTTGTATTTATCTAGCAAATATTTATAGAAGGCCCACTGTGTTCTAATCACTCTGCTACAGTATGCTACATGGAGCAAAATAGGTCTCACAGAGCTGACAGTCTGATGGAGGAGGCAGATCTTCTACAAATCATTGCATAGACAAGTTTCTCCACATACCGAGCTGTGCATGAAAGGAGCAGAATATTAGGAAGGTATCTATTACATTTATTTTACTTGAGTTTTACACCTTTGTGAAGATGGCAGACGAGTATCTATCATGACATATCATGTTTAAGCCTGGACAAAATTGCAAAGTCTAGCCAGAATGGAAGCAGGAGTAGAATCTAGGTCACGTACTTCCAAAGCAAGGCTGCTCGTGAGAATGGTTTGAGGACAAACTGTATAAGATGCTGCCTGAGGACTCCAGGCACTTCCAGAATGAGGTAGAGGAAAGAATTCCCTCCCAGCTTGTGAATGGGAAGGACTCAGAGTGCAGACAGCAGCCCTTACCACACCGGGCTGAATTAGTTGTGGAATGAGAGGGGGTTGGGGTGTTGGAGGGAGCAGTTGACTACGTTCTCCAGCCTCTGGCTGAAATAATGGTGGCTACCATTTGAGCACTTATGACATGCCCAGCACTTACAACTTATCAGTGTCCATTTTATAAAGATCGAAATGCAGGAAGTCATGACAGTTGGTGCTTGCTTGGAGAAATCAAGGAAGCCCCACACAGAACTAGGAGGTGATGGGGTGTGGATTCCAACACAGGTCTGTGATCTCAACCCCTGTGTATTTTGCTGCTGTCTCCTGTGCTTTCTGTCTCCTGACCTGCAGATTGGATGCTTTTGTATGTTTGGCAGTTGCCATCAATAAAACATCTTCACGGGGCCTCCCTGGTGGCACAAGGGGTTAAGCCCCGCACTATGAAGCAATCTGAAGCCTCTGCAGCATGAGTTCGATCCCCAGCCAGCCAGGGATCAACACATATGGTGCAGTAGATTTCTCCTGTCTCACCCGCAGCTTCCCTTAGCAGTGTATTTCATTCAGTCTGCCTGTTCTGTTTCCCACTCTGTCTCTGGTGAATGCTCTCACCCCCTGCATCTCTGGCCTGTACCCTAGCTCTTGTATGCATAATAAATAAATCTTAAAAAAAAAATAAAATAAAGCATCTTCACTCTTACACCTGAGCATAGATATCAGAGGATTTCCAAGATCATCAGTTTGGTTGCTTTTAAACTATGAAGACCCAAAAATGAATTTTAGGGTTTGGTAAGAATCCTCCACCCATGTGTGTCCACATGTACACCCACCCCACATAGACACGACTCACAAGCCTGTTCTAGAGCTTGTCTTCATGGCCCCACTTTCTTGACACTGAGAAGAGACCTCAAATGCTCGTGGAGCCTCCCTAACTTCAATGGGAGACACATGTGTACATCTGGAGACAGTGTTTGGTGGGTGGAGAAGAAATTGTCATTTTCAGTGACCATGCAGGGAAAACTTGATGGGAGAGCCTCTTTTTACCATGGGAAGTAGCTTTTGTTGGTAACAGTCCTAATCTTTTTTTTTTTTTTTTTTTTTTGGCAGAGGAACATGGCAAGGATGCTTTGGGGCTGAGGGTCACAGGGAAAGGTGCTGCATGGGGGAGTGGTTGAGCATTCCAGGAGGAAATGCAATTGCAGGAGTTGTAAAGCTGCTGCCATTCAACCTACTCCAACAGCGCCAGCCCCTCACATCTCAGCCACTCATAACTTTACAACAAATTCTCCTTTTGGGATAAAACTTCCCAAGTTCAGTCTCTGCTGTCTGGGGGTCAGCTTTTTATGGGAAATTTGTGCTAAATCAGCATGAATATGTTCAAGTTGGAGAAATACAAGACGCAATACTCTTTTCCTCCATCAACTTGAAAGAGGTGGTCAGCAGGCAGCGTCCCTCGAGGTTGTCTTGGGGATGGCTCTTGTTTCTAAAAGTTCCAAGCTTGGATATGATCATAATGATGATGAGAAACAGCAACGCCAGTTTCAAAGATGTCTGGATCAATGACAGAGCCGATAAATGGCTATTGCTGGGGAGTGGGGACAAATATAAGAGATGGGAAGGAAGAAATGAACAGACAGAAAGCTATAAGACAGAAAGTATTAATTGAAAGGAACTTTGCTGATTCAGGGAAAAAAAAAACCTTTCAGGTTTAAATAAGAAAATATCCTGCTAAAATATAGCCCTTGGGCTGAGCAAGAAGTGACAAGAGCTAGTCTCTCAAATGTAGTTAATGTCTCCACCAAGTGCCAGACGCCACTAGAAACTACTGGCATCGTGTCTTCTCGTTCTCACCACAAGCCTCGACGGCAGAAATTACTATCCCCATTTTTCTGCTGGGAAAACAGAACCTTGTTCATTCATTCAGCCAATAAGTATTTTGGAAAGTTTATTACAGATTTGAAGCAAGGAGTAAAAATTCCCTTTCTTGGGAAGGTCTCTTCTTGTGGAACAAGGTAGGCAAACAACAAACAAGCAAAAAGCTATTCACTAAGTGATAAAAAGAAATAAGGAAAATTAAAGCAGGGTGAGAGGTATCGGCTGGTGGCCGGGATAGGGCTCCCTGATGAGGTGACATGCCAGCAGAACCTGGAGGCAGAGTATACTTAGCGCTGGAGCACAGAACAAGGGAACAAGGGATAAGGAGCCAGAGAGTTAGTCAAGGACAAGATCACACAAGCTTTCTGGGCCTTGGGAAGCTTTTAAATCTTATTCTAATTGCAAAAGCATGGCATGAGAAGGTATAGAGCTGGGACACACATTCAATTTCTATGCAAGGATATAACGAGGTGCAGATGCAGTAATAGCCAGTGGAGGGAGTTCAGAGCTGTGAGGGTGACTGTGCAACCTTTCCCTATGGTGTGATAATGAACAACAAATGACTTACCAACAAGAGGGAGAGGAAAGGAAGCGAGTGGGCTGCTCCTTCTTTTAGTACATGGTCTCAAGTGTTGTACAAGTTGCTTTTGCTAATGGTCCGAGGCTCTGGCCTAGACACATGACTCTAAGCATGTGGGCAGACCATGTGCAACAGAGGCTGGAAAATAGTCTTCAGTTATTTCGCAGATAAATTTTGGATGGTGTGTTATTAAAGGAAGAAAAGGAGAATGGATGTTGGAGAACAGCTAAGAGTCTAGCACAGAAGGTTTAAGAGAAGGAATGACATGTTTTCTCTGAACATTGCTGTGAATCGTGGCTTGAAAAGTCATCTGTAGGGCCAGGGACAGAAGTAAGGCAAGTTAGGGAGGAATTTTAATAATCTGGCTAATGAATGATGATGACAGAGGTAGAGTGACAGGAGGAGAGATGGTTAGAAGTATATAGTCTTTGAATATATTTAATGTAAAGCTAGAAAAATTTCCTAATGATAAAAATGTGAGGTGTGAAAGTAAAAAAAAAAAATAGTCAAAGACAACTTATATTTTTGGCTTAAATATAAAAAAAAATTGTACTTATCATTTACCAAAACCTGGCTAAGGACAGGTTCTAGGGTGATAGTAAGAGTTGGACATATTGAGTTTGTTTTTTGTTTTTTTTTTTTTTTAAAGATTTATTTATTTATTTATACAAGCACTGGGTACAGTCAGGAGCGTGGGAGGGTGAGAGAATTCACCAGAGCCAGAGCAGGGAACAGAACAGGCAGACCAAAGAAATACACTGCTGAGGGGAGCAGTGGGCGGCAGGAGAGGCCTGTGTGCCATGTGGGACCCTTGCCCGGTGGCCAGGGATGGAACCAGCACTGCAGAGGCTGCGGGCAACTTCTCAGCCCAGTGCTCAACCGCTGCACCACCTGGGGAGGCCCTGGACATATTGAGTTTGAGATGACTATCAAGCATCCAAATAGAAATGGCTAGAAGACAGGTGGAATTTGATCCTCCAATGTAGGAGGAACTTCAGTACTGGAGATACAAATTGGGGGGATTATTGGTGTTTAGGTGCTATTTAAAGCCACATGTATTTCAGGTGCCAGTGTGGCTAAGATCTCTAAAAACACATGCCTTATGACAAAGTCTATGCTTTTTCCATTAGACCACACATGTGCCAACTCTCCAGCACCTAGGAATTGTTGCTCTGCCTTTTCAGACCCATTATTAATTGCTTTTCCCCTCTTCCTCTCCCCCAACATCCTATTTCAACTTTAATTTGTGCCTTAACAATTTCACTAGAGAGAAGAAACTAAATAGCTTCCAATCCAGGAGAGAGACTACACAGAAAGAAATGCCCTACAAAAGGTAAACCAAAGGACAGGAGATGAAAAGAGAACAGAAAAGCTGGCAGGCTGGGGTCACCAGGGAAAGGCTGTCTCTGAAGGCACAAGTCATACATAACAGTGGGGTGAGAAGGTGGTGGGGTAAGAGGTACAGGTTATCAGAAACTAGAATAAGAAATACTGTGATCATCTGGGAAGTTAGGTGAGAAGTTTCTGGGACTAGATCTCTGATTAGGCGAGGGGTGAAACTAGCCTTTATTTTAGAGCTCAGTTTACCTGGTAAAGACAGCTGCTTAAGGGGCTATTGATGGTGCTAACTTTAAGGAGAACTTTTATAAAGAGATCATGGGGTGCAGGGTTTTGGGACTTACAGTAGTTTTCCTTTTGTTTCTATCATTCCTTTGTTTCTACCATGTCTATAGCATCTGACAAAGAAAAACAAGATTCTAGAAAAATGAAGAAAATCGAGAATGCCATCATTAAGCTTTACTTCTGTGATTTTTCCTTTCATAATTTGGGGCTTACTCTATTTTGTCTCTTAAGATGACTGTGCAACCCGTCCCTACGCAGGAGCAGACTCCACACAAAGATTGATGTGGGACATTTCCAGTGGGCACAGTGGTGTGTGCTAGTGACCTTCTATAGGTGTGATGCTCTGTGGTATAGACTGGAGCAGGCACAACAGGCTAATTAGAAGATGCCACACAGAGAGTACTTTTGAAGTTACATCTTCTTGCATTTAAGTCAAATGTGACCAGGAATGAAACAGGAAGATCATCCTAGCCAGTCATGTCTAAACTTCTCTTTCTAAGCACCAGAGAATTTTCTAGAAAGCAAACTTTTGCAGAACCCAATGTAGAAAACAGATAAAGGTGTAACTTCCTCTAGGTCAGAGTCATATCTGTCAAACCAGTCAAGGCAGGTCATGGAGCTGAGAGAAGCTGATTGGGTACATCTCTGGTTAACTGGCAAGCACACCCCATTGAAAGAGGCAGTCACTGGATGGTTTTGTTACAGGCCCTTACCCAAAAGAATGGGTCCTTTGCCCTCTAGGAAAAGAAGTCACCAGAGAGTACTAGATGTAGCTGAACCAGTCAAAGCTTTGTTAGAGGTTCATGCATGAGGAAACCAGTTCTGGGAAGGAGAATTATCCTGGCTGCTCACAGGAAGCGATGAGGTGGATATTTAAGGGGTAGGTCCATGAGGTGGCAAGGAGAAGAGCAACATTATAGCTTGTTCTGGGCAGAGCTATGCCTTAGCTCGTGCAGACAGGTTACATTCCAACTGTACACGCGAGTTTTCAGCTTTCTTTCTCCGGGAAATCATGAGATGATCATTAGTCAGGATCTTATGCTTTTTATCTAGCATGACACCTCTTGGTGAGTGTCATGAGCCACATAGTTTGGACAGGGCTCACCAGTCCACCATTCAGTCCTTCTGTTCCAACAGGACTTGAGGCAACTCATGCTACCTGTTCACAGTTTCTTTTACTGAGGCTGTCTCAATTTCAGACCTGTAGGAATGACATCCAGCGTTACCAGATCTTCTACTCCCAAGGGAAGTCAGAACACTAGATTGTTTCATGACAACTCTGGATTTCTAAAATTTCTGCTATGTGAAAGACACTGTTACAAAAATAAAAAGGCAAACCACTGACTGGGAGAAAATATTTGTAAAACACATATGGAATAAAAAGACTCAAATCCAAAATATACAAAGACCTCAATAATAAGAAAACAAACAATCCTTAATTGTATCTGAACCTTACTAAAGAAGATAGTCATGACAAATAAGCATATGAAAAGATACTTTGACCTATTAGAATTGCCGATTAAAACAAGAAGAAGATATCACTACGCATACTATTAGAATGAGTAAAATCCAAAGTACCAATAACACCAAATGCTATTGAAGATGTGGAACAGTTTAATTCATTGCTGGCAGAAAGGCAAAATGGTGCAGAAACCTGACAGTCTGGAAGGTTTCTTACAAAGTTGAACATATGCTACAGCAATCATACTCCATGGTATTCACACAAATGAGTTCAAAATGTATGTCCATACAAAAACTTACAACCAAGTTGCCCTTCAATAAGTAAGTGGATGAATAGACTGATACAGCTATAGGCCAAAACCAAACGAGTTATCAAGCTATGGGGGGAGAAAAAACATGGAGGAAGCTTAAATGCATACTGCTAAGTCAAATATGTCACTGTGAAAATGTTATATGCTATATGATTGCAACTCTCTGGAATCTAGAAAAAGCAAAAATACAGAGACAGTAAAAAGGTTAATGTTCATCAAAGGGTAGGGTGGAGGTATAGATGAATGTGGGAGGGAGGAACATGGATGGGCACCATTTTCCCTGCCCCCACTTATATGTAGTCATGTTGGATTATAAGTCGCAGTATGCCATGGACTAGACTTCTTGATCAGGGCACTACTGGGAGCTATGGGAAGAGCTGAACAGCCGGGTGAACCTATATGCCATGGAAGGCAGGTGGGTCTGCCTCTCTTGCTTCTGTGGTCTGACTTGCATCCCGGTTCCACTGTGAAGGAGACTTGGAGTAGCCTTATGGAGGAGAGCCATGTAGAGACACTTGGAAGAGGTACTTGGGAGAGACACATGGGAGGCTCTTCCTGATCCTTGGCCAAGATAATGGCAATCATTATCTTGACTTTGTATTGGGGTATGTGCTACATTTTGAATTTGGCATTTTTCCTTAAGTCCCAGCACTCTGGGGTCTGCCTGACCCCTTCCTTGTGGGTCCTTTTCAGAAGGTCTCTTAGATTTAAGACTAGATTTTGGGCCTTAGTCACCCCACTTCAGGTAAAACCTGTTTGCCGATAAGAGGAGGGATAATTTTTTGAGTTTTATTAGAAATATCCTTTCTTCTCTCTCTCTCTCTCTCTCTCTCTAATGCATGTTAATTCCAATAAACATCTTTCATACTCAGAATCTGCTTCATTGGCCTTTGTGCAGCAGTTGGCCAGACTCTTTTTAGAGCATGTGCCCTTTAACAGTTTGGGATCTTTGCGCGCTCCTTGATTGCACACTACCAAATAGGTAGAGCACAGGAAATTGTAGATCAATGAAACTGTTCTGTAAGATACTGTAAGTGGACACATGACATCATGCATTTGCAAAACCCATAAAATGTACAACACAACTAGTGAACCTTAATGTGAACAGTGAACTTTAGTTAATAATCATGTATCAGTATTGTTTCATCAATTATAATAAGTATAGGACACTGATTGATGCAAGATGCAGATAATAAAGGAAATTGAGGAAGGAGCAAGGTAGGAGGAGAGAGTGAGTATTTGGGAAACCTGAACTTCTTGCTCAATTTTTTTTATAAACCTAAAACTGCTGTAAAAATAAAACGTGGGTGAGACCATCCAGAAAAATACCGGATGGTCTCACTCATAGCAGGAATCTAGAAAACCTAAATAAGGGACCAGGAAAAAGAATAACTGTAAGAAAGAAAAAAATCAAAATCAACAAACAACTATGAACCAGAGACACACTATGGGGGAGATGGGGAAAGGATGGATTGGGGTCAAAATAAGGGGGTTGCAATTGTATGGGGAATATAAAAATAAAATTAAAAAAATAATAAATTTAAAAAAACATGCCCTAATTAATAAACATGCTAGTAATTATAAAAAATTAAAAAAATGAAGCCTGGGAATATTAAAAATTCCTGATTTTGAGAGTTCAGTTACTAATTCAATATTTAAGGAAAATAAAACCATTTTACCAGATCTAGGAAAACTCACCTTCAAGCTGACCATGAACTTTTGATTTTGGCTTCTGCCCCAGGTCCCTGTGGTAGTTCCAGCAGCATCGCCATGGGACCAGGGTCCATGTAACACAGTATGAGGTCCACTGAGCTGTTCCCATCTCCTGACTGTACAGAGAAAGGAATTGATGCCCAGAGAGATGAGGTGGCTTGCCTAGGATGAGCTGGCTCCTTAGTGACAGAGTTAAGGTAGATGTTACAGATGTCTGTTTCAGTTTCTTCCCCAAGATGCCTTTCCCAAGACTGCAGGTTCCCAGCTTCATTTCCCTCCACTGCTTAATCAGAGAGAAAGGGATAGCAGGGTTTATATTTACAGAGGCACACGCTGAATTGTTGCGGTAGAGAGTTGCAAAGGGGAAGAAAAGAATGAGGTAGAGAGATTTGCCAAATAGAAAAGTGAAGCTACAGAGAAATGCAACAACTGTCCTCAAAGTTACTCAACTGTCAGTTCCTACCTGGAATCCCCTCTGGGTAGGCCCTCCCTGATCTGCACATAAAGTCTCAGCAGTTAGATTTCCCCAGCTGGTAGACAGTTGTTTCTGTCTTAACATTTGGCCTGGTTAGATTGTCCCTTTTCTGGAAAAAAATTGTAAGGACTGCTTTATAACATCACCTCCCAGTGCCTCGGTAAGATGGCCAAACTCTCCATGATCAGAATCCCATAAGACAAGCTCCTGTTTCTTACTGACTCCAGTTAAGAAGGAAAAACATTCCTGACTTGGAAAATGAACAGACCCCTTATCATCCTTTCCCCAGATTAATTTAGTGGTGGGTGATAGAAAGATGGGAACTGGCATCTGTTGGGTACTGAGCAATGAGCTCTGCTTCCTTCTCACAGCCACACCATGAGTTGAGATAGAATTAACATTAGATTTACAGAGAAGAAAACCAAACACAATACCGTGATGGGCATACCTGAAGTCACACAGCTGATTCGTGTGGCATCAGATTGCAAGTCCCATTGGCCTCACACCAAATTTTCCCACCTTCAATTGGGACTTAGTCATCACCCCACTCCAGCACCAGCCCTCTTTTGATACTTGATTTTGCAGACATTAACCATGGATCTTTTCAACTGAGAAGAAAAATCTGAAGAGTCAACACCCAGCTGTTTCTTCCTACCTCCTTAGTGCTGTTCCTTGGTGGTGAAGGAGAAATCTTTCCAGCAGGAAGCTTCCTGCAAGGCCATAATGGTACTACATTTTTGATCCTGGGCCTCCCTGGGGGCGCAAAGGGTTAAGTCTCAGCACTATGAAGAAGTTCGCAGCCACTGCAGCATGAGTTCAATCCCCAGCCAGGGAGCTAACCCACATGGCACAGCAGACCTCTCTTGTCTAGCCCAGCAGCAGCATATTTCAGATTCACACACACCTGGTCTGCCCGCTACCCCCACCTCTGGCCTACACCCCAGCTCTTATATGCGTAAATAAATAAATCTTAAAAAAAATTTTTTCGATCCTGATCATAGATTGTTAAAGTGTTAAAGGCACTTGGGTGACACTGAGTACCTTAAGAACACATGTAAAGAGAATATAACATTTATGGAGCGCCTAACAATCTCGTAGCTATCTTACTGAGCAATAGCTCTTGCTGCAGGCTACTTTATTCTCCCACCACCATCTTACAAGGCAGGCACCATGCCTATCACTGCCATTTTCGGAGACTACTGAAGCGATAGAGGTTAGTCAGTTGCTCAAGGTTACAGAGTACTAAATGATAAACTCAGGATTTGAACTCGGGTGGCACGGTGCTCCACTCCCGGCCATAATGCCCCCTTAGTGCATGAATGGGTGTTTTGGTGTTTGACTATGTTACCTAATCTCCACCTCGCTCTACAAAGGATGTATAGTTGGTTATAAATATTTGTGGTCAGATATTGTGGCTTTATTACGTGCCACTCTACTATTCTGGGGCCAGTTACTTAGCCTCTCTGTGCCTCAGTTTCCATCTGTAAAATGGGAGTAATAACAGCACCAATGTTGTGAGGCGTCTGTGAGCATTAAAAAAGGTAATATGATTTCTTGCCCGCTTAATAAACGCGAGGAATGAGTTTCCGAGAGATTAAGTCACTTGCCAAAGATCACACAGCTGGTGAGTATATTGCCTTCTTGGACAAGAGGGAGAAGGGAGTTAGGAGCTGTTTCTGAGATGAATGTAATTCACTCTAAAATGAATGTAATTTGGACACCAAATGCAGTGGAGAGCATCAGCCTTTAATAGAGAAAATATGATTTAGTGGTTGGTTTTTAAACTAAACAAATTTACTGTGGTCTCTAAATGAGTCTCATGACAAGACCAAAACATTTCTTTTGCCCCAGATTACCAATATCATATGTTAAGGAGAGAAAACCAGATGGCTCTTAAGCTGGTGTCGGTAGAAATATATATAGGTGGGTTGTTTTTTATAGCTGTTGGCATATAAAATAAGTCATTATTCTAAATAGAAAAATATTGATGATGTCATCGAGACCATTGAACGACACATCAACCTGATCTGATGAACTGGGAAATCAATAGGTACTTTCCAAACAAGATGACATGCCTTTTTAATTGGTTGTGTGAGTGTGATATACTATGTACTGCAAAGTTCAAAGTTAATTCTCGCTGGTTTGGGGTTTGGGTTGTTGTTTCTGTGTGCAAGCACTCTTGCAGCCACTCAGTGTATTATTAATAGCAATAATACTACCTGTCATGCATGCTTTCTCTCCAACGGGGACAGATTTATTGGTTACGTTTGCCAGCATCCTAAGAAGATTGGCATTTCTGCCTGCTTCCCAGGTGATCAAGGAATGGTGGTGTGGGTTTGGTCTACATTTAACACATGGAACATTAGCCAGAGAATATCTCATTTCCCACGGGATGTTAATTCAGAGGCAGGTGACTTATTAGATCAACCCAATCAATTCTGATTGTGGGATCTCTGAGCTATCACCGTGGACTGCAGTGAAGCCCGACTGAGCTGCGGATACACAGCCTTGCCATTGAAATGCCTTTTGAAAAGGTCTTGAGGTCAAGTAAGGAAGTTGAGGAGTAAGTTTTCTTGCTGCTGTTCTGCATGGTTTCTGCTTAAGACTTGGGTGAGATTCTTCTGATATGCAACTTCCTAAGAAGCAGGGCCTGGTAAACATTAAAAGGGTTTGTTTCAAAGGACTTGATGTCCCTTCATGTATTTCTTGGTGCCTTTCCTTGGTTTTATGTTGTTTGGGGTAAATTTCCTTTGGGAAAGTGACTTCAAGTCCAGAGAGGCCCATTCAAGGGGAAGGGAGTGAGTGGATTCTGAAAACCTCCTGGGAAATCAGCACTGTAAGGAACATTAGAAATCATGTTCCCTCTTTCTGAACAAGGAGCTTCAGCCACAGTGTAGCTTAAAAACAGGCTGATTTTCAAGCTAATTAAAAAAATGTTTTAATGTTTTCTTAGTACTATGTTGTTGGGGGTGACAATAGTAAAGAAAGGAAAGAAATATAACTTGCCCAGAAACTGCTTTCTGGAATAAGCACATTTTAGAGAATGATACATGAAAGGAAGGGAGAAGAATTCAGAGTAGGGATTGGAGCGAGGAAGAAGAGACAGGAGGAGAGATAGTGACAAGAATAACAAAGAATAACAAGAAAGCTCCCACACAGCATCTTAGCCCTCACACCACCTGCATCACAAATATCCCAGTGCTTTGTCCCGGCCACCAGGAAGGGATCCCAGAGGCCAGGAATTGTGTGAAAGCCATCAGCCCACAGGCAAAGAAACATATGGTGTTCTGGGCCCTTCCACATAATCTTGGCATCTGTGGGAGATGCCTGATTGTATTCCTTCAGGAAGCTATGGTGATAAGCACCCAACTGGTTTTAAGACAGGGGTGGGGGCAGGAGTCTGCTGGTAAGGGGGTAGGGAGACTGGTATATTGGGCCTGGAAAGGTGAAAGGTCAAAAACCTCGGCCAAGTGGGTGGGCTGGGAGGTAGGCCTGGACACTCCCATGCTCTTAAGAAAGTTCTTTGGCCTCTGCACACGAGATACTCACATTAGAAGATAAAGCAGCTGTCATGCTTTAGACCAACCCCAAATTTATAATACTAACACTGACCGAGATTTACAAGCCTGGCCCTTAGGAGGGACGCTTCTAAGAACACACACCAACCTTGAAATGGAGTTGGTACATCACTCCCCACCTTATCACCTCTTCATCAATCAGAATGACACTTTTTATGGTTGTCTTCCCAGTCCAGGGTCAGCAATAGGGCAGCTGGGCTTCGCTTGTTTTCTCTCTCTCTGAGAATGTTCGGTGACCTCCCACATTCCTTCCTGCCACACCTCCTGGAGGGTTTCTCCTGCTCACTCTTACCTGGGCTGTAACGCCCAGTCCTTGCTGTGAGGGTGACAGCCCCGCTTGGGGGCTCCTGGGACTGGGACTGGGGCTGATTTTAGTTCAAGCAATCACAGCTTCTGGTGGGATGTGCCCTTTCCTCTTAGCGCACCACCTGTGCTACCCTGGGGGCGCCCGGCCAGGATCTGCCAGCCTGGGCTGTCAATGTGGCACAGAAAATGACTTAAATACTGCGGCTCTGTCACCCAAAGACATATTTCTCTATGGGATTGTGACCTAAATAAATCTCTGAAGTTTTCTGTGACTGAGTTTCCTCATCTTGGATAATAATAGTAATAGTAACACTAGTAAGAAGGAGGGGGGAAAGAAGGAGGTGGAGAGCCGAGGTGCACTGTGTTCTTTTTGTTTTTTTAGCTTGAGACTTTTTTTTAATTATTATTTTATTTTATATATTTTTACATCGTTTTTCATTTTTGTACACTGTATACATTTTCATCTCAGTTTTAGTCCCAGTGAAATTCCCACCACCCATTCGCCTGTGCACCATCACCATGGTCCCTTGTGCTCTTCCCACCCTACAGAATGTCTCTCATTTACAGTTGCCTGTTGATTTTGATTTTTACTTTATTATAACTACTTTTTTTTTCCTATGGAAAGTGTGTGGAGGTTCCTCAATCTGCTAAAAATGGATCTTCCATAGGATCCAGCAATTCCACTCCTAGGGATCTACCCAAAGGACACAAAAACATTAATCCCAAAAGACACCTGCACCCCTATGTTTATTGCAGCACTATTTATAATAGGTAAGCTATGGAAACAACCCAAATGCTCCAAAATAGATGGCTGGATCAAGAAGATGTGGTATATACACACAATGGAATATTACTCAGCCATCAAAAAGATACAGTCATGCTATTCGCAGCAACATGAATGGAGCTGGAAGGGATCATGCTCAGTGAAATAAGCCAGAAAGAAAAAGAAAAATATCAGATGGTTTCACTTATAGGAGGAATGTAGAGGATCCAAATAAGGGATCATGCACTGTGTTCTTACTAAAGTCGAACATCATTACTGCCTAAGCACTCTGTGTCAGTTCAGTCAGCTAAACCTCTCCTGCCCCCTGCCATGCAAGGGCTTTATCATCACCCCATTTCACAGTTGAGTAGACTGAGGCAGTTGAGTAGACCAGGATGATTAAACGACTCACCTAAAATTGCTGGATTTTGGACCCAGTTGGTGTGAATTTTGTTTAGAGACAAATAGTTAGCAAAGACTTTCACCAAAGTTAGTTTACAGATGCCTCAGGGTAGCTCTGGGAAGGACATAGGACAAGCACGATCATTCCCATTTGACAAACAAGAAAACCAACTCTCAGACTTCAGGAGACACTGAAGGAGAGCTGGTTAGGGCTGAGTGGAGCCTGGAACAATGTCCTCTTTGGTAACTCAAGGCCCACGGCTTCAGGTCCTTCCAAGGGACTCACCTGAGTCGGAGAGGCCCTCTGGGCTGTTAGAACATCTGCCCCTTCCATTGCTCTTTCACAGTGGCTACAAGGGAGGAAGACATTCTTCCTCATTGAGGCTGAACAAGTTGTTTTGCTTAGAAAACCTTGTTGATATGTCAACAAACTAAACCCAAACATTTGGTTGGCTACATTGTTTTTTAATAGGACTCTTTAACAGAGGCCTACTATTTACTTGGGATTGCCCTATCTAAAGAATATTTATTAGGAAATGATTAAAGGCTATTGAATTGCCTTCCATTCATTGCCTCAAATATTTATGAGGAATGCATATTTATGGAAACGTCCATTTTGTAATCTTTGACTCCACACTATTAGTTTTCATACTGGGTTTCATTTTGTCAGCTTTTCCCAAAACCATGTGACTAAATAGGGCCTAAATCTATTAACTATTGACTCCACTTTTGCCAGACAGAAACGTTATTCCATTACGAACGCAAGTCTATTAGGCATCACTGCTGCTGTGAGGGAGCTGACTTCTCAGCCCGAGCGCTATGTTTGTTCTCAGGCAGGAGAGCAGAGAGAGGCATTCCGGCCTGGTGTCAGCCAGCTACTTCTACCACAGGGTACTTGGGAAAGAAAAAATTGTCCAAATTAAAATTGGCCTGTGGGCTTTATTTTTTATTTCCTGTAGCTAAAAGTGTATAAATTGAACTGCACTAAATAAAGCACAATAATTTGTTCTTGAAATTAGCAAGCACACGTTTCACCCATAAAACCGTTGCTCTGTGAAGTGAGACTGGATTTCATTTCAGTGGTCTTGATTTATTGTTTGGTTTGTTTTATTTTGAGGGGGTGGGGATAAGACTGCTGCAGGACAAATCTATTAAAATGGTTGACAAGAACAGATTTGTAAAGGTTTGTTAATCTTTAAAAAGTCTGAGTCAGTGAGTTGAAAATGTTTAAATGTTAGGAAGAATTTTAAAGGTCTTAAAGATGTGTATGTGCCACCAAAATTATTTGATGTTAGCTTGGAGCAATCTTTTATCTGTTTCATTCTATTCCTTAAGGTCGTTTTCTTTGCACTTGCTTTTTGTGCTTAAGGGACAGATCTCTTGTTGTGCAGATTGAGAACGTGGTGAAGCAGGACACCTTGGCTAGCTTTGCGGAGCCCAGCTGCTGCTCGAGCAGGTACCCTCATCCCAACCCCTTGTCTGTGTGCGCTCTGCTAAGAGCTGATCTAAATGAGAAAGGGAGGAGGCACTTCTGTTAGCAGTGGGATCCTGGGAGCAATAGGCAGAGGGCATATGGACTTCTAGTCACTTCCTTGGCTGGCCATAAGTTTTTCTGGAAAGACAGGTAAACAGCTCAAAAAAGAATGAAAGTTCCTGGACCTAGATAATACTTAGTCTACTCAGCCAACCAAATAGGAAAGTTAGGATTCTTGGCACTAAAGACAACTCAACTCAACTGGCTTAAAGAATTTACTGGTCACGTGATTGAAAAGTTCAGGAATGGGCCTCCCTGGTGGCTCAGTGGTTAAAGACAAAGCTATCACCAGCTACTGCAGCATGAGTTCAATCCCCGGCCAGGGAGCTACCCACATGGTGCAGTAGACCTCTCTTGTCTCGCCCGCTGCTCCCCTCAGCAATGTGTTTCAATAGATCCACCTGCTCTCCTTCCCACTCTGTCTCTGGTGAAAGTGAATCCTCTCACCCCCTCACACCTCTGGCCTATACCCCAGTTCTTGTATGCATAAATAAATAAATCTTTTTTAAAAAAGTTCAGGAATGGTTTGGTGTTGACTATATGGTTGTCACTGTCTTCCTTCTTTTGGCTCTATTGCTTCCCAGTAAGCAACAAGATCAGTTTCAGTAAGTTTCAGGATCAGGCCCCAGGCAGCATCAAGATGACAGCCAGTAATTCAGGAGAAAGAATGCAAGCCCCTTATTCGATAAGCCCAGCAGGAATACCTCTGTATGGCCTCTGGTTGGGTCACCTGACCACCCTTGAACCAGTTGCCAGGTCTAGGTGAGTCAGACCTGAGTCATAGGTCTGCCCTGTGGAGCTGAGAGCAACATAGTCTACCCAAGTGCATGGATTGGGAGAGGAGCAGCCGGGCTCCGCACAATAGAAGTTGGTTGAGAGCTGGCTGGAAAGAACAGCAGCAGAAACTTGGTTTTCTCAGAGAGGCAGTATAACAGAGAGAGAGCAAGACCAGCTCTACATGGCAGCTGCTGTCACATGTTGGGAGAAGGCAGGAATTCTTTAGAGACTCCAAGAAATAACCAAGAATCTCTTTGAGGACACTCTGATTCTGGCAATGAACTGGAGAGGAGACTCGAGCCTTGTGATTTGAGTGTGAAAATGATGTGTTGATTCCCCTCCTAAAGCAAGACCCAGGGCATTTGATTACACTTGGAACTCTAGAGAAGACAGATGTCACTTAAAACAGAGTTGTATGAACATATGTAGTAAAATCCCTACAACACTCTATTTAAATTCCTGTTATGGTTTGTTTTAGTGCAGTTTCTAAATGTTTCGTTCTGGTAGAAATACAAATCCATTTATAGACTGATTTTGAAGACCTAGAGACAAAGAAGTCTTTATCCCAGGCAGTTATTAAGTTGAAATTTTCCAAGGCAACTTCTGCAGCTAAGAGATGTGATTGCATTTGTCTTTTAAAATGAATTTGGTTCTTCTGGTATCTATGACTATGCTTTTTCTTTCTCATTATGTTGTGTGTTTGTGTTTTCTCTTTTTATTTCTCAGGCTGCCTAGGGGTGTGTGCAGTTTATTTGTCTTTTTAAAGAACCCACTTTGATTTTACTAGTCATTTATACTTTGCTATTTAAATTTCTAAAATGAATCAATTCCAACTTTTATTTTTATACAATTCCTCTACTCGTATCCTTATGGTGTTCTGTTTTGTTTTGTTTTTTGCTGTTTTTCCTGTATTTCCTTATGTTGCAAGTTTACTTTCTTAAATTTTGTTGATTATCAAACCTACACAGTTTCTTTTGAATATAGTTTTAGCCACTGTTCATAATTGTTTCCTGCAAAGTATCATTTTCCTGCCAATTTCTAGATAATTTATCATTTAATTTGATTTCCTCTTTGATTCAAAATTTGTTTAAAGTTTTCCTTGTGATTATCAAATGAAGGCCTTTTGTTGGATTCCCTTTTTGTTATGATTACTTTTGGTGTTATTGTTGGTTTCTAGCTTTCTTTCAACATGATAAAAAAATATAACTGATATGAACTCAACATTTTGGATTTTTATAATTTTATTTGTGACCAAGCACACTATCAATTTTTTAGATGGTTATTAGACACAAAAAGGAAAAAGTAAATTCTTTGTAACATACATTGTATTTGTGCACAAATACATTATATTTGTGCTGGCTGGCTTGTTTTTTCTAATTTGATTTGAGAGTCTTGGCCTAGTAACGAGAAAAACAAAGTCGTTCACATTATTTGTGACATCTGATATTTTTGCTCTCATGCCTTCCATCTTATTTTGGATTTTCATTTTTCTTATTGTTATTTTTTTATCTGGTATGAAAATTTTTTTATCTTTTCCCTTCTCTTTAATACGAGTTTCTGCTATGTATCTTATTTTGTTTATAGAAACATTCATATTTTTAGTAGTAATTCACATTAGGTTTCTTAGATCTGTCTTCCACATGTCTTATCATTTTACTCACTGTTACCATTTTCCTGTAGTTTTGCTCTGTAGTGTACAATATTTTGTCCATTTTTTTAAAGATTTATTTATTTATCCATACAAGAACTGGGGTACAGCCCAGAAGTGTGAGGGGTGAGATGACTCAACAGACAGAGTGGGAAACAGAACAGGCAGAATGACTGAAATACACTGCTGCGGGGAGTAGTGAGTGAGACCAGAGAGGTCTGCTTCACTATGTGGGATTCTGGCCAGTCTGGAAGAGGGCGGGAGTTGGTGCCCTCTAAGATCTGATGCTCCTCCGATAGTGACAGGGAAGGGCTTGTCTCCTAGCCCACAGAGGGAGCTATTTATTCCCAGATTGGTGTTGGCCTTAAAGCCTGTATAAGGGCAGTTGTGGGCTCAGCTCCTGACTCAGAAAGTACTGGGATAAGTGGTCTTTTCCCCAGAGCCCTTCAAATGTAGGTCACAACTGCTGTCCTATTCTTACCAAGCCCAGTGCCTAAAACATGGCTCTGAAAAGCTACCTTCCTTTGACCCTTCATCTGAACCTCTTCTCAAGGACCCAAAGTTTCCAATGTATGTAGATTCCCTCCTCCCTCAATTTGCAGGTTCTATCCCCAAAAGGGAATTTTCTCCTGGAATTGTCTTTCAATCTTAAAAAACTTCTAAGGGGCCTCCCTGGTGGCACAGGCAGTTGAGCACAGTGCTGTGAAGCTGTCCGCAGCCTCTGCAGTGCCAGTTCGATCCCCGCCAGCCTCGGAGCAACCCACATCGCGAACAGACCTCTCCTGTCTCGCCCGCTGCTCCCCTCAGCAGTGTATTTCAGTCAGTCTGCCTGTTCTGTTCCCTGCTCTGTCTCTGGTGAACCCTCTCACCCCCACACCTATGGCCTGTACCCCAGTTCTTGTATGCATAAATAAACAAATCTTTAAAAAATAAATAAATAAAAATGAAACAGGAAACATCAAAGTAAAATTTCTACTTTCAGTCAGTGGACTTCTTTGGTCCAGTGCTATAGATAATCCTTCTCCTCTGTCCTTAGGAATTTGGAGGAAAAGAGTTAAGTTAGAGACAGACCAGTGTGCTTTCTTTAATACAGATCAGTAGTCAGATTATTGCTGTCCCTATTGCTATTGCTACAACTGATATCATTATTTTTCCATTAGTGATTAAAGAAGAATCCATTGCTTTCAACTCAACAACAAACATGAGTATCAAAATGAGAAACATTTTGAGGATAAATATGCCAGCCTGGGAAAGATCTGATTTTACCATAAAGATTCAGGGTGGGTGGTGAATGAATTTTTAATTGACTGAGGCTAGGATTAAAAACAGTCAGGGGTTATGTTTATTTACCAATTTTGGAAATTTACTTCTGAGGTAAGCTGCTCTTTGAGTATTTTTTCTTTCCAAAAGGAAAACTAAGTAAAATAATAATAAAATCTATATATTGTTTGATTATTATCTTGTGCCAGATACCATGCTAAGCAATTCATAGACAATGCTTTATTAAATCCTTGAAAGAATTCTAGGATTCTTTCAAATTGTCACATCTTGGTTTTATATATGGGGAACTAGGACTTAAAAGAATTATGTAATAGGCAGAAGATTTTAATTTGCTGAGCTCATATTCTTAATGCAACACTATGCCCTCGTCCAAAAGGCAGCTTAGCACTGTTCCCAGTCCAGACACTTATATTTTAACATGTGGGCTGGATCTTTTAACCAACATACCTGTTAGATGTTGATTTATTTGAAATTCAGATGCACTTGTTTTTTTTTAATTTTTAAAAAAAGATTTATTTATTTATACATATAAGAACTGGGGAACAGGCCAGAGGTGTGAGGGGTGAGAAGATTCACCAGACAGAGCGGGGATCAGAACAGGTGGATTGGGTGAAGTACACTGCTGAGGGGAGCAGTGGGCGAGACGGGAGAGGTCTGCTGCGCCATGTGGGTCAACTCCCTAGGCGGGGATTGAACTGGTGCTGCAGTGGCTGTGGGTAGCTTCATAGTGCTGTGTCTTGACCCCTTGAACCACCAGGGAGGCCCTGCACTTGTTTTTTAAATTCACTTTAACTTCCTACACCTTTGAAAATGAATTTGCAAAATTAAACCAATTGCTTATCAATAGGCTATGTTTACTGCGTCTTCATTGTCAGCCTATAGGGTGTTTATTAAATACTCACATGCAGATTTCCATTGTGTTAGATTCTTAACATATCAAATTAAACAGCTCTGATAGTCCATGAGCCAGAGGTTAAGTGAGAAAAATACCAGGCATGTCACAAGTAATTTTGACATAGTACAACAGTTTTCTTCATAAGACAGTGCACATAGTCACTAATTTTTTTCTATATTGACCAAAAATAATTTCAATTTTCACACTGTCACAGTGCAAATAGAAGTGTGACTTACGTCTCACAATTTGCATAGCTGATTTCATGTCCTTTTGACCATTCCATCATGTGTCTGACAGTTACAAAATTGTTTTTCTTTGGGACATCATTGCTCTATGCTTTGCTTCAAGGAGTTTCCAAATTAAACCATGGGTTTATTATATGACACACAGGGAACTTGATCCCGAGTATATGATAATCAGGCTCAGCAAAATCAGTAAATCAGCCCTCACCGACTCTCAGATCTGCAGCTGTGTTCTCAGAGAGCTCTTGGATTTTTTTCTGAGTGCCAAAGAACTGGAATGCCTAGCTGTTAATGGTGAGTATACTCAGCACCCAGAATCCTATCTTCCTGTGTTCAGTCCTGATATACACATTTAATTGGAACACTATAAATTTACAAGTGGTGCCTGATAAAAAGGCTGGTTTGGGAAAACTTAAGGACCTTAATTTTTTCACATGGATAAAATGAAGGAAACTTGAATATCTGCCTGGAGGCCAGTCACCTGGCCTTAGTCATCTGTATCACCATGGTTACTACGGTAGAGCACCAAGACCACCTGAATTGCCCACCCCTCTTCTTAGCAATACATCTCTGCCTACAGCTCTTGCTTGAAAAGCAGCCCTTGGCAGCCATGTTTTATCCCACATGACCTGTCTCAAACACAACTGATTAGACTAGTATGGGCACTGACCAAGGAAGCCAAGCCAAGCTTGTCAAAGACACAAGGCATGGCTTGGCCTCTGAAAGATGAGCTGTGTCAACCAGGAACTCTGTTGAAACTGGGAGGGGAGACTAAGCATCAGCAATGGAGCTGGAGTAGAAAGGACAGCATGTGGTGAGCAGAGCTAGACAAGATCTTGGAGGAACAGATGTTGAGTGAGATGAGGAAGCACAAGGGAATAAGAGCTGTGAGATGGAGAAGAGTACAGAGTGAGCATAGGCCCTTGAAGAGAAGGAGATAAAGATGCACAGGATGAAATAGATTGAGAAGATGGGAGGGAGGGACACATGGAGATAGATGACAGGTGGACAGACAGACAGAGTCCTTAAAACAATTAATATTAACAATTTTCTGATTTCTGTACATGACCCTATGTATCTTCACAATAAACCCTCTTTTTTAAAAAAGTTATTCTTAGAAAGGGAAAAAAAAATCTCATCCTTGTAGACCAAAGTGTCTAAATTACACAACGGACCAACGAGGGGGAAGGTTTTCAACTCCAGATGCTTCTAGATGATGATTCTGGGTAAACTCAAACACCTGGAGATGTTTCTGTGTCCTTATTTTTTCCATCCCAGACTCCATGGTCCATGCTTGTCCTAGAAGCTGCCAAGTCTCAGCCTTTGTAGCTTTTGGGGAACTAAACATTTCTCTGTTTGAGGGTACTTTTAGAGGTGGAGACCTTGAAAGGCTCTCTCTGCAATGTGTCTCAGAATTTTGGAAGTTGAAGATGGCCTGTTTGGGCTGACCTTGATTGACTGTGGGCTGAAAACTGGTGTTACTAAGCACTAAATGCCCTAAGAAGGAGTACATCTAATAACCATAAATGAAGAGTCTAATTCAGAAAAGCAGTGTGTTTGCATTTTCTGCTTTTTGAGGAGAAATTCATCATTTTCTTGGTTTGGATCTTCTGAATTGCCTGTGACCTAATTCTATGAACAAAACCTCTGAGACCAGCCACTGTTGATAGCCGAGGGAGGTATCTGTTCACTTAAATAGGGCCCATCATACTTGTAGCTAAATGCTTTGACAAGTAGGAAAGGACAGGTGAAATTATGTAAGTGGCTTGAGCTATTTATCTGTATATTGTAAGTGCTATATTTCCTGGAAAGAAGCCGTGAGTTAAGAAAATAGTTTTAACTTGTTCTCTCAACTTCCTGGCTGCTGTGATTCTCAAACCACATTTCAATATTTCTGGGGTTAGCCTGACAAAGTAGCAGCATGTGGAGATGGAAACAAGTAGGGGTAGCAGGGAGAGGATGTAGTTAAGACCAAGTCTTGAAACTGGAGGGGGTTCCAGGGGTTAGACACTTCAGCCCCCATTACATGCAGAACCACCCCAAATCCAAGGGGGGATAAGCCTCCTGTTTCAAATTCTTTGCATAGGGGTATATTTAGACCACACCCTTCTCCCCATCTGTCTCATGTCACCAAAAGTCACTTTGATCAAGAAGAGTTGACTTCCTTCCATGGGTCTATTTGAAAGGGTACCAGGTAATCATCTTTCTTACAAATCTGTCTAAAAATTTGTAAGATGCACATCATTTCTTTGGGAATATACTACCAGGTATTCTCTTTTTATTTTTAGGCAAATTCAACAAATAATTTTTTCTCTAGGGCAATGGGGGGTTACCCATAATTTCAAGATTACTGCTTATTTACATGAGTTGCAGGGGAAAAAACAAACAAAACTCTAATACTTCTGCATCACCATAGACTTACCGAGCACTTACTGTAAGCTCACGATTGTCAGAGAGGCTCACTTATATTAGTCACTTAACCGTCATCAAAACCCCAGAAAGGTAGTTACTGATATACCCCCATTTTCTTAGAGAACATTTAGTAATTGGTGGATGTGGGATGAAAGGAGTCGGAACAGAGTGCTCAGAAGCCCAGAGGGGCGAGCCTCTTTCTGCCTGGGTGGTGGTGGTGTCATAAAAGTCATCCTGAGAGAGGAAATGTTTGAATGGGGCTGTAAACATGACGGGAGCTCATTATGCAGAGTAAAATGATGTAGGAATACAGTCTAGGCAGTGGACTGTGAGTGCTGACTGGGATGTAGTGCGCCGCCGGGATTTGCCCACAGCCTTCCCTGTGTGCTGGCGGATGTGAGCAAGCATATTGAGTATTCATATCCCAGTTTTGCACAGGTTATGCCCACAGTCTGATTTTGGTCCACCCCTGAATGGAAATCCCATATCAAACAAGCTTTTAAGGGGACGGTCGTGGGTGTGGAGAGAGAGGAAAATGACAATTTCTTGCCTGTGTTGCAAAGAGCTGCTGGAGAATGAGATTGTCCTGTTAGATTCATTTTCCACGAGATCATGTTTGTTCATTTTTTTCTTTTTTGAATCCCCACCATAGACAGTGTCCACTGTCTAACCTGGCCAGCTATTTCACTGGTATGTCTGACTTGTCACATTCAAGCTGGGTAAACTCCATCCACCTTACTGGGGAGGGTTGGAAGCCTTAAAACACATGCCTCAGGGACAGAAAGCATTCTTCTCAAGATCATCATATAATGACTCATATCACTGACAGGGCAAACTCCTACAACCTGAGTAAATAAGTATGATTGTAATGATGTTAGTAATTATTAATATATTATATACATTACTGATTTTCAAAGAATTAGAATCCAGTAAGACACCACTTTGTTGGGCCTCCCTGGGGGCGCAGCGGTTGAGTGCAGAGTTGCGAAGTTGGCCGCAGCCTCTGCGGCGCTGGTTCCATCCCCGGCTGCTCCCCGGCCACTGCAGGAGGGTCCCACATGGCGCGCAGACCTCTCCTGCCGCCCGCTGCTCCCCTCAGCAGTGTACTTGGTCCTTCTGCCTGTTCTGCTCCCCGCTCTGGCTCTGGTGAATTCTCTCACCCTCCCGTGCTTCTGACTGTACCCAGTGCTTGTATAAATAAATAAATAAATCTTAAAAAAAAAAAAGAATATCATTTAAAAAAAAAAAAGACACCACTTTGTTCTAAAACAACACTGCATAATTTATTAGTCTGAAGGCGCAAAGTCACTACGGATGGTACAGTTTATATTATGATGGCAAGGTTAGGTCCATATTATGACAAGGGTAGGTATATAAGGTTAAGAAAGAAAAAAAGAAACACAGATGTTTTCCCATGGAAACCACCACACTTGCTCTGGGGTTTGGGTGAGGAGCTTGAATTCTAGGCTGTTCCTGGAATAAGAAGACCTTCAAAGAGGATCCAAGGGTCTTTCCAGAGGACAGATGCCACTGCACATACTGCCTTGGGACTCCCTTGAGTCTTGGCTAGAAAGGCACCTGCCCCAAACTTTTCTGCTGACCAAAAGTAGCTTCAGCAAAAGGTCAGAGTGCAGCCTTAAGGGGCATTGCTTCCCAGGGCACAAAAGTATCGATTAGATGCTAGACCTCACTGAAAATGGAGAAAGATGTGTTTATCAGAAGTATATGGATGGTTGGGACATTTAAAAGGAATATTGCAGGCCTCCCCAGTGGCGCAGCGGTTGAGCACTGGGCTGCAAAGCTGCCCGCAGCCTCCGCAGCGCCGGTCCGATCCCTGGCTGCCAGCGAGGGTCCCACATGGTGCGCAGACCTCTCCTGCCGCCCGCTGCTCCCCTCAGCAGTGTACTTCGGTCCTTCTGCCTGCTCTGTTTCCCGCTCTGGCTCTGGTGAATTCTCTCACCCTCCCGCGCTTCTGACTGTACCCAGTGCTTATATAAATAAATAAATATTTTTTAAAAAAGGAAAATTGCTTAAAATGGGCTGTGGCTTCACAATAGTTGCATGTCATTTCGACCTCAAAGGAGGGCAGGCAGGTCTGGTCAGCTGCTAAGCTTTAGCTTTTATTCAGAGAGCAAAGGAGATGCTTGCGCTTTATCAACCTTCCTCACCTCCTATTACCCACTCTTCTACATATAAGCTGAACAGATATTTAAAGAAAGCCACTTTGTAGAGATGCTAAATTATTTGGCTTCCCACTAAGACCACCACATCTCTGCTTGATTTTATTCCTAATGCAGACATTGGTGGTTTAAAGCTCATGGGTCAACTTATCACCCCAAGCACCCCACTTTCTGCCTTTTCAGAAAGGGCATCTAAAGCAGAAAGAGTGCTGGGCTTTTTTTTTTTTTTTTTGACAACTCTAATTTTTTTTAAAAGATTTATTTATTTATGCATACAAGAGCTGGGGTACAGGCCAGAGATGGGGGGGGGGTGAGAGGATTCACCAGAGACAGAGTGGGGAACACAACAGGCAGACTGACTGAAATACACTGCTGAGGGGAGTAGCGGGCGAGACAGGAGAGGTCTGCCTCATCATGTGGGTTGCTCCCTGAATGGCCGGGGATCAAACTCGTGCTGCTAGAGGTTGCGGATTGCTTCATAGTGCGATGCTTAACCCCTTGAGCCACCAGGGAGACAACTCTAATTTTTAAAAGAGGGAAATCAAAGCATATGGTGGAAACAGATGTTTAAAATGTGGTTTAAAAACTAAGTCTGGTTTTAAAATAATCTGTAGTAGAGACTATAGATTATTGATTTATAGTCTGAGATTTTGCAGACTATAAATCAATAACTGTTGTCCAAAGTGCCTTGGAGCAGATTATGATGCTATTATAAAATATAATTAAGAGATAACCAACGAGAGACAGGAAAAGGATCCCTACTATATGAAAAGTATGTCCACCTGGTCATCATTCCTTTATGTTCTTTTCTTATTGAGAGATAGGGGGAGAGAAATTACTCATGATTACTTGTGATTACCCAGGATTACTCATAATAATAACACAAACAGCCTGAGTTCTGCACATTTATTTGACAAACATTTATATAGTAGTCATTACATCATGTATTTTTCTAGACAGATCCTAATATGAACTCTCTTCAACATCAGAACAAGCCCATGAGGCAGGTATTATTGTTATGGAAATTGAGATACAGAGGTAGCACATGGTAGAGTTGGAACTCACCCACACCAGCTGGGTCAGAATCTATGTTCTTAATCACTAAGCCTGCCTGACCTCAGAGCTCTACCCCTAGGTTTTTCCAGAAATTTTAATTGTAATCCCCTGTGATCCGCCTAAACTAATGAACAGGCAGGGATCTGGTGCTGGTGAGAACACAAGACTTTGCTGGCTGAGTAGGGGGTTCCTGGGAAGGACAAAGATACCCAGAGGAGATTTTCTAAATTTTATAAAAGCACCAGCTTTAGAGGAACAGAGGAGGTAGGCAGGTAAAGGTGAGGCTGAGGTTATAAGATGCAGTCCATATGGGATTACATTAAGACATATGTATAGATGTGTTTGGAATTCTGTGCACATGTGGTTCTGGTTGTGTGTGAAAGTGTTTATGCATTTATGTTTTTATACCCACTGTGTGTATGCATGGGCGTGTGCACCCACCCATAGGCTTGTTGATATACATGGAAGGTGCTCGAATAAACTACTACAGTGACTTGGTTTCTTCCAGCTAGTGAGTTCATATCCACAACTGGGTTCATTTTGCCTCAGGAGTACCTGGTCCT
This sequence comes from Talpa europaea, assembly GCF_964194135.1. Taxonomy (NCBI): domain Eukaryota; kingdom Metazoa; phylum Chordata; class Mammalia; order Eulipotyphla; family Talpidae; genus Talpa; species Talpa europaea. The sequence goes on along the minus strand of NC_140074.1, from coordinate 24,521,577 downwards.
TCCTGCCTATGAAGAATTTTTGATCACTCCTCTCCTTGAACCAAAGGAAAATGAAGCTGAGAGAAAAAAATAGAGAATTCTAAAATCAAAACATTTTTTCCTGAAAGGGCCATTATCTGTGCAGAAGTCCATAGGAAGAACAGTGCGCCTTGCAATTTCCCCTTCTCTGTAATGAAGGTAAGGCACATTTGGAGAGGACCAGAGAGTCTGCTGGTTGCAACCTGCCTCTCCACCCCCACTCCACCCCACCCCCAGTCCATCCCTGTAGGCAACCAGGACTTACCCTCGCGGCTCACAGGCATTAACCATCTGGCCATAAACTAGGGACCTTGGAGAGTCCTCCAGTTTTCATTTATTCAAATCTTTAAAATTTTAAGATCCTATTCAAGGCTAGTCCTTCTGTCCCCAGAAAGTGTTTATACAAGGACTTTTCAAGGAGTCACTGCCTACAAGCAGACAGGGAAAAGGAAACAGAATGTTGCTGCGGCTGCGGTTTTAGCACCAGCTGCTGTGTGCACAAACGTGGGCGTTTGTCTGTCTGTAGAGGTGTGTCCGTCCAGTTCTCCATCCCTGGGAGGGATGGAGAAGCAAAGAACAGGGGGTGAAGAGAGGGGTGAGCAAAATTGCTCGGCGGCAGGGATGACAAGCAGGACCAGCAGAGGGCGCCACCGCGCTGACTCTCCTCTCGCTGTGAGGCACAGGCAATTGGGGGGGATGCTCAGAAAGGCCAAAGATGGATCGATTCAATACTGTACCCTCGCCTCTGTCTCTCTCCCTCTCCTAGCCCTTCTCTCCTCCCTCCCCCGCCGGTGTCCTCCCCTTTCCTGTCTTCTCTCGGTCTGTCTTCCCATCTCTAGCCCCCCACCCCCTCCCAACTTGAGAGGCTCACCCCAGGGAACCTCAAGTCTAGTAACTGAGTGTTAATTATGTCTGAGTGGATTCTAGAGAAAAAGAAAACCATATACTGTATCAGCAGAGAAATGGTTTCACTATGAGGAAACTAATGATGCTTTTATCAGGAACAATATAAAGATTGCTTTTTTACTAGTGTGTGTCCCATAGGGTTCAGGGCTATGAGATATTTCTGTATCTGGCTTTAGGTTCCTCTGAGCTTTTACATAATCAAATCAATATAGCCATGATTCACCCTCTGGCAACAACTGCTCCCTGCAAGTTTGCTGTTGCTGCTTTAGTGGCTAAAGAGAAAATAAATAAATATATAGAAAGGAACTTATTATGAATCTGTAAACATTGATTTGTTCAGTCTTCAGTCTTCATTTTAATTGCTCTGCATACACAAGCACACACACACACACACACCACACACACAACGTGAGCCTCTAAGTTCATGGTCACAAAGCCAGGCTGCCGGATGCTGCCCAACTGTTTACCATTGTCTGTAAGGAGGAGGCTCCTTCCGTTTTTTTCAGAGAGAGCAACATCAGAGTGAGAGATTTGTTCTTGCCCGTCCTGCAGGGTCCTTTTCAGACATTTTATTCATCTTCTTTGCCATCCCTGTGAATTCCCTACATTCCCGGCATGATTTTGGTTCTTGCCTGTTTTTATCAGGAATTTCCCTCCCTTCTGCAGGGCAGAAATAATCTCTCTCGGACCTATATCTTGTCCCAGAGCCATCCGTGAGGGCTCCGGCTTCTCCCTTCCTGGGGCTGAGGACAGCTGGTTGGGGCTCCAGAGAGAAAGAAATATGGGCGCAAGAAGGAGGAGAAAGCACCGGGCCACTTGGAAACACACCACACCAATTTTCCCTCCTCCAGAGAATCAACCCAGCCTTCTCGGTTCACAGAAGGATAGCACCAGGGAAACTGAAATCTTTCAAAACACATGTGATTTGCCACTCCTTTTGCTTCCCCTCCCTTCTTTCTTTAAGTAAATAAACAAAAGACATCTTTTTCTCAGACTAAAACATGTAGGAGGATGTGGGAGGACTCAGTGTTAGTTAGCACTGTCACTACAGATTGGGATGACAGGGTCCTCTAAGGTGGCTTTTTCAGCAATACATGCTACTTTGAAACGACATAAAATCCACTGAGAAAATAGGTGAGTTCAGTTGGGCTTGGAGGATAAAGATGGAGTTTCACAGGCTGGTCACAGGGTTGGAAGAGGCTATGTGGTCATTTTTCCTGTAGTTCCTAACTTGAGAGGATTTTCGTGTCTTAAGGATGCGTTTCTTTTTTCCCACCCCTTCGAAGAAGAAAAACATCAGAAGTAATAACAGAGAGAAGGCAGGCAAGAAAAACTACTTATGTAATCAGGTGTGCTGTGCCCTAGGAATGACTGTTATCGAAAGAATAAGATGGCTCCCTAATTCTGAGGGAGTCTTATCACTGAAGCCGTGTTTTCCTGACAGGGATGCCACACTCCCCTGAGAGGACAGTGAGAACAAAATTTTTAAAGATCTCCCTTCTCTGGGTAAATATTTGCACTGAAGAAGATCATCTTGCAGTACTCTCAGTTCTGCTATACCCCAGGGCTTCCAGGCATCTGAGCAGATAGGATCTAGCTTGTATTTCGGTGACAGGAGCATAAGAAGGAATTAATTCATGATGCAGATTGCACTCTACTCAGCGTGTTCGCTTACAGAGAGTCGCAATGGCTGCCATTATTGGACATGTACTGAATACCAAAGACCAAGCTTTGTGTGCATTTTTGCATTAAGTGAATTTGAATCCTCTGGACAGAAATCAAAGAATGTCATATTATTCCCATTTTATGGAAAAGGAAACTGAGACTCAGAAGGTTAAAGGATTTACCTAAGGTCATGGAGCTAGCATGTGATTTAGTCTCATTAACCCCCAAATCTGTGGACTTTCCGCCATGCCAAGGTCACAGGAAGGTGGATATCATGGGAAGGTGACCCTGAGTGCTTCCTGGACACAATTATAAAAGTATATAACTAGATGCTTCTTTTGAATAAGTATTAGAAATCACATTGCTACCCCATTAAATCCCTTATTTCATAGATAATCTCCTTAGGAAAAAGGTTATTATTTTTTTTTTTTTTGCTAAAAAGAAAGGAATCAATGTGAATCAATCAAGTAAAATATATGGAGCTGGTGGAAAGTGCTGATACAGTAAAAATTATGAAAGAGGCAAACAAATGAGTGGAGGCTGGGGAACCCGGCTGTCAGCCACACTCCCTCGGAGAGCAGAGCAGGGAAGGAACAGGAATAGCATTAGGAGCAGCCTAGAATTTTGTGTTGAGAAGGATCCTGAGGTCCCATGTGTTATCTATTAATGACGTCTGCTTGGGACACCATGCAGGCTTGGAGTGGGGGTTGGGGGGGAGGGGAAAAGCACCAGTGACTTGTGAGGCCTCTTTGATCAGGCCCAACATGCTCCCTTCCAAGAGGAGGAAGAAACCCAGAGAAATGAATGGTACCATTCAGGTGTTTTGATTCAATAATTCTACAACGAACAGCTTTTTTGTAACAGGTCCAGATACTTGCTCATGGCTCCCCATCAATACAACTTGCTTTTGGGGGAGGAAGGGTCATGATTTATGCGTAATTTCACATGGTTTAAGTTATTCCTAAATGGACAGGCTGAAGTGGATTAGAATCCCACCTTATTCCACATGTGATCAGAGAAAGTCACCTATTCCCTGTGACCTTGGAAGTTTCTTCCTCCACGGAGTTCAGAGCCTCAACCTTACGGTGCAGTTGCGGGGAACTAATGAAATAAGTGTCATAACGCACCAATTATGATATGCAGAGGAAAAGCTCAATAAATCTTATGGAATGTTCTATCATTCCACATCTGTACTATGGCTATTTGTGCCATGCCCACTACCAGCATGCGTTGACCTTTAACCTGTGTGCTTTGCATGACAATGAAAACAGCAGGCAATTCATTTTCAGCGCAGGTTAGGTGACACAACTGATACTTCCTGAGACCTTTAAGGTCATCCTCTTTTTGGCACACAGCCCTCCATCCTCACCATCACACAGACACATGGATCCTAACCACATGTTCTCACCCGAAAAGTCAGAAAATACACTAAGAAAAATCCAATAATACTTACTTGAGGTTTTTAAACTCCTTGGGGGTAGATAGATACAAGGCAGTAAACCAGCATAGGGAAAGAAAAACAGTTTTAAAAAAAAAAACTAATAAAAAAATCCCATAGGAAGGAAATGGAAACCCCCCACCCCCCAAATGGAGCTAAATTGTTGGTTGCTGTAGCTGCTTTCCTGGAAAGGGGGCCAGAAGCTGAGAGCATGGAGCACTTAGACTGGAATTGTTTTCTAAACAGATTTTTTTAGTGTGTATTTTTCACATATTTTAACCTTTCTCAAAAAGCCCTGGCCAAAAGCAGTAAAAAAATGCTGTACTATTAAACTTAAATTAGGGGCCTGTGTTGGCTGAGGGACCCAGCTGGCTTTCTTCTGGCAACCCAACAAAGGTCGCAGAGGGAAAGTGGCACCACAAGGCATCACCCCCAGGTGCCTGCTGTGTGTGGGTTCAACACTCAGCTCCACTCGGCCCCCCACTAATAGCAGTGAAGGCAGGGTGAGGGCAGCAATGAGCGAAATTTGAAAAAATAATGAAGGGACATGTGTGTGTTGAGAAGTAAGAAATACTCATAAATTAATTAAATCTGCATGTTTTCAGAGACAGCAAAAGGGGTTATGACTACAGTTTCATTTCAGGTTCTTAGTTATGAAAAGGGAGGGTCTCTTAGGACTTGGCAGGGGGTGCCTGGAGGTAGGATATTAAGGGGGTGGAGAGTGGCCCAAGTTTTATTCAAAACAGTAGATTCTAGCTAAAGCCAAATTGGGTAAAAGAGACATGTTCACAAGTCATCACCAGTTATGGCCAAAAAAAAGTCACTTTCCATTTTGTGATTTTCCACAGTGCCCCGGGACCAAATTGAAAGCCTGAGGACTTTGTCTTTTTTCCTTGGAAAGTGTTTGCTTTCCAGTGAAGTGTGAGTCTTGGGCCACCTGACCATTAGGCTAGACTAGCATGACCTGATACGGTCTGAAGATAACCAAGGAAAGTTCTGGATTCAGGAATGAGAGGGTTAATTAATCATATTGGAAAGTGGGCTTCTCAGCCTCTCCCTGAGGAATCAGACAGGTATGTCACCTGAGAGTCCCTTTGGACACATGGCCAAGCTGAAGAACTTCCTTGCATGTCATATCTACTGATTCTGGTGCTACATTCTTGGTGCCACGAAGCCCAGGTGTCTGATGGTCCGTTTTGGAAGAAAGGGTAGGAGAAGGAATAAGGATTTCCTTTAGCTGCAGACTGCTCTAGCCTCTGTCTGCACCCAAACATCTCTCAGACAGGCCCCCGGGCAGTTATGGAAGCTGAAAGGGACCCACCAAGACTTGGCACACAGATTGTTGCCAGTCTGGGAAGGGCCTGTAGCTCGCAGATGTTTTGCAGCAAGGGCGGAACATAAGAAGCGTCTGCTGGTGCCACCAGGCCTTGCAGCTGGAATCTGGACCTGGGCTGCTAGGACATGACCAAAGGAAACAAATGTTTGACCAGACCTCTGAGAACATCTGTTTGGTTTTGCTCTGTGGACATAGCCTGCCTGGCCTGAGGTGTCTGCTTTTGGCTGGGATGCAAAGAGGAGGCCCATGTGCAAACATGGGCAAGGCCAAATATGGGCAAAGCCAATTTAGGTGATTGCATTTTTTCCTATTTAAATCCCTCAATAAGACAATTTCCTTCCTGTTTTACTCCAAACCTAATTTTTCAGTGTTTGAAGGGAAGGGACAAGAAGAGACCTGGAGCATCTTGGGCACAAATTGTCTTCAGAGCTTTGAGCTCCCCCCAACCTTTCCCAACTTGGAATACTAATGGGGCTCAAGTCACCAGTGTTGGGACCCCCACTTCTACCTTCCCTGACCCCTACGAGAAAGAGGATGCTGAGGGAAAGGCTGTGTAAGGGACCTGGGAGAGCCAAGAGACACTGAAAAAATAAAGGATAAATAAAGAGCCGTGGCAGCTATGTCCTGCTCGTGTTCCTGTGCTCCTCAAAGGAATGCCAGGCTCCTGGCCCGTGGAGGCAGCCATTTATCCGTGGCAGAAACCAGGCCTGTTTTATTCTTAGTAAAGTGCTCGAGGAGTGCGAGCCCAAGAGGCTCTGGAATTAAAGAAGAGCAACAACCAAACAAAACCAGTGAGACTTGCTCGGCCTGTCTTCTGGAGCTATTCAAAGCAGGGAGAGGAAAGTAGATGAAGGCCAAGACCCAGATTGCATTATTATGAGCGCCCCCTCGGCCCCCCGCCTCCTGCCCCCCAAATCATGATTGTTTTATGTGGTTCTTTTTCCCTTTGGTGAGGAAAATGGGATGTGGTGTCAATTACTGGGAAAAATATACAAAGTCCTAATGGCTAATCTATTCTTCTAAGTATGAGGAGGGCTACTACACCTAAGAGACTTGATCTAATTGTATAATAAAACTCGAATCATTTCAAGCAGGATCGGACCTGCCGGGTGTGTTCGAGGAGGCTCAGGCTGCCGAGGCTGCCGCTGCCCGGGGCAGGAGAGCAGTGAGCTGACCCTGGAAATTGCTTGTGGGTAAAGTCAGAGGGGGATGGAAGGGAGTCAGGAATATGGCTGCAGGGAGCAATGCGGGACCGTAAAGATGTTGGACCATAAACAGAATCTTCTTGTTTTATGGTCTCTGTGGTGGCAGTTGTTTTCTCAGCTCGAATGTCTATGTCAAGAGCCTAACCTTGGAAAGAAATCCACACTGCTCCACCATGCGCTTTCCCTTCCTGCCCCCCTTCCCCGCAATCATCTTTTGTAGGTTGTTGTTTAAAAAAACTCCCAGTGCCAAGCATTTTCACATACTTTATCTTGTTTAATTTAATTCTCCCGACAACCCTCAGTGGAAAATCAAATTATCATTTTACAGATGAAAACTCCAAGAAGGCGAAGTTGTCCCAAGTTACTTTGCTAAAAAAAAATGCTTGTGCCAGTGCTCAGACTCAGACTGTAACTCGCTTCTGGCCTTGGCTGCTCTTCCCAGGCCGTCCCTGTTTGGGGACAGCACACCTTCTTTGCAAAGCCCTGCTAGGTGATTCGGGGCAAAGGCCTTGGTGGGGTGCAGGGGCTCAGGAGGGGGTGTGTGGTGGAAAGCTGGTGGCAAGATAGAGCCTAAAATAAGCTTTTCTCTCTCAACTCTCTCTGATCCCATCCTAAAAACGTGAAAAGGCTTGCATTTCCTTGCATGTAAGTCCAGTGACAGCCTCTAACGCCACCACAAAAGGCAAAGCCTCTGTTTAGTTAAGCATTGGGATTTTTTATTTTTTTTTTTAAAGAAAAATACATCTGGGAGTAGAAGTCTTCGGGTTATAAATGAGCTCTCACCCCACCAAAGAAAAAAATAATAATTATAATAAAAATAATGGCACCATATTCTCTGATAAACCAGTGCCAGAAAAGCTCTTGGGGATCAAGTTTTGTCAGTCCCCAGCTTTTACCAATTTAAATTCTTGGCAGAGTATTAAAAAAAAAAGTATAAGGTATTTGAAACTCCAGTCCCTCAGGTACTAAATCTAGTGTTTCCTGGCAATAGATGAATGTTGCTGGAGTGAAAACCTAGCGCCACACGACTGTATCTCCGTGGCTGTTCGTATTTATACTTAACAGACAAATATGTCATTCTTTCAGGATGACAATTCTTTCGGGGCTGGTTTTTTTTCTTACATGTTACCCACTCTTTCTGATCAAATGGAAGGCAGACCAAGGCGAGGACACAGGCTCTGAGTGAGCTCAATGCTCTTTGGATACCAGAAATCGTGTTTCCCCAAAGCTGCCTAATTTCCTAAGCGAGGGGGTGATGAAGTGGAACATGGCAGCCCTGCGTGGAGAGGGTGACAGTAGGGTCTATGTGACCTCATGTCCTTGGCTCCTCGGTCACGAACAAATGAACGATGGAATGCTCTTGGATGAAATTAATGTGAAAATTATTACATCTCCCACCTACAATGTTTATCAAAATCTCACTATGCCTACACGTTTGCATTTCCTGCTCTTTATGGCGTAACTATGTCTACAGAGAGAGCTGGAACTCCATGGTCTCTCAGATGTTTGTGCCAGAAATTTGGCTTGGCAAAAGATATTCATCTCTTTCTGCACAATTAGCAAAAGGGCCCCGTCTTAGCAGCAGCAGCATCTATGTGCCATTCGTGAGCCATGGGGCATCTCTCTCTATCCTGGGCTCCTGAAATTTTGCCCCATTCACAGATTCTTCTAGTTACCTTTCAGAATATTTTTTTCTACTCTCCTGTTTCTCATCAGGTTTCTTCTCTCTTTTCCCTTAATCTCTGCTAATGGAAGTTTATCAAGTAATACCTGAAAATATCTCACCATATAAGAAGGGGAGAAGACACATATTTACTGAACACCTGTTATGTTTTGGGCACTCTACTTAGGCCTAACCAATTTTAAACTTGCATCATGGATCTTCTAAACTTCATGAAGAAAGGGATGGTATTAATATTTTAAGTACTTTGAAACCCTGAGCAATTCTGCATAAAATATTGCAATGTCACTCCATTTCTTCATCCAATCCAGAGTTTATTTGTGCAAGTGCAAAGTCCAGTCTTTAACTTTCAAAAAATGAATTTTCAGTCAGTGTTAAGCTATCTCAGCCCTCTGTGCTTCATAAAATATTTATATTATAACCTGAGGGATACTGGGCCATCTCGACAGGAATGGAAACTAACTGGGGTGAAAATTTTTGACAAGTAGTTGCCATGGGAACTTTCCACATCTCCTGTGGAACCTCTTAAGCCTTTTTCCTTTTGCCCACATGGTAGCCTTTTCTTGGCTCAAGCTGGTGAGGTGCTTCTCAACTGTCCAGAGCAACTGAGAACCACACTATTAACTCAGAATAGCAGCAAGGGCCACGTTTTTCTTTTTGTTCTGCTTCCAAAATAAAGTAGTTGCCCAAGGCAACTACTGAACTGCTAAAGTAGTTGCCCTCTGCTCTTTCTTCCCATTCTGCAGCTAAGAGTTGCTTGTCTATTCTCACAATTTCTGTCATGATTTCTATGCTAGTCTCTGGGTCCCTTGCTGACCTCTCCTGGGCTGACCTGTCTGCCCAATGATTGTGGGACATTTAGCCATGGTGGCCTCACCTCAAACTCAGCATGGTCCCAAACTAACACTTTCTTCAAGAATTCCATTATAACCAATGCCCACCTCTTTCCAATTACTCATTCTGACTTTCCAGAATCATTCTGAAATACTAGAACCATTCTGATGCTCCCATCTTTCTTAATATGAGCAATAGTTGCCATCTATTAATGATAGCTAAATTTAATGGAATTGAACCCATCACAAATCCCTACATGTCATTTATCTGGCTTCATTTGGTTTCATAGTTTCATTGAACCCTCATCCCCATTCTATGGAGCAGATATTATTATTATTACTACTACTCCCATTATATAAGTGAGGTACAAATGCAGAGATGGGAAGTGACAGACCCAAGGTCAAAATTTTGAGTGTGGAATTACAAATAGTGAGTTTCAATTCAGATTTCAAATCTGTCCTTTTCCTAAGCCCACATGTAACTGTACACTATATGATAGTCAGGTCGAGTCTGATTAGTTCTTCCTCTTGAAATCACCAGTCCTGGTTTATCCCCAGCCTCCTATGGGCTTTCTCCCAGACTAATTTCCCTAACACCACCATATCTATGACTTCAGTATTTTTCTACCATAAACATTACTGAGAACTCATCATAAATATACTCAGTTGTCTCTATTGGGCTAGAATGAAATTCTAGAGGTTCTCCATGAGGGAAGTCTTACCCAAAATATGTTCTGGAATGTTCCACACACAGCCCCTCATTGGAGAAGCACAAATCTGCTCTGTGCCAAGAATTGAAGAAGACAGACTAATGGAGCTTTCAGGCTAATGAAAAAGGTAAACATCGAATAAAAGTCAGAGGTGATGACTGTCTTGCAGAAAAGTGCAGGATGCTTATGGGAACCCCTGAAAAGTGATCTAATCTCATCTATCCAGTTAGTCAGAAAAGCTTCTTGGAAAGATCCGTAGGGTGTTTATAGGTGTATATTGGGTTGAAGTAAACTAAATGAAGGAAACTAAGATTCTTTATTCCAGGTTGCCCCAAATTTTCAATGTGCTAAAAAGTATAGTGTGACTTTCCAAGGGGGTGACTTGATACACAGTACTCCCCAGATAGTTTGTGGTCAGGATTCTCTTTATTTTGTGCAACAACTTAGAGGGTGAATATTCCCTAGCATGTGAGTATAGAAAAGGCTTGCCTAAGGCCTCCCCAGTGGCACAGCAGGTTGAGCGCAGCACTGTGAAGCTGTCCACGGCCTCTGTAGTGTCAGTTCCATCCTGGCCAGCCAGCGAGCATCCCACATGACATACAGACCTCTCCTGTCGTGCCCACTGCTCCCCTCAGCAGTGTATTTCTGTTGTCTGCCTGTTCTGTTCCCCACTCTGTCCCTGGTGAATCCTCTCACCCTCCTGTGCCCCTGGCCTGTACCCCAGCTCTTGTATAAAAATGAATAAGTCTTTAAAAAAAAAGAAAGAAAGGGGCCTCCCCTGGTGGCAGAGTTGTTGAGCCCTGGGCTGCGAAGCTGCCCACAGCCTCTACAGTGCTGGTTCGATCCCCATTCGCAGGCGAGGGTCCCATATGGCATGGCAGACCTCTCCTGCCACGCCCGCTGCTACCCTCAGCAGTGTATTTCGTCAGTCTGCCTGTTCTGTTTCCCGCTCTGGCTCTGGTAAATTCTCTCACTCTCCCGTGCTTCTCACTGTACCTGGTGCTTGCATAAATAAATAAATAAACCTTTAAAAAAAAAAAAAGAAAGAAAGAAAGAAAAGGCTTGCCTAGAGGATAAAGTCCAATTACTCATGCTGTCTTTGGTGTCCCAAACACAATTATTAATTTGTCTCAAAAAAAGTTACACTGCCCTACCCATCTACCTCCCTGTACTCCTATTGCAGCCACTTCCTATTCATACGACTCCACTATGACTATTGCTCCCACAGGTCACCACCCTCAGAAAACCCTTCCCTCTTCCTCATCCTACTCTGGCAAAATCAAACCCCACTATCCAACTTAAAATTCCTATAGCAACTAAGAAAACATGCTTTTTACTTTTTCAGTTTCTGTGGCTCTCTCATTTTACAGTCCTCCAGCCCTTAGCTCTATTACTCAATTAGATTAAGTAGCTATTGGAATTGAAAGACCTTGGTTCAAGTCCCAACTTTGAATCCACTATCTGTGCAATGCTGAACACTTAGCTTTCCTAAGTCTCAGTTTTCTCATTTCTTTCTTTAAAAAAAAAAAAAAGGACCATTGTTCTCCCAGGGGTAGTCTATTTTTCCTGTAGGAAGTGGTGAAAAGGGCGTCTTTGCAGAAACCCTCTGTCTTGTGCTTTGAGTGAGCCCATATGGGCTCTTTCCAGTAGTCTTAGAGCATCAGTGTATTGCTCACGCCTCATGACCCCATCTGTACTGAGAACATATTTGGGGATTATTTCCACCACCCCCTCTTGCTCTCCATACCAGCTATCATGCTTACCCTAACTTCACCGCTTAAAGCCTTGGTTTGGGCTGGATTCTTCAATCACCTCCCAAGTCAGGAGGCCCTCAGGAAAGGTGGTAAATAACCTCGCAGCATGGTTGTAAAAATCAGAGAGATGGATCCTCTGAAAGTACAACTGAAATGCCATTGATTTTTGTTCATCCCATCCATCCCATCCTGTGTTCCTGGTTACCTCATGTGGGTACGGAATCACATGATTTCTGTCCGTGGTTGGCACAGAGAAGGGACTCTATAAGCATTGCTGATTCAAAGTGATGATGAAAGGAGCACTTTGGGCACAAAGAACAGTCTTTCTACATGCTGTCATGAAGAAGCCTCCTCTGACCCCACCACAACTTCAGTTAAGTGTCCCAGTTGGACACCCATGGTTCTTGATCTTACGGGTGCTCCTGACTACCAAATGCCAAGATTCAAGGATCAGCTCTGCCCACTGGTGATCAGCTTCTACATGACCAAGTCTGCCATATTCACCTATATCTCAGAGCCTGGCACACTCCCTGGCCCAGAGCACACCCTCCATAAATGTTTGTTCATAGAACGATGAATGAATAATGGAATGTTCTTGGTTGAAATTCATGTACAGCTACAATATTTATAAAAATTTCACTAGGCCTACATTTGCATTTTCTGAAAAGTAAACTTCATTAAGACATTATTTCCTTTAGGTCTTTGGACTTTAACCCCAACCAAGAATATTAGGTCAAGGAATGAAGTCAAATAGACCTAGATTTGAAGTTTCTCCACTTAGTATTAGCTGTGTGAACTTGGAAATTTTATTTAATCACTCATGCCATTTTATTCTCATGTGTAAAATAAGAATTGTAATTCTAGCCTTTTAAGGTCATTGGGAGGGGTGAATAGAATAATGTATGTAAAACCTTGGCATAGAATCTGGCATCTAATAAATGGCAGGTGGTGGTGTTACATTGCAGTTGCTATGAGTAGCTCATCTCCAGCCTCAAAGAACTTTCAGTCTTGGGAAAAAGACTTAGCACCCTCAGCACCTTAGCACCTCTTGCGCAGGTGCAACCAACCCAGCAATCTGAACTTTATTTGGACCCTTCTAAAGTTGTGTGCAATGTCCACCGTGGAAAAGGAACTGTCCTTACTCTGTTTGGCATGCACCTATAAATCCCAGTTAGAATTCTAACTCCCCCACCAGCAAGCCATCTGAGGCTAGCAAAGCATATTTACTTTACCTGTTCTTTTTGGCTTCTGTTTTCACACTATCAAGTGGTGGTAATGATGCATGTATCAGAGGTCCACAGTGGTGATAAATTAAGAGCATCATGAAAACACCTTTCATAGACTCAGTATATAATCACAGGTAGGGGCTTCTTAACACACACTCCTCTCTGACCTCCTCCACATACAAGAAGCTGTCCTCTGCACAGGTTTCACTAACCCCTACACAAGAATGCCATGTACTGTCTGAAAGTCCACATGAACATCTGAATCCTACAAGAAACAAAAAGATTCTTCTTGTGAGTATTCTATCAGCGTTTGTATCTCCAGCAGAGGGAAAAAATACAATCTGCCTTCTCCCCAAGTTCCCACTTGCTTTCTTCTCCCTTTTTAATTCTGCATCGTGGCTGGGCTCTCTAGATCCTGCAGTCAAAGGAAATAGCTTGACCTGTTCTATCTGAACCCTGCTGGACACTTTTTTAGGTCTCAAAACCAACCATTTCCCTCCCTCTGCAAAGATTCTAACAGCCCCCAGGACACTGGGAACAGCTCCATCCATCATGCCTCACTCCAGGCCTTCTGAATCTAGAATCTCACTTCTCTAACCCCAGTAAGCTCACTCAGGTTTCTCCTCACTTAAAGGGAAGGGGGTGGGGTGTTATCTTCTCCAGCCCCTTTCATTTCTGGTTTCTGCAGTGGCTCTTCAGCGTGTCTTACTGTACAGCCCTGAGACTCTATAGATCCTGAAGAAACAATTGAGAAGAGATGGAGGCAGGTAAGGACAACTAGTTGTTACATGCAAACATTTGGTTCTCATGGAAGATGGTGAGATGGTGGCTCTTGGATGGGGAGTCATGTGTGTAACAAGTAAGGTGACAACTTGAGGACAAGAACAAGACCCTGAACCATGTGCTCCAGTGGATGGTGGCTGTGGGCGGGGGGAGGTGAGAAATGATGTGGCACTGAGGAGAGACAACAGAGACCAGAAATATACAAGGAGATTTAAGTTGTCTGCTATAGATTCTGTGTAGACCCTTATCAAATTTCCAGTAAATTCTGCACTGCTCTCCAAAACACTTGTGCAAATGATTCTTTCAGGGCAACTCCCACAGGGACTGAATTCTGCTCCCTGGTTGGCAGAGGACAACAAGGAATGTTTGAGGAAAGGTAGGAGAGGCAGGACAAAGGGGCCACCTGGAACCTGGCTTCTGATGATGACAACATCTACAGTAATGGAGGAAGGAGCCACGATCATGGCCGCTTCATAGGGACTGTTCACTAATCAATTCAACACACTTTGAAAACTACCTACCTTCCTGGCAGTTATGATCAACATTACAGTGTCCATTCTTGTAGAGCAGATGATCTAATGAAAAACACAAATACCCAAGTTGAATCCAAACACAATTGTCTCAAGCCAATCATGGTAGGGTCATTAGCTTCTGATGAGAGGACTCGCAGAAGGTTTCAAGTGCTGTAAGAGATGACATCAGTAGAGAAGGGTCAGTCCATGCAGAAGGGTGTGAAATGACATGTCAGTGTGTAAAGAAGTTAGGTCAAGTAATGTCATGAAACTCAAGAGTGGAGGCCCACACCTACAGGAGTCTTGAAAACACTCAGTGGATTTTGGGTTTTGTGAACTAAGCAGACGCTGAAGTTCTTTGAGGACACGTGTGACTTATGCTGCCAACTCTGACAGCCAGTGAAGGGTGGACAGGAAGAGTGACACAGGAGCAGCTCCAAGATCATCTATGAAGTTACTGCCATCATCTGGGTGAGAGAGGATCAGGAGCTGACTGATGGGTCCTAGCAGATGACCTAATGATCTGCTAGGCCTGATTTTAGTTGTCCCCTTGGATGTATCTGTGGAAGAACTCTGGACCCCAAGTAACCAATGAATGGTAAGAGCCTGGCTTGTGTATTCAATGACAGAATCTGGCTTTGGTTCTGCCCTTCAACCCTACCTGCTCTGTTCCCAACACATCCATCAAGGATATGAGTCAAAGAAACTCCAGTAAAGCAAGAGATTGGCAGGTTGGAGATGATGATGTGGTTGGTCGGCCAGTGGGGGACTCAGGGGCTGGGGGAGGACTGATGTGAACCCACGTGTGAGAGTCAGCTGCCGATCGATCAAGCCCATTTGCACGTGAACCTCATCATCAGCTCCTGCTTAAGCCCTCGCTTCCCCGGTAATTGACTCTCGCATATTGATTAAGATGTTGATGTGTCCCAGCATTTCTCGGTGGTGATGCAGGCTGGCCTCCCGGCAGGCAGGGCTGGCGAAGCTCTCACTGTACGGCTGTCACCGAGAGCTCCTTAATGGATAAAGCTGTCATCTGAGAGCTGGAATGTCTTGCAGGCACAAAGACGAAATTAACTGTTCAATAATGTATGGGACATGGAAAAAACTTTACCCAACAACTCGAATTGATTGCTGTAAGTGTTTTGACTGCACTTGCCTGCTTTGCATAAAGTCAGCGACTTTGGCTAGCCTGATTTTCACACACAGCCTTTTCTCCACCTCTTTCAGAATAAGAGTTGAGAGACTTCAGTGGCTGCCAGGAATGAGCTGTCTGGAGGGAAGGGGGTGGTGCATGGGGTGGGGACCAGGTGGTCCCCGCTGACACCTCTCTTGAGGGACCCCTGAATGATCTCTGGTCTTTAAAGCAGTGTGTTACTGGCAGTTTGGTGGAATCTTGCTAGAATTGATCATTACAGGCGAGTTGGGTGAATCACTGGGTATGGAATTCCTGGAGTTCCGTGACCTCGCTTTGCCCGTGGCTCTGCTCCTCTCCCCCATAGGCAAGCTGAGGCCTCTTGCAGAGAGAGGCTGTCAGTCAGACAATGCCTGGAGAGGGCAATTGGGCCTCACATTTAACACCAGTTTGATAAACAATTTCCATATCATTTAAAGTGGGCCTTGCTTAGTATTTGAGATTGGGTTAAACATGCGCTCTCAAACTCTCCCTCGAGTACTAGAAACCACCGTGCCTTCCCCAGCCTGCTCCCTTTCTAACCTGAGAAAGGGGGGGCTCTTGAAGGTAGCAAACCTATACTCCACATCTTTTCTGCCAAGCTCAGCCTTTTAAAAACATAACAAGATCCTTTGAACATAGCTCTGTTTTATCACAGGATCTTTATTGAAGTTTTAATCAACACAAGCAGCTGACAAAATAGGAGATTGCAGATTCGGCTGTACATTATGTATCCTCCTTGTGAGTTTGGGAAAAAAAAATCATAACATTAAAAGAAGAGAAAATAAACAGCCTCGTTTAAAAAACAAATGAATCCCACCAAACCAAGGAAATCCTCTCGCACCCAGAGGAAGACCTGCCGTGTGGCATGCCGACCAGGACCCCAGGCTGAGCCTCATGGAGATCATTACCATAAAACAAATAACCCTCTCGTTTTTTGTCAAGTGAACTCCAAGCCTCTATGAGTGAACTCAAAACCTCAGGCCCGTGTCCAGAGATTCCTTCTCCACAAGCCCAGCTAGCTAAGGATCAGGCCAACACCTCCATAAAAGGGAGAGAGGTCATGGCTCCCATGGCCAAATCCAGGTCCCTTCTGGGTCCAGCTACTGGGCCTTGACCAGGGTCTGCCCCCATGACCTCAGCCTCCATCTCCCTTGCTTATTTCCCTTCTTTCCAACACTGAGACAAACACATACCAGCTTGAGTTTCTCCACGTGGTGTGTAAGGAAACCTGGGTTCTCTTGCTGTGCCCCCCCCAACACACATATCAGGGTTCCCTTTTTTAAAGGTGGGCTGCTGTCTTACACTCCAAGACACCCAACTCCTGGTGGCTGCAGCCCCACTGGCCCGACTCCTGTCTCTATGGCCATTGTCACTCTCTTCACTGAGTTGGGCCATGAATGCAAAAGCCAAAGAATGCTGGACTCTCACCCCGACTCACGGGGTACAAAGTGGTATTGTGCTATTGCGGTAAAGTGGTATTGCGATTGAGAGCTATTTATTTAGACTCTATTTATTGTGCTCTCTAGTTATTTAGACCTGGATTTGATTGGGGTTTTGTTTTAGTATTATTATTATTTTTTTAATGAAGTACTATTGTTTTATGCACCTGTTAATTTTTTGACAATGCAGGACTTCTCCCCTCGGGTTTGGTCACCACCAAATCACACACAGTCCTCTACCATAGGCTAATGTGCTCCTTCCCTTACCTGTTTTCACCTCTCTCTTTCCCCCTCTGAATGCCTTAGATCTACGGACCACTTTCAAGAGTTGGTTTTAATGTTTGTCTTTGACCCTGTGTTTGGTTTCTCTATATTCCATGTATAAGTGACATCATCTTAGACCTGGATTTGAAACTCAACTCTGCACCTAAAACTTGCGGCCCTCGCATATAATAGGACTTGCTAAATATGAATTTAGCATATTGTATCTTGTTGTATGAATGAATGAGGAATGAATGAGGAAGACAATAGTGAGGGTGTGGAGAAGATGGGGTACCTAAGCAAGGAAGGAGTGCAAAGTAAGAGATAGCTTGGTTAGATGGTGGCCTCTTAAGAAGGCTTCTGAAATAGTACCTTAGCTGGGCTATGGAATAATAGATGAATACCAACTGGCAGAGAAGCAAAAACTCAAGGCAGAACTATACCAGTTATGTATGACAAGAAGATTGTCCTCAGGGGGTCCTGAGTAACCTCCAGACTTTGGCGAGCTGGGTGGGGCCATTGGCAATGCTGGAGCATCTTGAATGTCAGGTGGGGCCCGGGAGCATCTTAAATAGGAGAGTGGCAAGGCCTGGTCTTGGGGAATGATGATCTGGTCCTAATAGAATAATGATGAAAGGGCCACAGGGAGCCAAGATCTGTCCAGGGTAGCCTGGATAGATGATCTGTCCAGGGTAGCCCCCTCGTGTGGGCTAACAAGAACCAGGATTAAGTCTGTTTATCAAATAAGGAAAAGACATAATATTGGCAGGTCTTGGGGGAAGGCTGCCTAGCCGTCCTGATCCTACCAATATTACGCTGGCATTCACATCGGAACTTCCAACTTGGAAGAAAGAGAACTATGGGTGCTTGGGTGGTGGGCATGGTGTGGTGAAGTGGTATGCGCTTACACCTCTAAATGAGATACAGTGCTGTAAAACAGCATTACTTCAATCAATCGATAAAGATTTTCCAGGAAGCTCCCCTTGAAGCACTGTTTCTATGCATTTTATCAATTTGCAAGCAGATCCAGAGAACTGGATCGCTAAACCAAGACTTCTTCTTATTGTTCACCCTTTCTGGCAGGTAGTGGGGGATACAACAATGCAAAGGCACCAGGTCCCTCTTTCCAGAGGTTCTCACCCTATAACAGACAGACAAACTGAGATACAGACATGGCCAGCACGCTGTGGAGGACCAACTGACTGACTCAAATTAGAAGCACAATTCATGGAGGTTGGCACATCTGCACTGAACGAGGGCGCACAGGAACTTGGCATCTCCATAAAAGGGAGAGAGGTTCTGAACATTATTCATCCCAAAGGGATGTGAAACAGACAGGGAGAAAGTAGGAGAAATCAAGAGAAGGGCAAGATTGGTCCTAACCAGGTACTTGGCTCAACAGACAAACTAGGCTGACCCAGCCACAGTTCCACACGTGTGTGCCCAGGTTTGTAGGAATCAACACCACCAGATGGAGGTGGATGGGGGTGGGGAAAGACTTCACAATCATTCTCATCCCCTTTAGCTTCTAGACTTCCCAAAGTATAGAGAGCACTTGCCCCTTAGCCAGAGGGAAGAGTAGTAAATTAGGTCAGAACTGCAATTTATCCTCATAGGTAACTAGGGGAATTATCCCAGAGGCTGGGTGACCAAACACCAACTCCCCAAATGGGTCTCAAGGCAATCATAGTAAGTGATTGCAATGGAGGGAATGGAAATGATTTATTCTGAGAACCCTTTCAGAATTGCTGTTAAATCATTTGTATTTTGTTATGGGACATGAGTGGGCTAGACATTCCCCAAACCACATTCCTCTGCTTCAGGCCCCCATGCCATTTCCACAATTGGTTATTTCAGGTGACAATTAACAGGAAGCCCCAGGGTGGTCACTTTTCCAAGGGACGCTGGGTATTAAGTTTCAATTGCTAATAGTCTCTCATCCAGGGCTCCAAAGGAAATGAGCTTCTTCTGTAGTTGTCCCAGAAAATGTTTCTCTTTTCCCTCCTTCCCATTCTCCATTCTGTCAAGTTGCAGGAAGTTAAACTTAAGAGTTAAACCAAGAGTTCTCTGGGGTCTCATATGTAAGAAACACATCCATTTCCTCCACAACCCAAGCTCTAAAAGGCAAAGTAGTAAACTGAAAGAATAAGAAGTGAATAGTAAGGCCAAACAAAGTAGCATTTTTTTGCCCATTTTCCTATGAGTTTGAATCCTGCCTGACTGGAAACGATCCAGGCAGGGGCTCCCTGTGGAAATACAATGTCCCTGGCATCTCCTGTCCTGATGGACGATCTGATCATTCATTCTCCTCTGAGGAGCTTTGCTTTAGGTCTACAGAATGAGATGTGTTGCTTTCCAGGGTGAAGGAGCAGGCCGGGGCCAGCCCAGACAGGCCGAATGTGCAGGGTCTCCGCTGACAGCTGCCAGCATGGCTGGCCTGGCGCACTTCGGCTGCCTCTGCTAAGACCGCGAGCCTGTCTGTTTGAAGTCTGGTCTTTGCGAAGGAGACCCAAGAGAACATGAGCTGGGCTTGTCTGGATATCAAAGTCCAAATTAAAAATTTATTCCAGTGTTTGAAAAATTCTTGGCCAAAACCTTCACATGGATTAAAAAATACAAACTCCCCTGTTTCTTCAGTGTCTCCAGTAGAGGACGAGAGGATTTATTCTGAAAAAGAAAAATGAAAGAGAGGCCAAATAGTTCCATAAATGGACTTGGGTCAGGCGCCGTCTTAGCTTAATCTGTAAGGAAATTAATCTCTTAAACCGCTTGGGCAAAGGGGAACCACTTGCCGTGGTTATCATTTTGCAATCTTCACACACACCACACACACACACCCCCACACCCCACCATACCCCACCCCTCACCTCTCACCCCTCTTATTGCATGTCAGATCACCTGGCTCTTTACTGCAGGAGTTGGGGGCCGGGGTCAAGGATGAGGAAGAGCTTCTCTTATCCCACTTGCTCTCCACAACTTCACCCCATTGAGCAGAGAAATAGAGATGAGATTGTGGGGTTTAAGAGAGGAAATGGTGGCCAAACAATCAAATAGTACTTCTGAAATTATAGATAACAAGAACATAAAGTCATTAGGCAAAACAGGAAGAACTGAAGGAAGGAGTAAATATTTAAACAATACATTTAAACCAAGGCCATTAGCAAAATTTAGGGAAGAAACATCTAACTTGAAATGGGATATTATTAATGAAATATTAAGGCAAAAGTTAAGAATGAGGATAGCTCGGTAGGGTAAAGAATAGCTCTATAGGGTAAATGGTTTTTCAGGCCTTTCTGCCCTCCACCATTAGGATTGCCCTGCCTGATGGGGGTACCCTCTATTGTTACATTGTTGCAAACTATCTTATTTACTTCTGCTGGCCTTGGGAGGAGTATTGATGTAGTCACCAAGAGAAGAAACAGGAGAGAAGAGGCAGAAGAGAGAAGGGGAGAAAGAGGCCAGAGAAGCCCAGAGTGAAGACTTGCTGGGGCTGGGGGGTTGGAGGCCTACCAGCCTCCTGGCACGCCCGGCAGCCCTGCCTGCTGTGTACCTGGTTGCTGCTCTGTATGTAACAGCTCAATAAAAGCCTGAGAAACCCACTGAGGGCTCCAAAACTCTCCTTTATCCATCTTCCGGATCCTAGAAAACCTGCTCTGTGCCTATCCTGCCCCTACAAGCTCCAAGGACAAAGCACCTTGACAAAGAAGTGGGATGACTATATCAAGACCAGGTCGAAAGCAGAGGGGAAAATAAAGAATAGTGATAGAACCGTGTTAACAGACGTGGTGGAGACTGTGCCAGAATTACAAATACGTAAGCAACTCTCAAAGGTGACTGCGAGGTTCCAATTTATACAGCTCCTCCGGGGCAGGGTTTTGTTCTGTTGTCTTGGCATGCTTTGCAAAGGGAGGTCTAACTTAAATACTTCTCATTAGTGTTCAGTTTGATGGCTTTTTCAGCAGAGCACACCCATGTGACCACCATTCAGATCCAGTCATGCAACACTGCCATTACCCCAAAGCTGCCAGGTGTGACCTCTCTGCCCACATTCACCAATGTAGATTGGTTGTGCTTGCTTTGGAAGGTCATAGTCATAAAATATTTCCTTTATTTCTCCTTCTTTCATTCAACATGGTATTTATGACTTTTTATCGTGTGTTGCATGTGGTAGTGGTTTGTTCATTTTCACTGGTATACAGTATTCCATTGTCTGAATACACAATGATTTATACTATTCTAAGATCAATAGAATTTGAGCTGTTTCAAGCCATTGGCTAGTAAAAATAACACTGCTCTGAAGTCTTTTGCATATCTTTTAGAGGACTTATTCATAACTTTCTCTGGATATGTAACTAACTATTCTTGTGTCAGAGGATATGCATGTCTTGCTTTAGATGATTACAGAAAAGCTTTCTAAAGCATTTGTACCTGATGACAGTCCAGCTAACAGTATTTGAGAATTTCTGTTGCTTCACATTCACACCAATACTGAGCATTGTTAATTTATCTTCAATTTTAGATATCTTGTGGGTAAGTGGCTAATTGTTGCCCTGTGATTTTAATTTTACATACCTAATTTTGCATCGTTTCATAACTTTGTTATTAATTTAGATTTTTTGTGAAGAGACATCCAATTATTTTTCTTTTTTATTTTTATTTATTTTATTTTTTTAAGATTTATTCATTTATGCACACAAGAGGTGGGGCACAGGCCAGCGGTGTTGGTGGGGGGGGGCTTGAGAGGATTCACCAGAGACAGAGTGGGGAACAGAACAGGCAGATCGACCAAAGCACACGGCTGAGGAGAGCAGCAGGCAAGTCAGGAGAGGTCTGCTGCGCCATGTGGGCGACTCCCTCGCAGGCCAGGGATCGAACTCGTACTACAGAGGCTGCGCACTGCCCCACGGGTTGCGTCCCAACCCCTTACACCCTATTTTTCATTTTTAATGTACTTGTGTGTCTTGTGTAAGAAATCTTTAAGTATCTGGATATAAGTCTTTGGAAATATCTTCTTTTAAACTTACCTTTTAGTTCTCTTAACTGTATGGTTGTCTTTTTTTCCTTTTCTTTTTGTTCATCAGAAAATGTTCTTAATTTTAATAAGACCACCAATTTACTAATCTTTTGTTTATGGCTGGTAAGTTTTATGTCTTATTTAAATTTATCTGTAGTAAGAATTATATAAAATAAAATATTAAAAAAATAAAAATAAAAATAAATAAATTTATCTGTACCAAGATGATGAAGGTATTCCTCACACATTACTTTCTAGAAGCTTTATTGTTTAACATTTTACACTTAAGTTTATGAGCCATCTGTAATTGATTTTTGCATATGATACGAGATAGAGGTCAAAGTAATTTTTTCCCTTTGGAAATCCAATTAACACAACCATTTATTTAAAATCTTTGTATACAGTATACAATGATGCCGTTGTTGTTAATCACGTGATTTACATGCAGCTCTGTTTCTGGATTCTCGACTCTGTTACACGGATCTATGTGTCTCTATGACAGTGTCACACTGTACTAATTATTAATTTATAATAAATTTTGATATTTTATAATGCAAGTCATTCAACTTACTTCTTCAAGATAGAAGAAGTATTCTAGAAGGAGAAAATCTGCTGGGATTTTGACTGACGCTGCACAGAGCATCAAGTTTTACAAGAGTGCATCTTCCAAACCAATTTACGTGGTTTACATTTTGTTTATTTAATTTTTTAAAAACTATTCTTTGTAATGTTTAATTTTTATGAATAAGACAGGGGCATATTTTGCTAGATTTATTTCTACTACAGTACTTAGCATTCAAAAATATATTAAACAAAAATATTGTTTTCTAATATTTATTGTAAATACAGTAAGAAAAATATTGATTTTTTCTATGTTTACCTTTTATTCATTAGTCTAGATAAATTTACTTATTTATTTTAATAACTTATTTGTAGATTCTATGTACACAATCATGTCCATAAATAGCACTAGGTCTGTGTATATTCTAATCCTTAAGTTTTATCTAATTACTCTGGCTACAACTTTTAGTACAATGTTGGATAGAAGTGGTGAGAGTGAACATCTTTGTCTTGCTTCTGATCTCAGGTAAGACGCTTTCCTATTTCAAGATTTGTTCTAAGTTTATTAGTTTTACCTTCTACAGATTGAGGACTCCCTACCAGTTCTTTTTAGTGGTCATTATTTTTTAATCATGAATGAGAACTGAGTTTTATCAAATGCTTATAAATCATCTATTGAGATAGCCATACAGTTTTTCTTTAATCTGTAACTGCAGTGAACTGTATTGATTAATTTTTTAAGCATTAAGCCAACCTTGCATTTCTGGAATAAACTTCTCCTTGTTTTGTTATTTGATTTTTAATATATATCTATAGATTTAACTTAGTAATGTTTTTAAGGAGTTTGATATCTATGTTCTTCATCTATAGTATCCTTGACAAGTTTCAGTATCAAGATTATGCTAGCCTTGTTAAACCAGTAAGATGTTTCTTCTCTTTTCTGTTCCCTGAAAGTGTATGTGAAACATTTCAATATATTATTTCATCAAATGTTTAAAAGAATTTTCCACTTAAATCATCTGAGTCTCAAGATTTCCTAGTGGGGAATTATAAATTATACATTGAATTTATTTAATAAATATATCACTATTCAAATTATCTGTTTCTTCTCATACCAGCCTTTTGCATTTACATTTTCTGGGATTTTGTCCATTTCATTTGCATTTTCAAATTCACTATAAAGTTATCGATAATATCCTCATAATATTTATATGTACAGTATGTAATGATAATTTATGTCAACTCTCCTTTTATCTAGTTCAGTCTTTCCAAGGATTTATTTGTTCATCTTTTTCTAAAGGATAAAGGGTAATTCTAAATTGGAAGTATTTGAGAAAGAAATACTTCCTTCTTTCCTTAAAGGAAAGGTAGGATGTGGGCAGTACAGGCATGTGGGAAGAAAAGGCATGTTTGACACAAAGGAAACGTGGAAATAATCACTTGAATAAAGTGGAGCAGGGCATTGAGGAAAAGTAGGAAATCTGAAAGATGAGAAGGCCTGGACTTTCACGACACGTGAGTCACAGACGATGAGAAGACACTGAATATTTTCAATATTTTCTTATCACGAATATCTGGTAACATGAGAAACAATGTTGAGAAAAGACTCCAAGTTTTCCAGCCTGGCGCTCAGGAAGAAAAAGAGTTCGAGTCTAGAAATGTAGTCTTGTAAGCACCAACATAAAGCTGAAGGCTGAAGTTCCCAAGGGAAGTAACGGAAGACCAGCATGAGTCCTGAGTGGCTGAGAGCTCCCTTCAAGGAGTAAGAGGAGAAAGGGGTTAGCAAGCACAGGAGAGAGGGGAGCACATAGAGTCATAGAAGCCAAGAAATCAGGGTTTCCAGTGAGGGACAGCTAATTGTTTCAGTCTTTTTTTATTTTTTCCCCAGTCTTTTAAGGGCAGATAACGGGTGAGAGCCAAGAAAGCTACTGGGCTTGGGATGTGGAAAATCACTGTGACCTTTGTGTACTTAAGAAAATCACAAAGAGCCTCCCTGGTGGCGCAAGGGTTAAAGACAGCGCTATCAAGCTACTGCCAGCCACTGCAGCACCAGTTCAATCCCTGGCCAGGGAGCTGACCCACATGGCGCAGCAGACCTCTCCTGTCTTGCCTGCTGCTCCCCTCAGCAGTGTATTTCAGTCAGTCTGCCTGTTCTGTTCCCCACTCTGTCTCTGGGGAATCCTCTCACCCCCGCCACCTCCACACCTCTGGCTTACACCCCAGTTCTTGTATGCTTAAATAAATAAAAAAAAAAAAATCACAAATATTTGTAGTGACACAAGGAGAGCTGTGTTCTACTGAGCATGTTTTTCCTAGTGGTATAACTCACTTTCTTTCATTCAGCAATTGCTTACTAGCTCTTTCTACATGCCAGATAACTTGCTAGGTGCTCACTATGGGATGGCGAACAAAAGAGACCTGCTCCCTCTCCTATTGGGTTTATGCCTAGTGGAGGAGTCAAAAACCAATAAACAAAGAAATAATTTAACACCATGATTAGTGTCTGGGACAAAAGACAAAGGGATTATGAGAGCAAATAAAATAAAGAACCTGATTTAGATAGCGGAAGAGAAAGAGAATGCCTTACTGTGGATGATCTGCAGGGGGATAAATGGGTTGTGACAGCATTGACAGAACCAGATGAGCTGCTTAGGTGCCTCATTCAGGGGCCACAGTAATTCCAATGTTCTGGAATTCACAAAGCATCACCACATCCTATTTTTATGTCCAAACTTCATATCCTCCCTGCATCCTACGCTTTTCTTCAGAAAATAGAAATCAAAGGGAAAAATTTGTAATTTGAGGCAAATTTTTCTTCAAAAGCACAAGGGGAAGATGAATCAACCACTGTTAAGTTATAATGTTGGGAGACAATGAAAGCTAATATGATTAATTGTAATTATCATTTATAATGTATACTCATAATCATATTGCTTCTAGAACATCTTCATTATCTTTCACTTTTGAAATGCTTGGGTTTCCCAACAGACTTGGGAAGGGGCTTTTATTAGGCCCAGATCATCAATCCAAACCTTTTAAGGTAAGGGTGTTGCTACCTCAGAAGCCAAAGAGACATTTGCTAGCCTGGAAAGAAAGCACTAAATAGTCATTAGCTTCTTCAATCTGTTTACCAGCCTGCCTGTCATTGAGGTTAGATTGGCCTCAAAATTAACACTCTGCTCTATTTGTCCATCAGCGTTGTTGTCTCACAGAATGTGCTCTCAAGTGGCCTCAGGCAAGCCTGTTTCACACCAGAGCTAAGTTCCTGGGGGAAAAAAAAAATGTCTAAATTAAATTTAGTTCATTCAGTTCCATTGGAAATGAAGTCTGTGTTTAAAGAAAGCTCCACCAAAGACTTTTTAAAGCAAGTATCCATCATCTGAACTAACTGGTCTCAGAAATTTTGGTGTGGGGAGAGTTAACTCCCTTCTTTCATCACTGGGGTAACTTCGTGATCAGGCTGGTTTCTTCTCACCTCCCTCACGCCCTTCAGAGGAGCAAGGGTGCCCCCCAAGTGACCTCATATTCCCTGAGAGTTCCTGGGAGCCCCCACCTCGCCACACTCTCTGGCCTCCACTTTCCGTCTTACCTTTCTCTTACTCCCCAGGCCTTGTGCAAGATCTCATTGCTCTTCGGGTCTTGTCTCGTGTGGGCACCTTCTCTGTGGGAGCCCCGGTCCCCTATCATCATGGCTGGCCCATGCACCTTGACCTGTCGGTGTTAAGAACCTTTGGAAGGAATCCACAGGGACAGCTCACCAGTGACCAGGGGCAGAGCAGCTGTATCAACTCAGCTTGGGGAAGCTCAAGTATCCAGTGATCTTGGCTGTGTGGAGTTTGAAATTAAGCCCAACATATTACTCACGGCAAAACCAGGGGCCAGCCAAGTTAAATAGAGCGCTCCCCAAAATGTTCACGGACTGATTAGAGAAGGAAGCTTCGATTTGAAGAGAAGCTATTTTGTGCCTGTTTTTATTTTTTTAAATAACACACTCTCCACAAGTGAGATGGAGAAAAGAGAAACCTCAAAGAATGGTATTTATTAATTTAAAAAGCTTAGGTCTATGATCATATGTCATGTCCTTTAACATCCTCATAGTGTTCACTGCAGCAGTGAGCTCTTTTCTGGTCCAGGCACTGTACTAAGGCACATGTTAAGCATGTTCTCACTCTTCATGATGACTCAGTGGTGCTCTGCCCCTTTGCAGAAGGGCAAGCTGAGGCCTGAAGAATAAGTCTATGCTGTTTTTAAGTGATAGAACTAGAACTTGACCTCTATGCTTAGCTGTTCTTCGACAAACGCCAAGTACCTAGGAGCTTTCACGAAGAGGGCACCTCAAGAGCAAGTTGTGCTGTTACCACCCCATGGGTCCATGAGTGGAAGTCAGTTTGTGTTTGAGAGAAACCTGATGGCTAAGAGTTCAATAAAGCAAAACACGCCCCATTGAATCCAGCAAGGCTTGAGTTTGCAGATTATTTTCCAACCACAGGGAGTTCATTGACTTGGAAGAAGAAAGAGGATCATTTAATGGACATACAGAAAATATTTTTATTTTCACTTTTTTTCTCCCGAGCAGAATAGCTGAAGCTTCCCAGGCCGTGGTTCATTCCCTCTGTTGGCCTTCTTACCTGGGATTGCTTCTTGAGGCTGAGTTCTGGGCCTCGGCCAGCCACGCCTGCCCTTCCATTTGATCAGGATACCTGCCTGGCTCTCTGCAGCGGGGTGTCCACACGGACATGTTTATTGCAGGACTGAGAATCTTGCTTCTCAAAAGGCCCGGGGAATTAGATTGTTTTCCACACCGAAAGTTTTCATTTGAAAAATAACCCTCTTTGTTTAACTAATGAAAAGGAGGGGCTGCTGCTCACTTTCGGGCTGGGTAAGCATTCCATGGCGGTAATTCTGTTTCTCGGTGGAAGATGTTTCAGTTTCCTAATGTTGTTTTGCAGACTGGCCCCTGCATGGCCCTCACTCCAAGGACCACACATACACACATGTGCACACTCGCCCATGCACAGTGCAGTGCTTTCCACCCTTCCCTGGTGGGGGCTGGGAATGGCTGCCTCCTCTTTCCAACACCTGCAGAACAAAAATGAGGTGGGTCAGTGGCTGACACCCAGCCAGAGGCATCCCTGCCTGTCCGGGAACAGATCGCCTTCCTGGGCTGTGCTCTCAATCCCAGAGGCTGGGTGGGCCACAGAGGAAGGAAATTGGACTCCACACTTCTCTTGTTTCTGTGCATCTCCACGTCAAGCAATTCTCTCACACCGTGAAGGGGGTGGTGTGTAACATTCCCTCCTCATTAGGTTAGTATGAAACGGTGATAAACACAGGGCTGTCACGGTTGGACTTACAGCGTGGCCAGCATGTGCTGAGTGGTCTGGACTGTGCAAAGCACATCAAAACATGGCCCCAGGAGTCAAAATGGGGGGAGGAGGAAGGAAAAAAAGCACGGGTGCTTGCACCAGACAGACCTGTTGTGTCACTTAACAGCTCAGCCCATGGACAAGTGGCTATGGACCAGCTCTGAGCTGTGTCCCCGTTGCGGACAAGGGAAGTTAAATAGTCACAGATTGTGCAAAGCTATGGCCGCATATAGTCACATGTGGATGTCCAAGGGGTGCCTGTCTTCTTTCCTCGTTTGTTTTCTGAACATCTCCTGTCTAGCTGGGAGACATATCTCATTTCTGTGGAATAAACTGCAAACAGTCGAGAGCTGTCCCAGCAGGGCATCCTTCGTAGGTCTGCTGCAGAGTCAGTGTGGGCTGTGGGGGGTGGCTGTGTGTCCCAGGGATGTGAGGATCTGTCACCAGTGGAAACAGTTACATCTGTTATCCAGGGAATTTGAAGAATTCCCTCTGTCCAGATTCTTTGTATGGGAACGCTACATCTGCCTCAAATGCGTGACTTTATCACAGTTTTACTTAAAGGAAAACAAAAGGGATGGGTGAGATGACTATTTTGTAAAAATAACTATTTAAAGATTCGTGTGCATAAAATGGAAAGAGGGAGGAAGCTTTTTGCATGGAGCAAATAAATGAATGGCTTTGAAAGTAGAAAGAGCAAATACAAAACCAGTGTCACAGTCCGATCACCTTTGGTTTAAATGACAGAAACCCTCTTCTAATATTACCTTAGCAAGTAAATAAATAACAAATTTTTGTGATGTAACTAAGAAACTGAGACATTCTGGGTTAGCGCTTCAGTTGAAGCTCAATACATATAAATAATCTATCACTATATACATATATACACACAAATATATAAACATATATGTACATATGTACACATCGAAGTATACACATATATATGTATATGCACATATACATGGAGAAAGATAAGATTATTTGTTCTCTTATCAAAAGAAGGGGAATGTTCTCTAATCAATGGTATGAAAAGGAATCAATTCTGTGCTTATTTGAGTGTGCTGTAATGGGAACTGTGGTTTTAGATTAGGGGCCAAAAAATAGGGATTCTCAAAATTTCTGCATTTGGAGGGACCAGTAGATTATGTTTCTTCATGACTTGGATGTGTGATGGGTGTGAGAATTAATAAAGAATTAATAAAGGAAACCTCAACTAAAATTGTAGTAGCTGGGCAGGCCTGTAGAGGGAGCTCTCATGCATTGGTACTGGCTTTTCCGTGCACTCTCTAGACTTCACCATTTCATGCCCCAGGGTAAGGAGCACAACTTCACAATTTAGAAATCTACTTTTCTACCCCCTTTTCATTTATGAAAGCAAGCTCTCCCCTTGGCACCTCTGAATTTGCCTTTGGTCGGCCATAGTTTGCATTTCACGAATTGCAATTCCTGTGCTATTTCCAAAAAAAACCATTTTGCTGGTAACATAACTGGCAGTTTTCATTTCCAGAGCTACATGGGGTGGAGGGAGGTACCACCGACTGTAATTTAGTCAGTATTTATCGGCTGCCTACTATGTGCTGATCCTGGATTTCTACTAATAAATAGCATGGCACCTCTGCTTCATGGTTCGAGTGTCCAGGGCACAGAGACCCACCACCCTAGGGCAGACGTGTTTGAACAGAGATGTGCAAACACATTACACGATAATGTATCGAAGACACATGGTGGTGGCTGTGCTATGGTGGAGAGGGATAGTGTTCCCCTCATCTCAGAATGGCTGCCTGGAACTCCTGCAAGGAGCCTTGGCTAGAAGTTGGAAGACCCAGGAGAACACTGAGGACAGGTTTGGAGTCAGGCCTCAGAGTCATCTGAGGCCACTGCTTGCTAAGTACACTTAGCCTCTGCAGGCTCAAGGTAGTGTGCGACAAGCATCCCCCAGGACCTGCTGGACAATCATTACTTTTATTATGCTTCTTACTGTCAGGTACTTCGAAATCCACATGGACTGATCTTATGATTTTAGTTTGTCCCAAAAGAGAAACTCAAGAATCAGTGATGAGCACAGCAGGAAAAGGAGCCGGCTGCCTATCTCAAAAGGGCACATCACCATAATCAGGGCTATACTGTGAGCATATGCAGAAAGAATGTAACGGGGGAGTGCATGTCAGGAGCAGCCAAGAGGATACATAAACCAGGTGCCCCTTTTCTGTATCCCTCCCCCACCAAGCACAGCCTTTAAAATATGTGATCACTGCCCACATCTTCTCCCTGACCCTGCAGAGCCCACCTCCCCCAATAGCCACCTTTGCTGCTGTTCCACTAAATTCACCCTGGGTCTCCCCTGGGCTTGCTGTTGCCTTCATATTTCATGCGGAATGTGCAGCTTCCCAGGAGCCTGAGGCATGCCCTGCATTCTGATGCAGCAGTGGCTCTGACACCAGCCTGCTCCAGGGCATGCCTAATGAGGATGCTGACACTGAGGCTGGAGAGTCAGCCAGGCTACGGTGCCTGCTGCACTTGGGGCGGCAGGGAGGTGGGGGGTGACAGGAAAGCAGTAAGGGCAGACCAAGGAGAGAGATGGCAGGAGGCCTTCTTAGACACTGTTCTCTCCCCAGATACCACAAACATGATTTAAATGACACTGGGAGTGGATCACAGCCTCAAATAAGGAGTAACTCAGATCAAGGAACATACTTGGGAAAAGCATAAAGTTGAAAGAGGAAGGAGAAGTTGGGGAGACTGAGGTGAAGCTGAGGCTCTGAATCACACATATTTCCAGGCAGGGCTGCTCCCATTTTGGCATTTCTCCCCATGTGGAGATTCCTCAAGTTTCCTTAGAGACCACTTCATTATCTAAAAGATCCCACTGAACAGAAGTTTTTTTCTTTCGTTAAAGCCTCATCTACCTTAATTTCACGCATTACTCCTCCTTTTGACGGGCTCTATCAGGATAAATAGCTGTGCTTCCCCAGGTACTCAGGGCATTTATACTTGAGGGCACAGTAAGCGCCTATAGTCACCACCCCCAAGCTAGGAGGACGCGATGATCACTCATGTGCTCTGTCTACACTGCCCTCTGCCTAACACTTCAGCCAGCTCCCATCTGGCCATCCCACCATGCTGGTGAAGCAGGTGAGGCAAGGCTGAGTCCATGTTTCATATGAAAAACTCAAGAGTGAGAGAGGTTTACACGACCACACAGCAGATGCATGGACCAGCCTTCAGGGCTTTCCACTGAGCTGGTCACCCATTCAAACTCATTTCCCTTCCACTTCAGAGTATGTGCAAGGGGGAACAGAGCATGAATCCCAATCGCTAAACCTCGATATAGTTCCAGTAAGTGAAACTTTTGCATTCAGTAGGAAAAAATCAACTTATGTCCTGGAAACTAACAAAAAAAGTTTCATTTAAAACTTTGATTTCTTGGACCTCCCTGGTGGTGCAACGGATTAAGCACCGCACTATGAAGCAATCCACAGCCTCTGCAGCATGAGTTCCATCCCCAGCCGGCCAGGGAGCAACCCACATGGCGCAGCAGACCTCTCCTGTCTTGCCTGCTGCTCCCCTCAGCAGTGTATTTCAGTCAATCTGCCTGTTCTGTTCCCCGCTCTGTCTCTGGTGAATCCTCTCACCTCCCGCATCTCTGGCCTGTACCCCAGCACTTGTATGCATAAATAAATAAATCTTAAAAAAAAAAAAACAACTTTGATTTCTGTTCTGCAAGCCCATGTGTGTGTGGTGGGGTGAGGAGGTTAAAATCAGCTTTCTGTTTTGGCCCCAAGGACAACAATTTTATACAAACAGTAATCCCTACTTGAATCCTTACTATGTGCCCTAAGTTTTCATGAGTTATCTCATGACAAGGGGGCCAGGTCATATGGTCCCCAACTCAGACAAGGAAATTTGCTCAGAGTTGCTGAACAGTTAGGCCAGAGCCACATTGCATCCTGAGAGGCAGGCGGGGAACTGCCTGACTGGAAACTCCATGCTTTCAACTCCTCCACGTGATGCCCATATTCAACCTCCCTGTTTTGCAGCCTCACCATATAAATATATCTTTAATGTAATTCAATTCCCATTATTTTCAGCATCACTGTTCTTCATGTACTTCCTGCCTACTGAGTTCTTAAAATATCTCCCTCACTAATAACTGTACTTTTGTTTGTGAGGAATTATAATTTACTAATTTTTTTTTTTGTTTCTTTAGATTGTATCCTTCCTAACAAAAGAACCATTCCCAATTTTAAATTTTAGGTTAATTTTTTGAAGTCACTGAATATTTTCAGCGTGGGAACTATGGGATTGTATAATTGGACCAATGCTCGGATCAGGCCTTCTTCGATCTTGCTCCCAAGGTAGGAATTTCTCCTAGATCATCTTAGGCAGGTGGTCACCTAATCTCTGCTTAAACATTCTCACTGCTAGAAAGTGTCCTGCACCGCAGGCCGCCCTGTCACTTGTGGGCATTTTGACATGTCAGGAAATTCTCCTTCTGTGGCTGGGGTGAGTGGGCCTGGCACACCCAGCTTCTCACTCAAGAGTCATGTCTGCCACCAAATGACCTCAGCCCCTGCGTGGTTTCCTGGGGCTGTCAGAACAAAGTACCACAAGCAGGGTGGGGTAAACAACAGAAATGTATTGTCTCACAGTTCTGGAGGCTGGAAGTTTGCAATTAAAGTGTCAGCCAGGTCGGTTCCCTCTGAGGACTGAGAGAGAATCTGTTCCCTCTCTTGCCCTTCTCTTCTGATGGCTCAGTGACCACCTCTGGGGTTCTGTGGCTTGTTGATCTCTGCCTTCATCTTTACCTGGCATTCTACCTTGTGCAGGTCTGTCTCCAAATTTCCTCCTTTAAAATAACATTAGTCGTACTGGATTAGGGACACACCCTGCTCCTGTGTGACCTCACCTTAACTAATATATCTGCACTGACCCTATTTCTGGGCAAGTCCTACCCCTCCATACAGATTCCAAAGTGCCAAGGGGTCAGGTCTTCAAGGTATGAACAGCAGACGGTGGTGCCCAGTTCAATCCATTACAGTCCCTGTTCTGTAAGTCAGTCCTTTGGGCATAGGGAGAGGATCCTTGTGTTACACCTGAGGCTGCTCTTTCTCTGGTTTAATAAGCTCCAACTTTTTGCCAGTCTTCTGTCCCAGAAATCTCTTCTGAACAGACTCTTCTCTTAGAGGGCCCCTGCCAGCTGGACTCTGAGGAGTCATGTCCTCAACCCAAGTCTCTACTCTGTCAGCTCCTGCCGAGTTCACCTTCTTCCTGCCTCAGGGTGCAGAGCCTGCCTGGTGTTGATCAGAAAGACTCTGCTAATCCTCCCCAGTCTCCATCACACAGATCACGCTGCAACCTGAACTCCCTCATCTTGTAAATGGCTATTTGATTCTCTTTCCAGAACATCAATGAGAGAGATCCTATTGGCACTGTGCTGGAAACTTCCTGTCTGGGTCTGAGGCAGTGTTCCCTATATGTGAGTCTTTTAGTCACTTTTAAATTCCCATTATTGTAAACCTTTTTCTAGTCTATATATTAATTTGATCACAAAAATGAAAATATGAGGTTTTTTGAAGTACCTCATTTTCTAATCCTCAAAATGTAATATCGGCAAGCCCAGTTTTTCATAAACACTCTATGTCTTATCCTGTTGTTTTACTCACTGAGACGTTCTCTCTTAAGATTTCTTCCATTTTCTTGCAAAATATTGAAATTCCCAGTTCTATGTTTTCCCTGGATCACTTCCAGGGAAACAATGCTTTCTTATTTTAGAAATCGGTCCCACATGTCTTCTTTTAATTCTTCTGACAAATCTCTTGACAGTGATTCAGATTTTTAAGTCCTTAAATAAGAGGACTTCTCAAACAATTGTTTTGATCAGTTTTCTAATTTGGGGATGGGAGGGCAGTTCCTTCTGCACTCCTATCTGTACTCTTTCCTAGGTAGACTACCTGTGTGGATGTGAAAAAATAAAGGTTGGGCCAAACACATTCAGAAGAGGAAATAGGGTAAAACAAGTAGCAGGCTTAAAAAGGAAAAAAGTCAACTCTGATTTTCAAAAAACAGGTTTGTGAGAATATGAGATAGGAGAACTTTGGAAGTTCCAGAGTAGAAAACAGGGTGGAAAAGGCAGAGAAAAGTAGGATTACAGGGAACCCCAAGTTCCCTCAGTGTAGGGAAATGACATAACTCCACCAATCATGTCACAGTCAGCCATGAGCTCAGCCCTAGTCCTTCCAGGACAATCTCTGGAATTCCAGAAAGCAATGACTTCCTGGTAGACTTAATGTACAGAGTCAGTCATTATTTGACACCTCTCCTCCATGTCTCCACACAGAGCAATTTTTAGGAATCAGCACGTACTACTCAATAGCAATTATTTCTATTTGTTCCTTAGTTTTAAAACTAACAATTAGCAATTTAAAAGAAGATATCCTCAATGTAAGAATACTATTTAGAACAGCAAAATATTTCATGCATGAACAAAAATGCACACTTATTAAATAAAAATATTGCACCTCACGGTTTGCACTGTTTAATGGTCTTGAATTTTTAAAACAAAACTCTGAAAGGTTTCATAAAATAACAGAATTGCTCTAACACCCATTTCAAGGCTTTATCAGGGGAAAATTGTGCTGTTGCTGTCTTTTGCATCTATTGTTAAATGTTAAATGCAGGGATATTTCTATCACAGACATTGAAGGCATAACTTGTACCCAAAGTGAACTCTGAGGATCATCATCTGCAAGAAATGATTCTGAAAGGAACATAAATACGTCTGTGTACCTGTATCCAGAGGCTGTGCAGCTGAGATTTCTGAATTAGCTCCCAACACTAAATAAGCAATAAAACTTGCATATGTTAAGGTGTATAGTAACCTCAACAGTGATGTAGCTATCATTTGGCTTAAGCCCACAAAAGACTTTCAGGGCATAGAGGGGGAGTGTTTCATCTTTGCTGTTTTTTTAGAATCACCTGTGCTGGTGAACATTAAAAACTGGCCAACAATGCCCCTGTTTCTGGGCATTCCAGTCCCTGCAGCCTACCTTGGTGGATGTTGCTGGACGGTCCTGCGGTAAGCAGGATGGCACACTCCCACATGCCCAGGGGACTGATGCAGGCAAGGAGAATTAGGGCTGAAATAAAGGTCTGAGCATTGTTTGTGGATTTAAACTGCTCGGTTATATCACTTTGTATATTCATGCTTTGTCTCTTTAGCTCTACAAGTATCTTCAGAGCGCTGTTGTCAAGAGCCATTTAAGGATCAAAATCCTCTTGTGCTTCCCGCCTTGGCCCTCTCTGCCTGTTCCCTGGATATAGCACAAGGCTTGGTTCACCCTAAGTCCTCTGTAAATATCTAAGGATAGAGAGATTTCTCCGATCAGTGTCTTCAACAGTTTAAAAGCAGCTCATCCTCTGTGCTATGTGAACTCACGAACTGCACCCTCCTTCTCTTTCATTTATTACCTACGCTGTGGGCTTGCTTTTTCCTAACACAGTTATATAAGACTCTTGATTCTCTCCAACCCCATTAGCTCATCTTCACTACTTTGGCTACCCTGCCCCAGAAGGCCAACACAGGGGAAGGAAGAGAGGCAGGAAGCGGAAGGAAGACCCCCAATGATTTCAAACCACTGGATCTGAGGATCATTGGGATACAGCTTCTTAGACCCCGAGGTCTGGTGAGGTTTCCCCACTATCTTTACAAAACGGAAGTGACATATCGACAGAGCCGGCCTGGGGCCCAGGTGGGCTACCCAGGGGGCCCAGAAGAAGCAGCCCTTAGGAAGCTTTTCCAGCCCTTGTCTTCCTTCCCAGGGAGAGATTCAGCTCTGCCAGGTGGAGCAATTCTGCCTGCCCACCTCCAGACCCCGCAGTTTAGTTCTTCATTAAAAGAAGGTCCACAGAGGGGTTTAAACACAAAATTCCCTATAATGGTGAATACTCAGAATTACTTTCCACCTGATACTGCTTCATTTAATTGGACTAAAGTAGCCTCCCCTGGCTCCAGGCTCCCTTGAAATCCTGCCCAAATTTGCCTGGCTCCTGCGTGGGCCTGAGTAAATATGCGGCAGGTGCACCTAGGGGCTGCGAGCTGGGCTCCCATGAACGGTGATGGTTGCTGCATGACTGATTCCCAACTCCTCCGCCCTCCTGCTAAATCCCAGGACCCTCCCTGCTTATGCAAAGAGCAGGCTCCCCAGTGCCGTCTTACGAAGAAGTGGTAGAGCAATTTCATTTAATATTGCTAGTGCTTCCATTAACCTGAGTATATTGCTCTCCATCCTCAATTTAAGACTCCCTCTTTCTCTTGATTATCGCTGTATTTCAGAGCGCCTGAATGTCCTCCCCAGACCTCTCAGCCAGCCTGGAAAAAGTTGATCAAAAGCTACAGTTCCTTGAGGTTTGGGAGTTTTAAAGAATGCGGGCCTCTCCTGCCACACCAAGGCCTAGAAACCAGTTTGGGGTCTCCATTTTGCTCTAAATGGGGCTCACACTAGTATACTTTGATGTTCTCTGTATTCACTTGCTCCTCTATTTCTCAACCTTCTTTTCCTTCCTTCCTTTCTGTTGTTGAGGCTTGTGGAACAAGAGAGTATTTGGGTGCTCTATTGGGGAGAGGGACAGAAATCTGTATTTTTAACTCACTTCCTCAATATTTAGATGTCTGCAACTCTGTATGATTTTTTTTAATCAATTATTAATTCAACAAGTAGATATTAAAGTGTTGACAATGTGTTAGACATTCTGGTAGGTGCAAGGAATGAATCATGAGCAAAGGATCTGTTCTCATGAAGCTTCAGTTCTAACAGAGAGACAGAGAATGAATGAATGTACTTGTGGCTGGTAGTGATAAATTTTATGAAGAACTATAAAGTAAGGAAAGAGGTTGGAGAGTGATGGGAGACCCCTCCTCCACCCCCGCTGCCCCGCCACGAGTGCGGGTATATATAATGCTCCTTTGAGATCTCTCTACACCTACATTCTACATAATCTACAAGAAGGATCCTAGTGGGAGTAATCTGAGGACACCCTTTCTGGGGAGAGTAGAACTGATAGTGCAGCTGAGTCTGCTGGATCCACCCAGAGCTTCCCCATATTGTGGCTTATAGAAAGGTGGGCTGGGGTCTTCGGGAAGGCAGCTTGTGAGGAGGAGGCATTGATTTGATGCCAGGAAACCCAACGATGTCATACCTTGCTCTTCCTGACATTGCCATCAGAACCTCCAGGGCCCTGGAGCTGCTTGACAAGCTCCAGGAAAAGGCCATTCCTTGCCCCTGTCCCTTGATGTTGGGGGCAGCCTAGGACTGAATGAAAATGGGCTTTTCACATCTATGATAAATGGGTTCCTAGGTGAACTCCAGGTTCCTCCTGCACCAGAATACCTTCCAAGAGTGGCCCATTGCCTGGCTGAAGGAAAGCACAATCCTCTGAAATCAGCAAAGAGTGAGAGTCATGGAGTCCACTAATTGGTAGAGAAAATTCCCTAACCTGAAAAGTCCAAGTCATAGGTAGGGTTCAGAGGGGGAGAAGAATCATATGCCTTCCATGAAGATGGGTCTCTAGGTCTTTCTCTAAAGCTAAGGAAAGATAAAGGGGAAGCTTTAGAGACTTGGGTTTGAGTCCTGGCTCCACAAAACCATAGCTATCTGGTTGGGAATAGTTTCCTAACCCTCTCTGAGTTATTATGTCTTCCTTGGTAAAATGGGCCTATCATGCCTTATTCATAGACTTTTTATGAAGATTAAAAGAAGACTGACTGCAAGTGGACAGTAGTCTTCCAGGCATGGGGCAAGAACCTGTCACTGAGTTGATAGCCATAAATGTCATCTTCTGGGATTGCACTTAACTAGGAAGATGCCTTAATTTTTTGAAGATTAAAGAATTTAGGGAGGAAATATCATGTCTATAATTTCCCCCTATATTTTACTTTAAAATATTGCAAAAAATATTGCGAAGTAAATATAGTACCTTTCTCTTTTCCCTGGAGATCCGCTAGACAATACAACACTTACCCACTGTAATTCAAAATCTAAGTAGCATCATTCATTGCCTTGGTTTTAAAAGCCATCTACTTGTCAACAACTCCAAATTTATATCTCCAAGCCAGACCTCTGTTAGGAACTCCAGACTCAAATATTCAACTGTCAATTTGACTTCTCAAAGCTAGTAGGTCCCAAATGGAATGCTTGATTTCCCCCCACCCCTAATCCTTCCCCCACAACCTGGTTCCCTGCCCAGTCCCATCTCTGTAAATAGCACCGCCACTCATCCAGATGCTAGAGCCAGAAGCCTTCAGTATCTCCCTTGTCCCTCCTCCCTCTTCACTCCCCATCTCCAAATCCATCAGCATCCCCTGCTGACCTTACTCTGAAGATTTCCCCAGTCCAACCCCTTCCCGGCCTTTCCATTGCCACCCTGGACCACACCTGGACCACAATAGCTCATGAAGTTAATCTCCTGGCTTCAACTTTTGCTCCTTATAATCCAGACCCTTCATAACCAGCATGATCTTTTAAAAATATAAACCAAATTGCTGCTTCTTGAAACTCTCAGTAACTTCCCTTGTGCTCCCAGTTAAATCCAGAGGCCGTCCCTCAGCCTCCAAGACCAGGCATGATTCCCCATCTGGTTTTCCACCTACCCCCTTCTCTCCTTCCCCACTCCCTGTCGTGCTAGCCTGCTTTCCTTTCCTCCAACAAGTCAGTCTTCTAACCCTCTGGTCTTTCTAGGACACTTCCTCTAGCTTGATTTTTCCCTCCCTTTTTCTTCCCATATTCAGCCCCTTCTCCTCCAGGTCTCAACTTACCTTTTATCTCCATGAGTCTTATCTCCATCTAAGACACCCTAAATCTCATTTAGTTTCCTCTGTTGTTCTCTCTCATAGCACCCTGATCTGTTTACTCTCAAAAGGGGCAAGATCATCTATTTAATAATGTATGTCCAGCATCTGGTATAGAACTCTTAAAAAAATCTTTGGTCTATGAATGAATAAACAAAATCCCATTTCTGAGTCCTACGCTTTGGTTCTCAGCCCACGGTACCAGGCTACCCTGTCTGCCAAGCCCACTGAGAACGTTGAGGTGCCCTCTCACTTTGTGAAGCCCTCTCACTTCCAATCGCTGCCTGATGCTCTACCCCTGCCCCAAAACCTTGGCCATTGTGCCTGTGCCCTTGAGACAGGTTGGTGGACCTGGTGGGTGAAGTGACAATTTGCACTCCCACACAATTATGTGTGTGTGTTCACTGTAGCATTTGGAATTTGTTTCCATTTAACAAATGCTGCACTAGTTTTCCCACCCAGCCACTCCTGCAAAATGGGGCCGTGCCAACAGAACACAGCAGACCCGGGGCCACCACTCACTTACATTGGCCTCATCAAAGGCCTCCTTCTTGCACCTTCTGGGGAGGTTTCCTGCTGTTGCTGAGGTCAGCACTCAGACCAGCTTTGAACATGGAAGTTTCTCCCATTCCAGTGCAACCCTGGCTTTACTATCAGACTCTGCACTAATGAGAAGTGAATGCTGCAATCTTGGGTCGCAATTACGTAAGGATTATTAATGAAGCAACAATGTCAAAATTGTGTGAAATCAAACTCAGATTTAAGTACTTAAAATAAACAGATATAAAGTAACAGATGTCCCGTTTTGTTCTCAGATGATTTCATCCCTTGTTAAAAATAAATGTCTGGCTTGAAAGGAAAAAAAATAAAAAGGAACTTTACTTCCATGTTAAAAATTAATTGAATCCAGAGGTTAGTAAAGCAACTAAGTGGTGTGGGTTTTTTTTTTTTTTTTCTTAAGGCAAAGATATATTTGTGTTGATTTTTATTTCAGCAAGTAATGAATTCATTGCATAGCCCCAACTTTGATAGACCAAACTCACGCTCTCTGAAACCCAAAGGGAAAATCTCTCCATAGTTATTATGTAGATAAAAATGGAGCCCAAGGTATCTATCTGAGGAGAATGGAGGGCCATGCTAAACCCCAAAGGAGGCAACAGCAGAGGCTTCAAAAATCACAAGTCCTGATTGTCATTCTCACCGCCATCAGAATCCCATGGAGGTGCCCTAGCCTTGGAATTTCAGTGTGGAATTCCCAGAGATGACTCCTACTGAAATTAGTAATGGGAAAGGCAAATTAGGTCATCTTGTCCATCCCCCTGCCAGCTTCCTACACTGTGGTTAATTTTCTCCTGCTTTGATCAGATACATTTTAAATGTTTCAAGAGATGGAAATTGCACCAGTTGTCTCCCTCTAGAGTTCCACTGTCTACTGAAGTTACAGGACTCCATTTTCTGCCTGTGAGCCTCTGTGGGGATTTTTCAAGGAAGGTTGTTTGTGGGCTGGGGGCCGCCTTTGCTTCGCCCAAATTTCTCCCCATTGTTCTGGTTATGGTCCAATTCGAAACGGATTAGGAACTCAGAGGCATGTTCATCTGTCCAAATTCACAAAATGGCCCTGGGGACATTCAAAGGAAATAATTTATTTGTTGAATCTGAGTACAAACACAAGGGACTGATATTGATGCCCTTGAATAAAAGATGGAGCAGCTCATAGGCCTGATGCTGCCTCTCTTTGCGAGGGAGAAACATGTAGCAACATTTATAGGAGAGGGATAAATAATCCAGATAGGAAACCACATATTTCCAGGTAGAAAATAAACATGTCTCTGAGTTGTTAGCCACTGAAAAGTAAAAATACCTTGTATTTTGGAATAAATTATATTACATTTCCTTGATTTGAAATCCCCATATTTGGATCCCACACTTGGGAAAAAAACAACATAAGATTAGCATGAAAGTAAAATGGTGACAGGTGGTTGCACAGCGATAGAAATGTAAATAATGGCACCGAATCACACATTTAAAGAATGACTAAAACAGTAAAAAATAAAAAGGCAAAGATGAAGCCCTTATAATTGTGCTTCAAAGTGCACCCCTAATGCCTGAAGGTAAGAAATAGCGTGAACCAGGGTGCAGCAGGTGGGAGACCTGGGTGCTATGTCTGGCTCGGCTCAGCTCTCCCCTCCCTCTGCACACCTTGATCCATGCCTTCTCTATCAACAAAGCCGAAGGGATGAATTGTCCTCTAAAGCTCCCAACACCAACAGCTGCACATTTTGTGAGACACTGCAGTTGCCAACTCTCCACCTTTTCTCCCTCCTTACGAACACAACCTGGATTTTGGTTTTGAGTGTCACTCTGCCCATCTGTTAAAAAGAAATCAAAACTCACCTCCTGATTAGCCCTGTGCCCAGTTCTGGCCAATCAGATGTAACCCCTTTGCCTCTGGGCCCCTCACTGCCTTCTTTTCTTTCCTTGGTCATGTGTTGCCCGAAGGAGCAGCAGCCACCCTGCAACTGCGGGCATGATGCAGAAACACAGGAGGGGCCTGGGTGGGTGGTGATGCTACGGGGCAGCCATGCTAGCCTTGGACCAAAATAGCAACACTGTGTGCGTATGTGCAAGTCCTGGAACAAATAAACACCTTGATTTGTTAAGCAACCACAGTGTGGCTTTCTGTCACCGCCAAGCACATTTTTAACTGATATAAGTTCAGTCATGTCACTGGCAATGCCACATTACTCGTTCTTTTGAATGAAGTGCCAAAGGCCATTGTTCAAATGCAAATGCTCTTTGAGAAGGGAACATTTTAATTTATAACACACCATTGCCATCTTTCTTCAAGTGAGTGTCAAAATAGTGATCTGGTCCAAAAGCAGGGACCTAAAGGAATAGATTGGGGGACGTGTGATTTTGATGGGCGGAAAGAGGATTCTGTCCTTGCAGAGTCACTGTAATCACTGAGCCCTGGGACCTGGCTTTTGGGAAACCTGGGGGAGGTGGGCAGTACTTGAGGAAAGATGGAGAATGTTTGGGAAGGATGTGGGGAAGGCCAAATTTCTCCTTGAGTTCGCCTCTTGTGGAGGACAACGCTGAAGCCCCAGAAGGCACTGGGCAGACACAGAAGCTTCTCTCAGCCATTTAGAAGGGAGAGGGCAGAGTTTTTTTAAAAATTGCCCTGGGCCTCCCCTGGTGGTGCAGGCGTTTGAGCGCTGCGCTGTGAAGCTGTCTGCAGCCTCTGCAGCGCCAGTTCCATCCCTGCTGGCCAGGGAGGGTCCCGCATGGCGAGCAGACCTCTCCTGTCTAGCCCGCTGCTCTCCTCAGCAGTGTATTTCATCAGTCTGTCTGTTCTGTTCCCTGCTCTATCTCTGGTGAATCCTCTCACCCTCCCGTGCATCTGGCCTGTACCCTAGTTCTTGTGTAAATGAATAAATAAATATTTAAAAAATAAATAAATAAATAAAAATTGCCCTGATGTGCGTCCCTCCCACACGCCACTCTTTCACCCTTTTGTAAGAGTCTGCTCAGAGCCCAGAACCCACGCTGACCCCTTCTGTTCCCAGAGAGCCCCTCAGCACACCTGTGCCGGCTTCCCACAGTCAGATGTAATGCCGCCAGGTGGGATGTGCACCTGTCTTAGCCCCTGCAAACTGACAGGCTGACACTCTGCGGCTGACCTTGCTCTTCTTGATCTTGGTAGATCCTATAGCATCTCGTGCCTCCCATGCCTCGTGGTTTGTGTTTTTTTTTTTTTTGAAAGATTTATTTATTTTTATACAAGAACTGGGGTACAGGCTAGAGGCACAGGAAGGTGTCTCCCAGAGACACAGTAGGGAGCAGAACAGGCAGACAGACCAAAATACACTGCTGAGGAGAGCAGCGGGCAAGACAGGAGAGGTCAGTCCCGCCATTGGGTTTCTCCCTGGCTGGCCGGGAATCGATCCAGCGCTGCAGAGGCTGCAGACAGCTCCATAGTGCTGCGCTCAACCCGCTGAGCCACGGGGAAGGCCCTCATGCCTCTTGTTTTTTTTTTCTTAGCTACCATTTGTTGAGTGCTCTCAGTAAGCCGGGCCCATTGCGATCACTTACGGAATCAGCTCCTTCAATCCTCACTCTTCCAGTTGACCCCCACCCCAGGTCAGGCCCACCAGGCCCTCAGTGCTGTCCTGACAGAATGGGGCGCCATCTGATGTGTAATAATCCTGGGTCTGTTCACCCCAGTCCTTCCTCCTCCCTCAAGCTCTCACTGGAGGTAACCTCCTTGCTTCTGCCAACAGTACCATGCCCTTAGCTACTTTGCTGTTAAAAGACATACCAGTCCCTATAAAGTTTTAAATGGAGGAAATGACCTCATCACAAGACTCAGGTCAAGAAGCAAGAAAGCAAGGGTGCTGGAGAAAGCATTGTAAAGAAAAGTTCCCACTGAAATCAGTCCTATGCTGAAAGCGTGGGGGAGGGAGCCTCATGGCTGAGCACCTACCCACCTTTGTAAAGCATCTGGACAAGCTGAGCCACTCTCGAGGGCAGATCTAATTCAGACAGACGTAGCTTAGGTACCTGCTCTGTTACCTGGCTGTGAGACCTTGCACAAGTCCCACAGCCTCTCAGCCTCTCAGCTTTCTTGTCTGTAATGTAAGAATACAGTTCAAATAGCTCACATTTTGCAGGTTTCTATGATAATACTATGAAAGAATACACAAAAACTCTGTGGGCATCCTTTATAAAAGATTTAATACAAAAGTCTGGTTACAAATGCATTAGAAATGGTTAGTGGAGCCAAACCAGGAAGGACAATGTTACTCAGAAAGATCTGTAACTGCAGGAAAACCCCATCTATGAGGCAGGAGGAGCAAAAGGGGAAATGGATTACCCAGAGCTGTGAGTCGCCTGGGGCTACCAGAATGTCACTGCTGCTCCTAATGCTGGAGTCACCACCAGGGCCCTTGCTGAGGCTGTAGCTGCAGGACCCCGATAAGCCCACGGTGTTGTCACTGACCAGCCAGGCACAGTGGCCTGCAGTCACCTTCCCTGGCCTGCTGCTGCTGCCACCTGGGCCAGACATTTAATTAGTTAAAATAGTGACACAATGACTTCTTTATTGTTCTGATTTTCCCATCTTCTATCAGTGCTTCCCAAAGACAAAGCTGGCAAGGAAATCTGGTAAATGTAGTTTTCAGACTTCCAAAGCCCAGATGCAGAGAAGACTGAAGAGTAAGTACATTGCTAAGAACCAACTACAAATATCACCAACATGAACTGTTAGGACAATTCGAACACTAGGTTATCTTCTTTTTCTTTTTCATCATCGTCATCATCCACAAGTATTATTATTTCTGCAGCCAGTAAGTAGTTGGGGCTTCAGTCAAATTATTTCCCCTTCCCAGTCTTCAATTTCTTTTTATTTAAAGTGAAAGGGTTTAACTGAATGTGTATGGGTCCATCCTGACAAATAAATTTCTTCTTTCCCTCTTTTATCCAATCAACAAACATTTGCTGAGCCAGACTCTGAGGTAAAGTAAGCTAGATAGAGCAGGTTGACACTAAAGGTCTCATCTAGTGACAAAGGCAAACAAGTGAATAATTGTGCTTCTCAGTCATCATGAGTCCATTCAGCTAGTCAGGACAAAACAAATCCAGCGCCCTTTCCTGTTTTTTCTCCTTATGTTAGGGGGAAATGATGTCCTGAGTTAATCCCATACAGGCTTTGTGGACCCCACCCCCACTCCAGACTAAAGCCATCAAGACATTGGGAAAGACAAATCCCATCACCACCAAGGGAGGGTGGCTGGGACCTGAGGGTGGAGTTGGGTAGCCAGGTTGGATATAAAAAACCAAACACGTGGGCCTTGGGCTCTCTCTGGCTCGTGATCGCTCGCCTCCTGGCTTCACCGCTCCTGGCTGGCGGCCAACTCTCAGAGCGCCATTTTGGGATTCCTGATTGGCGGATCGGGTAGGACGCATTTAAAACTTTGTCTCCCACTTTTCTCCC
Source organism: Talpa europaea (assembly GCF_964194135.1). Classification (NCBI taxonomy): domain Eukaryota; kingdom Metazoa; phylum Chordata; class Mammalia; order Eulipotyphla; family Talpidae; genus Talpa; species Talpa europaea. The sequence goes on along the minus strand of NC_140074.1, from coordinate 24,476,860 downwards.
AGAGCTGTACATTTCCTCATTTCCCCTTCCCTTGTAAATAAACCTTTTATTAACCTTTCGCGTGTGCCTGCAGTAGAGCATTGATAAGTCCTTTTAAGCGCACGGGTGAGGACCCACAGTCAGGCACCCCGTTTTGTATCGGGGTTGCTCTACAACAGTTACCTCCCCAATTTCTTCTCCTTCTGCATACATGCATGACAGATTGTCTCTTTCTCCAATAAGCCCCATTTCTGATTGGCCATCATGTACCCCTCCCCCACCCAAGCCCCGATATCAACTTGTCAATGATGCAGCAGAGAGACAGCTGCCCTGTGGATCTTCAGCCTAGGACCCTGGTCAGCATCTGCTGCAAACCAAGCAGGGTAATAAGCAATGTAAAAATATGAATGCTCTGGGTCTCCATGATTTCCCTGTTTACCCCACCTGTCACTCTCCTACACATGGATTTCCCACCATTGCTTATGACCCTACTGTGGATGGGAGACCCTGTGTATTCCATCTCTGATTTCTGCTCACTCCAAATGCATTTCAAATATTGCCGTGGAAACGTCAATTCCCCAAGCCAAGAAGACCCCCGGTTCCCAAAAGCTACTTCTACAGACTCTAGAATATAGATGAGCTTGGCCCAATCACAAGCTACATCTGGACCCAGCGGATTTCCAACACACCTGCATTGGAGGTAAATCGATTGGTGCTTCTTAATCCTGCCTACTACCAGGCAGGTTCTCTCCTACTCATTGAAGCTTAGTAGCAACATGCCCTTCACTGTAAAGAGAATTTTTTGTCCTCTCACTTGGGACTAAAGGTCAAAGTTTAAATCTATATTTAATGCCATTTTCTGAAAACTGGATTTGTGATTCCCTTTATGTTGGTATTACATATCTTAAGGGATTTCAGTGGGAGAAATCTGGGAAGCCCAGTTTCTGAGAATGACCTTTACTTTAAATGTGTAAATAGGATGGAGCTTGTGTTTCTGCTTTTTAAACCTTCTAATTGTGCTTCCAAAGACAGTTGTGGAAAGCATGGACTGTGCTGAGTGGGTACATGGAAGTCACTTTGAAAAGAAAAGACTTTGATTTTTGTCTTATACAGATGAAAGGCCAGAGGTTAATGGCTTGTGCTCCTTGGCCTGCCAGGGACAGTTTCTTTTGAAGCTTTGTACCTTGAGCTACAGTGATCCCACATTAGAATATGCAAATAGTATGGCCTTTAACTGCCTCGGAAAAGGGAAAGTTCAAATTTACTTAATTCTATTTTTCCTTCTGAATTTTATAAAACATTATTGAAGTGGTATCAGAATATCATTCAGAATGTCAGTTTTAGAATATTTCAAATATTTACCTAAAGGTTTTTTAAACGGCTGCTTTCACAATCTGAATGTGGCACTGAAGGCAGATATAAAATTGACTTTCCTTGCACTTCATAAGCTCAAACTTACATATTTAAAGGTAGTGATAGGAATTTCTCAGTTTGCCAAGTGTCTGAAGACATGGTCAGATAGAAAGATGGATGGATAGAACGGATGGATGGATGGATAGATAGATTGATGGATGGGCATGATCATGATCTTTAATAAATATAGCATGAAAATCTTATTTTAAAACAACAGGTTGATCCTTACATTATCATCACATATTATCAACTCTCAGAGTCCTTAAAATTGCTATCTGTTATTTTGAAATAAGATGTGATTTGTCTACCATGTTTGTATGGAAAGAAAGGTATCTTTGTAATTTGATTTTTTATTACTCAATAACATAATAAAGCCCTGGGTATCTGCTCTCTGGGTCTTACAGGACTCCTCTCCTCACACACCCTGTCCCTCCTCCAGCAAAGGCAAGTCCCTGAACCATGCCAGCTTTGTCGATGCTTCCTTCCTGCACAACATCTCCCTCTGAATATCCTCGGAGGGGTTGCTTTTCTGCAGATGAGGAAGCTGAGACCCTGAAAAGCACCTACTTTGCACAGATTAAATTCAAAATTGACACCAGACTTTAACCTCAGGCCTGCCTGACTCTTCATTCCACTGGGTTCCAAAATGGAGCTCACTGGCTTTCTTCTTAAAAACAACAGCAAAAAACTCCTTTTTGAAAAAGAGAGCCATTTCTTGTAGCATTTCTTTTTCACTTTCATCTGCATATCTCCACCTGGCGGTGCGGTGCCCTAGGCACCCTGTCTCCTCCATCAGAAAGCAAACTCATGAACAGGTCGCGTCAGAGTTGGCTAGTGTTTCAGCTGCTTTAAGGACCAGAGCAGTGTCTTCTTGGTAAGAATGAAGCTAGCCAGATGCACCAAATTTGTGCGTGCCTGGGGCATATTTATTCATGTTTATAGCCACAGCAAACATGAGATTTTAGAGAGGTAGCTAATTATCCACTTCACAATTGCCCCTAGATTTCCTCTGCCTGCAGTGGACATTTTTGCCTTAAAGGTCACCCTCCTGACAGCACTGTCCAGCCCCTAATCCCTTCAGGGATCCAGCAGCTCCCCTGCCTCTGTCCCTTCACCATTTTCATGGTTGGCCTTTGTTCCCTGATTCTTACAAACTGGGCTCCTCCTCCTGTCTCCCCAACCTTTATCCCTTTGCCCCCAAATAGCTGTGCTGAAACCATCGTTGACCCTTGCCTGTCCAGAAAGGCCCCTCGCCCCCATCCACCCTGCATCCTTTATTTAACTGCTGCTGCCTTAGGCGGAGCTGATTAAACTCTCCTCCACTGCCACGCTCCTTCCCTAGGGCTTTGTGTTACCTCTGCCTTTTTTCTTGCCTCTCCTGTGATCTTTACCTTCTGTTCTCCCAGCTCCCTTCAATTCTCCCTCTGCACTTTGTTTCTATCTGACCTCCTCTATTCCTTCACTTTTAACTGTAGCAGACTCAGGGGGATTGCCTTTAAAAAAAAAAACCCTGAATACACTATATTTCCTCTATTCACTACCAGCTCCTCCTTTCTCTTTTAAGCCAAGTTGCCACTGTGTCATACTAAAATCGAGTTTTATTGTCTTTGCCTGAGGCCATTTCCTCTGTCATTCCCAACTCCTATTTCCAAACCTGAAGCACTCATTTGGATTCTTATATGGAGACACTCTTTTTCCTTTTCTTCCATAGGAAAGTCATTCTTCCACTAGAATCTCAGCAGGAATGTCTTAATTCAGAGCCCAATTCTCTTACTCCTCGCATAATGAAATTCTGGACTTTTCACGAGGCAGCCCAAGACACAAATCCAAACTGTCACCTTTGAAGCATTTTGGATAGCGTGTGCTTTTGTAAAACACACGAGAAACACCTTGTTCTTGTTTGCCGTGAGACAGCACAGGTAAGAAAGAGATGGTGAGCAGGTAGTCCTCTTTGAACAGGTGGATTGAATCATGGACTGGCAAGCCATGTCCACATGTCCACACTCTTTGCCCCTCCTCCATACTGACCACGGGGTGCCACACTAGACAAAGAGCATTAGATACTGACTAATGATTACTCACAATTTCCTGGAGGGCTCAGGCTGGGAGCCCACATTGCAGTTGGAGCGTGACCTGCTTTACATACCCAGACATAGCCCATCCCAGAACAAGCTTCCTCCCCCACCTTGTGGCCTACTCTTTAAATATCACCTCTAACTTCCAACTCTTCCAACTCCCCAGCACTGATTCCCTCATGCATGGGTCTCTATAAAGACTTGCTTATTTCAGCTACCTCTAGTGCTCTCTGGTGGATTCTTTCCCTAGAGGGTAAAGGACTTACTCTTTAGAATCAGGGCCTATAACAACTGCAGACAGTTAGTAAGTATTAATGCAGGGTAGAAAAATTTGAGCATGTTCTTTCTAGAGTCAGACAGACAAAGGTTCAGATCCTGTCTGGACTTCTGACAACCTCCTCACTTTCTCTTCTATGAAAGATAAATTGTAATAAAAGCACATATCACATGGACTTAGTGTAACCATTAAGTGAAATGATATACATGAAGATTTCTCACTTGTGTGGTACAAAGTACTGTTCAAGAACATTGGTTGCTCAATAGTATCCGGGAGACAAAGAACAAACCCCATGAGTCAGGATGGTAGCACAGCTTATTCTGAGTCTAATTTTTCCCATCTCTGCTTATTTCTAGATTTAATTGACCAAAGGACATTCCTATTACCTCCAATTCTGGTTCAGGTCTTTGGTGCACATTTTGGGTTTGAACAGGTCAACATGAACCAGGCAGTCTCCTAGCTTTGTTTCAAAGTCTCTAAATTCACCTCTTCACTCTCAACTGATCTCCAATGGCTGAGAGCTGGCCCATTGGGGGACCGGTTTACATCTCAAGAAAGAATTCTTTTGACTTGCTTGGCTCCTAACCCAGTTGTATGTGTTTAAGAACAGTCACAAGAAAAACAAGAACACAATTCTTCCACAGGAGAAGCTGCACTCTTAACTCTTTTAATTAAATCGGCCAGTTAATTCAATAAGCATTTTAAAGAAAGATCAATTCAATCAAAGAAACAGGGAACTCAGTATAGCTATAGGTTTTGCCTTATTTTTTTTTTTTTTTATCAGTTGTGGAAAAGCCCCCTTGCAAATAAGACAAAATGGCTGGATCTGTATTCCATCAACCTACTTTATAGTGCTCTCAGGGAAGTTGTCTTGACCAAGGGCTAAGAATACTGCATTCTCAGCAAATGCTCATTTTTTCCCATTAACCCTATAAAGCTTAAATCCGAATTGGTATCACTTGTTCTCATGAGAGGAATAGGGAGCCCAGGGCTCCCAGCAAACCAAGAACTGGAAGCCAAGATCCTGGGCCCCCAGTGCTGGTACATGGTTCATTGTCCATAAAATCCTTAATTTTCTTCCCTCAATTTCTGCATCCATAAAATAGGAGTAAGTGGGCCCTGGAATGATGACCGGAGATGGCTAGGCAGGAGCTGGCATTGAGGTGGCACAGGAAACGTTCAGTGAGATTTTGGATAAAGGAGAAGCAGGAGTGACATATTGCTTTCCCCACCTCCCGACTGAGCGAGTCTGTTCTGTGAATGTATGCTTCCTGCTTCCTGCCAGCCTGCTTTCCTAACTCAGGCACTACCATAGAGTGTGGTAGCCTGAGATCTATAGGCTTAGGTCCCTCTCCCACGCCTCATCCCATTCCCTCTGATGAAAAGAAGGTGCATGTCCTAGTTGGGGAAACGAAAAAGTTCACACTACCACCTTTACTGGCCTTCTGGCTTCCTAAACTTCATCCTTACTCTCCTTAATGTTTTTCTCTCCTTAAAAGAGCCAACTCAGATCACGTGTGAAGCTGGTCTCCAGGGAGTAGCCTGCTCCCACTAGTGAATGCAACTAGGGGGGATGCCAGACAGGGTCATGCTCCCCGACCTTCTTTGTGGAACCAGGCCAGCAGTCAGTTTGGAATGTCTAAGAAAAGAGACTCTAGGGCAGCCAGTCTAATTGCACAACCCACAACTCCTTTAAGCAATGAGTCACCATTCTCCCCAACCCTCCCATGTGGGCAAATCCATGGCGCTTTGATGTAGCCTTTCTCAGAGTCTGGGTCTCCTAGCCAATGTGCCCGCCTAGCCCAGGTGGCTGGCATTCCATTTTTCTCCATGTCCCTCTCTGCCTAGCACCATGCCTGACACTTTGGAAGCCCTCATTAATTGTCTTTCAGTTGAATGAACACAGATAAAATATTGGTTGACAATTAACCCACTTCAAAGGATGGAGAACTCTCTTTCTGGAAACTGTATTGAAGTAATTGGTTCACAGATTAAATCACTAAAGTGCTTACTGGACAAATGAGTGAGTGACTTTCTTGGCACACTTCATAACGGGTGACACATCATTGACCAGTCACCAGGAATGTGAGCTTACCCATCAAGTATTTACTGAGTCCCATCTACGTGTCCAGGGCTGTTCCTGTACATGGAGGAGGGGAACAGAGGAAAGCGACATAATAGCATGGCGAGACCCCAGTCCTGTCCTGGAGCGTCTTAATTCTAAAGAGGAGAGGCACACTCAGAGAGTGCTTTACAAAACCCTTTTGACACTCTGAACTGGCCCCAGAACCCAGTATAAGCTTTCTGGAATTTAGCAAGCCAGATTGATTCCAGTCACGATGTCTCAAGACCACATCATGTCACAATGCACTATGGGCACATCACTAAAGTATCCAGACATGCGTTCAGCCACCATGCAGCCAAACCAGTGTCTGTGGGGAGATGAGTGGTTCCAGTACAATCACAAGTCTGAGAGCAGAAAAGGTAAATGAGAAAATCCATAGACACACCAAAGAGAAATGAGAGGGGGGTGTGCCAGTCTCTTCCATCAAAGCTGTTGCCTCTTCCATCTCTCCGTCTAGATTTCCTAACCTTCTCTTGCAAAGGAGAGTGTGACTAACACATTTATTTATAGTTAACTTAGAAACCTTTTTCCAACCTCTTTTTTCTTCACATTCCACTACTATAGCAGCAAATGATGGATTTCCCAGCCTGCCTTGTGAGGAAGGGAGTCATTTCATCTCTCTGGCCAATGAGACGGAAGCTAAAGTCTCCTTGTGGGAATGTGTCTGCTTTCCTGACATTACCCTTACCCACACCCCACTTTCTTTTTTGAATTCAGACATTATGCCTTAAATTGGGAAAACTTCTGAATGTAAGAAAAAGTTCAAGATAGAAACAGAGACCACAGTTCTGACATGATCAAACCTTCAAAGCCATCTTCAGACACCTTGTATATGAGAAAAATCCAGTTTGATTAAACCAGTTAGACTTTCTGTCACTTGCAGCTAAATATAATCCTAATTAGAATAGCAATTTCAATTTTTTATTTACACAAGGAATGGCCAATCAAAGGTGAACAGTAAAAAAGAGGAAAATGGTGAGGAGAGACTAGTACATCTAGGATCCACAGACATCCATGAAAGAAAAGGCCACTGTGACTATCTGTGGATTTGCAAGTGAACCCTCTGTCTCCCAGATTACATAGCATGGACCCTTTCAAAATTGTATTCTTAACAATAAAATCTCAATTAGCTAACTAAAGATCCTGATGTATCTACTTAAAACTCCTCAAATACTCATACACTGCCGACTAATATTTGTACCAATGCTTTGCTGTATTAAATAGAAATTTCCATGCTTCCTATGTTGTGCCAGTACAACCTTTGTCAGCTCCCTGAATACATAGGCAGAAGAGGGCCTGCCTGAATTTTGAAAGGCAATTTGAATCCTCCAGGAAATTGTTCCACTAGTTATCACATGTAAAATATATGCTTGTTTTAAGTTCTTCATAAACTTGTGGTAACCACTGCAGTGTGGTGGTTCATAGTAGCATTGCTGCTAAAAGCCAAAAAATGGCAACCCAAATGTCCACCAGTTAATGAATAGATAAAAAATGCAGCATATTTATGCAGTGGGATATTATTTGGTCATAAAAAGTATGTAAATACTGATACATGCTAGCACATGGGATGAATTTTGAAAGCATCATGCTAAGTAAAAGAAACCAGACTCCTAAAGCTACATATTATATGGCTCCATTTATTATGTTTTTAATTCATTTATATGAAGTATCCAGAATTGGCAAATTCATAGATACAGAAAATGGATTAATGTTAACCAGGGATTAGGCAGAAAGGAGAATGGAAAGTAATGCTCATGAACATGGGGTTTGTTTGGGGGGAGTTAAAGTGTTTTAAAATTAGATAGTGGTGATGGTTGTACAACTCTGAATATATTAAAAACCACTGAATTATATATTTTACAAGAGTGAATTTTGTGGTCTATAAATGATATCTCAATAAAGCTGTCATTATATATTATATATAATATCATATATATGTATATCAGTGTCATGGTGGTTAAAAGATTAGACTCTGGAGCTGAACTATTTGGAATTTGAATCCCAACTCTGCCACATACTGCCTGTGTGATAGCCACCAAGTTACTTAACTTCTCTGTGCCTCATTCCTTATCTATAGAGTAGACATCCTAAGACTCCCTGTCTCATAGGGCTATTACAGGGATTAAATTAATTAAAACATAAAGTGCTTCCAGTTATGCCTTACATATAGGGAGCAATATGGAAGATTTTTTGTTGTTACTATTATTATAATCATTATTATCATTTTTCAAACCCTGGGTTATTTGACATAAGACTACTGTTTATACCAAATTATGAATAGATCTGTTTTAAATAATAGTGTAAATTTGTTCATCTACATTTGTTCGTACTACCTAAATAGGTATCTGCTATGGGCTTAGCTGTTCGTAGATACAAAGGTAGTAATTTAGATCGCAAATAAATGTCCTCCAATCTCACCCACTGGCAATTACATACACACACTCAGATGCAGACACACACAAATGTTTTGCAGTCCCACATAGGCTTAGTCAGTCACTTCAGTGTTTCTCCCTGGTCTTCTGAGAATCCAAATAAGCCTCCACTGGTCAGTCAACATTTCCTTCCTCTCCTGCCTGAGAGTCCCTGGAGCTCCCTGAAGAAGAACCTGTTGTCCCTGGACCATGAGCTTCTCCATTCACATGAGGGGAGAATAGAGGGCTCCCAGTCACCCTGTCACCTGGGCCCAAAGGCTCAGCTCATGCCCAGGTCTCACAGAGATTCTCAGCAGAGATGTTCTCTCATGCTCTTACTCGCATTCCTTCAGTTGTGGGTTCAGATCCTTTTCCCTAGAGCAGACTCAGAATTGTTGTTCTGGCCATTATAGCTGACTCTTTCCTTTCTCTCCTGCCTTGGTTTTTTTTTTTTTTTTTTTTAAAGATTTATTTATTTATACAAGAACTGGGGTACAGGCCAGATGCGCGGGAGGGTGAGAGGATTCACCAGAGAAAGAGTGGGGAACAGAGCAGGCAGACTGACTGAAATACACTGCTGAGGGGAGCAGCGGATGAGACAGGAGAGGTCTGCTGCGCCATGTGGGATTCTCGCCGGCCAGCCAGGATCGAACCCGCGCTGCAGAGGCTGCGGACAGCTTCACAGTGCGGAGTTCAACCGCCTGAACCACCAGTGAGGCCCTCTCCTGCCTTGTTACCAAAAGAACAGAAAATAAAAAGGAAAAAGTAAACGAAATGTCCTCCATGCAATGAAAGGAATGGGAATAAGCAGCTATGAGTCAGGGTAAAGAGTTAGGCCATCTAACCTAGCAGCACCTAGGACCCCAAATGCCAGCAAAAAGCTCTATCTCATTTTATGCCAGAAGTACCATGATGAATAAACACAGACTCTAGCCAAAATCACAGTTTCCAATGAAGTTAAACATAGATAAATTTGAATACAATTTTTTTCCCAGCGTAACATCAATGATGGACTCTCACATTTGGAATGAAGAAGACACATTTCCAGCCTGGACCCTCCAACTCCCTCTATAGAGAGTAGAAAGATAAACATTCTTTTATTTGCAGTTGACATGGTTTTATTTTTATGAACTAGGAGTGGTCTTAATAGACAATAGGCCCTGCTCTCCAATTATTGCCAGAAAGAGGAGCTACAGAATATCTTTTCTGAAACCACATCGTCAAACATTTAACTCACTCAAACTTTACAGTCCTCTGTAGTGGATATCCTTTGGTGCACAAAATGACTGGACATATTTGATACTTTCTAATCTAAATCTCCAGATAGCACACTGGTGGGCATCAAAAAGTAGTTCTCTAGAATAAAGAAAACTTTTGCTAGAAAATGATGTGTAACTTCTCTAAAATAAATAAATAAATAAAATATTTTGGAAAGAATTATAGTAAGAGTGATTGGAATAAAAATGGAGAAGTTGAATTCACCCTATGGACCACTAACCAGAATATCTCTTCCTCTAAGAAATCTGTTTAATCCAAGTTTTAGTATATTTTCAAAGACTGGTCGGTCCTCCAGAAACCAGCGTCAATGTTTGAGTGTTGTGTCCTTCCCCCAAAAAACTGAAAGCTGGACACCAACAGATGTTAGTACAAAGCACATGAAAATACGGTCAACATCTTAATCATTAGGGAACTGCAAATTGAAACCACCATGAGTTAGCCCCTCTACCTGTTAGGATGACCGCTGTAGAACAAATAGAAAATGCATGTTGTCGAGAATGTAAAATATGGAACTCTACAGCATAATGAGTGGGAAAGTAAAACAGTGCAATCACTATGAAAACAGTATGGCTGATTCTCTAATGATTAGAAACAGAATTGTCATATGATCCAGAAATTTCACTTTAAGGTATATACCCCTCAAATTAAATTAGGATCTCAAAGGAATATTTGTATACCCATGTTCCTGGTGCCATTACTCACAATAGCCAAAATGTAGATGCAATCTTGATGTCCACTGATGGACGAATTAATTTAAAAAAAAAAAAAAGGAATGGTACATGCATACAAGGGAATATTATTCAGCCTTAAAAAGGAATGGACTTCTGATACATGCTACAACCTGGATGACCCTTGAAGACATTATGCTAAATGAAATAAGCCAGAAATGAAAAGGACAAATACTGTATGATTCCATTCATAGGCATTACCATGGAGAGTCAAATTCATCCAGCAAGAAAATAGAAGAGTGGTTAGCAGGAGTTGGTGGGAGGTGGGAAAGGGAAGTTAATCTTTACTGGGTACAGAGTTTCAGTTGGGGAGATGAAAAATTTCAGGAGAAAGATGTGATAATGACGGCACAACAATATGAATGTACCTAATGACACAGCATGTGCACTTAAAAATGATGAGAACCATAAATTGTTATTTATATTTTATTACAGTAAAAACATTAAACTAAAAAAAGAATGGGTAGACTTAGACTGACACTTGCATGCATGTGCAGGAATAATCACGGCCCACTTGTCTTCGGAATCCTCTCCTCCGGGCCTGTCGGTGTGCGATGCAGCTGCAGGACCCTCAGCTGGCGTGACCTCCATCCTCACCACCAGTCAGGAGTGTCTGACTGCAGGACACTGCTCCATCCACAAGTGATTTACAAAAAGTCCTTTCATCCTCACCATTGGTCGCGTTTGTGGCTGCACAATGAACAGGAATCACTCTGGAAGGTTCCAGCTGGCCTTCCTCAAAAGGTAAAGAAAACCCATCGTTTTTAAGGGCTCTCTAATCTTTTGTTGTTTCAAGTGAATGCTTCCTCTAAAGGACTGTTTCAGCATTTCTGGGATCTATTAAGAAGAGCATAATGAATGTTACAAAACCAGCCAACTTAAAAAGTGAAAGAGAGAGAAGAAAATGTTGCCGACTTGCAGAAATCCCCCCACCCCCTTTATACCAAAGGAGCCGTATCTTCATGCCATAATAAATGCTAACTTGGAAAGACTCACAAACCCGCCTGCCTCTTCAGCTAATGACAGCCTCAATTATGGGGCCTAATCCTGCATTCCTGACACTCCCCTTATCCCTGCATAACTTCCAGGAGAGTCAAAGGGCCCTCAGCCCTGGCCCTGGCAGGGAGACATTAGTTATGCAGGAGCAGTGCCTGGGGCGTGCTGGCAAATTGAAGGGTCTGTTCATATAACGACACACACTTGGAAGCCTGAAATCCTCATGCTTTGACTCCTCACCTTATACTGAAATAAAAAGCCACAGTAACTCCATTAAAAAATATAAAATTCCTCCACAGGAAATGAACACTAGTTTGCCTCCAATTTACATGAGTTTTAGGTTTCCTTCTCCCCACCCCCTTTTTACTTTTAATGTTAGTGTCCAGTTCTACGGAAAATATTTTCTTTTAGGAAAAAAATAAACACAAGCATCGTGTTGCATTTTCTTTACTAAGCTGAGCAAAATAACTTTGATTTACCGGTTTCCTCCCTCCCATAAATAGATGGGAATCCCTCGAAAATATACCCCACAGGCTCTTCCCTGAAGTCACCCTATGAGGACACCTAATGACCCTGGGTTTATTGAGAAGTGGCCTTGTTTTATATAAACTAATCAGCCAGCCAGCTATATTAATAACAGGACTGTAACTCATTTTCATCCTAGGCACACGCTGTGCATTATCAGTCTCCTAATTAATCCCAGGCAATTCAGGGGGCAGGTATGATTACTTCCAATTTTCCTCGCTGCTCCTTGTGCTGGAGACTCTGCAAACAGAGAGTCATGCTCCATGTCCCGCAGGCCGGCCCCTGAGTCCCAGCCCAGGGCCCGCTCCACCCCAGACACCCTCCCTGCAGACTGGGGAAGCCCTGGGAACAAGCACACCCCTGCTGATCTTGAAGAGGGGCTTCCTCGGGGGAGACAGAACCTGTGGTCGGCAGACATCCGGCAAGCCTGCTGTTGGACAAAGTCAACAGCAGCTTCCCCTGCGTTGGAAAATAAACTCAGAAACTTGGTGCACAGAGAGCAGGGTTGGGCTGCTGAGATTGTTCACACATCCGACGACCCTCAATCCCCCCGGCACCCACCTTTGTTCCTCTCAGGGTGTGAGTTAGGGTGACTCCTGACACCTCTCTCCTTGCTTGGCCAGGCTGCCTGCCGTCAAAGTCCACATTGTAGGCTGAGTGCTCCAACCTCTCCGTCCCTCCTCCTTGCCTCATGCAAAATCATAATCCCAGTGCCTTTGATGACATGATCTCTGAAATAGGTTCACTGAAAAAGGAGATTCCCTGTCTCCTTTCTACCCCTGGCTCTGAGTCAGATGTGGCAAGTGTTCAGTTGTGAGCAGGAGCATCTGTAAACCAGCAACCTCGATAACAGGACTCCGCACTCTGGAAAACTTTCCTTATGGCATTTGAAAGAGCCCTAGGCTTAGGGTCTGGAGATTTGTTCCAGTCCTAGACCTCCCATGAGCCTGAAGCTTCCTTCACCTCCCCAAGCCTTGGTTTTCTCACCTTCCTTCTTGACCCTTGTTGGTCTCCTTTACAAGCTTTTTTTCTAACCAGTTAATAATGTTGGGCCTTAACCAACCTCTCTTCTCTCTCCCTGGGCAACCCTGTCCACTCCAATAGTGATGGAGTCACACTCTGCCCAGGTGCCCTTGGGTCACTTTTTAGACTTTCTGTGTCTGACCTCATGTTCCACCAGCTGCGGTTTGCTTTTACTGCAACAATCCGAGGGGGGTGGGGACTACCCTCAGGCTAAGGGAGCCTCTATGCCTGCAGGACAAGGAAGGGCAATGTCCAGGGGCTTATATCCGCTCCCCACCCTCAACTACAGAGGTTGCTTTGATGGGAGTAAAGGAAGTTATGCAGAGTGAGTTATTTTCCAGAGTTGCCCTTGGAGATCAAGTGACACTTGTCCTCTGCAGAGGTTTGTTTGAGATTCCTCCCTTGCTCAGCCCCTTCCCCTTTCCTGTTCTACTTGCCGGTGAGGACCTCAGACACAGCCTTTGCAAGTAAGCTGCATAGAAACCCCTCACCTCAGGGTCTGTTTCTAGAAATTTTTCTAAAATTATACCCATGATTACACTTATTCCTCCAACCAGAGTTCCCTGAGTTACAGGCCTACGTAGCTCCTTGACATCTTTTGAATTTCTCAATGGCAGCCTCAAGGTCAGCATCCCCCAAAGCAGACCTCATGATATTTCCACACTCCCAAATACCTTCTAATGTTTCCCAGTTTAGTCAGTCCTGCCCCTTCACCTCCCACCCACTTCACGTAGAATTCTAGAAATCACCCAGGGCTCCTGCTTCCTTTGCAATCTCCACCCCTCTACTCCAGATAACCCGTCTTCAAGTTTCTGTCAATTTTATCTCCTATATATACTTAAAATGTATAAAATACCCCCTCGCCATTTATTTCTGCCACCACTTTGTCCAAGCCACTCCCCTCAGGATACTTGAAATACCCTCTAGTAAGTTCATATACATTCCTGGTAGTTTCCAACATTAATGACTGAGCCAAAACACTCATCTAATCATTTCTTTGTCCTAACCCAAAACTTCTTCAATGAAATAGATTTTTATTACTGTTAAGTACGAGATACCTGGTCCTTCGTGATGCCAGCCTCAACTCTCTCTTTACTTCAGCCATGGCATTTGCCTCTTTGTTCCTTTTAACCAGATTGTTTTTTCTTTCCCCTCTTCACCTTATCAATTCTTTCCAAACCCTCTATTCAGCTTAAGCATTACTTTCCCTGAGTAACTCAATCTGATCTCCTGCCTCAGACAAATCCTGAGCGCCACATTCCTCTTCACAAATCCTGCCACAATGGTGAGAACTTGTAGTTCTAGAGAGATCCTATCTAAAAATGACCCCAAACAGCCAGCTGAAGGGCTCAGCAGCTCAGGCCCACATTCTGCAAGGCCAGGCACTGAGTCTGGTCTTTCACCACTTTGCCTCGGTAGCACATAGTAGGTCCTCAACAAACCTGAGTGAGGCCAAGCTTACAAACTCCAGATCCAAGGGAAGGGGAGTTTCAGAGGGGTGTTTCCTTCAATACAGGCAGGGCTGGTGTCTATTCTGTGGCTGAGACCTAGCGTTACTGCTCTGCCAGAGATGCGTGTGACCTGGGAAATCTGGGGATTATGCTGTAAATTAGCTTACTCTTCTCTTCAAAGAGAGAGAGACATGAAGTACCAGTCTGGTATGACTCCCTTCTTAAGGAGGAAACAAACTCAATTTTTAATATTTTTAAATTTTCTTTTTTAATTTTTAATTTTTTGGAAAAGACTTACTAATGTATGCATACAAGAAGTGGGGTGTAAGCCAGAGGGGCAAAGGCTGAGAGGATTCACCAGAGACAGAGCAGGGAGCAGAACAGGCAGATCTACTGAAATACACCTGCTGAGGGGAGCAGTGGGCGAGACAGGAGAGGTCGGTTTCTCTCTGGCGAGCCGGGGGTTGAACTCATGGTGCAGTGGCTGGCGATAGCTTGATAGAGCTGTCTTTAACCCCTGTGCCACCAGGGAGGCCCTAAATTTTTAATTTTTTAATTTCTCCAATTGGAGAGGAAAAGAACAATTGTGGTGTCCCTGCAATAGCCAAACTCTCAGCTTCAACGCATGATCTCCACTTATTCTCACAGCATCTCCACAAGGTGAGTACTATGAGTCCCAATTCACAGATAAGGAAACAGAGAAGTAATATTCCTTACCCAAGATCACACAGCCAGGGAGCCACGAGCACGGCTCTTAGTCCAGGCCTGCCTGCGTGCAAATCCCAGCTTCTCACCCCGTATTACTCCATCTAAGTCTCCTCTGCACATCACAACAAATATCTGAGGGTTCGTTTACTTGAAAAAATGTTCCCTTGTGAATAGCTAGTATTCCTAAACAGAGTGTGATTGCATTTGTGTTATTTCTTAGTGAAAATCACCATGAAGGTGTTTTTTTTTTTTTTAATCCAGCAGATGCTGTATTTTGAAATAGCATGATTCAAATTAGAGACCAGGAGTTTGTGGAGGACAAGCGCCAGGGAGTATTCATTTTGGTGTTGCCCTGAGAATAAGCATGAGTGAAATGAAATTTGACTTCTCTTTCATTGTCTGTTGTGTTAAAACAAAGTGTAAGAAGTTTCTTGTTCTGCTTATTTTATTCTCTCAGCATTCAGCTTGCTTATAAGACCAAGAATTTGACTTGTTTTATGAAAATGGAGCAATTTTTTGGCAACAGGCCATAAGCCATGGCCACCACCTCAGAATTCCTGTGATGAAGAGCCAGGCCCTGCAGATAGACATAAGGTAAATATCCTCCCTTCTCCTGTTGGAATCCATCTTATATCTATAAATGTCATATGCTCTGTACTTTTTTCTTTGTCACTAGACTTGTCTTGCTGAAGTCTGCTTTGATTTGGCAACTTCTTATAGTCCACGCAGACTGAGGTGGCAAGACAGAAACTCAAATTTTCAGCCTTGAATGAAGCTCTGATAATTCCACAAAGAGCCAGCCTTTCAACAGCCCTACAGTTTATACAGTGCTTTTGTGCCTTCACCTTGGGACTGAGGTTTGCTGTCCTCTTTCTGGAATGTTCTATCCAGATTTTCTCTCTTTATTAGCTTATATCTCAACTCAGAGCCTTTTTCCCTAACCCTGTCTATGTGAAGTGTTTTGCACAGTTGTATATTTTTCCCAAAGCTCTCATGTTCTGAAATCCTCTTGCTTATTTTTCTGTATCCTTTTTGGAGATCTGTCTTTCAACACCAGTAGCCCAACACTGTTAGCCCCATGAGGGCCAGTGATCTGTCCTTTATTCCTCCTTCTTTGGGACCTGACAGTACCTGGCACTTTACAAACACTCAGTATTATTAGTTGTATTGGTGGATAAGTAAATCATTTCACTTGAACATTATGGTCCTTAAAGTAGCTCTTATTTTCATTTTACACAGGTCAATTTATCTCTGTGAGATTAAGTGATTAACCTGAAGTCTCATGGCCAGTCTGTGACAGCACCATAGACCAAACACAGATGCTCAGCTGCTAAGCCTTCAGGAAAGTTAACTTTTACCCAAAACTTGAGTACTACTAGTTACTCTTCAAAGCAGGTGCCCCATCGGGAATCATGTATGACAACAGGTGGGAGTATAAATGGCAAGATAAAACTCTGACTCTCTCCCTCAGAGATGAAAAAACATCTGCAGCATGAGCTTAAAGGCACTGCCCAGGCGGCAACCTCCACCAGCTCCTGGGTGGGTCGCTGCCCTTCTGCCTTTGCACACGCAGGCTTCTCCCGCCCTCCATTGGACCCTGGACCTTGCTGGCCTCTGGGTCTCACATTCCAGGAGGCTCTGGCCTCCTCTTGACATTCTGTAATTTTTCTGATGTCCTAATTTCTTGATCACCTGTGTTGACACGATCCTGATTTGCTTCAATATGTCTTTTTTCCACTCCTGGGAAATTTATGTCTGTTCTGGCATATGTCCCCATCTTCCTTTGTGAAAGGAGAGATGGGGAGGGGTGAGGAAAAAAGCCTTTTAATATTTTTTAGCAGTGTCTTCATGTTCTGTCAATAAATTACCTCTGCCAGCTTTTAGAGGCCCTATTGGCTCTGGTGCTGACCTCTTGTTCCTTCTGTACTTGAAAAATGCCTGATTATTTATCTTAGCCTCTCTCACAATCTTCTTTTCATTCCTCACCTTTGCTTTCCTTATCATGTTTTTGCACTTTCTTAACTTTGTACTATAATTTCTCTAGCTGAGTCGCTGTATGATTTTTTTTTCATATTTTCTCGCTTTCCAAGTTTTGATTACTTCCCCTGCCACTACCACATCCTTGTTAGAGCTATTTGTTTGGCTTCTTTTCTATGCTTTGGGTTGCTAGGGAGCTTGTGTTTTCTTTGGGAAGTTTCTATTCATTTCTCTCTGATTACGCTCTTCCATCGGGCTGTTCTTTCCAACCTCACAGTGCCCTTGGGTTGTCTTGGTAGGAGCTGACAACTTTTCCTCTGAATCTCCAGCATATCTTTCTAAGGGGTCCTAATTCCTGAAGGGCCTTCCTTGGAATGCTCCAGTGCCCCAGATATTGGGCTGCATGGCAAGAGGATGCCAGGTACCTTGATTCCCCAAATCAAACTGCCTGTGGGTACAAGTGGGGTCACTTTGTAGTGGTATTCTGCACACACTAGCAGGACCAACTTCCTTCAACATGCTTTCCAGATAGTTGGGTAAATCCTGCCCACTTGATAACAAGACCAGTCAGGTATGAATGGCATTCTACTGGGATCCTTGGCCAATGTCTACCTTCTAGATGTCCTCCTGTCTACTAGGCATTTCTGCTAATGCTAAGAAAAGTTGCCATCTCCAGTGGGTATTAGCTCATTGATTGGTGCCACCACCTAGCCACTGCCAGATGCCTGCACTACCATGAGATGGCAGGTCTTGATGATTCAAGCCACACTGGGTTTGGGTAGAAGGTATCACCCCTCCCACATTATGCTTTGTCCACTGGGACCAAGATGGTGTTGCCTCAGTTATACTGAGCTTTCAGAGAAGCAGAGCATTTGTTCTAACTTCCAGCTCCCCTTCCCTGGTCCTCAAGCAGGAGCCCATACAGGTTAGGCCAGGTGCCCCCAGACACTGTCTACTCCTTTGACACTGAGGCAATACATTGGATTAGAATGAGGTCTCTTGCAAGAACTTCCTTAGTTTCACTCCCCAGAATGAATCAGGTCAACCTATCATGATCTTCCCCCCCCCACTTTTTTTTTTTTTAAAGATTTATTCATTTATTTGTACAAGCACTGGGCACAGTCAGAAGCATGGGAGGGTGAGAGAATTCACCAGAGCCAGAGTGGGGAACAGAACAGGCATAGTGATGAAACACACTGCTGAGGGGAGCAGTGGGCACAGCAGGAGAGGCCTATCGCGCCATGTGGGACCCTCACTGGTGGCTGGGGACCGAACCAGTGCTGCAGAGGCCGCAGGCAGCCTCGCAGCCCAGCACTCAACCGCTGTGCCACCCGGGGAGGCCCCATGATCTATCCCTTTTCAGTCACAGCTAGGATGCCACTGCATCCATATGGACTTGAGCACAAGTGGAGCCTGTAGTCCAATGGCTTCTTTGTTCTCAGTTCTCAACTTAAACAAACCCAGAGTTCACCCCTCTCCCACCAGGGGAGAGGTAGTCAGATGATTGCAGTGAATAGAAAATAGAGAATTAAGATGACGGCAGATCCAACAATCAGTTCAAAGTTTTTTCAGTCTTAACACACACCCGATGCTATGCTAGCTTTTAGAATTACAATGATAAATATGATTGAAGTTATTTTAGAATTTAAACTCCATGAGAGAGCTACATTAAGATAAATTTTAAGCACATTATTTTTGGTGTCAAGATAAAGGTTTGCACTGGAGGTATAATAGGAGCACAGAGGATGAGCTAGTAGCCCCTCCTGGATGCTTATGGCAGGCTTCCTGTATTTCCACAGTGTTCACATGAGCAAGTTCACCCAGAAAATGTGCCAGTCATCAGCTCACCATCCATAGCCACTCTCACCTCAGAAGAGGGACCATATAAGCCATCTGCATGGCCCCATTTGACACCCAGGCACCAATCCACCAACAAGACATCAGCAGCCTAATCATGGCCAGTGAGTTTCCCTGCTGGGGGGGATTTAAAATCAGGACACTGAGTGACTCAGGTGTACCCACAGGATGATGGGCACTTGACCTGAAAGATCATGGAAAACTGACCTGAAATTGATGTCAGAGCAGATCCAGGCTACCTAGAAGGCAAAGGCATGGGATCCCAAGGACATGAGTGAACAGAGACAGACAGAAGAGTGGATCACAGGCACTGAGAGGGCCGATCAGAGACCATGAGGCCCTCTGCTGTATTAACCTTGGCCCCAGATTTCCAAGTGGTGTATTAACCTTGGCTTATGATTTCCTGTTCCATGAAGTCCAAGAGCACTTCATTCCTCATATTTTTCTGTAAGATTACTTGTGGTACTTCCTGTTGATTTCAGTCAGTTTAACTAGATGTCTTTGCTTTGCAAACAGCCTTAACTAAGGTAATTTCATAGTTACTACTGCAGCCTTCTGATGCAAGTGTATTTCTTGACCCAGCAAATGCCTGCTCAGTCTTCATTATCTAAGTGAAGTGACTCCTCCTCTCTCAAGCATCCCCTGACAGCTCCCTCCCCTGTGATCCTTCAGGACTGTGGTCATAATCATTCTATTGTGGTGTGACATTCATAAACACTCCACTCCCAGACTATGAGGTCCCCAAAGGTAGAAATGTGTCTCAGAGCCTGATACCCGGAAGGTGTGCAATGTCTGTCAAATTGCCTCAGTAGCTCTGAGCTGGTTCTGGAAGCAGCCTGCCAGTTGGCACTCCAAGCTATCTGCCAGTCAATCTCTCAGACCCTCCAGGGGCTCTGGGTTTGTGCTGACTTTGCTAACTTACCCCTCACTCCCAGTTTGCTCTCTTCTCAGTCCTTGGCGTCCAAAGTGGCTTCCTTGCTGCGTCCCTCCTACTCTGTGCAAACTTCAATACCTTTGGAACGATGACAATTCCAAGGTGCCCCCCGCCCCCAACGAGGCAGAGCACATGCTGTTTCCCAGGGTTCTAGAGCTCTTTGCTGAGTTTTGGCTCTTAATGGCTTTGTGTGGTTGCCTGGGGCCCATGCTACCTGTGTGTTGGCTCTTGACAGCACCCCCACCCGATTCAGCCATCTGTTTATTTTGGCTGCATCTCTTTCTTTATGCTCCCTCTTCTGAGAGATGGTGATGGGGAGCTACTTTCTTTAATCAGCCAGAGCCCTCACTGTCTTGTCCATTGGAGAAAAATTGTCTCCAGCTCTACAGCAGCTTTCTTACATAGGAGAGAACATCAGTGCTCATTTGCTCAGGAGAAGCAACAACAACAAAACCTTCTTGCTCTGTTTTGAGCATTTTTCCTTTATAGATTGCAGTGCCCCCTAGCAGACCTACCAGGTTTCCCTGCCAACTGCCAGCCAGATATCCAAGCTGCTGATTCACCCCCTGTCGGCCTAAAGCAAAGGTTGGTGATGGGAGTTTCACAGCCTTGGGGGTTTATTTGCTTTACTCTCTGTTCTCACATAAGGAGTGTTTTGCAGGAAGCACTGCCAGTACACCTGATGCTCTAACTTCACATTGACAGGTGTGGAATCGCCTGGGGGAGCAGGTGGGCTCCACACACTGAGGTTGTGACACCTTTGGCCCCTCCAAGCTCCAGTTCTCTGACCTCTGCTTTCAGGCAAAAAGAGAAGAAAAACTCAGACTCAGCTCTGCCTTAGGAATTTTAAAATGCACTTCCTTGCCTCCCTGTGAACCCATCTCTCCTACAGACAGATAAGGCTTTTGTGATTCTGTGACCTTCAGAATGTTGTGTCCCTCAGTCCAGAAATAGAACTAGGACTGCTAGCTAAAATGGCAGCTGCTGGAATCATGAGCCCAGGCTGTTTCTGGTCCCCAAGACGGATACAGACGCCAGTCTCCAAAGGGGCTCCTGCTCGCTTGAGGCTAAAGACACAGCTCTGCCAGGCCTGTGATGTCTCAGGCTGTCCTTTTGGCTACTGCCTGTGGGGCACGCCAAGACTGAGAGATGAAAGACAGTCTCTGGCCAGGCTGAGAGCCACAGGTGATGAGCAGGGAGTACATGGTGCTTGTCTTCATTCTCTTCTCTGTGGTTTGCTTACTTTTTCCTTCATTAGGAGATCTCGGCACATCAAAACAATAGTAAAGGAGTTACACAGGTCTGGAGACAAATGATACCTATTTCAATCTGACTGATAAATGTAGCTAGAAGTTGTTTGTACCTGACCATAAATTCTCCCCCAAAGCTGTTCTTCTAAAATGAAAAGCTGGATTTCTGCTTTGGGGCAGCCTGAAAGCACGTGTAACAGAAGAGAAGGAGCACTTGACGAGGAGCCAGGCGCCTCCATTTCTAATGCTAGGCACGTTCCTAACCATGCCACTTTGGGCAAATCATTCTATTTCTCTGGCTTCATTAGTGACCTCAGCGGGAGCAGTTTTAGTAGAAACACTGACATCCTAATTGCCAAATCCATAGGCTAATTTTCATTCCTCATCTGACTTGACAACTCCATTGCGCTTGGCACTCCTGACTGCTCTTTCCTACTCAAAACTGTCTCTGCTCTTGGTTCCCAGGAGCCTGCCTCGGCGAATCCATCCCCCACTTCTCTCCCAATCCTTTGCTCCTTCCTCTAATCCCCCTACTCCCCTTGTGCTGTCCATCCAGTGCCTGCTGGTATTGCCCCATATTTTCCCCTAGGTCCTCTTCTCATCACACAACCGTTTCCAAAGTGATCCCATCTACACCCATGGTTCCAGTCACCTTCTCTTCTCTGAGAACTGCCTAGTCTCCGCTTCAGAAGTCCCTCACTTCCCTCCTGAATGCCAGCCTGTTGTTCTGGCTGCCCACGGGCTGTCCCGTCCAGTTGTACGTCAAGCCTGTCAAACTCAGTCTGGTCTCACTGTCTTCGAGTATATGTTCCATCCATTCCCTGAGACCTGA
This sequence comes from Talpa europaea, assembly GCF_964194135.1. NCBI lineage: Eukaryota > Metazoa > Chordata > Mammalia > Eulipotyphla > Talpidae > Talpa > Talpa europaea. Next base: position 24,455,021 of record NC_140074.1, on the reverse strand, counting down.
CTACTTATAACTTAGTCTGTTTTCTGTAGTATACTTAGTTTCAGAAGCTGAGTGGTTTTCATTCTTTATTCTCCCTAACAAGATGTTGCTGCCATGTCCACCTGAGAGGTGTTCTTATATATTCATGCCATTAGCGTGATTGTACTTTGGGTCTTCTGAGCCTGGCATCTGTATCTTTGAAATAGTATCCAAAGTAGTTAGAGTTGGTGTGTGTAGCTGACATAAAAGAAAGTGGAACTTGCCATGAGTGAACCAAACAGTTTTGGGTCTTTTTCCTCATACAATATGAAATCCAAATATAGAAAATGCAAAACCAATATGGCAACTCCACTATGACGTCAGGAACCCAGTTTCCTTCTATCCATGCAGTCATCCTGGACATGTGCTTGTCACCTAGAGGCTGCCGCCTCCCACACTCATAAGATAGTTCCTTCTCTTTCACATCGACATTCCAGGCAAGAAGAAAAGGTAGGACAAAGGGCAAAAGCAAGAGTCTTCTGAGTTGGCTTCCTTGCAAAGAGCTCTGCTGAAAGGTCCATTTATATTCTGTTGTCCAAACTGTGTCATGTAAGCCAAAGTATTTGTTCTTTACATTACACCAATGAGCATTCAAAGGAGGTACTTAAATAGGAGACTCATATAGTTAGATTTTTTTTTTTTGAATAGACAAAGTGTTGTGTTGTGGTATTGAGCATTTGCCTGGCTTCTAAAGAAAAGCAATGCAATGTTTTCATGCATCTAGTGATCCTGTGTAGACAGTGGTGTGCTGATCAATGTTTAACAACCAAATGTCTGGGGAAAAAGCACTGGGGAAGGGAAGCTCTGCTTTGTACAACACTCCCACCCTGACCAAATTCAAGCCACTGATGTGATGCAGCTGAACCTGGAGTTGGAAAGAGGCAAAATTGATTTTCAAAGGCCAGTGGAGTTGGCTCCAGCACAATATGAGACCCAACAGGGATGTGTGAGAAGGTCTAAGCACCAAAACCACATGCAAAGTTTAGCTGCCATCTCCTTAGGAACATCTGAAACAACACTCCCTCCCATCAAAGTAGACCTCTCTCCAAGTTCACATGCTGCTTGATTATTCTTTTCATGCAGCAATATAAATTCCTTATAATATTCTTTGGGGTGGGTGAGTTCGCTTTTCCAAAATATACATTCCCTCAATAACATACTCCATAGCTAATAAAGAGGTCTTTGGTGCCAAAATTTCTTGTTGCACGCTCTCCTCATTAAACAGGTTGCAGTATCTCTGGTCACCACAAGGAGTCACTCTTTAGCATTAGGAACAGACAGGGAGCCTGGTCAGGATTCAGCACATAGTGGGACTACATGTACATTTGTTTAGAATGAAGGAGAGATAGAAATGATCCTGTATTCTACCTGGTGCACACCCACTCTTCCCTTATCTTCCTAGCTATCTCCTATTCACTATTTAGGCTCAATTTAAATGTTTTCCCCTTTAGGAAGCCCTTATGGACCAGCCTGACCCAAACCCCCATGCCGTGGGGTTTGATGCCCCACGCTTGGTCTCCCGTAATAAGCCTGTATCATCAGTAGAAACAATCACCCTGTGTACTTGCACTTTAGTTTTGACTGTATTACTTGTCAGACCTTGAGCTTCATGAGGGCAGGGATTTCTTCCACAGCACCTAGCACCAAATACAAGGGGGTACTCTATAAGCACTTCCAGAATGAGGGGGTTGAGCAGAATGCATAGTACTTTCAAATATTCCCTGGGGATGTTTAATTTCTCTTCCTTTTCTTCCCCTTTGGCTATTGTTACTATTTTTTCCCCCACCAAATTCCTGCTTTCAATATGACAGCACCCAAAGAAAAAAGAGAGAGAAGATTTCAATGAATTGCAGCTTCCAGCTGGTTATCATTATTTAACTTTTGGTTTTATCTTTGTGGGCAACTGAAGCCTATGATTTAAACTATCTCTAGCTGAGCCAGCGGGTCGGGTGCCCGCCCAACCACTCATATTTCCAGAGTGCACTTTGCTGTGTCAATACACATTACTCGTCACATCGCAAAGAGTCTGAGGAGAAGTTTGATCTCCGTTGTTAGATTGTTGTCATGTGTCAAATCATACAGCCCAGGGGGAATAAGTACAATGCACAGGAAAAGCAGACACTGAGCTACGGTCAGACCGCCTGAAAGATAAACACTGTTGTGTAGGCCAGGAAAAGAAAGGTCAAAGAACCATCTGAAGCCTCAGACACTGTAAGTATTCTTCACTTGTATTTTCTTGCTGCTGAGCCTTCAGTTTTACCGACATGGGCAAATACGTATTTTTCATCCAACTGATCTTCCTTCTGGTTCTCTCACAAGAGGGGAGTCATTTGAGTAGGCGGGCCCCACATTGGAGAGTCAGGGTGGCATCTGTGAGGCCCTCACATCAAAACTGATTAAACAAGGCAGGTGTGGTGATTCTCCAAGCTCTACTCACCATGCCCTGCAAAGCTCAAGAGAGTGTGCAGATGTAGCTAGACTCTGAAGAAAAGCCCACCTCAGAGAGTGCGAGTTGCCCCAGCAGGAAGGCTGGAATAATTGTTTATTGCTGGTGGTGGTAGTAGCTTGTTTTTTAAAACTTGGTTTAAAAACAAAAAGCAAACGAGTACTCTGTGCTCTATGTTGCAGGAAGATCCAGAGCAAGTCATCTCTCCATTCAAAGACGCCCACACACTTGAAATAGTTTCCTAGAAAGGCAGATATAATTGAACTGAGTTTAGTTTAACACACTTGCAGGGCATTTTTGTGACACCTTCCAAATCCTCTACGGTTGATCTCGTGGTATGACAGCCGCACACCACATTCACTGCACCAGACAAGGATTAGGAGAGTAAAATTAGTCATGTATGTAAATTGTAATCACATTGGACGGTTGTATGTGCTCATTTAGGCATTTTAACAGTGTGTGATGCTATCCTCTCCGCAGGACTAATAAGCATTAGCCATAATGAGGTCAGTCAGTCAGTCAGGCATTCTCAGGGGATTTAATTGGGACATGGGTCTCTGCTGAAGTGAAAATTAATAACTTTTGTCAATGTTCTGGTGAAATGTTCTGTCTTATTAAACTATGAGGGTCAATTAGAAAGCATTATGTAATAAAGTCCCCAGCAGCAGAACTCAAATTGAGTTATACCACAGTCATTATTCCAGGGCGAATGCATTTGAAAATGGAAAACCAGAGCGCCATATGGAGGATTCGGGTCAGATTTACAAGCATCGCATGTTAAGGCTTCAACAAGAAGGAAACAATTAAATGTAATACTGAAATAAATCAGCGCGCCGAGAGCGTGCTGTGCAGGGCCAGGAGCCCGGGGCAGGCTGCAGCCCCGGGCAGTGACACCACAAAATGGCAGCGTTTAGAGGCTGGTTGGGGCTGTGTCAGGCAGCGCCATCCCCGCAGATCTCTTGGAGTGCTTAAAATCTGGGGCACACCTGGTAGGCTCGGGCCTGCACACTGCCTCATATAAATAACTCTTTATTGTGTGGCTATTAAGAGGAGAGATTGCTTTTATTAAAGTGCAAGTTATTGTGGTACAGCAAATTAAAGAATTTTAAAGCATTCTAAACAGCCACCGATATTCCCCGTTCGGTCATGTTTTACGGTACTTTAAATGGGCAGTATATTGTTAGCGAGATATAAAGTCCATGCCAAGGTTGGGATGTGACAGTATGCAGGCACTGGAAGCCTGAAGGGGCTGGGAGGAGAGGAGCATGCGGGCCTGGTGGGCAATGTGAGGACAGCCTGCAGGTGGCGGTGGGGCTCAGGCGGAGGCCTAGAAGGTCCAGTCTCCACTGGAAGGTTGGGGAAGGTGGTACTTGTCTGCTGTAATCTGGTGAAATAATTATCAAATGAGAGAAGGAACAAGGAATGGGCAAAGAAAATCTGTACTGTCCCATTACTAAAGGCCTACAACTTTTCCATCTGCCCAGCCCAGTCTTCTCCCTACTCTCTCTTCTCCAGTGAAGTGAGCTGGGGTTTTCTGCCCACTCGGCCCCCATCCCTAATGTTAATTATGTTATCAGTAAATACAAATTGCCCCTTTCTTGGCTCCAAACCATCATGGAATCCAGCCATTCCCCGCTTTCCGTCATCTATAACACCACTGCTGTGGTGTGAGCCCCTGTCACCTCCTGACAGAGCCGATTCCACTCCATGCCCCCATTTTGTTCACATCAGTCACGGTAATTGTCTTAAAAACACTGATGTGATCTAGCCACCCCCTGCTTTAAGATGTATGAATATGGCCCCTTTGCGCATTAGGATAAAATGCAAAACTTTTACCTCAGCCTATAGAACCCTTCCCTGGTGTAGCACCGGGGCCAGGCTTCCCTCTCACACAGCTCATGCAGGTTCTTCAGGGGTGGCTCAGAGAGCTAGTCACACCCATCTAAGGCTTAGCTGGGGCTTTCGCACATGCAGTTTCCTTCGTCCAGAATTCTCTTCCTCCTGTCTCTGTGTGGCTGGATCCTTTAAACACCCACCCTCAGGAAGCTTCTCCTGGCCACTCTGTCGAAAGTGAACCCATGCAGAACTTCAGATCCTCACCCCATGTCCACCCCACTTACCACAGTTTGTAATCAAAGCACAACCTTTTTTTGACACCCCCTGAGTCTGAGTATGAGACAGCAGAGATCATCTCTGTTGCTTTCCACTGCATATTTAGCAATTGGGGCAAATAGCAAGAGCTCACTCTTTAAATGAGTGACTGACTCACTGAATTGAAGGGTTGCGTTGGAGGGAAACCCGCGGTTTATCTACCTCCTTTATTTTATAGAAAACTGGTTTCTGAAAATGGTGACATAATATGCACAAAGAAACTAATGGGAGGGTTGTGAGCGCTACCTGATTTTCCCACAAAATGTTTCTCTTTTACTTTCTTCTGCTCAATCACCTGTTCCTCCATAACCACATCTTGTCTTTATCTCTATGTGAATGAACACCACCCTAGACCCTGGGGTGAAAACAAGTTTAAAATCAATTTAAAAACTAAAGCTGTTCCATCCATAAAAGAATAGATGATCTGGTATATTCTGGTATATTCATAAGTGGAATGAGACGCTACAGTCCTAAGAATGTTGACTCACAACCATAAAATGTTGAATAAAAACACCAAGTCTCAAAAGAATACATGTGTTGTGATAGCTCTAGCAGGGGGTTGAAAAATAAGCAAAACTAAATAATATGTGTTAAAAAGAATAGGAATGTATGAAAAATGTAGGAATGCAGGTTTTTCTATTAAAAAATAAAAGCAACAGTAAGAGAGTGATTATTTGTCCTGTGTAGGTGGAAGTGGCAGGAAAGCAGATGACGTGAGGAGGCAAAGAGGGGCAAAGAGGGTCTTTATCTCTCACTGGGTAGCAGTTTCAGGATTGCCACCTATCTCCCATGCTTTATAATTTTGTAAGTGTGTATATATGAAAATAATTGATAAATTAAAAAAAATTAAACTGGACAGAATTTCAGCTTTGCCTGAGGTAAGAGTTTTGAATTTTATCCTCTGCACATGTCAGAACAGTTTAGTCCCTCTCTTCAGGGGTGGCTCAGAGAGCTAGTCACACCCATCTAAGGTTGACAGACCTTGGGATCTGTTCCTGAGCCAATCTGCGCTACACAAAAACACAGGTGGTCATAGTGCATGCGGCATGGAAGGAGGTGACTTTGGGGACATTAGGTAGAAACTTTGAGCAAAAAATAACCTCCGCCCTGGTCCTTGCACTGAGAGCGAACTCTTCCTTGCTGTCTTCAAAGCTTTTCCACCTTTTGCATCTCCTGCTAAAATGCAAACACCCCTGAGAATATCCATATCAAAACCAGCACCTTTTTGATTGTCATTACCTCAGCATATGTGGGACCCTGGCCAGGCAGGGCCAGGGCAGAGGAGAGAAGGTGAAAGAACCCCAGAGGCCAGTCCCTTTAGCCCCGGGCAGCCTTGTCTGGATATTCTGCCCAACCCCATTGTTTTCACTCTCTCTTCATTTCTGCTCTGAGCTCTGGACTTGTTACCCACACAGAATGCCCCAAGATGGCCAGTCAATGTGCCCCTGCTGACATATTGAGAGCACTCTCCTAGAGTAATTCCTCTCTCTAATGCTAGGGGAGGGGGTTCCCACCATAAGGGTTTCTGGTTCATTTGTGTTGCTGGGTCTCCCAGGGCCACACTTCTGTTTCGAGAGAGAGTTTTGGCACCAGGCTCCTTCTGACATGTCAGGCTGAAAAGTGAATTTGAGCCAAGAGTTCTGTTGCCTCATTTCGATTATTTATGAGAAGCTGGTATTTTCTGCTAACAAAGACAATGGGAAATTTCAAAACCTAAAAATTATCAAGCTATGGGGGTAGTGGTGGGAAAGTATGAATAGTAAGGTATTTCTCAACCAGTTTGAGTAACTTGCCTTCAGTAATTTTTCCCAGGAGTAATTATAAACAAAAATGTCACTTGCCTTTTAGAATCTATTGAAAAGTATGAAGCTATGCCAGGGAGATTCTGGACAGAGGGTCCCTATCACCACACAGTCTTGTAGGAAAATGCCATCTGCCTATACTTCCATCTCTTGGCTCACGAAGGAATGAAAGAATATGTGAATGAACAGACCACTCAGATACACACACTAATGCCACAGATCAGATGCCTGTGAGTCAAACATTACTAATCAAGTTTGAGGTCCAAATGCTTCCTTACCAAATTAATGGGCATTTTTTTCTCTAAAACTAATATGAGATCAAGCCTCCCAGGTGGCGCAAGAGGTTAAGACACAACCTATGAAGCTATCCGCAGGCACTGCAGCACAAGTTTGATCCCCAGCCACGGAACTACCCACATGGTGCAGCAGACGTCTCCTGACTCACCTGCTGCTCCCCTTAGCAGTGTATTTCAGTCAATCTGCCTGTTTTGTTCCTTGCTCTGTCTCTGGTGAATCCTCTCACTCCCCATATCTCTGGCCTGTAACCCAATTTTTGTATGCATAAATAAATAAATAAATCTTAAAATAAAATAAATTAAAACTATTATGTGCTCACTATAAAATATTTGGAAATTACTGAAAAGAAGAAAATATAAACATCCATAACCTACTTTCAGAAAGATCTAATTAATATTGATATCACAGTAGTGATAGAATTTTCTTTAAACAGAAAGACTTTGCGGAAGAGTATGAGCCTTTGTATCTCAAAGGAGGGAGTTCTTACCATCCGTAGGCCAGCCTGGCCAAGAAAAGGGATGAGGGCTATGAGGAAATGGCAAGTTCTCTCTAGAGAATTGTTCCCCAAGACTGAGAAGAGAAATAAGGGTTGGACTTCAACCCATGAAGGAACTATGGCCATTTGAATCCTGGGCTTGAGGTCACCTCACAGGGATGGCATGGGTGCCCTCAGGGCTGGTACAACCATGACTGAGAGGGCTCTGCCAAAGTCCTCAAATCCAATTTGAAGTGGGGAAATTGAGAGCTCTTCTCCCCACCCTTAGCTAGAATTAGCTTTAACCGGATTTAATTTGACTTTGAAAAATAATGTGGTGTTTCATACCTTCTTGGGACACGAGACAATGCTATCTGTTATGTAAATAGTGGTGATAAATAGTTCTACATAAATGTGTACCTGTCTTTATAACTATTTTATTTGAACAGATTGCTGGAAATACATCAAAGGAGATAAATATTTTAAGATCCTCCCTATAAACTATCAAATTAGCAAGTTCTTAGACTCAAGTTAAAGTATATTTAATGCACTAAACCCATAATCAATTCTCTCTTTGGCTTCTGCCCCACAACCACCTCAACAGCCCAACTATGAAGGAAGCAGTGCCCACCAGACACATCCTCACAGAGAAAGGAAGCCATGTTGGGTGGAAATGGGTAGGCATGGCCTGGAATCCCACCTACACTATAGACGGATGTGTGTGTTTCCTGGGACTACCACATCCAAGTAATACAAAGTGTATGGCATAACAGCCCAAATATATTGTGTCACAGGTCTAGAGGCTGGAAGTCTGGGGTCAACTTATCAGGAGGGTTGGTTCTTTCTGAGGAGTGTGGGTCAAGAATTGCCCAGGCCTCTGTCTCAACTTCTGGTGGCTTACTCGCCATCACTGTCAGACTTTGGCTTGTAGATGACTTCCTCCAGTGTCTTCATGTGGTTTTCCCTCTGGTCCAAAGTTGCCCTTTTTATAAAGAACCAGTCATATTGGATTACTTGATCAACTACAAAGACCACAGGTCCTGGGGACTAGGAATTCAACATATTTGTGGGGGACACAAGTCAACCAGAGCACATTGGAAAGTCACATACACACTCTAAGGCTGTTTCTGATCAGTAAAACAGGGGTAATACTGCTTTCCCTCACCCCCCCCACCATGAAAAGGATTAAATTTACACCCCAAACGAAAGGCTCTGTAGATGACAGCTACATCAATTACCTAGTGTCTGGCACAAGTATGTGCTCAATTACAATTGGTTAAGTTAACAACTAAACTTTTTGTTATTATTATTTAATTGAACTCAAATGGATACACAGAAGCCCATGTACAATTGGGTAGAGATTCATGCGGCCACCTCAGTGCTGCTAGAGAAAACATGCTCTTACCTCTCACACATCTTGTGCTTCTCCTTTGCCTTTGCGGGCAGAGTGCTAGCCAGACAAGAGGCTCCCCTCTTCCACAAAGCCCGCTTTAGAGACTGGCCTGCCTTTGGCTGCTAGTATATTGTTGGAAAAATGCTGATGCTGGTCTTCATCCATGGTGCCAGGACTCTGTGCCAGAGCTGCCCACATGAGCTGGGGTTTCAGAAGGTGGACCTGGCACTGAACATAGTAAGAGAGGCCCTTGTGACACAACACACACACACACACACACACACACACACTCTCAAGGGCACATACATGTACACATGCATGCACATGAAACAGAGACCAGAGCCCCCATCAGCACTTACAGCAACTTTTAAAGGGTATAAAAACTGCTCAATCACTTTGATGACATGCAAAGTGTCTTTTTTAATATGTGAGAAAGAATATTCTAAATTCTGAACACATCTGGTGTCACCAGTGCTTTTTTCTCCCTCTAAGCCCTCTTAATTCCATAATTTAGAAGGTCTGAAGACATAGATGTATCTCACCGCTGAGTAACTGGGCATCCTATACACACCACGTTGGATTTGCCCATCTTGAGCCTGGAAACTTTTTCACTGAATCAGAGAGGAAAGATTTGGGGAGGGGGGCGACAGACTGTGCTCAGTCAGCTCAGGTGGTCTTTGACAGGAGAGCTGAGCTGCCTGCAGGAAAATGTTTGCTATTCATTTTGCCCTGACACTCCAGGAGAGGAGCACAATTTCTTTTGTGATTGGAGGTAATGTAATCTACAGGAAAATCAATGTGGGCTGACAGGAGAATCGCCCCACTGATCTGCAGACCAGAGACACTGAATCACAGCAGGCTGAGGGCTGCTCACCTCCCACTACCTCTGGGAATGGAGATTCGGAAAGTTCATACCCTGGGGTGCTCCTGACTTCAATAGCCTGTCCACTGGTCTGCCTGGGCTGCTAGGCATTGAGTTGATAAAGTACTATGGTACGGAGCCATATTCGGGGGCCAGATGGCCTGCTGGGTTCCTGAGAGGAGAGAGACAGAGACAGAGAAATTGACAACCTGAGGTTATAAGAGACAGAAAGAGATGGGGAGACACAGACACACATCCATGCAGGCAATTCTGGATTATCTACGTGAGCCTACACTACTTTACCACTTTTTAAATTAAAGAATTCAGACCCTCTATCTACCATGAAAACATGCATTACTCAAGACATCAGAAAGGAAAACATTATAAAATAAATAAGAAATACAACCAAAAACAATGCATGCCCTCCCCCAAACATCTGCACATCTGCTGGGCTGCTCTACCATCCCTATTCAGCTGACTTCAGCACCCACAATCTCGGTGGCAACAGCAGCAAAGTTAGCAGGTGTCACCCCAATATGGCTGCAAATCATTTCCATGATTGGGAGACAGGAATCAGGATAAAAGGCCCATGCCCTCCCCTTGCTGGCGATTCCCTTCACCTGAGCCACTGACCATTTCTGGCTCCTAGATGTTTGTTTTAAGGCATCACCAACACTGGCCCTTTGGGGGTGCAGATACTTTTCTGGAATCTAATCTCTCCAAGTAGTTAAAACATCCATGTAGTCTATTGCATGAAATGGGGAAAACTGCCTTTGGGGAATTAATGGTTTAGAATCCAGAACCCAGTGGTTCTGAGGGGAGGAGGGTGGCGCTCATCGCATCCATGACCAAGCCCCGGTAGGAGGAGGCTGGGTGGCCCAGAATGAGCGGCCACGGAGCTGCTGACACTCACAAGCCTCTGCGTCCCCTTCTCTGCTGCTACAACAAAACCCTATCTCCGCTGACTCCGACGCCCCCGCCATCTCTCAAGTGTAGCACAGGCCTCTCCGTTGCTCCACAAACTTCCTGGCAAAGGCTTCCTGCTTCACCTACTATGCTCCTGGCAGGAACTTTTAAGACTGAGTCGGTAACAGCCTCAGTCGTGGCTTTATCAAAGATTTGGGGGCAATGCCAGACCTGAAATGGCTCCCTTTTCTCCCCCCCAGCACGGTCCCACTCTGCAAGGAGCTGACAAGGGCTCTGGACAGCGGGACAGCGGGATCCAATAAATCTGAGGCCTGTCTAGGTGCTTCATTTATCAAGAGGCCTAATTTACCCAGGCCCTTTAGACTAATTGCAGATTTGCAAAAACTGCTGAGAGTGTAGAACCGAGTATTGTGAGTGTCCCTTGCCATATTTCTGCTAATGTGTTTCATCTGGAGTACATAAAGAGGCAGGGATGCTGATTTTAGACACAGCACTTTGGGGCTAATCCAGCTAAATGATTAGCCCTAAAATTCTGCAGTGATGTCATTTTCCCTACAGTGCTCTGCCAGTCGGCTTGTTTGCTTTATAGTGAGAAATATGTACTCTCAGACCCAGGCTAGCTGTCTCGGCATCGCAGGGAAATCTGCCCTCTGTGGTTTACTTGGGGCAACAATGCCAGCCTGCCCATGGGTCCCTGGGTCTCCTCTCAAGGTGACAAGGGTTGCCAGCCAGACAGCAATAATGGGAAAATATAACTTCTGTAAAGGACACTTGGATAAACTTTGCTCTCCTCCACCACCCAGGCATGCCTGTGCGTGGATTCTGCCTACCGGGAAAGCTGTCTAGGTTCTGGGAGCCAAGCAGGATGGGTGTGGTTCAAGAGCTGTGAGTCTCAGCTCCACCTAGGGCTGTGTGGCCATGTGCCAGTCCCCCAACCTCTCTGAGCCTCAGTTTCCTCCTCCACAAAACAGGATATGAAGACCTGCCTTGCCCAGAGTCCCAGAATATCCAAGAAGCTCAAAGGAGAAAAGGTGTGTGCATGTGCCAGCCAAGGGCAGGGGGTGGGAGGGATGAACCTGGAGGAGCTTTGGAGACAGGTGGCTCAAGTTCCAGGTCTGTCACTTTGGGGCTCTGTGACCCCAGTTATTCATCCTCTTGGACATTTGGTCTCCTCTTGCTTTAGACCTGGACAACAAAAGTAACCTTGCAGGGTCGGTGGACTGCGCGGTCATTCACCCCACATCCAGCTCTGTGCTCCACAGAGAGTTGCTCAATAAATAGTATCTCTGATCTGGGTTATACATTTGCCCGACACTGGGCCATGCATTTATTTCAGGAAGAAAGGGGTAGCAGTTCGTGATTTTTGATACCTTTAGTAACCTAGAAAGTTGTTTTCCCCATACATACAAATAAGCCTGCATTTGGCAAATCTCAGAGTTTAAAGATAAAAGTTCCTGCAGTCGATTAGTCTTTCTGGATTCCTTTGATATATATTTTGAGGAGGGGTAGAAATATCCTTTTCTACATGTAGCCAAAGCCTGCACAGATTCCAAAGTGCATATCCTACTTAATATTTATCACATTTATTGAGTGCTTAATAAATACCAGGCACTGAAATACAGCATTTTATATACAACTGCCCATTCCATCTCACCATAACCCTCCGAGGCAAGAATTATTATCATGTCCATTTTACTGAAGAGGAAATCTATGTAAGATTAAAGACTGTACCCAAAATTGCACAGCAGGTAAGGGGCAGAACAGAAACTCAAACACTGGTCCAGGGGCCTCAAAGCTGGCGTTTTAGCCAGGACACCACAGTGAGGCAAAACCATAGAAAGGGAGTCTCACAGACACCGACTACAACTCAGCAGTGGTTTACCGAGCACCAAGTACTATGCCTGGTACTGTCAACGTGGTATCTCTCATGGTTCCAACAATGCTGAAAAGTGGGGAGTAATATTGGTTTCATGTTATAAAGAAAGTACTCCTTGGGTAGTTCCCCCCAAGTTACTCAGTTTGAAATGGGAGGAGCTGACAGTGAAATCCAAGACCTCTGTCTCGAGAGGCTGCCTCTTAATCTCTTGCTGCACTGGGAGAAGGATGAGCCCTCAACATGGACTCATAAAGCAGACGCCTCGGAAGGAATTGCTAGGTCCATATCTTTAGAAATTGGCTCTAGTTCAGCTATGAGCGTGATCTTCACAGCTCAGCCAGAATAAATGAGGTTATGTCTTAGACACCTTCCCAGGGCCCTTTGCTTGCCTAAAAACTCTATGACATGGTCCTTTAGCCTAGAGAATTGTTAAATAACAGCCCAGGAGAAGCTGAGGGCAAAGCACTCCTCAGTGTTCTGAGTGACTGGTGTTAAGCCATCATATTAATTGGTCTGCCTGGTGGGAATGTTTGCCCTGCTGGATCAAAGCTCGAAGCTCAGACACAGCACCCAAAGCCATAGAGGCAACATTTGTCTTGCATCTCCCATCTCTGATTAAGAAGCTGAGGGCACGGGCCAAATTGCATGATGGATTCCTCACACATCATACCATAAATTTACCCCCGAGGGCCAGGCGCAGAGGGTCCTGGCTGTGTCAGTGCGCTAACACGCAGCCTCAGAACCATAACGTAGTGTTCTAGGGGGAGGCTAAAATTAATGAAACTCTGGCTGACATTTTGAGCACGCACACACATATCTCAAGATTATCCCACAAGTATATTTCTTGTGGAGAGAGTAGTTTTTCCATATTAAAAGATGGCATTAACCTTCAATAGTCCATCACTGGACTTAATCCTTTCCACCTGTAAATATTTCAGATAAAAATATCACATTGGCTGTGCCTGTGTCTTACAAATGTGACTTATATCTGGACTTGGGGGAGATGATAAGTTGAACTTCTTTGCTTTCAAGTATCCATCAAAACTAAAGGCAGTGGGTAGTGATGGAAAGAGCAAAGAATTGGGGGCCTGGGTTCAAATACCACCTTATTCATTGCTAGACCAGGAGAGATCTTGGGAAAGTTGATTGGCAGGTCATCCCCTGTAGGTGTGGGGATTCTGCTTTCCTAAAAAGGACTCTGTGTAATTAGTCTTTGGTGGGGAGGGGGGCCTGCCTTTTTCTAACTCATCTGCTGAAAGAGTATGTCATTTAATACTCACACCATCGTTAACATATACTTCTGCCCCGCGGCCTGGCTTCTTCAAAACTCACCAGGCTATTCCATAAAATCAAGAGCTCACCTTGCTTTCGAGGACTTGACCTTGAGAGATGACAATTTGTGTAAAGCCAGGGTCACACTCAGGGAAAGGAGGCCAGTGCCTTCATTGGCACGGTCGAGAGGTCAGAACCAGGGTTATGAAACAGCGGCCGGCCTGTGGGCAACAGTCACTCCACAGATGTATTTTATTTGACTCGCACAGTGTTTTCAAAATCTTTGGAGTCAAACTTTAAAAACCATAAAAAATCAAAAGCTTATAAAACCTTTAAAAAAATCAAAAGATTTTCCCATAAAAACTGTACTTCTAGTTTCTCTTGGGGAGCTACATGTCTGGGCACACAGATGGTATCCTCACAGGGACTGATCAGCGGGACCCGGGAAAGGGTGCTTCCTTCTCCAGCAGGTATGTTCCCTGCAGGTGCCACGGTCCCCAACTTGAAGAACTGCGTGACACCCAACCCATCAGGTGGCTCATTTACATTCACTCTGACTCCTTGAGCCACTGCAGTCTGAGGCTTCTAGACTCTTGCTTCTCAAAATGTGGTACGTGGACCGAGAGCACCTGGGATTGGTATTCAAAATGCAGCTTCTCAGTCCAGCCCAGATCCTGGTGAATCAGGATCTCCTGATACATTTGAACAAGATTCCAGAGTGATCTCTCTATATATGAAGGTTTGAGAATCCCTGCTCTAGGATGGAGGGCGGCAATCTGCAGCCTGCATGCCAAATCCAGCCAGCTGCCTGTTTTTGTAAATTAAGTCTTATTGGAACACAGCCACGCCTATTTGTTTATGTATTGGCTATGGCTGCTTTCACTTATAATGGCAGAGTTAAGTCGTTGGACGGGTCCCCAAAGTCTGAAGTATTTACTATCTGACTCTTTGTAGAAAAAGTTTGCCTACTCCTAGTAATGCAGAATGCTTTAAAAACATACTTTACTGTAAGATCCAGTTGGACTTCCCAAGTGCTACAGACTCCAAAAAAGAGAATAGACTCGTTTCTCGTTTCCCAGTCTTCTTTGTTTTCTTAGTTCTCAACCCTCAGGGAGCCCACAAAGTGACTTCCCTGATGTTATCAGGGGAGCCTCTTCCAGTTGAACGCCCCACTTCTTTGCCTCTCTCTCAAGCACCCAGGCACTTACTTCCTTTTCTATCCCTACCCGGGGACTCTTTCTCTTCCTTCCTTGCTTATTACTCCTTCAGCTTGGTCACATTTCCTACCAGATGGTTATGACAAGTAGAAGCCTGGACAAGCCAGGCAGGACTCTGGTTGTGGAGCTGCCAGGCAAGCAGAACTTTCACCCTGGCTAGATCCTTCTACACCAGTACTGTCTCTCTCCTAGTTTTCCGGCCTTGAATATAAAGACCCCTGGAGACAAAAAAGGGAGAGAGGAGAGAATCACCCCGCCACCTAAGCTCATCACCTGCCCTCAGAAGGCACTTGGTCACTGTACCTAATGGGTCCTCCTCACCTGAGGTATATTGTTATACTTCTTAACTTATCAGGGAATGGAAAACACAGAGAAATACTGCAAAGTGAAGTCATTTTTGAGGCAAAAAATATCCAGAGTTGTACACAATTTCCATATGTGGGTATGATAAATTTTCAATTGACCAGTCAACAAAGAGTCGTCATCTTCAAAGTGGAATTCAACATGTTAGAAGGTGTGCCAGCCAGCAAGGTGTTCACCACATGGGGTGTCTTGAAAACCAACTCAGTGATTGGAAACTTCAGGTGAGCCTTGGTGTTTGCACAGAGTATTAGCAGGATGAAGCAGGGTCCCAAGCCTTCCCTTACAGATGAGGAGCCGGCAGGCCTCAGACCTTGGACTCTCATAGCCTTTAGCACCTGAGCCAGAGGTGGAAGCCAGTCCTGCCTCTCCACCCCACTGGCCTGATGCTGATTCTTGGCCTATTCAAATGTGATTCCATTGGAGGAAGGCTTCCAGAGATCATTGTGCAAATTCTGTGTATTTTTAAAACCATGAAGGGTTTCACAGGCTGTCCTGGAGTTCATAACCATGTCTGTCGGGAAAGAATCCTCAGGCAGAACTGAAATCCCTCTTGGCAAGCTCTGCACTTCCTGTTCTATCTTTTCTGAAGAAGCTCGGTTGCCATTCTCTCTTTAATAATCTTTCGTCTCGGAGGATAACTCCTCAGCCCCTCAGCCGTCTCTTCTCCAAGTTAATAATTGCAGTTCCTTTCATCTTTCCCCATTAGTCCTGTTTTCCAGCCCTAAATCCCTATTCTCCAACCATTTCCAAATTCCCCACATCCCTATGAACCTCCTTCCTATCTTAAAAATAATATAAAAAACATATCAAGTCAATGTGTGAAAAGGACGGCCATGGAGGCATTAGATTCAATCTAATAGACCTACCAGGATTTCTCCTGAAGGAAGCGTTCAAAAGCGATGAAAGTGGGCATCAAAGCTGGCGTTTCTTCATGTATATGTTGCTTTGGAGTCTGGATGAAGGCAATGGTTGACAAAATCCTACTAAGAAACCACAATGGCCAAATAAATAATGAAAATGATGATATCAAATGCTATGATGTTCAAGACTCTGGACTAAGTTATTTCACTCTGTTCTCATAATAACCCTGTGAGTGATGCCAGGATGTTGAAACACGGAGAGGGTAAGGAATTGGCTCAAAGCCCATCTCTGATAATACCAGGTGAACTCACAAAAACATCCCCATCTTGTCAGAGAAGGCTGAAGATTTTCCCCAGAGGCAAGAGAGACTTCAAGAAGCCTATTCAGAGAAGGGAGAGACGATTGTTTTATTTCTCACTGGACACCTAGCAAAACTGCCTGGTACACAGTGGTTACCTAACAACTATTTGTGGAATAAATGGCTAAATAAACATTGTCAAATCTGAACATGGTGTCAGGGTTCAGCGGACAACTTGGGCTGAGATCTAGAGTGTGACATTTACTCAAGAGAGCATCACTGTGATGTGAGATGGAGTTATCCTTCCCAGCTGAGCAATGGAACTATCCAGAGAGCCGGGGAAAGGTGCGGCTTCTCTGGACTCACCTGGACCTCCTGAATTGAAGTCTTCCAGGACAGCCTGGGAATCTGTACTTAGTACCACACCTGTCCAAGGATATGCCGCAGAGTTCGTTGGTGACTCCTTCGCCCCAGATCTGAGCACATGGACCTGGATGTGCTTCCTGCTTCTGACTTCCGAATGGGTCCCGCTATCAACAGGAGGTCAGGACATGGGAGGAGAGGTACGTGGGGTATTCATGGTCTGGCTCCTTCCTATCAGGTCAGAGAGCAGCCATGTTTTTCCTCTTTCTCTTCCTGTACTAAAGGCCACACAGCTCCCTAGCACCCTCTCTCAGCCACCGGTCTCTCCACAAACTCAGCATGGCTCCTACCTTGCCCTCAGCCCATATAGTTCCACACTGTTATTACCTGGGTGCTTCTATAGAACATTTTAGGTTCCCCTTACTTCAACCCTCACTCTGAGAAGAGCCCTTTCATTAAGCCCCTTTCAGTCTCCTGAAGTTATGTGCTGTCTGCTTCTTGCTAGGAGTCTGAATGGCACTCCATTCGTGATGTGTGCATGGATGTCCTATAAAGGGGCCCCCTATGAGTTTCTTTCTAGGGATTTTGCTTACGGGACCATACTAAACCCATTATCCCAATGCTGAGAGCCAGAGGCTAATAGTCAACAAGGCCATCCTGGATTCAAGATGGGAATAGTGGCCCAGAATGATGTATCATATTGTGTTCAAAATAAGAAGGGAGACCCTAACACTACCTTTTGGAGTGCTGGGCTGTGCCTCCATGAACCCACTTTTAAAAGCCATGTTAACATGTGAACCATTCCCTTCTGAGGTTTCCATGTCCACAATTGAAAACTTGATCGGTCCGAGGTAGCTCAGTTCATTCACGCTCTGCACCTTGGAAGGCTAGGGTGGTGGGTGAAAGAAATTTATGAACCTTTATAGGAATGAGCCTGACAAGTGAGGGCCAGGCTTCCCTCCCGAAGGTGAAACTCCAGCTTCAATCACTGCACCCAAAACCTCAAAATGAAAACTACTCGAAGCCCCAGGCATTGCCTGTTTTCTGCTCAAGTACAGTAAATCAGCCTGTTCACATACCACCCAGACCAGCATCTGCTGTAATGGGCTCCAGAGACTTTGGCCCTAAGGAAACCCAACCAGAGAAAGCTCTATCCAAACTAAGTCTAGAGTTTGCGAACCTTGGCCAACCTTTTCCCAGCACTTGGCCCAATACTCGGGCCTGGGCCTGGTTTAGGGTTTCAGAGTGGCAGTTTCAAAGCCGTCTCTTTATTACTGATGACCAGGACTTGCCTAGCGCGATAGTGTTTTATAGCCCACTGAGCAGAGGGCCCTGGAGTGGTGGGGGATCAGCTGCCTGTGAACTTGTACAAGGCATAGATCCCAAAAGGGGTGGAGGCCACATGTTTAGCTGAAGCTGCTCTAAGAGAAGTTTGCAAAAAGCAGACAAACAACTCCTATGCTCCCACAAAGCAGCCCAAAGAAGGCACGAGGTGTCTAGGTGTGGCCCCTGACTCCAGTAAAGCTCAAGGAAGCTGTGTGTGACTGGGGGGTACTTGCGGGCAGGTTTTGGCCCTTGGGGACTTTAACAGGAGCCCTTAAGATTACTGTCACTCCAAATCAGGGGCATGATGAGACTCGTCCCTTGGGATCTGAACTCCCATGCTTTACCAAACCCAATTTCTTCACTGTCATTCATCCCCGGTTTTCCTGGGCCACAGAGGTCCTGAGAAAAAGTAGAGTTAAAGGTTCAGGGGACAGAAGGGATGACATTTACTGAGGTGACAGGCAAGTGTCCTCCTGGAGTTTCAAGTTTAATCTGCATAGCCATCTTGGGCTATAATTGTTCTTATTCTTACAGCTAAGAAGGCAGACACTCAGATTTTTAGGCAAAGGCTCACAGCTACAAAGAGAGGCTGTGAGCACACAGTGGTAAGTTTTCTCTGTTAGCCCAGGGGCCTACCTCTTTTTAGCCCAAAAGAAAGGTATTAAACCTTGCATGGAAGCCTCAGGGACTGAAGTATGTGTGCGCCTGACAGTCTATCCTTTTCCTGATTTGATTCCTGGGAATTGTTTATGCAATTTTTGCAAATTCATAAACTCTTGTATCAGAATCTAATATAGGTCCTCCAGTTGGCAATAGAAAACAAATCTTCACAATGGACCCTGACACTGTGGTGACAGATAGTGGCTCACTCCCGCAGCTAAGGCCGCTCCCAAGATGAGATGTCATCTCCCTTGAAAAGTGAAACAGGGCTTGATTATGATGGTGCAGCCAACATATCCCAACCTTTGTGACACTCAATGCTTCTTTCAGCATCACACGTGAAGACGGTGTGGGTCTTGGAGATGCAGATCCCATCTTTGCCTTTACCCGGCCCTGTCTGTTCCTCCCTCTTTCCATTATCATTGGCTCCTGGATGTGTAAGGGAAGGAGCTCTAGAACCACGTGTCTGTCATCTGGTAGCTATGTGAGTTAGGGCAAGGTGCTTAAACTCTTTGTCAAGATCTCCTTACCCCAAAAATAGGAATAATAACAATAACACCTACCTGGTAGATTGTTGTGAGTTATTACACATAAGGCACTCAGAACAAAGTCTAGTACATGGTAAACCCTTTGTAAGTATTTGGTTTCATGAATTATTATTATTCATCAACACACATTGCTGTCACTCTCATGACCCAGGCACTGAGAAGATCAAAATGAATTAGCACTGTCTTCATCCTCGAGTCTTAGAATGAAGACAGGGAAATGAATACAATAGTGTGTTAAATATTGCAAGTGCCATGCAAACCCTCTGCACAGAGCAGCACAGAGAGCTGGGGATGGTGTTTATTCTGTGTATCTCCCTCATTTGCTGTTTTATCCCCTGCCACAGTTCCAGCACGAGCTCAGGGTCAGCATTCCATTCAATTGAAATTTAGTCAGGAAATGACCCTGAAGAAGAGCTTTCTAGAAAGGAGAATTGGAACCCATTCTTATGGAGTTCTAAGAAGGCAAGGAGGAAAATAATGAGGAACAAGCATGAGGCATGCACGAAACAGCCTGGAGCATTCTGAGAACTACAAGCTCAGAGTGGTTGACCCATAGGGAGACTCTTCCCCAAGGAGGCTGACTGGGATGGAAGTAGGCTGTGAGTGAGACAAGATAAAGGAAATCCAGGTAGCAAATTTTGTGGTAACTTAGGAGAGAACTAATGAAGACCAGAACTACAGTAGGCCGTGAGGAAGGCCAGAATGACTGTCTAGGGGGACTGTTGAGGAGGGAAACATGACAGTATATTGAGGTGCAAGTCACCCAAGGAGGCCAGCCTTGATATCCCAAACTCCCAGGAGACATGTAGACTCAAACTACCAGGACCCTCATGGATTGAAATATTTTTTCTCAAATAAATGCAAAACTCTATTCTACTAGCAACTCTGCAGAACACGTTGTACTGCTATCAGGTGTAAGGAAGGCTTCTCAGGGCTCTTACCCCAGGGCTGCCTCTCCAGTCAGACCCCTTACTCCCCCTACTGGTGATGTGGAAAACACCCCACATCTGCAGGCCCAACAATGCAGCCCAGAAACCAAAGGACATGCTAAGATCTCAGAAATCTATGTTTTCCTATTCTCCACCTCTTGTTCCAGAAATGGCTCAGGATTTCAAAACAAATCTCTGCTTGCACAGTGCGGCTGCTGGTAGCTGATGGAGGCAAGGGGCTATGGCTGGGTGATCTATTTGAAGGAACCCATCTTTGAGTCTTACGCCCCAGACCAACAGCAGTGATGCCCCCAGACTGTCCTACTTAGCCAACAGTGACGTGGAGTGCAGCTTGGCCTCCACCACGCAGGGAAACATCTCCTCAGAGAAGCAAGTGTCTGTCTCTTCTTTCTGTTGTTGTAGGTCTATGTGTTGAAATTCCCCCTCAAAAAGTGAGTGAAAATGTATCCCAGTGTATCATCTTTCATCACAAATGAACACATAAGGGAGAGTATTCTGTTTTAGCAAGTTTATTTTGTCCATGTCCACCTGGTTATGAATTTTTAACCCATAAAGCAATATACCAGTATAACAATTTAAAATAAACTATTAAATTGTTCTGGGCACTGCCATCATTGGGGTTATTTTATTTTATTTTAAAGATTTATTTATTTATGTATACAAAAGCTGGGTGCAGGCCAGAGGTGTCTCTGGTGAGAGGATTCACCAGAGACAGAGTGGAGAGCAGAACAGGCAGACTGACCATAATATATTGCCGAGGGGTGCAACTGGAGAGTCAGGAGAGGTCTGCTGTGCCATGTGGGTCAGCTCCCTGGCCGGGGATTGAATTCAAAACTACAGGCCCCTCATAGTGCTGTGCTTAACACCTTGCGCCACCAGGGAGGTCCCCATTGGGGTTATTTTAAAGTAAATTTGTTATTGTGAGTCTTACATAGTGCTGGTAGTACTTTGATCACATAGTCCATTCAATAAGCTTTTCTAACAGATGTCAATTACATGTCGTCAGGGTTACCTGTCTTCTGTCCTGCTCCTATATGTTTGACATTAAAATGCACCAACATTTGTTAAAAGAAACAGTAATGAGACTATCAGACAGTTAGGTTTCCCTTGCTTTATGTGCTCTAAAAAGATCAACGTAAGTGGCATTTTGGGTAAGTTGTTTTATATTTTATGTTCTTTTTGAAAATAAAAAATCAATACAAAACTCCTTTTTATATATAAATTGAGATTCCCCTTGCCAACTTTGCTTTCAGTGAAGTATACCTGTAAGAACTATTTTTAAAATTGGGTAAACACTGAACTCATTTATATTTATTTATGAGTTGATTCAACAAATATTTATTTAGTGCCTAATGTGTGCCAGGCACTGCTCTAAGAAGCTGGGAATGTAACAGATAACCGACCGAAGTCCCTTTCCTCGTGGAGATTATATTCTAGCAGGACAGTCAGATGAAACAAGTAAAACATAATAATATGCCAGGTAGCAGGAAATGGTATGAAGAAAATATGCAGGGAAAAGAGAGCATGGTAGTGGAGCTTACCTTTTCTCTTTTTTTTTTTTTAAGATTTATTTATTTATTTGTTTATACAAGCACTGAGTACAGTCAGAAGCATGGGAGGGTGAGAGAATTCACCAGAGCCAGAGCAGGGAGCAGAACAGGCAGAAGGACGAAGTACACTGCTGAGGGGAGCAGCGGGCGGCAGGAGAGGTCTGCGCGCCATGTGGGATCCTCGCCAAGCGACCAGGGATTGAACCGGCGCTGCAGAGGCTGTGGGCAGCCTCACAGCCCAGCACTCAACCATGGTGCCACCGGGGAGGCCCTGGAGCTTACCTTTTCGACATCATGTTTGTTTTCTATTGCTGCATAACAAATTATCACAAACTTAATGCCTTAAAGCAATACGAATTTATTATATCACATTTTCCGTGGTCAGGAATCAAGACAGAGGCTAGCAGGGCTCTCTGATCAGGTCTCGCGAGATTGAGTTCAACAGTCAGTGGGAAGGGGTGGCATCTGAAGCTAGGAGCCCTCTTCCAAGTGCATGAGTTTTCAGCAGAGTTCAGTTATTTGCAGCTCTAGAACTCATGGGCAAAAGGAAAAGTGCATGTTACGGCTTCTTCCTCTTCTAAGGGCTCATCTGATTAGGTCCTGCCCACCCAGGAATATCTGTACTTGATTATCTCAAAGTCCAGTGATGAGTGACCTAATCATAGTGCTCTCCCTCCTTGAATCATAGGCTCCACATACATGAGGACTTTCTACCTGAGTTCTCGCCTCAGGTAGAGATCATGGGATCTCAGAATGTTGCCTGTCACAGACAAGGTAGTCATAGAGGGCTTTCCATGAAAGTTACATTTGAACAAAGACCTGAAAAAAAAATCAGAGACAGCTATATAAAGGCTTAGGAAAAAAGCATATCAGCATGTGCAAAATCCTGTGGCAAGAATTGGTGTAGTCATACAAGAAAACTAGTAGAGTTGGGGAGTATAGTGAGAAAAGAGAAATGTTATGATGTGAGACCAGAGAGAAAGGTAAGACACATCATGGAGAGTCTTACTGGTGATGATGAGGCGCATGAAGGGCTCTGGGTAGGGAATGGCATGATCCGATTTATATTTTAAAAGCCCTCTCCTACTTTTTTGTGCAGAAGGAATTTTAGAATTGAAGCAAAGAAACTATTTATGAGACAATAACTAAAGTCCAAGCGCAAGATGGAGGTGATTTGAACTAGGGTGGTATCTATTGAGTTCGAGACAATTCAAGGTTGTCTTTGGAGTTAGAGTCAGTTACATATACTTAAGATGTGATGATTTAAAATCATAGACTCTGGATCTAAACTTCTTAGATTCAAATCCATGCTCTGCCAAAGAACAGCCAAGGGAGCTTGGCTAGTTACTTAATTTCTCTGTGCCTTAGTGTCCTCATCTGAAAAGTGGCTCTTAAAGTAGCACCTACTCCATGGGGTTTTGTGAGCATTAAATGACATAATCTTGGGCACATAATTGTCTGTGCATGAAAGTCATTTATGGATGCGTAAATAGTGACTGCTATTATATTATTGATGATGCATTGGGCATGGGAGTTGAGGAAAAAAAGAGAAATCCAGGGAGTTTTCAAGGCTTTTGACCTGAGTGACTGAGAAAACAGTGGGATGGGAGAAACTGAAGATGCTCCAGTAGCAGCGCTCTTATATTCGGAATGGGAGTATAGTCAGATGATACAGGTATTTGCCGTGGACGAGTTACTTGTCCAAGGAGACAGCTCTTCCATCAGTCTTTAAAATAAGAATCAAAAAGTCCCCTCTGCCCTATCCCTTGCTTTCCAGAGGCAAGAGAGCCTCATACTACCTGATGCCCTCTACCTTGGGCAGGTAACTGAACCTCTATGAACCACAGTTTCCTTATCTGAAAAAAGAAAAAAATCTGGGATGAGTAGTGTCTATCTTACAAGATAAAATGTGACAAAGTCCTTGGGAGGCCTCAGCACACAGTAGGGCATCAGGAAATAAGAGGCTCTCTTGTCTCTGGAAAGCAAAGGAAAAGGGCAGAGGGGACTTTTCGATTCTTGTTTTAAGAAATGATGGAAAAGCTGTCTTCTTTATAATCACTTACCTATGGGATAAGTCTGCAGGACTTTTGGCAACTACTAAAACCACCTGAGACAGTTGCAGGCACTGTCACTGGAATGCTGCTAAGAAAAACTTTGGTTCCACTGCCCATCAGGCTACCTGGGATTCTAACTACAACCTCATAGAAAGTAGAAGTAATTGACTCTCACACCCGGGGTGCTATAAAGGAGCTTCTCCCATCACCCCGACACTGCAGGCAATGCTGGAGCCTCCAAACATTTGCAAATTCAAACACTTACACCTAGGCTACTGGAAAGAGCAGCAGAGCCTGGAGAGTCAAGAATGCCCTGACACTCTCTGCTAAGCTATTCTAGTTTGGAATTTAAGATGAAATGTGCATTTCTCTATACAAGCTTTAGGACTGAGCAGTTTTCACAAAGCATAAGAACTGGAAGGGTTTATGTTGAAGAGCTCCCCCACTCCGTCAAGATCTCAGTGTCCTAAAACCCGCTCCCCAGGAACACCTGCCCTGACTCCTGGACAAGGTCAGCACTACTATGTATTCTCAGGGCTCCCTAAATTGTGCCTTCCTGGGCCTCCCCTGTGGCGCAGCGGTTGAGTACTGCGCTGCAAAGCTGTCCACAACCTCTGAAGTGCCGGTTTGATTCCCCGCCAGCCAGGGAGCTACCCACATGGCCCAGCAGACCCCTCCTGCCTCGCCCGCTGCTCCCCTCAGCAGTGTCTTCATTCCATCTGCCTGTTCTGCTCCCCACTCTGGCTCTGGTGAATTCTCTCACCCTACTGCGCTTCTGACCTGTACCCAGTGCTTGTATAAAATAAATCTTTTTTTAAAAATGTGCCTTCCTGGTCACAGTCCAGAATTATTAGATAAAGGCCTGTAAACTATAAACTTTGTGGGGACAGAGATAATCTCAGTTTCATTTACCACGATGTCACCATGGCCTCATATAAACAGTTAGTGGAAGCAACTCCTCACCTGCCACTCAGCACCATCATTTACCAGGGCCTGGATAAGGTGCTTGGGATATAGTGGCTTGCAGGACACAGTCCTAATCTTTAAAGCGTCTAGAGGTAGTGCAACGGTTAACACTTTCATC
Organism: Talpa europaea; assembly: GCF_964194135.1. Classification (NCBI taxonomy): domain Eukaryota; kingdom Metazoa; phylum Chordata; class Mammalia; order Eulipotyphla; family Talpidae; genus Talpa; species Talpa europaea. The sequence continues at coordinate 24,430,228 of NC_140074.1, read as the reverse complement.
GGTGGTCAACTGGGGTAGCTGTCAGTAGAAGGGAATGCACTCAGACATCTGAGTGGTTTTGAAGATGTATATGGACTCAGGTGGCTGTTGCTGAAAGCTTTGACATATAACTTCCCTTGGTACTCCACCTTCCCCCAAATCAGTGATAAATGGGCAATTCTAGCAGCCACAGTCAAGCTATGACCCTGACCTCTCAGATCATTCCACCAGCTAAGGCACCTAGCACAGCAGAGGTGCTGGCCAGAGATGAAGGTGATCTAGAAAGGGCAGTAGAGGAGAAGGATGAAGATTTCTGCAACAGCCCCCAAAGGCCAGGCACAGCAAAGAGGACAACGTAGTTTCGTAGATACAGTGAACTTGTGATATGATGCAGGTGGATTCAAACATCACAGTCTATCGTAGTTTCTGTGATAACACCTTCAGGGCTGAAAGCTGTTTACAAGCTACCAAGAATCAGGTCCCTCCACAGGAACTGTGCTGGCCCAAAGGGAGCTGGCTTGTCCAAAGCCACACCCCGCCCCAGGTTTACTCATATCCAGACTCAAGACAGGTAAAAAGTCCTTCCTTCTCACCTCAATTTGGAACATCTCTGAAAGGACATTCCAGCTCCAGTGCATCCTAGAATGTTCACGGAGGTGTGGCGTCTTGGGCAACTACATTGCTGTCTCGTCCCTCGGCCCAATCCAGCTCTCCTCTCCTCTTACAGGTAACTCTGCCAGAATATTCCCTACTAGACCATTTGCATGCAACTCTGCATCTCAGCATTTGGCAAGCAAATGTCGACTGGGGTTCTGAGCACTTGAAATATGGCTAGTCTGAATTGAGATGGGCTGTGGGTGTAAATTACACACCAGATGCAAGAGACTTTGTACCCAAAATGCCTTGTTGTATTGACTGTCTCTTGAAAAGATGTTTTAAATGCTTGGATTTAAATAAAATACGTCATTGAAAATATTTTCACCTGTTTCTTCTTATCATTAATAACATTTCTGGGGTTATGTTTTGATTCGCAATATATTTCTATTGGAGAGAGTCCTTAAATGTTATCAACTTGCTGCTCGTTTATATAATGGCATCATTTGGGGAGTATAAATTCTGCCTCCATGTGTGCACATGCTTTGCTCACTCTCCATCAAAGCACCAGTGCCGACATCCTGCCCCATTCCTTCCCTTTTCCCTCCATCATGGACCACAAGTGAATTCGCTCAGAGTGAGTACAAGCATGTACTCATGTAATGTAAGCATTACATGCTTACATGTACTCATTACATCTAAGCATGTTATGTCTACGGCTGAGTAAACGGGATGCTGACAGCCCTGAGAGCAATATCGTTTTCATTTGAACCAGGACTTACTTTAGTACAGAAAGAGGGTGACAGTATTTATTCTTTTTTTTAAAGATTTATTTATTTATGCATACAAGAACCAGGGGTGCAGGCCAGATGCACGGAAGGGTGAGAGGATTCACTAGAGACAGAGTGGGGAACAGAACAGGCAGACTGACGAAATATACTGCTGAGGGGAGCAGCGGGTGAGACAGGAGAGGTCTGCCTCGCCATGTGGGATTCTCGCCGGCCGGCCGGGATGGATCCCATGCTGCAGAGGCTGCAGACACCTTCACAGTGCAGCACTCAACTGCCTGCGCCACCAGGGGAGGCCCACTGGTATTTATTCTAAGAAACACAAATGATCAATGAACTCGATCATATCCTTTCTTCCTCTTGTACTTCCCTTTATTAGCCAACCACTCACACTGAAAATGATGGCACAAAGGGGAAAAAACTAGCACAATCCACCATTCCCTTCCTTTCAGTCCTTCCTCACTTGCCAGTCAAAGTAGAACATGTTGGTTGAGCGAGTGCACATCAAGACATGCAATAAAACAGTCGCGTTAGTTTTGAGCAAAGTCTCCATTAGTCTGTAACAATGAAATGCGTGTGCCAGCTTGGAAACAGGAATTATGCCACTTTGAGATTCCATGTGACTTAAATACTCTCATGCTTACATTTAAAGCTGGCATTTAACAACATGAAGGATGGTAAGAGGAATGCTAGTCATTTAAGATTTTAACTTCTCTTTATATAGAATGACATTAAATAACAAATAAAAACACACCATAACAGAGACCACAGAGGAAAGGAAAAAGCTTTGTATGTTAGCACACTTGCTGAGATTTCTCATGTTCTGAACAAAGGACCCTGTCTTTTCATTTTGCACTGGCTCCACAAGAGGACCTGGCCCTATTAGAAAGGAAGTTCTAGAGCAGGTGCTTTACATGCAACACTGGGTTTCATCCCCATCACAGGTCACAATTTCATAACCATTGTATGTACATTATAAGAGGGACTATGTTGACCATCGCTATGCTGTATTCTATCTCTGCTACTTACTTGTCTGGCCACCCTCCTGGACTTCAATATCAAGCCTTAATTTTCTCAGTAGTGTGGGGATTGTGCCACCCTCCTACCAGGTGTCCATAAGAATTAAACGCACATGATGAGTAGTTGTCATATCTATACTCATAGAAGGAAGCGTGGTTTTATCACACATGCACGCCTAATCAAGGGCCAGACTATCTGGCTGCCCAGTGATGGGAGGAGAAAGTGTTACAGGGCAAACCCTGATATAAAATGGGGTTGCCTGACTGGGTCCTCACCCGCGCACTTGAAGGGGACTTATTAATGCTAAACTGCAGACACACACAAAAGGTTGATAAAAGGTTTATTTACAAGGGAAGGGGGAAGGGGAAATGAATAACTCAGGGAGAAAAAGAGGGAGATAAGTTCATAAATGTGTCCTACCCATTTCTGCTGACCTGGAATCCCAATGACCCGCCGACCTGGCAAAAATCTAGCAGGCCCTGTGGCCAAGAGGTCGACCCCTGGCCACATGGCCAGTTAAATACTCAATCCGAGAGCCTAGTTGCTTATCTCCGCTCAGGTCCTCACAACTTTCCGTTTGGTGATCATGGGATTTGTAGTTCCCAGTGTTGTGGGGGTGGAGTCCACAAAGCCTGTATGGAGTTTGCTCACGACATTCTGTCCCCCTATCAAAAGTAGTTGGTCTGCTCATCAGCAGAGATCTGCTGCTTCTTGAGGCCTCTCGTGGCAACTGCATCTTATTCACAGTTTGGTGGCAGGCAGTGGGTTTCTGTTACAAAGAATGAAGATGAAATTCCTGCGCAGAAGCTTTGGGGGGATTGACAAGACACTAGGTACTAACCACCATTCTAACTGCCACTGAGTCAAAAATCTCCTGTCCCCAAACCCAAGTGAATCCATGATGAACCCCCAGTCAAAATCACCAGTTGAAAAGTTCACGTGAACTTTGGGGTTTTGTTACGCAACATGTAGCCAGGTCAGGTTTCAGGTTCCATAACAAAGTCTTCCCAGGCTGGTGAACGCAAGCCAGACTGACATTTGTAAGTGCATTTCCATGGAAAAAGAAGGCACTGCTTAATTGCATTAGAAGAATTGTATCACAACCCGTGGGAGAACATTGACATGCTCTGACAAGCATGAGGAAAACTTACTCCTCTCTGTGTCATGTCCATTTTCTTTGGGGTCATGGTCATTACTAACATGGAAATAATAAGCAAAGCAGAACTAGAGTTTGTTCCCCTAATGAAAACCAAGTTGGCCAGACATTCTTAGTAATTATCACAGCAACCACCCAGCATGCTGCTACCAAACCATCCTACTTCCTTACAGGCACAAAGATTATAATTTCATTCTGCACACTGCCCTTGTGATTTAAGGGTTCTTCAAAGGGAGAACTTAAGGTTGTAGAGAAAGAGCAAATAGAAATAAGACATAAGACAATACTTATTGCTGATTCAGTGTTGTTTGTTAACCAGAAAAATAGAATGCGGAATAAAATCCTTCAAAGACAGTCTTTCAAAGTACATATGACTCTGGGGAAAGTGTTTTAGGAAGGAAGTCAAAAATTATGGATGTTTCAAACAGGAAAATTGTATAAATGGACATTTCCTAAAAGAGGAGAGTGTGGTTGTGTTTCTTGAAAGCTCAGAATCATATTTCTGTAGCAGGAATAATATTTTGCAAATATTATACTTCTAACTTTTTGGTTTCCTCTTAAATCACCTTCCCTGCAGTCTCCCACCTCCAAGGCTGAGGCACGAGGCTTCTGGCCCCAGGGATACCGCCTAGAACAAAGAAACCATTGATCAGTTTGAACCTCAAAGCTGACTTTCTTGACCTCTTAAGCAAGAAAATAGTCTTCAAAGCCAGGCATTGTTGAGAAGGAAAGGGATTTTCTAAATTCCTTTAGCTCCCATTAGTATATCAAGAGCCATACCTGGTGGAATAGATCCTAAAGATTTACCCCATGCCATCAGGATGGGCTGCGGGAGGAGCAGAGAGCTGGCTGCTTTCATCCCAAGGAGTTGGCCCGAGAAGGCCAGGGGGGTCCTTCCTGAGGGCTCCCCTCTGGTGATAGTCCTGGAATTGGGGGTGGAGGGCAGGTAGGGTGTGGTAGGTAGACTGAGGGAAGGCTGAAATCATCAGGAGACCAAGGACTCACTTCCAGTTATACTTCTCTGAGGCCTCTTGGGGGAGGCAACAAACCTCAAGAAGTCTGTGAATGGCCACTGCCCAGCACGATGCAAGGTAATGGCCCCCTTTTTCCTTTCCCCCTAAATAATCTGCAAGCCACTTTAACCACCCTGAAACTGCCTTGGGCTGGAGAAGGAGTTGTTACATACCGTGGCAAGATGTCTAAAGGATAATTCTCAAAGTAGCCCTAGACAGGAATTGAATTTCTTATAAATAAAATACTTAAATTAGAAGAAGAACATTTAAATTGGAAGAGACTCATCTATTGTTAATTGGCAAGTAGGGGGTGACTGAGGAAGATCAGACCAGCTTTAGGATGTACAGAAACTATTTGATATTGCAAGTATCACTCACATCTGAGTGGAGTGAGAGTGAATTTGCCACCCTGCTACATCTTAATTCTTTGCCGCTCCTTACCATTCTATCCAGTGTACACATGTCATCTTCCTTCAAGTCAAAGCAAATTTGGTGTTTGGAAGTGTCCTCCGGGAAGCCTAGGGGCACAAGAAACTTTCTTTAATGTCCCAAAAAGGCAAGGGCAATTTGAAGTTTGCAAGCTATCCTCTGGAGAAGTCCTCAATGCTCACACCACTTGAATTAAAATAAAAGCTGCTGGAAAGACTTGCTGAGCCCCACTGTGCTCTGCTCACTATAAAAGTGGGGGTCAGCATTCCTTGGGGTGGGGGAGGAGAGCACAGCAACCTTTCCAGGAAGGAGGAGATATGGAATGAAAAATCACAAAAACCTACCTCCCTAAAAAGTCTCAATTGAACTCATCACATGTTGAAGCAAAGTAGACAGACTCAGGTTTACACAGCAAAGAAAGACTAAGATTTGAAATGAGAGGGAGCTAGCAATAGCCGATAAGAGGGCTCACCCATATCACCGCTGCTTCCTCCACCCCTGGATCCGTGCAGGGCATTGTTTACGTGGTGCAGGGCATTGCTTGTGCAGTGCATCACTTATTGCATGCACATATCTATGTGGCCCAGGCACAGACTGTGGACCCTCTTAGAGATGCCTGAGATCAAAGGTTAAGAGCAAAACTGAATCGGGTTTTGATAGAAGGCTGTACATGTCGCCCATCCCCACGGTGCTTAGCTGTTATATGATTAGGCATTTATTCTTCTTGTCACAGACTGCTTTATCTAGGGACTTGCTGAGAAACTTCTGTCCTTTGCATCCGCTAATCCTCAGGGGTCTTCAGCAAAGTCTCTGAAAATCATGCCTAGAACTCAGAAAAGACTGACTTCTTACAAAACACACAGAGAATCAGAAAGTTTCATCTAAAAAAGGTTGGCTGTTATGAGCCCTGTGATGAAAGCGTCACCTGGTCTTTTTTATTACTGAACATCAGTGTTCAACAGCACAGGAATATTGAGAATAATGGTTCACCAATATTCCATTCACATTTCACTAGTGTGCTACCAAACTCTAATCAATGTGTCAAGTTCATTTTTACTGAAAATGAACTGTTTAGGTGAAGTCTGTCAGGTGGAAAGAGCCAAGCCAGTCACATGAGAGTGTGGAACAGGGGCTACCTGCCTGTGAAGAAGCATAAGAGGGGAGGTGAAATAAGAAGCCAGTCCTGGGGTAGACTGGTGTTTGCTGGAACATGGGAGAACTTTCCTTAGGATCATATGACAGTGTGATCTAGGTGGCTAACAATTCTATTCAGGGCAACTCAATGCCAAAGGACTGGCAAGTGAAGTAACTGTGACTCTAAGTCCCAACAGGAGTACCCCCCAAAATACAGATTCAAAGAGCACAGATGATGGGCCTCCCTGGTGGTGCAGGGATTAAGACATAGCTCTATCAAGCTATCACCAGCCACTGCAGCATGAGTTCAATCCTTGGCCATGGAGCTACCCACAGGGCACAGCAGGCCTCTCCTGTCTTGCCCGCTGCTCCCCTCAGCAGTGTATTTTATTAGATCCACCTATTCTGCTCCCCACTCTGTCTCTGGTAAATCCTCTCACCCCCCACACCTCTGACCTGCACCCCAGTTCTTGTATGCATAAACAATCTTTAAAAAAAAAAAAAAGAGCACAGATGGCAAAAAGGAGAGAGAAGTGTTGGTCAAATAAAATAATTCATCAGCAATGAAGCCATGCATTCCACATACCTCATTACCTCAGGCTGAGGTCATTAATGTGACAGTCAATTTATGTGTCAACTTGCCTGGGCCACAGGGTGCTTGGATTAAACATTGCTTTGGTTGTGCCTGTGAGAGTATTTCCAGGGCAGGTTAGCATTTGAATTCACCGACTCAGTAAAATAGATCACCCTTCCCAATATGGAGGATCCTCTCCCAATCTGTTGAGAGTCGGAATTGAATGAAATGTGGGGAAAGGAGAAATTTACCCTCCTTCCTGCTTGCTGCTTCAGCTGAGACACGGATCATCTCCTGCCCTTAGACTGGGATATACACCATGTGCACCCCTTGTGCTCAGCACTTCCAAGCCAGACTGAAGGGGAGTGCACTGGCTGTCCAGGGTTGTCAGCGTGCACATGACTGATCATAGGACTTGTCAGCCTTCCTAATGGTGTGAGCCAGTTCCTTATTACGAGTGTTCTCTAATATATACCTACCTAGTAGGATGTCTACTTACCTCCCACCAGGTGGGTGGGAGAGAAGAAAGAGGAGAGAGAGTCGGAGGGAGATAAAGAGAGGGAAAGAGAGAGAAATCTCTTTAAATACTTATCCTATTGGTGCTGTTTCTCTGAAGAACACTGACTGGCAAAGTGCACCAACCCCCATCGTTATGCCCGAAAGGGTATCTGAAATCATTCAATTCAACTCATCCTGCTTCCGCATACACTCAATGTGTCCCCTGGACTGTGTGAAATAATTAGATGGAACCCTGTTTTCAGGGCAGTCCCATTTGAGATTTTATTGTATATAATCTGTCATAAAATCATAGATTCTCTGATTGGGAGAGACTGAAAAATTCACCACATCCAATTCCTGTAACAGAGAGCTCCAACCAAAACATTCCCACAGTTGGTCCTTTAACATATGCTACTCAAACTCTTCCAGTGAGCAGGAACTTGCTTCCTCCTAAGGCATCACATTCTGTCTTTGAAATTATGGTTATAAATTGCTCTGTGAGTCCTGGGAATTTCTTAGGCTCACCTTTGGATTAGTTACCTGTCATTAACTAACTTCTAACAGCAAATATTAGCTAATATTATATATACATAATATATAATATATGTATGTATGTACAATATATATGTATGTATATATAATAGTAATATATATATATATAACTATTCTGTACAAAATACCATAGATGTCTATCCAGTGCACACACTGAAACACAGAATCAACTAGCACAGTGCTCCTCAAGGGAATAGGATTAATTAGGAGTTGATTGCACTATTGTGTTCACACACACATAAGCACACATATTACTCCAGTTCTTAAATTGTCATCAAAAATGGTTTATTTGTTCAACCATTGAAGCTCTTTTCTTTGGAAATTATTAACAGACCTAAAAGACTTTGTGATTTTTTTTTTTAAGTTCACCAATTTGCCTTAGGACAGAAAAAATATGAGTGCAATTTATCATTTTGCCAAAATAAGTAAACCTTGATGAGGTGAGCACCCATCAACTGCTTAGGCCAGTTAATAATAGGAATGTCAGCACACACACCTCTCTCTCATGATCTGGGTATCAGTGGGCACAGTTGGTTTCTACAATCTCACCTCAGTGAATCATCTGTGTGAGTGTTCCCCGAGCTGGAGACTTTCTCTAGAGTTCTGCCGTGGAAGACATGATTGCAGAACTCACTGGCATTTTTTATTTTGATTGCATCATCCGCTACTTTTCCCCTAGTTTTATTGAGAAAAAACTGGAATACATCACTATATAAATTTAAGGCATACGGCATAATAGTTTCATTTAGATACATTGTGCAATGGTTACCACAACAGGTTAATAGCCATCATCTTATGTAGAATACAAAAAGAGGAAAATGGAAAAAATGTCCTCCTTATGATGGGAACTCTGATCTCTCTTAACAACTTTCCTATATACCCTAAAGCAGTGCTAGCTACAGTCATTATGCTGTACATTATACTTACTTATCTTCCAAATGGAAGTTTAAACTTTGACCACCCACCTTTGGTCCCCACTTTCCCCTGCTCGGCTTCTGGTTACTACAAGGAGAATCTCTTTGATTGGTTTGTTTTTTATGGATACCACATATTAGTGAGATCATACAGTATTTTCTTTCTCTGCCTGACCTGTTTCATTTAGCATGATGTCTTCAAGCATCCATGTTGTTGCAATGATAAGATTTTCTCATTTTTTATGACTGAATAATATTCCATATTCTACATATACCACAACTTCTTTATCCCTTCATCCATAAATGGATGCTTAGGTTGTATTTATGACTTGGCAATTGTAAGTGATGCTGGTATGAACATGGGAGTACAGATTTCTTTTTAAGTGTTTTCATTTCCTTTGGATATATTCCCAGAAGTGGAATTTTTCAATTTGCATAGACATTTTTAAAAGAACTTAAAAATTTAAAAGATTTTAGAATACTTTCCTTCTTACCATATTAGTGATAAGCACACTAATTTTAAGACATGCCATAGTGTTACTATCACATTTTGGTGCAGGCACTGATACACTTAATAAGCATACTAGCTTAATAAATATACCACCTTAATAAACATGCCATTTGGAAGAGATCCAAATTTCAGAAATGGTGAGGCATGTACATTAGAGTTGAGGAAATGCAGTGTTTATTTTCTTGGGCATCAGAGAAATTAAATGAAAGGGATTTTTTCAAATGAACCACCACAGCAAAGAATGAGTCTGGGTTTGTTTGGTATGTATGCCCCATCCTCCAGGCTATCTTCCCAGTTCCCCTGTTCTCAGGAACCCTGTGCTTTCGTCTCTGTTAGTATCTTCTCCTGGGCTCATTTACTTCTTTGGTTTTGATATTCAGCAGTGGTGCTGAGTTTATTCCAGCTATCCGAAAAGCCAGCTCTAATCTAAAGGTGTCTAATTTGGATTTCTTGAAGCTGCAAGGCTTGGTACGTCCTGAAAACCAGTTGCATCCAGGAGAGATGCAGCCCATGAATTATGGACACAAATAGTATTGGGGAAGATTGACCTTCACACAGGCAGATAAATAAGTGATAACAGCGAAACAAATGTGAACATGTAGATAAATAAATGATAATCTCAAGAAAACTTCTCCCTAAATCAGCAACCTGAAAACTTGGGAGTGCCTTCATTCTTCCATCAATGAGCTTCCCAAAATTCCTTCGTCGACCCATCATTTACCCCAGTCGATGGTCTAATGAAATTGAGATTACAACACCTCATTGCCAAGCTCCTTTGTGAGTGGGGGCATAGTTTGTGAAGTGTGGTGAACACACATTTTCTCTCTTCACGAAAAGCCATAGGTGGAGGCTGGTGGGGGAGAGAGTTTGGGGAGGGCTTTTCTTTTCCTTGGAATAAGCTTTGCAAGACATTTGCTTAAATCCTGAGAGGAAATTAAGAGCAGGTCAGAAGCTTTTCGGGTCACTATTTTTGCCAATTCATTGGCAGCCCCTTCCCCAGCTTTGTTCAGCTAATTAATCCCCCCAGACACTTGCATTCACCACATGCAAATTATCACAGAAGGGAGCTTTTTTTCTTTTCTTCTATTTTTTTTTTTTAAGCATACACTTGAATTATACTCTTCTGACATCAGCTTCCAGCCCCACTGAGGGGTTTCCAACAGCCTAATAACAAACAGATTAGAGGCCAGAGGAGCATGTATTCCTCGAGTCCCTCTCTGCGTCCAGCTGCGAGGCTGCTCGGAGATTACAGGCAGAGGCGAGGCCAGGCTGCAGTTCCAGCTCTGATGCTAAAATGGAAACTCGGTGTGAAGGCCTCGGGGGGATTCGAGAACACTAACTTCGTTGCCCATCAGAAATGGATAATATTCCCCGTTCTGTTCCTGCTGGTATCAGTTCCAAGTTGGAAAGCAGCCTCTTCTCCTAATTCAAGCTGGGGCCGGAGTGGAGCAAGCCTTCTCAGATATTATAAGCCAGTGTGAGCTCAAAAAAGAATTCACCGCTCAAGGCCAAATAGCTTCAAAGCTAATAATCCTCCAGAGTCGGTGTGAGAGTGCTACAACTGTCAATGTCAACTTACACCATGCCTGGTGAGAGCGAAACTTCAATAATGACATCATGGAGGAGAGGGCAGAGGGCAGCCGCTGCAGAGGGAAGTGCCGGGGCCCTTCAGATCTTTGAAACCTGCAAGGATTTATCTGGACTAACATGTCTCCATGTAGTCGTTGCAGTCTTAGGCTACTCTGATTAAGGATTTAACGCATTCAAAGGGTTTCGGCAGCAGTGAGATGACACGTTTTCGGAAGCTCTATTGGATTCCATTATCTTCTCCTCTCTTCTAAAGCTGCACCCCCTCCCTGATGGGGGCCCCTCCTCACTGTCATGGCTTCTCCTAGGCCTCCTCTAACAAGAGGCTGGCCCAGTTTGGGGTCCACATGGGCTCCACCTCCCTCCCCTTTTGTTCATGCCTGGGTTTGATTGTCAAACAGGCCTGGCCGCACTTATGCACTTGAGTGTCGGGATGCAGGCCCAGCAGACTTGAGTAAATTCCTCCAGGATTCCCCTGAGCCCAGCATAACTTCCTTAGGCAGCCCCGCAGTGGAAGGAACGCAGGTTCCTGTTAGAATACACCCAGAGATATATACAGTCACGGTCACAGTTCAAAAGAATAAACTTCATAGACTCCTAGGGGAGGGGAGAGAGGGGAAAGCAGAGCTCCAGGCAGGAGTGGAAGGTCAAGGAGGAATATTCCCACCCTCCCAACCCCACTCCCCAAGGCCCATGAGGACAAGGCAATTCAACTCTGCAGTTGGTCGCAGTCCATAGATGAAGCTAATGAGAGTTCTTCCCAGTGTGAGCCTATCTGCCAGGTTCCATGGAGACTGCAGGAAAGCACTTGCTAAAGAAGTCTCATTAGGAATGGAAAACTGCCCTAAAGATGGTGGCAGTTTGAGGAAGCTACGTCCCTAGGGGAAGGTATGCTTAGTGCACCCTTCTGGAGGGTGCAGTTCTGATTTGCACAATCCAGATAGTGAGGGCAGTGGCCAGGCATCTGGGTCCTTAGTGGAGGCCCTTCAGCACAGTGATGAGAACCGTCACTATCAAACAGAACTAGATGCCAGTCTTGGTCTGACTGTGTCCAGAGCCTCGCCTCTCTAAACCTCAGCCTGACCTGTTCTGAAAAATGGGGTTAATACCTCAGTCAGGGTTCTGTGAAGATGACATAAATTAACACAGGTAAATCATTTAGTAGTGTCTGACCCAGCACCCAGAATATGTCAATATATGCTGGTTTGTTGTCATTGTTGTTGTTTTCATTATAATTCAAGTAACAGATTTTGCCTATCTCTGCTGGAATTTAAAAGAGGAGAACTTGAGAGAAGCATAAAAACACTTTGGAGGGAAGAAATAAAACTATAGACCAAATCATGCACAGCTTTCAGGATGGGTATCGTGCATACACATCCAGATTGAACAGTGCTAGTATGGTGGATGGGGTGTCTCTGGAATGCTGATGGTGTCTCACTGACCACCAAAAGCCTGGACATAATTTGGTCCTGACTTGAGGGTTTTTTCCCCTTTGTTTCAAACTTTTGTTTTATATCAACTTTACAGCAGACTACATATATTTTAGATCCACAGTTTGATGAGTCTGGCAAATATGTCCACTCATAACCGCCAAGACATCAAGGTAATGAACATTACCCACACACCAGAAAGTTTCTTTTTACCCTTCCTAGTCCATACCCACAGTCCCAGGCAATCATTATTCTACTTTCTGTCACTATATATTACATTTGTCTGTTTTGGTCTTCAAATAAATGGAGTAAAACATGTATATTATTTTGTGTCTAGCTTCTTCTGCTCAGCATAACGTTTTCAAGATTCATTATTTTTTTGTACATATCAGGTATTTTTCAGTCTCTGAATCATATTGCAATGTATGGATGTACCATGTATTGTTTACCCATTCACCTATTAATTCATGTTTGGATTGTTTCCACTTGGGGGTTATTATAAAGAAAGTTGCTATAAACATTCACTTCATATGTTTTCATTTCTCCTGGGTAAATAAGTAGAGTACATTTATTTTAATTTTAAAGCAAACTGCCAAGCAGTTCTCCAAGGTGGTCATACCACACAACACCCCCACTTTCAATGTGGTTCCATATGTAGGCCAAGAGCAGGGTATCAAGGGACAGGGCTGTGGGAGGAGTCTGCCCTAGCTGGGAAGAATATCTTATCACTGACATTGTTTAGAATTGCTGATGCATAGTAATAATAAAAAGCAGATTGACTTTAATGGTTTTGTTATTGTTTTTAAATTCTCCACAGACCATGCACCCCCTTATTCCCTGCCCTGGCCAGACTTCTAGCACTGCCCAGACCTGGGTACACCATTACTTGCCAATGTTTGGTACGGTTAGTTTTTTCATCTTAGCTGACTTGGTGCCTTACTGTGGTTTGAATGTGTCTTTCCCTGATGGCTGAGCTTGAAATTATTGACCATTCACGCATCTTCTTTTGTGAGTGTCTGTTCAGACCTTTCACCAACTTTTAATTGGGCTATTTGTCTTCTTATTATTGTGCTGTAAGAAGTCCTTTGTCAGGTACATGTAGAGTGAATATTTTCTCCCAACACACTTTCCTTTCTAAATCAACATGTTAATCCTTGTCTTACGTGAAGGTCACTTCATAGACATTGGGTTTCTGCTCTCATACTGTCAGCCTACCATATACATTTCTATTGCAGATATGTAAAGTTGCAAAAGTCATGGTTTCCACAATGCCACTAAAGGAAGAAGGTGCTCTTTTTTCCTTCCTCTGGTGATTATTGTTGATGCCCATTGACAGAGGTTGGCTTACCTGACGAAGCTCTGTCTCTTGGGGTGCACGCTTCCAGGACACTTCTCACTCCTAGTCTATCCTGCCCCACCCCTTTCCATCTGAGTTTCTCTGGTGGACTTTACCAGTGTTTTGCTTCTAAAAGTTCCACCCTCACTCATAAAGGGCCTCATGCTGAGCTGAGTCTTCTTTAACACACATTTTTCCCCAGTTTTCTGTGTTTACAACTCCCATCGCTGTCCACAGGTGTGTACCTGTCAGGTTCCTCAGACCCATCACAAAACCTGGAACCCAAGTTGGGCCATTTGAAGCCACTATCTCTTCCCCACAGAGTTATCAAGGTTGGGTTAGAATCCTCCCAAGGACTCAGATAACTCTGGTACCTTCTAACATGAGGCTGAGAGGAATCAGGATGCTGGTTTATAGAGAGACAGTTCCATAATTGGCATGATTGTCCAAAAAGCAAAGCAGGTAGGATCTGTGAAAAGTGGCCCACATGCCACAGCAAGATAATGTTAGTATCTCACTTGTGGGTAGATTGAGAGAATTCAAAGAGATGCTACATTAAAGGCCATCAGCATGGGTTTTGGCACCAAATAATTGCTCAATAACTGTAGATCAAAATCCCTTTTATCTGACACTACATGGACTGGTGTTGCTCAGTTAATGGACAAAGTTGGTTGAAAAGGGAAATCAGCGAAAATTATACTACACACTTTCAGCGTTTAACTTAAAACATGTAAGTGTGCATCCATTCACCATTCTTTGATGTGGGTCCAATGCTTTTCCTTTGAGTATGGGTCCAGGGATAGCTATGTCCAGCTGTCGTTCCTGAGTAAACCACACCCAATAGTGCATCATCTACCATTTCTTTAAGGCAATGTGAGAACTTGTATTTGCCAAGTACTCTGAGTAAAGAATCATTCTTAACATGTTCATTTCCTCCCAGTCTTTAACCATAGTGTATCCATATCTGAGTCATCAACAATACTTTCTAACAAACCATCGACATTTGATCTCAGAGTATTTAACTTAGTTTGCATAGGAATGATGACTCCTTTTGTTTCCACTCATCAATTTATCATGTTTGGAAAAGATTTCATTAAATTACTTAACTGCAATGGGCTTTTAAATGACAAGCGAAGCAAGCATAGCACAGGTTTGGAAACAAAGACCACTGAGTCTTCAGAAGTAAGCGTTCACCATTCACCTAGTGGGAGCAGAAGCATACCTGGAGAAGCATATTGGGGGTGTGCTCTGGAGGAAGGAACATACTAGAAAGTAGCTGCAGCCAGGGTCATTCATGTGTGATGGGCATCAGTAAATATATTTTAAGGAGATGAAAAACAGCTGTTTTCTAGCAGATTGGTGAGGTAGCAGAAGCTAAGAGAATTCTGTATCTCAGGCCTGATGCCATTTGTTATCAAACTTTGTCCTAAACCTTTGGGATTACTTCCACACCTTTGCAAAAATCTAAGAATGAAGAGATTTGGAGAAGTAAAAGAGCTGGGCTCTAGCCCTGGCTCTGTTACACGCTCTGTGTCCTAGGCAACAACACTCACTCTCAATTCCTAGAAGGAAACTTTGATACTCCGGAAGCTGAGCGATTTGCACACATCATCCTGGAGGACTTAATGAGGTCATGTGAGAAACATTTTGCCCATGTTATGGCACATCTCCATCTGAGCAATTTCTGCTGTCATTTCACTGGGGTTGCCATAACCCAGATGCCAAAGGTCAGGCCACGCCACCTCTGGAGTCTTTCAAATTCCAGGCACCAGTCACAGAGAAGAGGAAAGGGCAAAGGCATGCTTCTTCTGTCAGTTCCTTTCAGCATCTCAGAATCTCCTTCTCACCTTCCCCTGCCCTTTCCTGCTGCCAGGCCCTTGTTTAGCAGACGGAGCCCCGAACCCAGTCCCTGGGCTCTGCTTGGGCAACAGCTGCCACACGAGGCAACTCTATGCTGGGTCAGTACTACTGCTCCCCACATGCAGAGTTAACTGCAGCTGGATCCTTGCCCATTCTCAACGTACCTCTTTTGGGGGAGTGAAGATACTATATAGAATGTGAAGAAGGAGCCCAGGTTAAAGTCTTCTAGTCACCAAGCACTTACAGTCTTCAGGAGATTCTGAAAAGACTTTATTCTCAAAGTCTTGGGTAATTAGGGTAAGCAACACTGCTTCTAGAAAAGCTTTCTAAGTTATTCAGAGCACAGGGTGCTTTCAAGGGTCCCAAGGCTGTCTTTTGTTTCCAGTGCCTCTCACCAGCTCCCTGAAACAAGCGACACCACACCACACTATCCTAGCCACCTGTCCCTGGGAACTCAAAAACTTCAGGAATGTTCATATCAGGTTGTATCAGCCTTTCACCCTGAGATCTGAGTATGTATAGTCTTTCTAGAAGCAGAGCTATTTTTTTCTTGAGCTAGGAAAGCATAGTTTGAGGATGGGAGAGAGAGAGAGGAGGCTGTGTTTGCAAGAGAAAAGACAGACCAGAAAGAGTTCCAAGAGAGGCCGCCCTGGGACAAGAAGGGAAGCCTAAAGGTTAGCCCAACACCTCTGTGGTGTTCTCTGGTACTAATGGCTCACAGATGCAGATGAGAACTCAACAGCCACCCTGCGTGTGGGTGTGTGATCCCACAAAAACCCTAAAATGATCTGCTATTTTGTTGTTGTTGTTCTTGCTTTTTTTTTTTTTTTTCAGGATGAACATATTGACGTTCTGAGAATTTTTTCCCCTATCTAAACCCAGCCCTAATTTTTCTCTCCCCATCTGTGTTCTTTTGGCAGAAACTGTACCAAAAGAATGAAGGAGTACAGGGTCATTCTGGGAAGGATGGGATGCAGGCCAAGCTGGGAATTCTCTGTGGCCAAGGCACACTTCTGCTGAAAGGGCCTGACCACTGCCCACCTTCTGGAACATTCATGATAGAGGTTTTAGAGCCCTTGAGAGCACTGAGCTGCAGATCTGTTTCTCATGGGCTGCTTTCAGCCAGGTTTGCAGCAACTCCCCCTCAGGACTTTTGTGTCCTTTTGTTTCATTTTTGTAAGAGTTCAACCCCATCATCCACACTTCATGGTCTGTGCGGGTGGGGGACTCCTTATTGGCTTTTGGATGCTGGAACTTCAACCTTAGTTGTCCCTAACACATCTGGAGGCCTAGGGGTAAATCTGGTGTGTTTACTTTTAACCACTGAATGTTTAGACAGGCCCCAAGAGTGTCCACTGTGACCTCCAGGCAGGTAAAAATGGTTCCTCCTTGATGTGGCCCTTCTGGAAGGAAATTATGTCCCAAGTGGCCACAGTCTCCCTGAGACCTAACTTACTCCATAAGGTCCTCCCTGTCAGGTGAAATGGAGACTGCTTCCCCAAGGCAGCTTGGAGAAGTGGGGAGGCCATGACCTGTGGAATCCAGTTCTGTTTGTCTGCGACCGTGAACAAGTCACTTCAGTTCTCTGAGCCCCATTTTAAATATATCTTGGCATTCATGGCAGATATAAATGAGGTCTGAGAACAGCTCCTGGCACAGATGCCAGAGGCCACAGCCACTCCTCTCTCCTGCTGTGGCCTCCATATCCTTGTCCATGGAGCATTCCCTGTGCCGATGGATGAGGTAGGGCAGAGCCCTGCAGGGAGGGCTGGGCTAAGAGGGTGTTTAGCAGAAGAGTCAGATCTCTCTGTGTTCTGCTTCCTCGTGCTTCTCCAGGCTGCTCCCCAGAGTCCTCGGTGATGCAAGGGTAGCCCACAGAGCAGTTTTTTTATGACTCTAAGTGATCAACAAAGCAGCCTGTGGCCTCCTGTCACTGCTGGAAAGGCCAGGCTGTTCTAATAGGAAGTGATGGCTGATCCCATTTAGTTGGAAATGTCCAGGAAGGCAGGATTTAAAGAAAGCTCACATTCCTACGGCTGTCCTCCTGGGAGCTCAGGCACAGGGGTGAGAAACGTGGACTGAAGTGCAGCAGGTCGTTGAGATTCACGGAAGAGGAGAGGTGGGGGTGGCTGGCACCAAGCATTCTACTGTTTTTTTAAGCTCTTTATTCAGACCAGGAAGAAGGAAAGAAGGAGGAATCTTTGGGAAGGATGAAAAATATTCTCCAGCTGCAGAAACAGAAGAGCAGACACACAAGTCTCAGGGCTGCTACTCTGGGGATGTGCACACAGGGACAGGGTGTTTGGCTCATGCTGAGTTTTGACAATTTGATGTCTGGGTTGTTGAAATGTTCCATAGTTTCATGAATAGTTTTGGGAGCACAAAAATTAGAGTGCTACCATCACTGGCTCAAGTTAACGATGGTCTTGCTCATTATTTCTCATGACCCATCAAGGCCCAGTGGGGCAGCTCAGAGATTTGGTGTCATTGTCCCAGAAGTGGATGACTCTGACCTGCTCCAGGATCCCTGAGCATCTGTCGAAGGAGATGTCTGCTAGTGCAGCACCCCAGAGCCCAACTTCCCTACAAGGCAGGAGCCAGGGCAACATTCTAGGCAAGACTCACACTCTTCACTTATGGCCCCTCCCCGGGTTAACTGGTGGGAATCACTCTTTCTCCATTAATAAGCCCCTGGGGCCCAGCTCAGCAATTCTTATCCATTGACAAGTGGGGCCAGGTAGCCTTGGAGAAAAGGAAGGCCACTTCTATTGAGGCATGTACCATATTATATTAAAATCTCCTGGCCCTGCATCTGCCTGGAAGAAGGGGCAGGAGACTTTTCTGAGGTTTTTTTTCATAAGGGCATTAATCCCATTCCTAACCTAATTACCTCCCAAAGTCTCCACCTCCTAATATCTTCACATTGGAGGTTAGGACATCAGCACATAAATGGGGGGAGGGACACATTCAGACCATTGCATTGGGCATCACAGATGCACTATTTGGTGGGTATTTGAGCACACAGAGTTGGGTGTCCTTTTTTACAATGTACAGTCATGTGCAGAGATGAGCCCTAAGGGACATACATCATCTGAAAGAATAGACTCAGAAAGATGAAGTAACTTGCCCCAAGCCTCACCGTAAATTTGGAAGAAAGGTTATCCAGGTTCCTTACACCCAACTCAATGTTTCTGCATAACCTGCACCCCATAATCCTACATGAAATGAAAAGCTAACAGGGAAGGCGGGACAGCATGATGGCAAAGCCTGAGCTTGGAAGCCAGAGAATCTGGGTTAGAATTATTTGTTAGGTTCCTTAGGGCTCTCTGTGTAGGCTCATCCTGTAAATGGGCACAATGATGGGGAGGCTTCACTGAAAGGATACATTGAGAGAATTCAGGAGCGCTGAGATTCTTGAAGACTGGGTTTCTACATCTGTGAAATGGGAACAAGAAGAAGCCCCCTAAATTGTCCCTGTAGGAAAAAGTTCGTGGGAGAAGACACAGAAAACACCCAGCACAGTGTCGTGCAAGGGGTGGTCACTCAACAAACTTCTTACACATCAGACTGTCAATTAAAGAAAAAGCCACATCTTGCAGAAAATAAGGTTAAAAGCAGGTCTGAGAGAGAAGAGATGTCAGCGTCCCAAGGAGAAAGCTCTCCAGGAGATGAAGAATGACCTTGCAGAGGGGCTCACTGGGGAAGTGCTCAGGAGGTGAATGGCTGGCATTTAGCTGAGCCAGGCATTCTCGGCCTTGTTACCTGGCCCACTCGGCCTGGGAAGAGTGCCCTGCGTGTGGGCTGCCAGCGCGCCGAGGCGCCTCGTAATTACTTAGCAGTTTACTAGCATCAGAGACACCCAGGGTGCACTTCAGCCATCAATTAGCTCCTGCTCATAGCCCCCCTGTGAGGCCTGGTGGTATCAGGACTCCCATTTTTCAGCCAAGGAAACTAAGGTGTAAACAGGTTAAGCAACCAGCCCAAGGTCACACCTCGAGTCAAGCGGTCACGAGGCGCGGAGGCCTCGTCCTTGCTGACTCCCCGGCCTGTCCTTAGCCCACTGGCCCATGCCGCTGCCCATAAAATCCGCCGTTTATATCTCGTCAGAAAGCCAGGTAGTCCACCCGGGACATTAGGAGCTCTACAGAAAGGCCATTCAGCTGATTTCCAAGGCACTGTAGGGTTTTTAAGGAAAAGTTTACCCCCTTGCTTTGAGAGGTCGACGGCAGGCAGTGTGACCTGAGTTAGCAGTTTCTTCTCCAGGCGAGTGGCTGGAGTTACTTGGGTACCACTGCTGGTTTAGGGGGCTGGGCCGGCTTACTGGGGGAGTCACCTATGCTGGCACCATCTGGGGAACACAGAGCTCATTGAAGAGACACCGAAATGGTGAACTTAAAGTGCAGGCCTCATTCTAGCTCAGCTACATTTCCAGGACTTTCTGTTGGGTATCTGCTGTGAGGGAAAGAAGGGCTACCTGCATTTGGAAGGCCTCATCAGTGAACTGGCAGGATGTGGTGGCGCAGGGGTCGCTTCCTGGTGCCTGATAATCCTCCAGGTCACATGGAACCGCTCCTGGTAGCGCAGGTTTCCCCTGCTATCCAAAAGGTGAATGCTCCTCTTTGGTATGCTACTTTGAGGGAGTGTGGGAATGCTCTTACCATTAATTTATATGGACATTTTTTGAGCATTCCCAGACCCCAAAAATAACCTACCAAATCATATCAAAGAAAAATGTGCTACTTTCAGATAGCAGGGGGAGCCTGTACCTGGACCCAGCAGTTCACCTCCCCATTTGTCCATGATCCAGACCCCCCTCTCTCAAAGGCACTGGTCTGGCCCATGTCCTGTTCTTTCCAGGCCCCTTCTAAGTTACCTGCCAAATATTCTCAGTTCCTCCCTCTCCCTCAGCACCCCTTCCCTAAATCCAGTTGCTCACCTCCCTAAAATATCTCACAAATATTTCTGGAATTTCCACCCAAACAGCACCACCTGGGCTCAGTAAACCATTTTAATAGATCCTAACTGGATTCAGGTTGTACCCCACTCCACAAATCTTTCACCCCAACGCAATCAGAATGCCCCCCATAAATTTATTATTCTCCTTCTTAAAACCTTTCGTCCTTACTGCCCAGGGATGAAGCCCAAGTTCCTTTGCATGGCACTGAAGGCACCCCCTCCTTCCTCTCCCTACCTCATGTCCTCCCTCCAGCGATGTGGATCCACTCACAGAACACAACTCACAGTCCCATTCTGGGCTGCAGTGCTCCTGGCAGGCTTGGGCCTTCTGCCCTCACCAGTGGGCTTACCCCAAGCTGTGCCACCTGAGCCTCTGGGCTCCACTGGGCAGCTGCCCTCACATACTAATGTCCTCTGTGCTGCTGTGTCTACTCCCCCATAGGCATTGAAGTGTCTGCTGCTTGTGGGCTCTTCCCTGTTCCTCGAGACAACCACTGGGCTCTCTCCCCCACTGTGTCCAGCACACAGTGTCTTAAACATGACCACATGGCACTTAGTAGTTGTTTATTAAGCTTAAACCAGTTACATGATCCAATTCTAGCTACATTTTCAGCCCTTTAATTAGTACATAGAAAGAGCATAATGGATTCCAAGTACACTCCACATCCCAAAAAATGAACCTGGGAACACAAACACGATAGACTCTAGCCAGCTCTAAATTGTCTGTTGAAATAGCAGACAACTCCTAAAACCTCTCTGGACTTGAATTTCCTATCTGATAAATCAAAGGGTTTGAACTAGATCAGTGATTCTCAAACTGTGCTGAGAAAACCAAAGGAGGGTCCTCAGGTTCTGTTTTGGGGCAAAAGAGGGCCCAAAAGATAAGAATCCACATACCCTAAGCAAGATTCTTCTTCAAACAGAAATCTTGCTACTAATGAAAATTAAAAAAACTACTTGACCTACGACAGGGCCGAATAGGGCATTTCAGATGGAGCCAGTGTGTGTCCCTCCAATCCCATGTTTGTGGCTCAAAGAGTAGATCACCTGGAATGTGAACAGGTGATGTTAATTCAGGCATTTCTCAATTCACGTGGTAGGATCTCATAGATGCGTCTCTCTTCCTGCGATCTTTAGAGTCTCCAGGGACCACAGGCTACTTTGGGCAGAAAATTTCAGGCCGTCAGTCGAATGTTTGGGGTGGTGAAACTAATTGAGAGCGTGGGTAGGGTGAGCAGGGAGGAAGTGTCAGGGTGCTGTGGTGCAGAGAGGACTTCAGGCAGATGGCACTCCAGCTGCTGGCTTCACAGCTGCATCCTTAAAGAGGACAGTCAGAAGGGGGCTTGGAAGACACCAGAACCACTCTGTTTGTCCAGAAACCAACCAGAGACCCTCGCCAGCAGTTCACAGGCAGGAGACCCTTTCCCAGGTGCAAATCGAGTCTGCTCAGGATGAAGTGCATGATGGGGGAGCAGCACAGCCTCTTGCTGGAAGGAAGGCCCATACTCTATCTCCTGGGCTTTAGCACAGTTTTCCTGCAGCCTCCTGCCCTGTCTGTGCCACATGTGGGTGCGACCACACCACCTCACACTCATTTCCCAGGTCTCGAAGGGCACAGACTGGGGATCAGACATATCTGGATTTAATGCCCAACTCTTGTCATTCTGCTTATTTTGAGACCCTTGTTAGGCAACTGAATGACTTGGTGTCTCAGTTTTTAGCCCTGTTAAATGGGGATATGTTATTTAAACTGTGTGTGCTTCAGTTTTCTCAGATGAAAAAATAGAAATGACGCCTATTAATATGCAAGGGTTGCAAGGCTTGAGTTAGATAATGCATGGAAAGAAAGCACTTAGGGCATGCCTGACTCCAATATGCTCATTTATTAAGACAGTATTTTGGCTGTTCTATGCGGCTCTTTGCTCCTCACTGATGTTAGCCAGTGGCCTTGTCACTTACTCTTTTGTCCTATGCACCCCCAGTGTTCAGCCCAGAGTGGGGCTCTGGCACAGCTGTGTGTACTCTTCTCTCTTTCCCTGCAGCCCTGGTAGCCAGGTCTAGGGCATCCTCCCGTGTGCATGCATAGGTTTTCTGGAACAGTCCTCTCTGAGGCCTCCTTAGGGATCCTGGGATGGGAGCAGCACAGAACTGAGAACCAGACCTCAAGCAGCCACCTGGCAGGAGCCAGATCACCTCCAGGGCAGTCAATAGTGAGAGCCCGATCTCCACAGCACCTAGAGCCTCTGCGTGTGAGAGACCCAAACACAGGACTCCATCCTGATGGTGGCACCCACAGGGCAGCCTCCAGAGGCTTCTCTGAGGGCCCAGCCTCCAGCCCCAGCACAAGCCCAAACCACTCCTCGGGGCGTGTGGGATGACACAGGACAATCAAGCCTTCATACACTCATCCCATCACACCAATCTGTTGTCAGTGAAAATTATAGAAGAGGACATAGCAACTTTTTTAAAGGTTTTTTCAAACCCCAGGATAGTGAAGCAAGTGGCAGGAGGGGGAAAGGATTGTGAGTTAGAAGGATACAATTGTGAGTTAGAGTTTTGGAAGGATATGATTGTGAGTTAGAGTTTTTCAGATTCTTTTAGGCACAAGGGATGCCATCTGGAAAATAAGCTTTCAATGAGCCATCCCTAACTCTTGAGAAAGTTTCTAGAGTTTGGGTCTCCAATTAATCAGCAAGGAGCTACCGTGGCTCACACTCAGCAGCCTCCAGACCGAGTGACAGGTCTGCTGTCTCTGAGGCACTGCCTTGGCAGGTAAGCAGACATGGCGTTCTTAAGGATGGACGCTTTTGTCCATGGCAACTTTTGGACCACTTTGCCTTTTCTCAGTCACAAGGATTTAAAGTCTAACTCCTATTGTATCAAGGTGTGATATTGGGGGCTGAAGGTGGAGCTGGCAGACTAATAAAGAATTTTGAAGCTGAAGAAGATCCTCTTAAGGAAGCACTGAGGTCTGACTACTTCCATGAAAATCCCCTCTCAAGTGAGAGTTGGGTGGGGTCCAAAGCAGAGAAGTCCAGCTTTGCAGGAGTCCATAAGGCAGAGGGGAAAAAAAAAAAAAAAAAGGTGTGGCCTGGAGAGGTACTCCAGTACCATCTGCTGTCTCCACCCGGCCCTGGGGTGCCTGGCCTCTCAGGGCTCTCTGGCAGAACAAAGGAGGGGTAGCAGAACAGCAGATCTGCTAGCTGTAGGGCAGAGAGGACTCCTGGTCATCACCCACGAGTCCAGCTCTGTCACCCACACACCCAGGGGTGCAGAGTCCCCAATGTCAGCTTTCCTGACGCCCCGTAGGACACTCCCAGTCAACCCCCTGAGGATTCCCAGGCCTTTTCTGTGCCTCTTGGTTGCTTAGAGAAGGCATCAGGCCAGGTACATAGCCTCATTGCTGCACCCTGGCCTTCCTGATTTGTGACATCCCTGTGGGCAGCTTGGGTGACCAGTGCCTTCTGTGCCTGCAGGGCAGCACCCACAGACTGGGGAGGATGCTGCTGAGCAGACAGAGATGACAACGCTGAGCTGACCTTTTCCAGGCCCTCCTTGGAAATGCACCTGTCGTCCTCACTGAGCTTTTCCACGCGTCAGGTGACACACAAAGATCACGCAATGCGGAGCTGTCACCTTGACTTAACTTGCTCTGTCTGAAGTCCAAGGATGGGTTGGGAGCATAGACAGCTCCTGACAGGAGGTGCGTCCTGGTTAGGCCCTGGCGGGGACCATCCGGGAACCTTGGATGACAGCCTTGACCACTGTGATGCACAGGCCAAGGCCACTCAGGAAAAGGAAGGCCACTTGATTTCTTGAACTGCTATATTAAAAAAGAAGAAAAAAATCAAAGCAGGCCTGCAAAAACTGCAGTGTTTTTGTGTGTACTTTTAAGATATTAACTCCTTCGACACGTACACAGCTATAATGCGGTATGATTATATAATTTGCAATACAATCACAGCATTTGCTGTTTTAACTACCTATCAGTTGATAAATCACTATGTTCAGTATACCTGGGAAGCATCTCTAACACAGTGTAATGAACATTTCTTCTAGTTCTGCCACTACGACTGTAACTGCATATATAGTTTTGCAGATAACAGCCAAGTCTTCTGCAACTGAGGCCTCTAGTGAGGGATAGGGTGGGGGGTAGGGTGAGAAGGCTGACTGACGCAGAGAGGAGTTGGGGCACAATGACATGTGGGTCCTGTGGTCAGATGTGGTCAGAAGGACACAGGGCAGTGTCAGCTTCCCCATTTCCGATCCCTCAGAATTCCCTCCAACTCCACCTTGCCTCTGCTCAGCCAAACCTCCACTCAGTGAGTTTTTAACAAACGCTAACCTGAATGTCGGTCTCAAGTGAAGTCGTCACTGTCCCCCATCACCACAGATGCAGCGAAGTAGGAGCTTGGAAGTTCTGATAATGCCCTCGAATCAACACAACCTTAGGTGCTTGAGGAGGCTGTGCCTCATGAACTGTGTTGCCAGAAGAGGATGTAGAAGTGGGGCGTGTGGCCCCTGAGCTGAGCAGGAAACAGGCAGGGCCCTCGTGTCCCTTCTCCCTGTTGAAGGGGCTCTCCATTAGGAGCTCTGAGCCCTGCTGGCCTCCTCTGGTCCATATGACTGCGAACACTCCTTAGTCTGATTCCATTGCCCACTGTCCCCAAGTCTGTATCCTGGCACTCACATCCTTTCTTCAACCAACCCCCCACATACTCAGACTTCTCTAACCTTTTCCCTCCTCGTTGCTCAAGGGGAAGCTCAGCTGTGCTGTGGACACTCGGCACCTCCTCATCAGTGCTGGTTCACCCACATGATTCTTACCATCAGGGATAGGTGTGGCCCAGTCCCCATTCTCAACTCCTTGCCACAACTACACCATCACCGTCTCTCCTCTCTAAAAAATACCCAGCTTTTTGTCTCCTGTTATCAGCTGATTCCATTCACTCTCCATCCACCACCTGCCCTGCCTCTTTCTCCCATTCCATGAAAATTGGAGCTCATGGTAGTGTTATAGGACAGGGAGAGGGGCAGCCCAAACCCCGCAAACCTGCCTATTCTAAATGGGTTCTGCCATCCGCCGCATCAACACAAAACATATGAGACTTTAATGGGAAGGAACTTTAATGAAACTAGGAAACAATACAGGTAAGTCAAAGAGTCTAGATTCTAAATGAAGCACCCAAAGTTACCCATCCCCTCGTGGGTAAAAGTCCATCCATATGGGATTGGCCCAGAGCAAGGCCCCAAAGCCTGCCACAAGTCTGAAGCATCTTCCAGTGGGGACCCACAGAAAAGGGTCAGAAACTACCAGACAAGGCCGGAAGAAGAGCAAAATCAACATCAAAATAAAAGCTGCCATGGTCACCTCCCCATGGGTCTCACCCACATCTGTGTTACCCAGTCCACGACCAAAAGACAAGCACAGTTTCTTCACGTGTCTCTAGGCTCCACGCGCCTCCTCCAGGTCTCCTGGCTCCATCCTGCTTCCTTCCTTAGTCTCTTCTGCAGCTTCTCCTCTCCCTGCTCAGCTCCACCCTCCCTTGGGTGGGGCAGGGAACCTCCCCCTTTCCTGGGGACCACCCTGTTACAGTAGGTTGTCTACCATCATCCCAGTTGTGAGTGTTGGTTCTTTCAACACTCTTCCACTGCCTAGGCCTCTAAGTTCCCACACCACTCTCTGCACATAACCTTGTTCTCTATCTGCCTTAGCCATCTACTCCAATGGGAACCCAGCAGACTCATGCCCCTCAACTCTACCCTTCCGTCATCCCAACTTCAAACACCCTCATCTCCAACTACAACTTACCCCCAGCTCCCTCCCACTACCACTCCTGTTAGTATGGAGTGGGGTTCCCCTTCCATTGAGCCTGCCCTTCCCTTAGCATCCACTTCCCCCTTCTGTTGTCACTTCTCTGGGAAGTCCAGTGTGGATCTCCTGGCCCATCATTTAATCTCTCCACTCCCCCTCCCCATTCCATTTCCCTTCTCTCCCTCTGTTGATTCACCTAAAATCCCCCAACCAAGTTGACTTAAACTGGCTTATTTCTGCTCCATACAGATACCCTGCCTGGACCGTCTCTCAAGTCATGGCCTTTAACTTGAGGTAGATAATCTTACTCTACTTCTCTGATCTGTTCTTATCCCCACTCTCCTGAATTATTATTTCAAACCCACTTTCTTCTCAAACTCCCAAAACTCCCTCCTGCCCCATCCCTACTATTAACCTTGTTCCCAGTTTCCCTGAGGAAATGTTATCTGTTCACCCATTGGCTGTAGGACAGTCATTTTCAAGCAGTCGTGACCTGCCACACAGTAAGAACAAATTGAGTACATATGAAGGAAACAAATTCAAGAACAATGAGTATCTCGACCCTACATACCATACTCTGGTGTTTTCTATTTCATTCTAATCTACGGAAATTTTTTTAAGCTGGTCTCAATACACTGCATTAATTTCACAACCAGCTAGTGGGTCATGACATCGTGGGTCTATTTGAAAAACAGATGCGTGATACAAAATCCCAACTTCTGTGGGATTTTTTTTTCACCTTTTCATTGATGTGTTCAAGATAGTGGAGACATGCCAAATTTTAAGAATGAGCCCAAAGACAGAGTGGGGAACATCTCTTGTCCCTGCACAGTTGTGATATGCACACAGAGCTGCCATCTGAAGCTTTGGGGTCACAAACAACAAGTGCCTTCAAGCTCCAGGTCTGCAGGGTCCCAGAGGAAATGAGATGGTTCTGAGTTTATTCACAAAGGGCCCTGCAGCTTGCCCTGGGCGTCCAGAAAACAATGGCTGGGTTGCAGCAGGTGGGGTGGGAGGGAGGTGAACCTGGATGGGCAGACCTGTAGGCACATGGGGCCGCCAGTCCCACATACCCTGGGGCTAGTGAGGATATTATGCGCCTGCCTCCACCACTGCCCAGCTGTGTGATTTGGACAAGCTGCCTGCCCTCTCTGTGCCTTGGGTCTCTCAACTGGAAACAATAACAAACTATTACAGCATATTACATTAGGTTTGTGGTGAGCACGAAATGATACAATGCAGAAGAGTGGCTGCAACCACACCCGCCAATAGTTGCTATTACTAGGGTTAGTTATTCATGGGCATGCAGGCCTGTTATTGCCAAACCTCATTTTGTTAAGAGAAGCCCCAAATCTAAGATCTTAACATGCATTTTCTGACTTAGAAACGTCGCTGTTTTTTGTTAAGCACTGTACAGGTTAAGCAAAATGTGTCTGCTGCCGGATGGGCCCACATCTGCTCTGCTGCCTTGGGTTTCACGCAGGCCGCCCCCAGGCTGCAGGGAGACCCTAACTCTGCCACCTGCATCACCTCGGCTGCAGGAGAAAGGACTCTGGCCCTGTCGGGAAGGAGAGAGGTCGGGAAGAGAGTAAAAGGGAAAGCCCATGCATCTGGGTGGTGATTTCTCCTGCTCAAAAAGTTGATAGGCCAGCTCCAGTGATGTATTGAGTTCGTTTTTGCAGGTAATTGTTTAAATGTTATAGCGGCTTTAACATGTCGTCTGTTAAAACGTATTGGTGAGGCAGCCATTCCAAACTTGTAATGTGGGTAATATTTAGATGATTTACTAGGTGAGGTGCAGTTTCTGATTCAATCAGAGTTGCATTTGATTCAATAGGTGATGCATCTAGTCCGACTGGGAGTCCATCGAATCCAGAGGTGATGTGTTTGATTCACGGGCTGATGTACCTGATTTAGAAGGTGATGGATCTAGTCCACGCTGAAGGATTCCAATTCCCCCACGCTGGGTATTTGCTTCAGTGTGTGATGTATGAGTTTTAATAATAAGACACACTTTGGGGATGGTGAGGGCACCGGCTCCTCCTGCTGCCTGGCATGTCTGTGGCTGCAACCTGCTTTCTGCAGAGCTGGCCTTGGCCTGTAGGACTCAGGTACAAAGTGGGAGCAAAACTCAATTCACCAAAAATAACCTGAACCTCAATATGGCTTGTCAGTGTGATTACTCAGTCTCCAACCTGCTAATTAATTGTCCAGAGGTCCTCAGTCAGGCCATGGTGCAAAAAATCTTGTTCATTGCACGTGGGGGGCCTGCAGGGACATACCTGTCAATTGAGAGATACTCGTCCTACGTGTGCCCAAGTTCCTTGAGCCACACCTGACATTTCATGGCCCAGGGAGAACCTCTCCTGGATCAGGCACATAGCTTTTACCAACATTTGAGGGATTTAATTTTCATGTTTCAACTGGAAACAGGTTTCCTGAATGACTTTTGACCCCCCCCCATATCCACATACAGTATGACCAGCAACTCCCTCCTGTACTCTGTCTTGTGCCCAGAATACCCTTCTTCCTTTCCCTTCATGTGGCAGAAAGCTGAGCACCCCATCCAATGTCACTCGCTCCTGAAATCCCCCCACACTGAAGCTGCCTATCTCAGCTCACCTCCCAGACCACCACCTTTCCCACAGTTTTCTGAGACTTCTGGCCACATTGCCATCACAGAACATAAGTCGTCCTATGTCAGGGAGTTCTCTTCTTCACCCTACAGTCCCCAGCTCCTGCCTTGGTATCTGACATATAACCTTGGGGCAGGGAGTAGAGTGAGACTTTAATAATAATAATAATAATAATAATAATAATAATAATAGCTCACATTTATTGAACTCCAACAATGTTCTAAGTGTGAAGTCCTGATACATTATATATAGGTATTACCATTTTTTCTCTTTGATGGTGGTAGGAACCACCATTACCTCCATTTGTACGGATGGGGAAACTTAGGCTCAGTGAGGTTAAATGACTTTCTGAGGGTTACACATTAGATTCAAATCTAGGTTTCTCAGATACCAAGGCCAAGATCTTAAATATCATATGATTATCTGCCCTCCTGGACCCAGACAGACTTCTCAGTCCTGGCCCAAGGCAGAGAAACAGTGACCCTAGAGATAGGATGTGCCCTCCAGGAGACTGAACCATGACACACAACAGATTGACCTGACTGGTAAGCTGAGGCATGAGAGGGTGTTAGAGAAAGGAAGAATTAAGGAAGACTTCCTGGAGGAGGCATTGGATCTTACCTTGGAGGAAGGAAAGAAGTGGGGTCATCAGCTATCTTATGTCCATACTCAGGTCTCCCTGGCCCAGCACTCTTGTCCTCAGTTTACCCCTAAGCCAGGGGCGTCAGTGAGGCCAAGTCTGTGACAACCAGCCTCTTGGGTGACTCTTCCCCATAGGAGCTCTGTTTGGTCAAAAGCTGGACTGGGCAGATGCTCCAGACAGGAGCAGGCAGTGCTCTACCCACAGTGTTGCTCCTCTTCCAGCATTTAATTCACAACCTTCTCACTTGCTCCTGCCACTTTCTTGTGTCCCCAGGACCCTAGCTCCCCTTCAGGGATTATAAGAAGCTCTCATTAGGAGGTAGAGTTTTAGGAAGGTAGCCCAGCCATATTCAACCCGCCCCTTTCTAGATCTCCATCAGGATCAGACTGAGGAGAACGTCACGGGGGTAAGGAGCTTAAGGCCTCCTGAATCTGCAACCCAGGTGGGGCCCAGGAATCTGCATTGTGATGGACCCTCCACTGAGGTTTGCATCTGTCATTATGTAGTCATCAGGTCGTTTGTGGGCCTGCTGGGCCGGGTCACGGGTATCATTCAGCCCTTCAGGTCTCCAACTCAGCACCTGAACCCTCTGCCTCTGGGTTTTTTATCCAAAATCTCAAGAAAGCAAATCTGACTGATGCAGGAGGCCAATGGATTAGCTTCTCTGGAAAGCAGGGACCCAGTGGTTAGGGGCTCAGCACGCAGGTCCATGCAAGCCCAAGAGGTGAGGGGGACGTGATATGCACTCCTCTCACAAATGGACACCTCTGCCCCAGAAACAAGATTCTACTGGCCACCTGCTGTGTGCCAGAAACATCCACATTCCTGATCCCATCCGATACCATGGCCTTGAATTCTATGCCCATTTTATTGAGAAAAAAAATGAAGCTTGGAGAGGTTAGTGGGCTAAGCGGGGTCAGAGAGCAAATATTTGAAGAATGAAGGAGGGGACCGATATCTGCCACCCCCAGGCTATCCGCCCCACCTCCCCACTGTCCTGCATCTCTGTTTGTCTTGCTACCTCTCTCTCTATCCATCCATTCAATGGTGGGCAGTCAGGCACTGTGACAGGCTGCAAAAGGAGATATTTGGATCAAGGACATCTTTGGCCCTCCAATCTCACCACCCAGGCAGAGGCCAACTCTGGCATAAGGTTGGTGATGGGCCAGACATGCTCACTCCTTGGAGGCTCCATGCAGAACAGCTGCCAGCTTTGCTTCTGCAGCTTCTAGAGACCACAGTGGCCCTGACTGCATCTATTTTCCCAGGCTGCAGCCGCTAGTGGGGGGTCCTCAGGCTAAGACAAAGGAATAGCTCAGCCTTGAAAATGGCTTTGAAAATGGAGCCACAGGGATTCCACTTGGCTGACACACTCTGCCCTGACCCAGGTCTCATCCCCCAGAGGCATCCCCCAGCCCCTACTGGCCAGCTGTGTCTCCCTCTGCCGCCCACAGCAAAGCCCTAACCACAAGGAAGTGTCTGCTCAGCCCAGAATTCCCCGTCACACCCCTTCCCACACAGGGAGGGGCAGGAGGCAGAAATGGTGACAGCAGGGACTGGGGGGTCTGACTCAGCACTGACCTTAGACATCTCGGTCACAGACCCTCTCTGGACACCCAGCCTGGGCCAAGGCCCCATGAGCTCAGGAGGGTGTTCACTGGAACTTGCCTTCATTCCTGTCTCAGATGAGACCCCACATCTGAAACAGGGGGTGTTAACACACCCACATGTTAATGAGGGGTGTGGACCATCTATGTAGTACTTGCTAAGGGGTGATCACAAGAGACACCAAAACCTTAAGCCCAGCCTTCTTCCAGCTCAGCATATCTGGGGACACAGGGAGACATTCCTAAGACTATGCAGGCACTGACAGCTCCAGGGACACCTTTCCAGCCCCTCTTTCCTAAAACCTGAGTGTCACAGGACACGCTGGTGGCTTCCAGTTTTCCAAGAGAACAGAGAAAGGTTTTGCCGGTCCATTTCTTGGGGGTATAAAATCACCAGAGTGCCAAACACAGGGCCCCTTTAAGACTCCAGTAAAAACCCAAGCCAGAGGTAGTTTCTACAAGTGACCAGCTTCACACAAGCTGGAGCTTCCCTCTCCCACTTGCCTGTCGAGCTTGGGGTAAGAACACAGTTGTATCGAGTATGCACTTGCTGACATAGTTGAATTGAAAAGTCTAGTCAGAATTTTCCCTTTTTTCCAAATGTTCTGATTTAACGGTTTGGTTTTGCCAAATTATATGATGGCTGTTTTCATAAATCAAATCACCTAAAAGTGCACTTTAAGGCTTTGATGAAAAATATTTAAAGTATACATATCATATCCAATATACCAGAAATCTTGCCCTTTGTAATGATTTAAATGTGTGATTAAAAATTTTAGTTGTCCAACTTAAAAGCTTAAAAGCCCTTCAAGTGCTTTAAAATGCTTGAAAGGTTACAGTTTTCAAAATCCTTTTAGGAGGTAGTCAAATGAAAAAGCTGGAAAATCATTCCCTTAGTTACCCCTTCTCTGTAAGCTGCAAAAGATAATCGGTAGAGACTGAATAAGAGAATTTCCTTAAAGAGAAAGCTGTCAGCATGTTAGCTCTGACCCCTCCTCAACCGTGGTGAGAAGGGGGTGAAAGGAGAGCTCCCCTCAGGATGACTTCAGGATGACCGAAAATACAGCAAGGACGTTTCTCACAAGGGCCTCACTCCTCCGGCCAGATGCTTACTGAGCCACAGCACCCCGAGTTGTGGTGACACCGATAAAGGGAACCTCTTGGGGAGGGAACTCTTCTGAGAGCCTGGCATGAGTCACTAGAGTAAGAGAGACAGGGCTGACCCCAGGCCTGTCTAGAAAAGTCTATAGGTAAGGAGCTGGATAGGGACAGCTTGATGCAGGAGACAGAGAGGATGAAGGTAGGAACGAGCTGTGCTTTCACTGACGGCAAAGAGAGGAAGGTGGCGGGTTTGATTTTCTTTTGCAAATATCTCCAGTCATGCAGGCTTCCTGAGCCACAAGGCAACCCAGGCAGGATAAGGCTGGAGGTGGCCCATGGAACTCAGAGGTGGGACATGAGGATCATAAACTGCCAGCTAGAGATTTGCATCTCCCAAGCAAGTTAAAGACACAGTGGGGGACCCTCCCTAGGAAGACCCACAAATGCTCACCACAAGAAAATGCGTCAGCGTTTACACAACGTTACCACAAGCTGGGGTCCCCGGTGCCAGATTGCAATAGACCAAGCAAGAATGACCTTCCCTCTCTGTCATGTCCCCATTCCTCTGCTCCCACTCTGTTGCCCCAACCCTCCAACCTCTGGCTATGCGCCAGAGCTGCATAGCCCACAGAAAAGGAGAGCGAAGGAGAAGCAGTGAAGACACTAACCACAGCCCCTTCCTCTGAGTCACAGCTGAGCTGGGAGGAGGGAGAAGTCGAGAGTGGAGCCTTGGGATTAAATCTCTCTGGATATTTTAATACACATTTTGAAGTTATTTGATAACACCAGAAAGTGACGATGAAATCTACAAATGCTGAGACATTGCCCAAGGTAGAGGACGGGCAGGCAACAGTGAAACCAGAGTTGTTCTTTATATTTTGCTTTCTCCACTAGCTTCCCAGAGAGTCAGACATCCTTCCTGCAAGGTAGTCACAGGGGGCCAGTCAAAGTCTGACTGCTCATGGCAGAGAAAGTGCTCCCACGTGAAACATCAACCCAAGGAACAAGACAGGTTGCCAGCACTAGGGGAGGGTGTGGCAGGAAAAGAAGGGTCTGGACAGAACACCAGCAGTCACTGAAGAGCACAGGGGGTCAGGCACCAAGTAGAGGAAGCTCTACTGACAGGCATCCCCGAATCCAGTAGGGAGAGTAACCATGAGTAACCATGAGTCACAGGAACCACAGTGGCACATGCCAGGGTAAGATGCAATTATAAAATTTCTGAAGACAGAGTCCACTTTTGGCTGAGATGATTGATTTGGGAATCTCTGTATTGGGCTTTAAGAAATGGGGAGCTTAGCTATTGTAAATAATGCTACTATAAACATAGGGGTGCATGTGCCCTTTTGAATTAATGTTTCTGTGTCCTTTGGGTAAATACCTAGGAGTGGAATTGCTGGATCATATGGTAGCTCCATCTTTAGCAGATTGAGGAATCTCCACACAGCTTTCCATAGTGGTTGGACCAGTTTGCACTCCCACCAGCAGTGCAAGAGAGTTCTTTTTTCTCCACATCCTCACCAACATTTGTTGTTGTTAGTTTTTTTAATATGTGCCATTCTCACTGGTGTAAGATGGTATCTCATGGTAGTTTTGATTTGCTTTTCCCTGATTACAAGTGATGTTGAACATTTTTTCATATGCCTGTTGGCCATTTGCATTTCCTCTTTGGAGAAGTTTATTTTTTAGCTATTCTGCCCATTTTTTGACTGGATTATTTATAACCGCTAAGCTATGAAAACAACCCAAATGCCCAAAAATAGATGACTGGATCAAGAAGATGTGGTGCATATACACCATGGAATATTACTAAGTAATCAAAAAAGATAAACTCATGCAATTTGCAGCAACATGGATGGCGCTGGAAAGGATCATGCTCAGCAAAATAAGCCAGAAAGAAAAAGAAAAATACCAGATGGTCTCACTCATAGCACGAATTTTAAAAACCTAAATAAGGGACCAGGAAAAAGACTAATTATAATAAAGTAAAAATCAAAATCAACAAACAACTATAAACCAGAGACACACTATAGGGGGAGGAGGAAGTAGGATCAAAATAAGGCGGGGGTGAGAATTGCATGGGGACTATAACCAAGATGCAAATGCATACATTGTGCAAAAATGAAAAATGATGCAAAAAATATATAAAATTTTAGAAAAATTTAAATAAAATAAAAAAGGCCTAAAAAAAAAAAGAAAGAAAGAAATGGGAAGCTAAATATGCTGAAGAAATGTAGGGAGGAAGAACGTAAGGGTGGTTGGTGAGCCCTGGAAAATGTTCCAACAGTCCTGCAGGCCCAGATGACTTGCAAAACCCCAGACAGCACTACATACCAGCCAATAATCATTTGCGGCCCCTGGAGGTCCAAACCTGAACCTCCATGCAGCCAGCGGGCCTCTGGCTCCAAGGTTGCCCCTGAGTTGGGGTCACATTCGAGATTTTGTTTTTTTTTAAAGATTTATTCATTTATGCATACAGATACTGGGGTACAGGCCAGAGGTGTGGGGGGTGAGATGATTCACCAGAGACAGAGTGGGGAACAGAACAGGAGGACTGACTGAAATACACTGCTGAGGGGAGCAGTGGGTGAGGCAGGAGAGGTCTGCTGCACCATGTGGATAGCTCCCTGGCTGGGGATTGAACTCATGCTTCAGTGGCTGTGGGTAGCTTTATAGTGCTGTATCTTAACTCCTTGAACCACCAGGGAGGCCCCCCACATTCAAAGTTTTGAACGTTCCTAACAGCCTGCCCTGCCCCACGTCCATTCTGTCTCCATACTCCTTGGCTCCGGAGCCAGCCTAGGCACAGATACACATGCACACTCATATGTGCAATCATGTGTCTACACATGTACGACAGGTGGTACTGGGGGCAGCTACCCAAGTCTTTGGGAAGAAACAAAGTCAAATGCAGGTAAATATGTTTTGCACCCTAGCCCCCTACTCAACAAATGCATCCATTTTGATAAGAGCAGCCAATGATGGAGAAGAACCTGGCACATCCCTCCCACCCTGGAAGGTTGGGGCGCAGACAGTCGTTGAACCCAGGTGACCCTCTCCCTTGGGGATGTGAGCATTGCAACTTTTTGTTCCTGCAGCCCTCTTCCCCTCATCCCCAGAGAAAGCACTGCCATCTCAGGAACATCTGAAGTCAGGAGATTTCATTGGTCTGGAGAGGCTCAGCTGTTCATGGTCACATGGTTCCTGTAAGGTCCCGCCCGGTCCCTTTATCTGTCCGCCCGGCGGAAGGAATACTGCTCCCTTAATGAGAAGAAGATCTAAAATTTCCAAAGTGCTTTTAGGAGGAAGAGCTCCTGATTGAGTGAGTGGCCTGCACCATCCCTGCATTTGACTTTTTCTTGGACTTTTTCCCTTTGAGTCCCTTTTCTACCGCCTGCCATCCCCAGGGAGCACAGGACTCCCCAGAGCTTCGGCAGTAAAATGTTCCTACTTGATATCTGATAGACTAAGCTTTGGGGTCTGGGGATGCTTAAATTTTTTCCTATGTATGCTGGCATCCCCAGTACTGTCCAAGCATCTAAGACCCAGAGGATGCATTGTTAAGGCTAAAGGGGCATCAGGGAAATTCAAGATGTTTCCTGCCCTTAAGCAGCTGATCACCTAGAGGGAGAATCAAATACATAAAAAACCAACCACATCACAAAGTGTTAAATGCCCTATCAGTATGTATTGTGTGCTTTGGCATCCCAGGAGGGGATCCATTCATTCTGCTTGGGGACAGAGACAAAGATTTCCCCCTTTTCAAATGAGGAAACTGAGGCCCAGAATATCAAGGTGAAAGGATTTTTTTTTTTTTTTTTTTTTTTTTTTTTTGTCTAAGGTCAATGACAAAGCCCAGGAGAAATCCCAGAACTCCAGATGCTCATGCCAGTGCTTCTGCCTGCCCTCCAGGGTCAGGTTTATGTAGCGGGCTGCTTCTCACCATTTTATAATTCTGACCTTCTGCATCCCAAGGGAAGCTGCTGGCAGGGGCTCTCTTGGGCCCGGGGCTGAGTCTCCGGAATGGGACCAGGCAGGCAAAGTCCTGGCTGTACTCGGGGCCCCGGGCTGTGTGGCAGGCTGCAGGAGGAGCACACGGAGTCCACCTGGGCTGGTCTCCCAGCCTGGGGACAGGAAGTGATGCCTCCTGGACTCATATTCGCAGCTGTTGCTAGCTTGGCGAGGTTCAGATAAACAGGCAGCTGTCCTAGGGCGACCTCCCTGACTCAGAGTTTGGGAACTGAGGTACTCATTCCCTGGGGGGATCAAGGAGGCAAGGACAGGACTTGCGCTGCTGACTCACCCTTTCTCACTGTCTCTCTGTTCCCGTCCTCCAGGAGTTGGGAAAGAACTGGGAAATGAAGACACTATCTGCAAAGGATGAGTTCAGAAAAAAGGGTGAGAGCAGAAAAGGGCATATTCTCCTTCCTCTTGCCCAAGCTACCCCTCATCCTTCTCTTCCAAGATGGCGACAGAGCTCTGGTGATTTCCTTGAGTCCATGACTCAGAAATTCTCACAAGGTCTCTGGGTGGTGGAGTAGCTAGGAGAAGGGGAGATGATCCCATGACACCAGAGAGAGACAGATTCTGGTAGACAAGCTGTGCAAATATTTTCTGGGAGATATAAATTATTAAAATCCAAGGTGAGGATAACAGCAAAAACAAAACAAATCTAATTTTACTGACAAAAGCGCATGAAGGGGCATTAGCCATCAGATGGTCTCCCCTTGTCACTTCATGGGCACATGACCTGTGTTGTCACATGGGGCCCCCAACACCTTAGAAAATTCCTGCTCTTGGTTTAACATTCTGCTGTTGCCATCTTGAAATCTGTATATAATTTTTTAACAAGAGGCCCACCTATATTACTGTGGTACACCGGGGCCCTCAGATTTTGTAGCCAGCCCTGCCCTGATCTTCAAGATGAAAAAAAGAGGCAAAGAGAAAATGGCTACTCACGGTCACGTTATTCATTTGTGGAGAAGCAGCACGAAACTTCAAGTCCCGAGTTTTCCTACCACACACCTAGTCCTACTTTGCTGTTAGTCTCTGTTTAATGCAAGAACCTGCAGCTGGGACCTCCCCAGCCCTGGGGTCCTAAGGATTCAGAGGACTACTTTTGGATCAGAGCAACAGGTTTAAGCTAGTTTCACCATGTCCCAGCTGGGTAGCCTTAGGTCAGTGCCTTCATCTTGCTGAGCCTCGGTTTTCTCATACAGGAAGCAGAAATAATAATGATGTTGAGTGTGTTGCAAGGATTAAGGGAGACTATGCCAATCCAGCACTTAGCGTGGCCTCCAATTATAGCAAATGATCGATGGTTTCTTGCTGATTTATCCCTGTAGCTCTCCTGTCCTAGGCTGATACTGCTGCAGAACCCCTGAAGCGACCCTCCATTACCTTACCATTCAAACTGTGGTCTTGGGGCCAGAAGGTCTCACTGGAGACCTCACTAGAAATGAGAATTTCAGGCCCCACCCCAGACCTCCTGAATCAGAATCTGCTCTTTAACAAGATTCCCAGGTGATAGATGAATCATTCTGGGCATTAACGTTTGAGAAGTGGTGTCATTCCTGGTGCACACACTTGGCTTCTCTTGCCCTGCCTGGGGATATGAGTCACCCCCTAGTCTGAGCCAGAATTGTTCTTAAGAAGGCAGAGCCCAAGCCTGCTGTGATGGATTTGACCAGAACCCTTCCTGAAGACTCTCATATGGCTGGTGGACTCAGTGAGCAAGGCAGGGGTGTGAAGGGAATGCTGAAGTGAGGAATGAATGAAACTCAGGGCCATTAGAGGTGACTGCAGTGATCCAAACAAGAAGCAAAGGTCCTGAACTAGGCCTAGAGTGTAGAACATGGGAGGAGAGGCTGGACGATGGGGTTATTTCTGATCTAGAATTCAGCAGATTTAATAACCAGATACATGTTCCAATAATGTGGGAATAGGAAGGATTAAAGAAAACCCTGAGATGTTTGACAGAGATGATGGGATGTTACTGCATGGATAGAGACAGGGTTGTGATCAAGAGGAAAAAGGCATGCTTTTCATTTTGGACACTATAGTTGTTGATGTGCTGTGGGACATTTGTTAAAGGCTTTCTATAGGAAGAGTATGCTTCTTGTGGCACTTAATTCACATCTCTTTGTAGCACTCATTGCTCCAGAGCGTGTTAAGTGACTCTGAAATTAAAAAGTTGTGAGTTCAAATCCTAGCTTTCCACTTATGTGCTGTGTGCCTTGGCCAAATTCATAAACCTCTCTGTGCCTCAGCTTCTACATTAGTAAAATTACTTATCTCCAGCAGTTGCAGTGAAGATTAAATGAATCAATACAAATCAAGTGTCTCAAGGCATATGCCTGGTGCATAGTGAACATTTAGTAAGAATCATTATTATAACTGTCTTTTTATTTGAAATTGTGAGGTCCTAGGGGGCAGGGACCTCAACTGAAATGACATTTGTGTTGTAAGCACTTAGCACAAAGCAAGTATCAATACGGTCCACAGAAACCATGACATATGTTTTCATTAAAGGTGGCCCAGTGGGCTGGGGTGGTATCTGTGCAGAGATGAATACAGATATCGTGTCCCTTTACAAATATTCATCCCATCACCTCTCCCTTTATTCTAATCACAACTTAATGACTTGTAGGTAATGATCAGCCTAAGCTCATCTATGGGCTGTTCTGATAACCAAGCCTGGATCTTGGATAAATCCACTCTCCCCAGATGGTGGCCTGACCCCTTAGCAGGAAGATGCATGTATTCCAAAGATTCTTCCCTATGTTTGACAAAGATTACCAGTGCAACTATCGGTAATAATGACAGTCACCTCCCTTTCTTGTGGCCAGGAACCAAGTTGAGTTTGAATAAGATCGAGACTCACCAGTCTTGTCAGAGAGAAAGACAAGAAGACAGAAGATTGTAACATAGTGTGATTGACATATGTGACAAGAGAGGCAGGCACAAGGTGCTGCGGGATCAGAGGAGAGAGAAGCATCCCAACCCGATAACTCGAGAGCTGGCTCCTTCCATGAGCAGATCAAGACAAAAGGCTGCCTCGGTGAAGGCCAGGGCTGCCCCTAGAACTGCACATCTTTTCTCTTTCACTACAGCACAGGGCCAGGAGCCCAACACTCCTGGGAAAGATTGGGAGCAAAAAGGCTGCAGAGGACAAGCCCCAGCAAAAAGGAATTCAGGCCAGACATGAGTCTAAGTCAAACAGTTGCTTGGACCCATTTCCCTAGAAGCAGAGCTTGAGATAAGGATTGAGTGCAGTTCATTTATCATGGGAATGTTGCTCAGGGAAAACCAATAAGGGAGGGAGAAAGAAAATAGGGGAAAGAGAAAGAGCAGAGCAAGGAAATGGCCTTAGGTTGTGTGGTCTTTGCCTGTTGCTTGGTTCAGGGAATGAAGAGACCTTGTCCAAGCAAGGCAGCCCTCTCAGTCAACTCGGCTGACAAAGTGGGAAGCTGTGAGCTGTCAACAGTCAACAGTCACAGCATCTGGGGTGAATACATTGGTTCATAAAGGGGATCTGGGTGGGATCAACACTGACAGGCAGAGACAGGAGTGAGTCAAAGACACAGCATCAGGCCCACATTCCCGAGACATCCTTGGGCTCTGTGACTTCTTAAAGGGTACATTTTGTGAAGTGGGGAGAGATGAAGGACCCCTAGAAGAACCGCAGTGTGTGCATGGTGTAGAGCTCACTGCTGGTCAGCTCTGAGTCTTCTCCACCTCCACAGCTGCCAAGATGTCGCCCTCGTCCTACTCGTGCATCTGCAACCTGATGTGCAGGATATTCAACTTGCTCCTCTAGACATAATCTCCACTGTGATGGGGTCTCCACATCACAGCCACCTGACCTGGAGTCCCTGTTGGGTTCACATCATGGAAGGCATGAGCAGGGGTTGAGAGAATGAAAAGAGAGACACAGTATTGATTCTCAGTTTTCCCCCTGCAGGGCCAGCTTGTTGACTGTCCCAACAAAGAAAACCTCACTCTCTCTCGTTTGAGGAGTTTCTCCTTCCGCTAGCGCCTTCCAGTCTTGGGACCAGAAGAGCTCTCTGCTGCTGCTCACATGGGTTTCCGTGCAGTGCCTTATTGGCATCCCTTGAACCCTCCCACCTCTTTGTAGATCGTTTCCATTTTAGAGCCTCCATTATGTTCCTGTAGGGATATTGACAAGAGACCAAGTCTGTTCAGAGCCAAGTGCCCTTTTTTCTATCTTAGCATTTACACATACTCTTTTCACTTATCAGTTCCAGCAACTCCAGCCCCCTTGCACATTTGTGCATCCCACGACGGATACTGACCCCACCAGGAATCTCTGTGGTGGTTGGAGTGTACTCACAAGAGCACTGGAGAGAGAGTCAAAATGCCTGACTTGCTGTGTGACCTTGGTAAGTCCCTTCAGTTTTCTAATTTTTGTGATATCAGTTTCCTCATCTGAAAAATGAGGAGCTGGAAGGAAGGCTTAAATATCCCAAGAGAAAGAGGACAGAAAACTATGCACCAGCACCAGATATTCAATTTATGTGTGCACTTAGAGCACACTGCAAGCTAGTGTGCACGGTGTACGTGAGCAGAGCAAAGGGAGCTCCTTTGCAAGCCAGAGAGCTGGGGCCTTTTATTCCTACGTATTTAGAACCTTTGCTGTTTGTACTTGGCCAGCTTTGGATGGCAAAACCGTCTATTCTCTGTGGAAATTCTGGCTTATTTTTCCAGCTGGTCTGCCAGTTGCCAAGAAATGTCATCTGAATATCATTATTTAATCGAAGATTAGTCCACGCCAGTGACATAGGCTGTAACTATTATCTTCTTTGATTCTTTACATAAGCACACATTTTCTCCACAGATTAAAGCTTGCATTAGTAGAGGTAAATGCTGCCTCTTCGTTGACCAAATGGCCCAAAGTAGAGTGAAGTAATCCACTGGGAGTGTGGCAGCCCATCGTGTGGACGTGTTGGTGTACAAGCATGAATGTGTGTGTGACAGGAGAATGTGTGTGTGTGCATGAGGAAATTACCTATGAAGGTGTGTTGTGCAGGGATCCAGAGAGGCCCTTCCTTCATCACTGGTCAGATCAACATGGCCTCCCATCCCAGCAGCTGATTTCCAATGTTTGTTTTCAGATTAGACCACGTGGGGAACATAATCCAGCCAAGCCTGTGGGAGGTATGGGGATAGACCAGACGATATTTGCAGCCCAATCATAATACAGATCTCTTGGGTAAAGCAAAGGAGAAGAGAGCAGGGAGGGCGTGAGTTCAAGCTGTAAATGTTGGCTTGGGTGTTGGAAAACTAGACTGCATGACCTTCGAAGTCTCCCACTTAGCCCTGGAATGTCTCCAACCTCCTTAAGCTTCATGTGACATCCAGATTAGCCTCTCATTTACTTTTTTCGGGGTTTCCTACGACAATTTTCTCACTGGCCTTGGTTTAGCCAGCTGAGGTGATAACATTTTATTTGGGTTTTCTTATCGGCTTACTCCCAGTGAAACAGGGCCTCGACCTAACCTCGGAGTGGAGCTCATTACAGGGTCAGGACTTGTTCTCTCGTTTGTGAAGGGCCTTTAGATTGTTCCCTACTTTGCAGCCTCTTGGCCTCTGGCTGGTCCAAAGGCCAAACTGTGGCCAAACATCTAATACCACCATTCCAAAATTATTGACTAAATGGTCATCTGGCAGGACAGCGGAGCCCAGGACAGGACCTTGGGTCTTCTCCCATACACTGTGGTGGGGAGAGAGGTCACAGGCTTCTTTTGTAAGTTTTGGAGTGACAGAAAAACTGGTCCTAAAAGTCAAAAATTCTCAGATCGAGCTTATTTATACCCCTCTCCACTTTCATTCCAGAAACATTTTCTCTTTCCAAAGTCAGTCCATGAACTTGTCAACTCAAGAGAAAAGAAAATCATAACCAACAGGAGGATGGTGCCCATGCCTCCAAGCACTTTGCCCAGCGCCTGGCAGGTTCGGGGCATTTTTGGAAAAAATGAATGGGTGAGTGGGTAGGTGTGAGGATGATCAGGTGGGTAGGTTAGGATGATTCCCAGAGTAAATCTACAAGAAAATCTTTGGAAAGGATAGAGTAGGGAGAAGTCCTTCACCTGCATTCATTATGCTATGACAGATGTAAATGTTTCCTTTTCTATTCAGTGACCCAGGGTCCAACTCAAATTGGAAACCTCCTTTCGGTCTTTTTTGGGGGAATAGACAAGAGTGGGAAGAGGACGAGAGGCAAATGGGGAAGAACAGAGCAAGGTGAAGGGAAGAATACAATCCTCATTTGAGCCATATGTACATTTCAGTACTTTCCCCAGACATCTCAGCACATCCCGCACCCTGGAGCCCCCCAGGTGATGGGGGAAGATGACTAGATGGAGAAGATAACCAGAAGCCCAACCAGATTTTTGGGGGGGTCCAGTTGCTAAGTGCAGAGTGATTCATAAGATCTCCAGACAAGGGTGACTATGGAGAAGGAGTCGAGCAGATCAGTGGGGGGGTGGGGGATTGGGGGGGAAATGGGGGGACCCATGAGGTTGGGAGAGAATGGGAAACATGTTTTGTAAGATTTCCAAGATTTTTGGGGGCTGTTGTTAAGGACTTTTTCATAAGACCTGTTATCCTGCTGGGGTTTACATCACTATTTGATCTAAGCCTCAACAGGACGACTACATCTGCTACTAAGCTGTGTTGTAAATGTCTTTAATTTTTATATTTCATCTGAAGGGAGTTGTTAAAGTGAGTTTACAGGGTGATGGCTCTTTGAATAAAGGCCATCAATACTGGAGCAGAGCTCTGTATGACACTTAATTTTCGCTCTAATAAGCCCTCCTAAAACATTACAAGATTTAGGAGGGTTTTTTTTTTTTTCTTTTTTCGTTTTCCCTTTAACTTCCCTTTCCTTGGTGCATTATTTCTCTCCTCTCAATCTCTTGCACTCTCCTTTCTTGCTTTTCTTAAAGGACATATTTGAAGAGAACATTTTTGCCCAGATGACACCACTTCTCTTTTCACCGCCAGCCAGATGTGCTCTTGACTTCTGAACAGGAGAAATGTTTCTTTGAAGTTTTTCAAAGACTTTGCTTTTATTTAGAATTTTTTCCCTTTTCTCTCTCTCTCCATGTTTAACTGGTTGGGAAGCCCCAGGAGGGGTTTTCACATGGGCCTCTTTTCTTTTCCTGGGGCATAAAAGGAGCAGGATCAGAGGCACTCCGTTCCCAAGAGCCTTCTATTTTCTGCCCCAAGGATTCCAAGAATTTTCTGGCAGAGTCGCTGTCCCCAGGAACAAAAAATGGATGACTTTGGATTAACCCCCGAATCAAATTTATTAGATGAACAGAATGGTCCTGTTGGGAGTGCAGGGGTGGAAAGCTCCCCCTACCTGTCTCTGCACATCTCCTGGTTATCCATAGGGTCATCACATGCAGTCAGGGCAGCTCAGCTGCTCTTGCATTGCCCTGCAATTTTGTTAAAGCAAAATGGGAATTCAGGAGGCAAGAAATAGACCAAGAGCCCTTCTGAATACAAGAGAGTCATAGTCCCCTTTGTCTCCCCCATTATATTACAGTCCAGTAGGCTACTCAGTGTTTTTTCAAGGAGATTTAGGAGGGAGTTAATGCTTTAGGAAGTGAGAATGATAGAAGGCAAGCAGAGAACGTCCATCTTCCAAACCCCATTTAAAGAACAAACTAGTCTTTTGTATGACAGGGTAATCTGAACGATTTGGAGTGTGATGTTCCAGTGGTGTGCTGGATATTTATGTCTCTCCCAAATTGAATGTAAGCTCCAGAAAGGCAGCATCCCTTAGGCCTAGAAGAACGCCTCGGACTTGGTACTTGGGCACATTGTAAACATGAATGTGTCTGTTGACAATAGCCATGATGCTTTTGTAGGAAAGAGTGCCCTAGACACAGGAAGATTTTTTTGCCTTGGAGTATTTTCAGTGAGAATAGATATCAGGAGTTCTTAGAAGACTTCTTACTCCAAGAATATATTCGTAT
Source organism: Talpa europaea (assembly GCF_964194135.1). NCBI lineage: Eukaryota > Metazoa > Chordata > Mammalia > Eulipotyphla > Talpidae > Talpa > Talpa europaea. The sequence continues at coordinate 24,386,090 of NC_140074.1, read as the reverse complement.
TTTTAAAAACCACTGAGGTTATTGAGGATAATAGGTTTAGAGTTGTGGGTTTGTTGTTTTTTTTTTATACAAAAATATATTTATTAAAACTCAGGCAGGTTTGTGTTTTTTCTCAGGTTCAGCATATTAACTATAGGCCATATGGCCTATACAGCCCATTGTCTCCCAACCTCATGGCTCCCCCCACTTTCCTAACCCCTCCCACTGATCTGCTCGACTCCTTCTCCATAGTCACTCTTGTCTGGACATCTTATGAATCACTCTGCACTTAGCAACTGGACCCCCAAAAAATCTGGTTGGGCTTCTGGTTATCTTCTCCATCTAGTCATTTTGCCCCATCACCTGGGGGGCTCCAGGGTGTGGGATGTGCTGAGATGTCTGGGAAGAGTACTGAAATGTACATCTGGTAGTTGTACACCACCTCTAAGCCTCTAGTCCTTTCCCCACCTCATTTCCAGATTTTATATCTTCAAAAATAACTTAGTATCTTATGACTTCCTTGCTTAAGTAGCTCCCCATTGCTTACAAAATGAAGTCTAGACGTTGAAGCCACACCTTTTGTAATGAGAATTATATCTTTCCCGTGTCTTTTTTCAGGTGCCCATTCTCAGCTGCAACTGCATTGATTTTGTTCATGACCTCTTGCTACACATTCTCACCTCAACCCATTGCCATTTTTTCCTTCCTTAAAGCTTGTCTTTCTTCATCCCATATCCTCATCATTCTTTCCCAGCAAAAGCTCTAAGACCTCCACGATACTTTCTCTCTTTTTAGCCCCTTTAAATAGAAGTGATCTTGCCTATGTTTGAACTACTGCAGCTTTGTTTCCTTCTTATGGTAATTAGCCCCTTCTTGAACATCATTTTATGTTTCAAAATGTGCCCAGTGCTTATGCCGTGTAGTTTAATAAACTTCTCCTGAAAGAATACAAGAAGAATGAGCCATATCGCCAAGACCTAGTAGAAAGGAGACTTACTGTTCTAGTGGGTAGACTAGTCTTTTGAGTATTTAAAACTGTTGTTTTGAGAATATTCTGATACTATAATTCTAGAATGGGTCTCCAGAATTTGCATTTTAATAAGAACACAAGGGGATTCTGATGCAAGAGATCTGCAAACCACATTTTGAGAAACACTGAGGTATATGAGTGTGTGAGTATGTGGCCATGAGCACTCTTAGTATGTGAGTGAAATGCGTTGGTTTGGGTCATTGGTGTGCAATCCTTTCCAGGGATGGCAAATACCTTTTATCTCACTTGTCAACACCAATACATTTGTAGGGGCTGTCCAGAGGGCTGTTTTAAGTAGGTCTCTGGGGCCACATCTGGACTGCACAGGAAAAAGTCCTGTGATTGATGGATAATGTCTGCCGTAGGACCGAGGAGAACGTGGCGGCCTGCATGCCAGGTGTCTGCCATCACTGCCAGCCCCCTTGTTTTGGAGACACAAAACCAGGACTTGACGATGAAGATCAAAGGATTATCTGAGTCTTAATCCAGCCTGCAACCAGAACTTAACAGTGATCGCTGGTTGACATCCTCAGGTGACTTTGTGTCAAAAGAAAATAAGAGCAAGATGTCTTATAAAAGGCATACCTAAATAAGAAACTACAAATTGTTCTAATGAACGTTTGTCATTTACATCCAAGCCTCACTGCCCACCTTCAGTGGAACCTTGATTTTCCATTCTTCTGTCCCATTTCACAGGGTGGGAGTAATCATTCCCAATTCCAGGGTGGGCCCTCATGGGTTTAGGCCAAGCAGCATATTCTCTCTCCCCAGGGACAGGAATAAGAGAGTCTCAGCATTTGTAGGAGCTACAAAAAGACTCTCTCCCTTCTCCTTGAGAAGAGGTATGATGGTAAGAATTTGGAAATAGTTAGAGTACTTTTGTTAACTCACACAAAAATCTACAGCTGCTGTGGGGCTACTCTGAGCAGTCTAAGGATGAAGCCAGCAACACCAAAGGCAAACCAATGAGGAAAGAAGCCAGGCCCATGGTGACATCATCTGGGCCACTGGATCACATCTGACCAAGGATCAGTCTTACCACTAGACTCTTCAGTTCCACAAACAAAACATTTATCCATTGTATAACCAGTCTTGTTCATTCTTTGCCATAAAACGAGTCCTAGCGACCAGTCATTGGAAAAGAACAGAGACTAGGGGGCATTTGGCCACAGTATGTGCCAAAAATAACAGTAGCTCAGACTCACAGCCCAGCCAGGGTTTCCTCTGGGGGCTCACGACATAGATTTTGTTCCTTTAGCCTATCTGCTGCCGTAACTATCAAGTGAGCCTTTGATTTGGGGAGGAGAGGAAGCATAGAATAGTCAGTCCCACAAGGTGTTTTGCACTGGGCTGTTTCTAGCACTTGAATTTTCGGGGGGTGGAGGGGGTGGGGGGCATTGGGGGGTGACACCTGAACTTCATTTAGTTACAGTGGTGAAGGTCTTTGAAGGTGAAAATCATTGAACATCAGTATTTTGATTCTTTTGAACTTAGAAGCATGTTATTACACATAAAAATAAAAAATCAATAGCCACTGAATTATCTAGAGTAAAAGTAGTTCGTTCACACATCAGCATATAGATATACAACAATTGCTTTCATATGATTGAATTTATAGTTATGTATTTTAACAGATCCTATTGTAGGCTTTCATAATTACAATATTTTGTTAGTTACACATTTTTCTACAATCCCAGCTAAAAAGGAAGAATTAATTTCTAATCAACCCTTCACGTGTCAGTTTGGGATTTAATCATAATAACATTCACAGAAAATATTCTGAACAAAAAAACCACTGTGGAAAAAAAGGACACGGCCTGTATTGTGGGGTTTTTTTTTTCTTTTTCTCTCTATTGGTTATCATTTCTCTTCTAAATTGAAGGTGAAATTGATGAGAATTAGACTGCAAACTGGAAAAGCAATCACTTAAATAATGACATTCAAATAGATCATTTAGTATCATGTAAATGTAAATGTCAAACGGGGGTCATTTTTCAAACACCACCTTTGTTTAACTGGATCAAATACAGACACAAGATGTCCAGCTTTAGTGGGCTCCTAATTTCTGTAGGTCCTTATGCTGCAGTACCTCTCCTCCGTACATCCTCTGCTCTGTGTGTGTGTTTGTGTGGGGGGGGTTGTGTGGGTTGTGTTGTGTGTGTGAGAGTTGTGTGTGTGTGTGTATGTGTGTGTGTGAGAGAGAGTGGTGGGAGGAGGAGGGAGTCATCAGTAGAAGAAGACCTTTCACTTCATTAAAAATGATATTGTTAATTTCTTCAATTTATGACAAAGAAAATTTTGTAGAGATTAAGAAAAAATAAGAAAATGAGTCCCAAACACAAAATTACTATCATCCCTTTGCTCTTTTCCTCTCTCCACCAAAATCACGCCGTCTGGTTTCCCACCTTATGAAATACTATCGACCAGCTTGAAGTGAAAGTGGGTTGTAAATTAATGCATGTAATGTTGTCTCCCATCGGACAGTTGGGGCTGGGAAGCCACAGCTTTTAGAATGTTAAATATTTATGGTTATTATTTCAACCCAAATACGAACTTGCACAAAGAATATGATGAGGATCACGTTGAGAATGTCTGCCCTGCTTACTGTGTCCTGGAGAAACTTCAGAAAAATGGGGCCTGTGCACCTTGGGTATGAGCTTGAACTTAACCCTGGAAAAGAAAGGAAAGCCTACAGCAAGTGCCTGGGAGGAGCACTTTGGAAGCACGCCTCCCAAAGGAGTGTTTCCCAGGTTTCTGAGTTGAGAAATGAGTGGCTCATTTAGATGATCAACTTTTCCACCCTTCCATCTGGCTGAGCTCTTCAGGCTCCCATCCCTACCCCCCAGTCATGGAAATGAAAGTCTCTCATCAAATATTCTTCTAAAAGTCATTGCTATGGATCATTTGTTGCAGACAACAATTGTTTTATCGTTGTTATCATTATTCTTGGAATTTTAAATGCCTGAGGCTAAATATCTGAGATTTGTTGTTAACTACAAATCTCTCCACAATTACAGATTTATGAAAGCTTGAAGATATTTTTTAACATGGAATAATATTGTAGGGATGAAACTGAATTCTCTTTTTGAATTCATTACCATGAGAAAGTGAATGTACCTCCCAATTTTTGGAAAGAAATACAAAATAACCTCATAGATTCTGTTCTCATGGTCAAAAGAAATAGAAAAAAAACTCAATAATTTACAATGTAGTTCGCAACCAAAAGGTGGACAGGTGAGTGTAGAGCCCCCTGCAAAGAGACAACATATCAAGGTTGTCCCTGAGACATCAGCAGGGTTCCAGAAAAAGCTGTGCTATAAATATTCACCTGCACACCACGCCAAGGTAGTTTCTACCTGAAATACGCTCCTAAACCTCTGAGCCCAAGGTCATATGATTACTTATGTAGCCACCTTAATCTTTAAAAAGAAAAAAGAAAGAAAGACATAAAGGTGGCTTATAATGATATAGCGTTCCAAGACTGAATAACTTTTGCCTCGGTTTTAAAATTTGCAACAAAGGAAAAATAAGGCCAAGTAAGTTGGACTCAAGTCAAGAAGTAGGTTTGTACACTTAATGCCTGCCATTAAAGCTTCAAGGTTGGGCTACAGGTGGGTCATAAATCTGACTCTGAGCTTCCTGGCACACACCATGAAGAGGGGGACATGACAAGTCATAGGATACATTGCCTGGAAAGTAAAAGTTAACTAGTTTGTTCAAAGAAGCAGAATAACCATTCCGGTACTGAGACCAATATATTCATTCTCCTGAGATTACTTATAAAGCACTAAACTACCTCTTCTACAACAACCTGGATTATAGCAATAAGTTTCATGGTCTGTCTTTTATGAGAAGAGGCGGCCAACTCTTTGATCAAGGACATACAAGTAACTGGGCTTCTGAAGAAGCTTTCATGTCTATAGGTCAGAGTGGGGGAATCCGAATGCATGTGACCCCTCAGTGAGAAAGTGGCTATGGCCTTGTGGAGGTCCCGATGCCCCATTATTTTTTTAAGATTTATTCATTCATGCATACAAGAACTGGGGTACAGGCCAGAGGTGCAGGGGGTGAGAGGATTCACCAGAAAGAGTGGGGAGCAGAACAGGTGGATCGACTGAAACACACTGCTGAAGGGAGCAGTGGGCGAGACAGGAGAGATCTGATGCACCATGTGGATTAGCTCCCTGGCTGGCTGGGGACAGAACTCCTGCTGCAGTGGCTAGCGATAGCTTGATAGCATTGTGTCTTTAACCCCTGTGCCACCAGGGAGGCCCCCAATGCCCCATTATTGATTAATGGGTTAAATTCCCCTGAATGTTATAATAAGTTTGCTTTATTGTCTCCAAATCTCCAAGAATTTCCCTTTTTCATATCATGCAATGAAACGACTTTTCCAAGAATAAACATGGTCATTGAAATGCATCTTTTATTTGTCTGCCAGAAGCCTTCCCTCCTTCTGGGGTGTCAGTCTGTCCCACTTAGGAAGTTAGTCCTCCTCCTTAAATCTTGTATCTATAGATGCATCTAACAACCTAGTTCTCTAGCCATAATTGCTTTGTTTCAGGGTAGGGCATGATCCAAACTGGCCAATCAGAATTCTTTCCTGTGGTGTTTCAAACTGGAGCTAGAAAAAGAGTTTCAGTGCCTGTTTTGGTGGTGAAATTGTTCGAGGGGGACTTCAGGTGCTATCAGCAGCCACGTTCTCAGCCATGTGAAGGCCACTGTTTTGCACAGGAGGCCATGAAGCCAATGCGGAGAGAAGCAAAGACAACACAGCATCATGTCCCAAGGTTAACAGGCGTCTCTCAGATATGCCTTTCACATCTCCCCTGTTGCCAAAGTTGAGTTTCTGGCACTTGCAACCAGAAGTTTTGTTTAGTGCATGTTTCTACATTATTTTAAAAATCTTCATCCTGAAACTCCCCTGGGAGTGTTTCATATACCTCCCCTCAGAGGCAACCTGTAGGGTTAGGAGATAGCTTGTGCTCACAGAATTTATTCCCAAGGGTCATACACAGAATAAAATTGAGAAGTGGGTGAATTCCAGGCTTGTGAGCACCAGCTTGGGCCTCCCACTTCCAGCCCCAGAATGACATCTAACACAGCTTTACTGTGTCACACACAGAATCACAGGGCTCCTTGACCTTGAAATATTTCTAGCAAGTGTTTAATCAAGGCTGTTTGGCAGCTTGTATGATTTAGAGCCAGTTATAGCTAAACCAGCAGTCAAACTAGTGTTTTCATAGTCATTGTAAATTGGGGTAGTCTCCCCTTAAGAACCATATCTCCCCAACTTTCAGCTACAAATTAAGAATGGGAGATTGGATTTTTGTGTTAGGTAACATGAGTTGATTTGAATGTGGAAATTCATGCATTAAGAACCTGGCTTGTAATCTAAACGAACACATTTTAAACTTGTTTAAATGGGGATTAGTGACAGGGAGCTGGATCTAGTCATAATGTACCATATTTCACTGACTTGAAAATGCTATTTTTCCAGCATGTTAACATCCCTGATACCAGAATGTAATTGACACTGGATAGGGTACTGCAGTTGGCGGCAGTTTTTTTTTTTTTGTTTTCTGTCTTAATGATACATAAAATGATAGGCTGTCTTACAACAATGGCATTTTTTATGTGATAAAATATGGTATTTAACAAGAGGACACATTTTCTTTGTCATGATTTTTCCAAATAGGTTACTTCCTTTTCTCTTCACAAAAACACTGTGATGCAGGATGACTTAAGAGAGGTCCAGATGTGGCCCTAAAGCCCCCCAGCTGTTATTGGCAGAGACTAGTTTAGGAGACTTGGGACTCTGGAATCCCATGCAGGGTTCTGCACTTCGGAGCAGACTCAACAGTTCCAGACAAGAAGCATAAACAACCAAAGCTCTCTGACTATCTCCAAATATATTTGGCTTCACTATCTCTGTCATTTCCAATAAAATTGGTGTAGTGCTTGGGAGTAAGGAGAAGGAATAATTAAAAACATGAAGGAATCAGTCTCTGTACCTCAAAATGACCAGATATTTGGTAAAAAGCCGGCACATGGAGAGCCCACCACCCCCTCCCTGCTATTATATGTCAGTCTTTTGTCAAACTCCAGGACGAGAAATGGAAACAGCAAGTCACAACCTAGGGTGGACTCTCTGCTTGATCCAGGTCACTGTTCCTGTACCCTGGACACAGACAGTCCAGACAGTCGCTGCTGATCACAACAGCCCATGAAATGAAACCCTTTTGCTCCCCTTGACCTTTGGCCTAGAGTTGAAATCCCTTTAACCCTTTATGACCTGGACTCATCTCCCTTCCCCAGCTATCTGCCATGACTTCCCTGTTCTATGCTCTAGGCAAATGGAACTATTTATTGTCTCCAGGTACAGACTGAATTTCTGGTCAGAGGAAGTTTGTGGGGATTCATTAAAATAACATACACAAGGAACTTAATACGTTGTCTGTATGATGTAAAGCTCAATGGAATCATTTATCATTATTACTGCCACTGCTACTACTGTTGTTGTTATTATTATTATTATTATACTTCCATTCTGTGCTGTATTGGGTCCCATCTTCAGACTTAAAGAGTACCAAGGAAATAAGAGATGGCCTGGTCTATCATCTTCAGTGGCCGTTGCCATCCACCAGGTGAGGGTGCCACAAGTGAGCCATGCTGCACTGGCAGGATCCAGAGGCACACCCGCAGGCCCAGAGGGGCCACAGCCCATTCTCTACCCCAAGCTCCCAAGACATGGCAGCTTAATAATCAACTCAGAGAACCATGGATCACTCTTCAGAAGTCCTGTCACCTGGCCCAGGTAGGAAGATAAGACTTGTATGTAGTATTCCTGACCCTCAGGCCAGCAGACCTAGTCATCAACCTCCCCATTGCCTATGTTTCCTATCCAATTGCCAATCCATGAATCGCACTACACCCCTAGGTAGTAATTGTACCATAGTTTAAGGTTTTGGGGGTGGGTGAAAGAAATTATGTTTCATTCTTTTTTTGTCTCCTATAAAAGCAAAAATGAATATCTCACTCAATTATCCCGGCACATCTGTGTCCCAGTTTAGATTAATGCGCTTCTTTCTGCTATTAGAAAATAAAACATTGTGCTACTAGAAAATGTTGTGTCTATGTCAGATCCACTCTAGTTTTCCCTCTGTGCCTTGCAGTCTTTATTCTATGAGTATTTGCAGCAGAGAATATCTGGGGTGGGGGGAAACCTGGGCACCTGATTTCCTCTTTTCCCGCAGCTACCCCCACCAAGTCCTTGAGTTAAAATCCGCCACTGCATGCTGAGTGGGCTGGGTCAGACCAGTATTCTGGTCCTTCAAAGCCTTAGATCCAAGGAATGTCACCAGCTACCAGTCCCCCACCTTTCCCTCACCTCAACTTAATGAGCAAATAAGGAAAGAAAATTAAAGCAAAAAAAATTAAACAGCTTTAGCTAAGATCAATAGAATTCTATAAAGCTCTGGGCTGTGGTATTGAGTGAGCACAGAGTAATCCCCTGCATATTGCATGTTAAGTTAACTTGTAAGAGAAATAGGCTCCTTACTCAGCCTTGCACCTTCCCCTCCATTGTGAATGAGGAAGCAGGGAACACAAATTAAAATAATGTTGATTTAGTTTTTAAAGGGAGTACCCAGGAGCATTTTCTGCATGGCCAACTGAAAAAGCCAGCCCACTTGCACACTCCCGCTCAGCACAATACAAAGGGATCCCCTGAGCTCAGCCCACAGGTGGACTGTTATTCTGGGTTTGGTTTTTTGTTTCCTTTATGCTTTCCTTTGGATGACAAATTTTTAAATTCCAACGTGAACATTCCTTTTCAGCAAATGGTCTCCACTCTACTCCTGCGGATCCCTGGGGATGATAAGTCTTAACACATGCATGTGATCCAGATGCATGACAGTTGGGAAGCAGGTGGAGAAGGTTCTCCTGGTACAAGCAGGTACAGGGTGCAGGTCACTGTGCCATCTCATCAGTGCAGGCTCCCCTAGGTGATGGAGCGCTCAGGAAACCAGATCTTCAAGTTTACTCCTGCCAATGCAGCCATTGCTGAAGTGTTGCAGGAGTTAGGTTTCATTTCCAAACAGGGTAGCAAATACAAGTCACTCAAGCCCAAGAATTCAAGATCAGTCCTGTAAAATAGAGGCAACCAAGGTCATGGTGAAAGGCAACTGGGCTTGAAATAGGGAGGAAGGATTCAGGTAGATCTCTGTCTCACCCCCAACTCCACCATTAATTAACCACTAGTGTTATTTAACCTCTCTGAACCTGTTACCATCTTTAAAGCAGAAATCGTAATGCCTCCTGTGCAGAATGATGTGAAGGATTAGGTGAGATAAAGCATGTGAAAGAGAAATGCTTGGCACAGAGTAAATGCTCAATAAATGCTGGCTTCCTTCCACAGGGACAGTCCTGCCAGCCTGCGAAGGGACAAGAGCCTGGCCTTCACTGAATGCTGAATTCATTTCAGAATCTCTGACACCTAATTTATTAAACAAGAAGAGCCGAGTGACTAAATTAATAAATGACCAAAACAATAGAACTAATCCCTTACTGCTATTATTAAATAACTTTTTCACATTATAAAATTAATTCACATTGAATGAAGAGTATTTAGAAAGCCTAATCAAAGAGAAAAATAAAAACCATCCATAATCTTGCCAACCAGAAATAGCTTCCGTTACCACTTTGGTGAATGGCCTTCTGTCAACATGTCTGCCCAGATATAAATATTTGTTGAAGTGGATTGGAACCATCCTGACTTCCTATATGGACTTCCTAGTTTTGCTTATTCAACAATGGATCGTGGACACATTTTCATTTCATTTGGTGTCTTTCTACTATGGGAATTAAGAGCTGAATAATATTCCATAGATTCAGTGTGTCTTAATTTACTTAAATAAGTTTCTTGTTGAATATTCAGGCTCTTTGAAATGTGTCCCTTATGTGAGTGACACTTTGATGGGCAACTTAGATATCTATCTTTGTGGCCAGATTTGAATACTACTCAAAAAGAACTTCCTGGAAGAGAAATGACTGGGTCAAAGACTCTGGAAAAGTCTAATGTCTACCAGGAAAGGATATAAAATGATGATGCCATGAAGCAGACCTCACATATAATATTCACAGGTACCTGGCCCCCTTCCCAAGTAAATCAGTCACCAGTTTCCAGCCCAGGCTGGAAATTGAGAACTAGGGATGACCTTGGGAGTGTCCAGGGCTGGTCTGGGAAAGGCAGTAACAAGGCCAGAAACAGGCCAAGCCCCGGCACCTATGACTATTTGATTCCCAGCAAGTGAAAATATAGTGAGGCTCTGGAAACTCTATAAAATAAGGAGAATGATATAATCCCATCTACTTTGGGGGCTTATTATGAGGAATAATAAAAGAATATCTGTGAAAATGCTTTGCAAACAGCAAATGAAATTAAGGAGGGGTTGTTCTCCAGGCAGCTCTGAGAAATTGAACAATTTTTCCAAACCTCCAGAGACAATCTTCTCAGTGTGTGGCTTTGAGCTTTTGTTTGAAATGATGAATTCCCAGAACATCAGACACACCCACGATCAAATCTAAGCACAAACACACCCAAGTAAGGGTGCTGGGAATCCTGGGCCCTCTCTATCCAGGGTTACTCTTGCTAGGTTGGCTTCCCTTCCACCCATGCAGTCAGCTGCCTGCCTGTGCAAGATGTAAATTGCAAACATCACATCACCAGCCCCCAAAGCAACAACCTGGCGCCCTGTCCAGCTCTCCCAGTGACATCTGATGGAGGCAAAAGAAAGAAGAGACAAGGACATCTTTGCCAATTGAGTCAAATCTTTTAGATCACCAGGGATATTGTCCAACACCAACCAATATTGTTCTTGGAGAACTTCAGGGACGGTGTGTAAGGCTGGGAACCTTCCTGCAGCCTGAACCCTCAGCATGGCACAATGTCTGCTACCATCTCTCCTCTAGGCCACATTCCTGGGGATGGTGGGAGGGGAACCCAAGGCCAGTCACAGTAAAATATGAGTGCTCTCTCGTGGTCCTCTGCATGAAGGACAGCGGGAAGGAAAAGGGTCCAAATGGTCTGGTGAATTAGCTGGCGCTGCTAAGACCAGCATGGCAGATGCCCAAACTCTGGCTCTGTCCCCCATTGGCATTCAGTGCCTTCTTTCAGAACCCCCACTGGGTCCTCTGACCCAGCATGCTCCACAGGCTCCCAGGCTAGCCTTCAGCTCCAGCTGTGTGGGTGTGCCTCCTCTCCCCTCCTCTCTCTACTGGATTGGCATAGCCCTAGACAGATAGTCCACTTGGACATAGCCCTATGAAGTGGGTCTACTCATAAAACTATCCACTGCACACACTTAATTGTTGGGAAAGACAACAACCTCATTCCTCAAAACCTGGAACTGTGCACCATGTCCACCTCAGCCTTTCCTCCTTATTCTGCCTGCTTTTCTCCTTTGGTGCCTCCAAATGCCAGAAGATGCAGGTTATGTTTTCTAAGGAGTTCTTTTACCCTGTCTACTCCATCAGAAGCTCAGAAACAGTTTAGATGCTTCTTCAGTTCAACAGTCATGCAGCTTGGGACCTCCCTGGTGGCCCACAGGTTAAATCTCAGTGCTACTACCACAAAGGCCTGAATTCAATCCTGGGCCACAGAGCTAACCCACATGGCGCAGCAGATCTCTCCTGCCTCGCCCACTGCTTCCCTCAGCGGTATATTTCAGTAGATCCACTGTTCAGCTCCCCACTCTGTCTCTGGTGAATTCTCTCACATACCCCTGCCCTGCACCTCTGGCCTGCACCCCAGTTCTTCTATGCAAAAATAAATAAAATCTTTAAACGGAAAAACAGTCATGCAACTAGAGGTGGAATAGGGTGATAGGACAATGCGAGCACTTACAGAAACTCGGTTTGCATTTTCCTTGTTAATATCTCACTGGTGAAGCCAGTCCTATGGCCAAGCCCAGAGTCTGAGGGAAGGGGGCCACACGAGGGAAGCTTGAGTCACTGGGGGGCCACAGCTATAACAGTCTTCCACAGAAGGCTTCACAGGACGTCTGTCCCACCAATTGCTCTCCCAGGTGACTGCATCCAGATACGTTCCTAGCACCCATCCTCCCTCGAAATACTCCACCCCCACAGGTGGCTCTGGAGAGCGAGGCAGGACAATCTTGCTCCTAATCCCACATTTCCTTCGATCCTTTGTCAACTAGCTTCTTTTCCCCACAAGGGCTCAGCTGTTGGAAGCAGCATTCAGGAAGAGGTTCCCCTTTTCTCTGTTTTCTCCTACCACATTCTTTCCTGAAGCAGTGAATACAGATGACTAGCCTAATTGAAGGGGGCAAAAGGCCAAAGGAATTAGAATAGGGGGGAGGAGAATTCTGTTGATATTTCCAAAAATTTTTATCCCATCACAAAAGTATGCATAACCTAATCATACAGTGAAACTTATATTGGTCTCATCCCATTGGGTGGGTTCAACCATGGTTAACAAAACCTTGTATTGTCTTTGTAAATTCAAGAATCTCTCTAGGTATTTTTATAGAGCAAGTGGGCTGAGTAGGAGCGACCTGACTCCTGCAGTCAAGATTCTGGCATCCGGATAGGAAAAATGAGGTAACTCCCCTTACAAACAGACTTTCTCTATTGGCAGCTGCAGCTTTTGCAGGCTAGGATAGGAAGTGACATGATCAAAATTGTATTTTGGGGAGCTTCATCTGGCTGCAACATATTGGCCGGTTTGGAGGTGGGAGAGCTAATAATAATAATACCTTTGAATTTTAATAATATCAGAGATGACCCTGTACTACACAGTTGATGTGGACACTCTCATTTCATCCTCACATACCTGTGAGATCAAATAATGTTTTCTGAAATGTGCAGATAAAGAAACTGAAATCAAAGCGATTCAGACGTTTTCCCAAGGGTTAAATTGCAAATAAGTAGAGTCGAGATCAAATTTGATCCATCTGACTCTAAAGCTCCCCAGTCTGTCTGTTCAGAGATGATTACCATGCACAGATAAGAGATAGCAAGACTACGCTAGGACTGACAGGAATGCAGTGGAGGAAACAGTGGAACAGAAGACCTGTGTCGGGAGGAAGGGAGAGGACTTAGTGTCAGACCTGAAGTTGGGGCAGACAGAGTGGAGGCATTTCTGAGTCCTTCCTGCCTGGACCACCCACCACAGGCATAAACAGGATTGGCTTTGACCCCAGAGATGAAGGAGAAGCTTCCAGGGCAGCTTCTCCCAGGAAGCAGATAGGCTGGGAGGAGCACAATTCACACATTTCAAAACAATTTTTAGTGGTGGTAACTTTGTTGTTCTGTTTTATCTTTTAAAATTGAAATCCTATACATTTAATAGTCTGGGAACAAAGAGTAATTAATTATTTGTTTATTTACATCCAGGTCTTCATTTGCATATTGCTTTATTAAAGAAACAAGGATGGAGGGTTCTCTGGGGAACAGGGGATCCTAGTAATGCCATTGGTTATTTCATGATCATAACACAGTACTGGCTAGGCCCCACAGCCCCTGGAGGCCAGGCATCACTCATCTACCTTTCATGGTTTCTACCACTTAGTATAACATTCTGCAAACAAAAGACACTCAACATGAGCTTTGAGATAATGACATTAACAATGTTACCAAGAGACATCAAATTGCCTGGGTGCCTAGATGGTGGCTGGGTGGGTTATGGGTTCTTGAGCAAGTAATTTAATATCAGTGCCTTCATTTCTTCATCTGTAGGGCAGGGATAATAATGGAATTTACCTTACTGGGTGGTTAGTAAATTTGATGAGATAGATGTTAAGAACTTAAAGCACTGTACTCCAAAAGGGTCAGCTAATATCACTGTTATTATTATAATGACTATTATAAATCACTTGTACTTGGCGGCCATTAGGATTGGCTATGTTTTCTCAACCACAGAATTCCTGGGGTGGTAGACAGGGGTGCGTGGGTTACCAGATGGGACTTTATTAGACAAAAGCCTAAGCTCATGACTCTGAAGCAATTCACCATTCTCTGAACCTACATGTTTCTCATCTTTTTAGCATCCTCTCTTATTCATCTGTGCCTAGACTGAGTCTGTGTTGGTATCTGGAGACTAGCACTGGGAACAAGTTTCCATTTTATTTATTTTTTTATTTTTTTTAAACACTTATTTATTTATGCATACAAGAACTGGGGTGCAGACCAGAGGTACGGGGTGGGGAGGTGGTGAGAGGATTCACCAGAGACAGAGTGGGAACAGAACAGGCAGACTGAGTGAAATACACTGCTGAGGGGAGCAGCCGGCAAGACAGGAGAAGCCTGCTGCACCATATGAGTATCTTCCTAGCTGGCCAGGGATTGAACTCGTGCTGCAGAGGCTGAAGACAGCTTCATAGTGCTGTGCTTAACCCCTTGCACCACCAGGGAGTCCCACATGTCTCCATTTTAGCAGGGCACCTCTTCTCCTCCTGGGAGAACCTCCATGCCCCTTCTTTCATTCCCTCCACTAGATTAAGACCTGTTACTTTAGCTTCTACTTCCAACCTCTCTTTCCAAGTAGACCCATAGTTGCTTTAGGAAAGAACTTTGACTCCCCAGGCAACCTAGAAAGGAAGAGATACAGTAGCTCTGACCAATATTTGTGAAGAAGACTCTGGAAATACCCTCTCTTGCACTCTAAGTGGTACCACTCCCCTGAAGCTGCTAATGTGAACCTCATCTTCTTCCTCCAAGTCACCACATTTTTCTGCCTTCCTGAACTCCATGGAAGATGAGTGTTCTTCCAGGATGCTCTCACCATGGGCCAGACCACCTACCCTCTCCACTTGACCCTGGGGAAGAACAACTTTTTTTGTCTCACCCTGATTGCTGACCCATCCCCCTTCCTCCATGCTTCTTTGGAACTCTTTGGAATTTCTGCCAGTACTTACTTGACCTCTTACTTTTGAGAAAGCCACTGTTGCATGATGGTGTAAGAAGATTAATTCTCCTGCCTCTTAGCTTTTGCCTACTGAATGCCTTCTGCATTCCTTCATTGCTTATCCTCACACTCTTCCCTGCAATTTAGATGTCTTTTTCCTCTTCTCTGAGGTCATCCTTCAGGTTATTCCTCCTAATTTTTGAAAAATTCTCTTCCTAGTTTACCCACTTCCATTCCCAGTCGCCCATCCTTCACACTCCTCTGGTTCACATCTATCTGCTGTAAGCATACATCATTCATGCCCAATATGAAGCCTTACCTTGACCCCAGGACCTATTTAGCCTGTATCTTATCATTCCCTTTCCAGTTTCATCTGCCTCCTGGATCCTGTTTTACGATTTCAAGCATAGCAATTTGGCCCCAGCCCATTTGGCTTTCCCTCCCAACATCTGTGTTATCTCAGTGCTATCATATTTTTAGGAACTTGAGTTGGCAATCCAGATTCACCTGAGCCCTCTCTGATATCCAGGTCCCTATGATTTATGGGTTTATTCCCTATGGATTTCTCTTTACTTCTGTCGTAAGTGCCATCCACTGAAGGCCTCCGTATTTATCCCTAGAGGATAACAAACTTCTCTTTAATTTCTCAAATTGTCCAAAATGTGGCCTACTTAGACCCAGACTCTGCCTTTGGAAACTAGAGTGACTTCAGGCATTCAGGTTTCATCGCCCAAAACTGTAAACACTTGGAGGACACAGATGGAATCATCTTCCTTTGGCAATCCTAGCATGGTGCCATGTCTACAGCAGACCGGACAAATATACTAGAATGCCCACATGAATGGTCATTATCTAGGGTCAGCGATATCTTTTAGTTTGGTTGTTTCCAGGGCCTGATGATGATAGACCTGCCCTGTCCACACCCAGCACCCTCTTCTTAGCCCCGGCAGTAAAGTTTCTTCCACTCCCCATGCCCCTAGATGAACTCCAACCACCACAAATGACCTGTGCACTACCTCGCTAATTACCATAAATACCCTCTTCCTCTGGTGTAGACTGTGCTCCTTTGTTTGTATGCAGGAACTTTCTAAGGCAGGACTTACAATTGATTTTGCCAGCACTGAGCGGAGCAGTGTGTGTATTAAAATGGCTGATCTACTCCAAGGCTAGCACATGAATGTTATGCTCAGATTATTCCCCTAGTCATCCCAACAGTCTCGCATTTTCTGAATGTTCCTTTCTTTGCAATAGGAAAACATTACTTTCCACAAGAAAAAAAATCAAAGTTGGGAAATCTTATTTTTGTTACCATTAGCTTTAAAAAGACCGATTAAAGACAAATGTGCCCATGAGTCCATAGGAGGTGATTAAGCAGTCACGCTCCTTGCCCTCGGGGAGGTCATTACCTTGAAGAATGCAGCAGCCTCTGCAGCGCCTATTAATGGTATATATTGACTATATCTATTTTTGAAATCCCTTCCCTTAAGGGTGCAGCCTGTACCCCAAGGCCATCAAGCTCTGCACAGCACACCCAGTGATCAAGGCTATGACCTATGGGTCACCAGAAAGCCCAGTGCCAGACTTGTACTTGACCTCATGGTGGTGGACAGTGAGACTCAGTCTGTAGGATCAAACATCACAGAAGGCACAAACATAGGTGCCAATGACTTCAAAGGAGACCACAGACCCAGGCAAAGGAACCCACAGTGGTCGTCCACTCCAGGTAATTCAGAAGACTAAGGAGGAACAGCCAATGAGAAGCAGTGTGACTAGAAGCAATCCCTGCTCTGATAAGAGAAGTTATGGGACTTTGGGTGAATTATTTGTCCCTGGGTCTCAGTTTCCTCATCTGAAAATCATTGCCTTGCAGGACTGCTGTAGTGGTGGAATAATGGGGAACAGAATTTCAGTGCTTATTTTGGTACCAGGCACAAATTCAAAAATCTACATCTATTAAATCATTTAATCCTCTCAACAGACCTCTGAGACAAGTAATATTACTATTCACATCCTATACTGCAAGGAAATGAGAAACAAAACAATAAGTTACTTGCCCAGGGTTACCAGATAATAACTGATAACTGATCCAGGAAGCCACTACACTAGCACAGGACAGCAGCTGCTCCAGAGGGTTTGAGTCAAGAGGAAATCAGGGGCTTCCCTGGTGGCTCAAGGGGTTAAGACGCAGCACTGTGAAGCTATCCGCAGCCACTGCAGTATGAGTTCTATCCACAGCCAGGGAGCTACCCACATGGCGCAGCAGACCTCTCCTGGCTCGCCCGCTGCTCTCCTCAGCAGTGTATTTCAGTCAGTCTGCCTGTTCTATTCCACACTCTGTCTCTGGTGAATCCTCTCATTCCCTGCATCTCTGGCCTGTACCCCAGTTCTTGTATGCATAAATAAATAAATCTTTAAAAAAAAAAAAGAGGAAATCAGCTTGGTGGGCTTGACAGAGGAATGACATCTGTGATGCACTCTTAATCCATGGAAAGTACTAGCAATCAGGCAAAGATCACCTTCCTAGTGTGAGTGTGTATGCATGCGAGTATATGTGCATATGAGTGTGAGTGTGTATGCATGCGAGTGTATGTGCATATGCATGAGTGGGTGGGAGTGTGCATGTGTTAGAGTGGGGTGTGTGTGATGGGAATGAGGATGTGCAGTGATAGGGTGATGCCCCCCTCCCATGCAATTGTCCCATATTCATTGCCCCAAGTCCTTCTGCCATCAGGAACATGCAGGTGATCAGAGCCTTAGGACAAAATTTTGCTTCATCCCTGATTCTCTCTTCCTGCTTTCAGCCCATTTCTTTTCCTCCATACTAGCTCCAGTTTGATCTGTTTTAGACCGTGGAGGTTTCAATTAGGTCTCATTGGGAAGAAATGATTCTATTACTTTATAAAAACTTTAAAAAAATTACCAGTGGGTACTTATTGTGTACACAAGGATCACTAGACTTTTAAAAAGGGTCGGAAAACAAATAGTTATGGATTATAATTTCCGGTAAAAACCTAAACTTAGAAAAAGATGGGGTACTCTGTTTCCTCTTGCTTGTTTTAAGAGACAGTAAGCTCCAAATTGCCTTATTCTCAAAGGCTGAATTCCTTTGAGTGACATTTTCTCTTCCTTCTTTTCTTGGTATTATTTTTTTATTGAGGTAACATCAGTGTACAACACCATCGTGATTCAGGGGTACACGATCACGCCTCTTCAGATGTATGTCACCACAGTATACCCACCTCCAAGGTACCCATAGTCCCCAACCATAGCCCACTAAGTCTCCTGCCCCTTTTGCTCCCCACTCCCTCGTCCCCCTGTGGAAGTCTCAATTACGCTCTCAGATGTCTAGGGTTTGTATTGGTTTAGTCTTGTCTGTTGCTTTGTTTTGTTTCTCTATATTCCACATGTGAGTGAAGCCATCCGGTATTTGTCTTTCTGCTTCTGATTTATTTTGCTTAGCATCATCCCCTCTAGTTACATCCATGTAGTTGCTTTTGATTTGCAGGCTTTGGAGGTTAAAAACTCGGGTTCCTCTGAAAATAGATCGAAAGAGAACAGCCTCTGGAGGCAGTGCTGGGTGCCGCATGGACACAAGGTGTTAGGAGTTGAAGGGCACAGGAAGACAGAGGAAGTATCTTAGGACTCCTGGCTGAAGGTGTCCCCTCCTCTCCT
The DNA here is from genome assembly GCF_964194135.1 of Talpa europaea. Classification (NCBI taxonomy): domain Eukaryota; kingdom Metazoa; phylum Chordata; class Mammalia; order Eulipotyphla; family Talpidae; genus Talpa; species Talpa europaea. The sequence goes on along the minus strand of NC_140074.1, from coordinate 24,367,482 downwards.
CCCTCCCCCCCCCCATTCCTAACCAACAGCACTTTATTTCCAACAAAATATGAATCAAGAAAGAGTGTTGGACGCACACGGTAATGAAAATCCATGATTCAACTGTGCGTTCATAATTATTTCATAAATAAATGGCTTCTGGAGAGCCGCATCTGTCTCTTGCCACTGAGCGTCTGTCTTTCATTAATGTACCCCGGCCTGCACGGAGCTGGCCTGAGAGTCCCACTCACGTCCTCCTCCTTCGCTCCATCACTGTCCACCAGCAGGTTTTTGTGGTTCGAAAGAGCTGCAAGCCCCACACTTCTCCATAAGACTGATGGCTCGTCAATAACATTAGCCAGCATTATGGGCCGCATCGGGGTAGAGCAGAATCAATACAGCCAAGTAAAAAGTCTAATAAGTTGACATGGCCATCCTCAGCAGGGCTCACATTACAAGAAATGAGTTTTCTTAAGGAATCGGCGTCGGGATTACTTAGGTGCTCCGTACCCAGGTGTCCTGACTAAGATTTATGACTTTGTGTTTAGTTGGTGGAGTAAGGTCAGTCGGGCAGAGTAAAATGGTAACTGGGGTTAACTGCAAAATAAATTGGGGATTTGGGCCACTCTTGATAGTGAGGGAGGTGAGCGCGGAGGGGGGAGGCTTCATATGGTAATGTTCCTCGACCAGCTGCTCCATGCCACTGGCTGTAGCTGTTCTGTCCTCAAAGGTGGCTCCTGCTGAATTATGGGTGGTAAGGTCTCCTTCAAGGGGGCTGTTTCACACCCAGGCATGGCCAAAGTCCCCTCAGAGTGGCTTTTCTGATGCCCCCTCCTATTCTGCTTTCATCCAGAGCAGCGAGAGCAAAGAGGAAGATACAGCAGATATTTCATCTTTATGAACTCAGGCGCTCATTTTTCCTCATTTGTCTGGTCATCGGAGGGAAGCCCTGTTCAATCGTGTGAGGTGAAAACATTAGCATGAACCCTTGCATAAGCTCAGTCATTTTCGAGACAACATACCAGAGCCAGGTCTCTCCACAGATTTGCCATCTTCCTGTTAAAGGGACAGTCCAACAGTACGAAGCCATGCAGTGAACTCTAGTGATGGAAGGATGCTCACCTCGCCCATCTTACCTCTCATGACAAGTCTTTTGACCTCAACTCCACAAGCATAGATTAAGGGCTGAGTGAGCAGTCTGAGCAATTCAAAGAAATAGGAAATGGTTTCTGTTCCCCAAATTGCTTGCGGAGAAAAGAGAGGACACAGGAAAGTTAATAAAAGGCTACTCTATGAGGCAGACTGAGATATGGGCTCAGTCATTCATTCACAGATCAAGCAAATATATTTTTGTTTGAGATGCAGCAGCAGAGCAGTGACTAAAGCAGACCAAGCCTCTGCCCTCCAGGAGCTTACTACTCTCTTGTTGAGGGAGCAAATGGTGAATAACTAAGCAAGTGAGGTTTGAAGAATTACATGTTTTGAGATTTTTTAATGGACTATATTAAACCATACTATAATTGGTGAATACATAACTTCAGGAAAATGCTATAAAGAAAATAAGGCTGGTGATAGAGATGGGAGGTGAGTCACTGTTTTGAATAGGGATGGTTAGTGAAGGCCTTACTGAGGAGGCAAATTCAAGCAAACACATGAAAGAAGCAAGGGAAAATAAAGCAGAGGTCTTGTGGCAGGTGCATCCTTAATGTGTTCAGGAAGATTCAGGAGGCAAAACTGGCTGGGCCCAGGGTAAAGGAGAGACTGGCAGGAGAGGGCATCAGGGAGGAAGCCCAGGTCAGAGCATGTAAGGTCTTGTAAGCAAGAGGATGGTGGATTTTATTCTCTATATGGTAGGAAGCCATTAGAGTGTTTTGAATAGGAGGTTGACATATTCTTATTTTATCAGAATCCTTCTGGCCTCTGTATGAGAATAGTCTTTCAGAATGGAAACTGAGAGTCAAGTTGGGTAAGAAATGATGGACCCAACAATATAAAAAAGTGATAAGAATTAGGATCATGGACATAATTTGAGGTAGTGCCAAGTAGATGTTTCAAGTGGTTGAGGGATGTGAAAGAGATAAGTCAAGAATGAGGGCAATGGTTTACCCTGAATGAAGGCAGGTTTCCTTTCCTCCAATGGGGAACAGATTTGGACAGGTAAAATCAAGAGATCATTTGGAGGCAAGCTGAGTTTGAGATGTCTGTTACTATTTACTCAAAAAGAAGAGGAGGTAATGGTATATTCAAGACTGGGGGAGCTCTAGGCTGAAGAGACAAGTTTGGAAGTCATCTTCATATTGATGATGATGATGTTTAATATCACACACAGGTCTAGGTGAGATCACTTAAGGAGAGCGCATAGAGACAGCAGAAAAGTGAAGGGAACAAGAAATTGACTTTGGAACACACAACATTTAGAGAACAGAAAAAATGAAGAATCTGACAGCAAAGACTGATGAGGATAGTCAAGAAAGTAGTATTTGAGCAAAGTGCTGTGAGATCATCAGGAGGAAAATTAGTTCTACCTGCAGGAAGTGGGCGTTGTATTCTACCTTGAAAGTTGAGATGATTATAACAGGCAGATGGGGGTGGCAGGAGCAAAGGTCATCAGGAAATAAGAGAAGGGAGTCAGGGCATAGAGAAACAGCAGGAAGAGACAGTGAGGAAGTGGCAGGATGTCCACAGAGGTTGGTGCATGGATGCATGGGGAGCAAATGGGTAGGCAAGAGAAGGGCCCAGAATAGATCAGATCAGATCACGAGTCAGATGCAGAGTGAATGTGAATGACTGGATGTGATGGGAAGAACTGCAAGTTGCATTCAGGCCTTGTTGACTGCCATCAGAAAAGTTACAGCCCATAGCATCCCCCAGTCCACCAAAAAGGTCTCCTTGAGACACCTGAACTAAAGTGCCTTCGACAATGTGGTGAATATCACTTGCCATTTAATTAGACCCACCACTGAGATGTGATCTCAACAAGTCTTAGCTTGTGAAAACATAGAGGAAAATTAAGCTTCCCCCTCTATGGAATGGCTCCTTTTTCCTTTTGCACACATTCCTTCAACAAAACTAAACTAACACCTCTTTAATCACCTGGAACATTTGACTTACAGTTTAGCTAATGAAACAAATACTAACATAATGTTTTTACTGTCCCTCAAATAAGTACATTGATTTTATTGTACATTCATCTTATTTTGTATTTTGGAGACCTGATTATTGTCAGTTCTGCAATAGCTTTGGCCAAAAGCAATAATGTTCTGACCCACAAAAAGAACCATGTGTCCTTTGGGAAAATGGATACTTAGAGAACAATGTCCTCAGGAAACTTAAAATCCATTGGGGGAAAGACCCATGAAATAAGATGTAGTATATGCTCCAGATAGAAGGGAGCAGGGGGAGATCACAGGCCATGGTGGCTGGGAACAAGGAAACACAAAGGCTCAGCATTTAGAAAGGAGTAGTGGATGAGGAAAAAAAAAAAAAAAAAAGATCACAAATACCATTTGCTGAGTACTGATTCAAATCAGGAATTATGTTAGGTGTTAAGAAAAAAAATAAAACAACTTCATGAGATAAATACCATTTACCCTCATTTTAGAGAGCAGCAAAACAGTAAAATTGTTGCCTATAATAGTATAACTGTAAGAGGATGAGTCAGGCGTCCATAGCAGGCCTGTATGCCATGCCCCAAAGCCCGAATCAGCTCCCCAGAGAAGAAGGCCTGACTGGGGTGAGTGGACATGGAAACGCAAGGAAGGAACAAGCAACTTGAAAGGACCTTTGGGGTTGGAGGGTCTTGGACATCAATACCTTGTTAAACCACAAGATTGAACCATGACGCTGCTCTCCACCACAGATAGTGGTAGGAGAAAAGGCTACAGTAAAACCCTAAGCAGAACATCAAAAGACTGAAAACACGCAAACCCCAAAAAAAGTCCATCACTGACCCACATATACGGAGCCTGAGTGTGAAACACACACTGCCCCCTGATCAAGAGGAAATCAGAAAATCTTCACACAACCCTGTCTAACTCAGTTACAAAGAGTCCCTTGATGGCCATGTGCCAGGAAACTGACAACAGCTACAGACCTGCATGAGGTCCACGATGCGAACAGCACCTCTTAGGTATAGCACCATGGAGCAGAGGAGAGCCTGCAAAATGTGGTAAAATTTGCAAAATTAAGAGACTTTTACTATTATCAGTTAAATGATAATGTTTACTTACCCTTCTTCGTTCTCCCTTGCCTGAACAGACTTGGGTATTTGGGATTGTACTCATGGGAAATGAGGTTGGAGATACATTTAATTTGGGCTTAATAACGTGATTTACACAGTGGTTCTCAGTCACTTTCATGTAGAGTTGTGCAACTCCGGCTGTCTTGGGAGAGACATGGCTCCCAGGGGTATGGCCACTGTCCGCTGTGCACACTCGCCCAGTGTCCTGAGGCAGAGGCAGACTCAGAGGTCACAACAAGCTATAAATGTGCCCAGACATCTGAGTAACAGGACAGAGGAGGAGAAGGAAGTTTTGAGAGGTATAGAGCCAGAAGCCAGCATGTAAATCCTCAATTCACAAGGTTATCATTTATTTAATATTGTAGAAATTTGACCAGTAAGATATGGAGCAGAATAGGTATCATTTTTAGTAAAAAAGAGATAGAATGATAACTATTTCTAGATATCAAAATTATAAAATCAGACACCTTAAGAAAATCAACTGAAAACCAGAATTAACAAAGAAAAGCTAAAAAGGACATAATTTAGATGTTTTTCTATGTAACAAAAAATAAAACTTTTGAACACAGACAGTAAGTGAAAAGTCTGTTCACAACAGTAACCTAAGGAATAATTAACAAGAAAAACTCTAGCAGTAGTTATGACAAATCCGTATGAAGAGAACATAATTTTACTATAATTTATAATTGACAATTTGTGTGTGTGTGATTCTTTTTAATTATAAAAGTCATTTATACAGAGAAATCATTTGGATTGATCTATTTACAGGGTTTTTTCTTTGTTTTCATTTTTTAAATAGAGAATATGTTACTTTTGGATGGAATGTGGGTAGACTAAGAGCTGATAGCGAATGCCTCCAAATTAACACCTCAGCTGATTCTGATTTTAACAAAAACACCAATGGGGTTGTAGGATTAATCTGGAAGAATGAATAGGTGAGGAATATCTAACATTTTTAAAGTGATTATGAAGTTTTGCAGTAAAATATTAAAATGTATTTGAAGTATGGGACTTGTACAAGAGATAGTGAACAGATAAATGAACAGCTGGTCTTTAAACAGACCTAGTGCATAGAAAATATTACTATACAACAAAGGAAGCATCACACACTAATACCACAATAAACACAGGAATTAAGGCCAAAAAACATATGTTTACTAATCAGATTTGTAAAGATTAAAAAGACTGATAGTATCCAATGTTGATAAAGGTATGAGCAAATAAAATTATCAGTGAGAAGGCAAAATGGTATAAGCTTTACAGAAAGCAATTTGTAAATATGTGTTAAAACTTTTAGAATGTATGACCTTAGACCCAATCATTTCTACCTAAGAAATGATTCTCAGAAAACAGTCAGATATGTGTATTCACATACTAGACTATTCATTGCTGACTCTAAATAATAACAAGGGGGGGGGAATAAATAAATAATAACAAAGAAGTTAAGAATCATATAATCTTTATGAATAGAGTACCAATCAAATAAGTTATGGAATATACATAGAAAATGATATCACCACTTTTGAAAAATGAGTTAAATCTCTATGCATCAACATGGAAGCAAGTATTATCTGTATCTATTTAAATAAAAAAAATCATGCAGTGTTGATTTTTTTTAAATATTTATATATTTGAAGAAAGTCTGGAAGGATACATACCAAATGACTAGCAGTGGGCATTGTTGAAAACATAATTACAGGTGATTACAGGTAATTACAGGTGACCTTCCCTTCCAACTTTTTCTGTTTTTTAATTATTTGAGTTTTATAGGAAACAAATATTTTCATAATCAGAAAAAATGGAGGTAATTCTACACTGAAAAAAATGAATCAACTTTGTACATGAGAAAGATGTGCAGAGAGGTGGGATTTTCAAATTAATCATTGACCAAAATAAATTCTAGCTGTATTAGAGTTAGATACGAAGAATATATAACAATTGGAAAAGAGTATTAAATAATATGTAGATAGAAAAAAACCTTCTAAATATGAAAGAAATTTAAGAAATTGAGAATGAAAAGATGTCTGTACTTCATTAAATAAAATGTCTAAATCTGTTTTCTACGCATCAAAACCCATCATGAGTAAAATGGGGGAAACAGTCCACAATAAAGACAGATAATGGTGATTACCATTGATAAAAAAAGAGCTCACTGAAACTGTTAAGAGAAACAATATTGACTCAATTTTTTATTTATTTTTTTTAAAGATTGATTTATTTATACAAGAACTGGGGTACAGTCAGAGGCGTGGGAGGGTGAGAGAATTCACCAGAGACAGAGCAGGGAGCAGAACAGGGTGACTGACCGAAGACACTGCTGAGGGGAGCATCGTGCCGCACTATGTGGGAATCTCCCTGGCTGGCCAGGAATTGAACCAGCACTGCAGAGGCTTTGGACAGCTTCACTTCACAGCACAGCGCTCAACCCCTGCGCCACCCGGGAGGCCCTTCGACTCAACTTTTTAAATGGACCAAGAACATAAACAAATTGTGAAAGAGTTAATACAAATAGATAACATTTTTAAAATTTCACTTCACCAATGATTTATAAAAGGAAGGTGCCTTTTTTGTTGTTGTTGTTTTACTTACCATTGTATCAACAAAGATTTAAACATAGTCTTACTCAGCACTAGAGAATGTGAGACCAGCACTTTCCACCTCCTACACTTACTGGTGTTGTGAGGGGGAGAATTATCAAACTCTTTTCAGGTGTTTACATCTCTTGGTCTTAGTCCAGAAATCTTTTTTTTTTTTTAATTTTTATTTGTTTGTTTATTTATTTATACAAGCACTGGTTACAGCCAGAAGCGCGGGAGGGTGAGAGAATTCACCAGAGCCAGAGCGGGGAGCAGAGCAGGCAGAAGGACCGAAGTACACTGCTGAGGGGAGCAGCGGGCAGCAGGAGAGGTCTGTGCGCCATGTGGAACCCTCCTCAGGTGGCCGGGGAGCAGCCGGGGATCAAACCAGTGCTGCAGAGGCTGCAGGCAGCTTCACAACCCAGAGCTCAACCGCTGCGCCACGGGGGAGGTCCCAGAAATCTTTAATAAGAAAATAAAAGTAGAAAAATTACATGGGGGCTCCCTGGTGGTGCAAAGGGTTAAGCCTCAGCACTATGAAGCTATCAGCAGCCACTGCAGCACGAGTTCAATCCCCAGCCAGGAGCTAACCCACATGGCGCAGCAGACCTCTCCTGTCTTGCCCACTGCTCCCCTCAGCAGCGTATTTCATTCAATCTGCCTGTTCTGTTCCCCACTCTATCTCTGGTGAATCCTCTCACACCCCCACTCCCCACACCTGTGGCCTACATCCCAGCTTTTGTATGCATAAATAAATAAATCTTAAAAAGAAAAAGAAAAGTTACATGAACCAGGACCTTCGGCATAGTATATTACATAATAAGAGATCTCCATAAAAGAGGGCGGTATCATCTCCTCTACCCCCATTTCCATGCAGGCACCTTGCACCAGCCACTGAGAACTAAGGGGCAGAGCTGAGCAGCCAGGTGAAGCTAAATAACACGGGAGGCAGGTGGGTGGGCACAATGGTGCTGTTACCGTGATTTATACTATGATTTTGCTCCTTTTGTCCCAGGCTTGTCTGGGTTCTTTCCTGTGGGTCCCCGCCAGAGGCTGCCTTAGACTTGTGGCAAAGCTTTTGGGCCTCAATGGCCCCGCTTTGGACAGGCCCTGTTGTTGGCCATTTACCCCCAAGGAGAGGTGTAATTTCAGGTGTTTTGGTTGGGAAACTATTATCCTTTCTTCTCTCTCTATGCATAATGATTCTGTTAAATTTTTTTTACACCAAGTATGCTTTGTGCACACAGATGGCTGGGCCCCATTAGGGTATGCAAGTTTGGAGGTCCCAGGGTACCTCTCAGTTGCGGACTTAGAGTTGTATAATAGCAAAGAATAGATAAAACTTAAATGCTCAATAGAGGAGTGATTATATTCTAGTGCAAACATACTATGAAGCATCATGCAACTGGAACAAAAACAAGAAAAGCAACTTTCTAAAAGTTTCTTTTTAAAGATGTGGTCTCTGTCTGCAAAATAATTGCAGTTTTCATTGAAATAAGTTGTCCTAGGAAGAGAAATCAAGGTTTGAGCTGTATGTGGTTTGGACTGCAAGCACTATCAGGATTTCAGAGAGGGAATACCCTGAGTCCTGTAGCAATTTGCAAAGCCCCCCTCTACTTACCCACCCCAAACACAGCAGTATCACTTCTCTCCTGTTAACAATACCCTATGACTTTGCCTTCATTCTGTGAGGGCAGAGGGGCTGAACAGGAGAAAACATGTCATCTTTCCATTGAGTCCCTACTGAAAATAGAGCCCCAAGGGGTTCAGAATCACCATTCCCACCAGGGAAGTGCAGCCTTGCACTAGAAGCTAGAAGACAAGGACCAAATTCTCCTCACCTAGACAAGTAATTGAAGGCCACACACACAGGTGTTCAGAAGCCTACCTCCTGTTAGAATTCATCCGGAACAAGTTCAAAATTAGAACCAAGCTCAGGAGCGCCAAGGCAATGATGTAATGCTTAGAGTTCCTTCTAATTTGTAAAACTTAAACCCAGTTGCTCTGCTTTTGTTTGGGTTTAAGTCCAGTGTTCATATCCAAGATTTGGTGACCCATATGAGAAAAACAAGAAAGGTCTTTGTTAATTGTGGATTGCAGTCAACCAAATTGAAATGGATGAGAAGGTCAGAACTGGGGACTTAGTGTGCTTACCTTTGTGTAGGGGCAAGAAAGAAACACCTAATATGAGTCCTGAACAGATTACCTAGCGGTTTCTATTTATATGGACTTGGCTCAAGCAGAAGTATCAATCCACAGGGTATTGGTTCAGGTTCTGTTACCTCTGACTCCCCCTAATCAAAAGAAGGCACGGAGTCTTTTTCCAAGGAAAATATAACTCCAACATATTCATGGAGCTTTCCTGATAAAGGAAAGGGCACTTGGCCCTGATAGAAGCCTGATATAATTTGGAGTATAAAAAAATAAAGGGAAGTGGGTGTGGGGAGAGAGGAACATTATTCTCAGTGGAACCATTTCTGTGTCATAGGGGGTGAGAGGATTCATCAAAATGAGGTTTTAGTTGACAGGCCATGGGAAGCACTGTTAGGGTTCATTAGTGCTCTGTTAGGATTCAACCAGCACAGGGAGGCACCAACCTGTGCAGCGTAATAAACACAAAGTGTCCTGCTAAAGTGGACAGGTTGTTCCTCATGGAGGCAGTGGGATGACACGGCCAGCAAGGACCAACCTCAAGTGGGTAGAGAGGCTCTGTTAGTTTTCCACTGTTACTTTCCAGAAGTCTGTGGAGAATGGGCAAGTTCTTCTCTTGTGTCAGATCTCTCTAATTTCCCTTCTTCCTTACCTCTCCTCTGCTTTTGTCTTCTGTCACCCATCTCTGACTCCTGCTGGAGAAAGTTCTCTGCTTGTATCGGCTCAAGTGATTAAATAGGGCTCACCTAAATGATCAAGGCTGTTCTATTTTAAGCTCAGCTGATTATAAACTTAATTGCATCTCTAATGCCCCTTTCACAGTAGTGCCTAGGTTAATATTTGATTAAATAACCAAGGGACAGCCTTCTTGGAGGACATCTTTAGAATTCTGCTTATCCCATAGGATCTGGTAGATGAAGAGGCCACCAGAATCAGGGCTGCCATCCAGAAACTAATGACACAGAGTTCATCTGTAGGGCTGTATTTTACCAACAGATTTCCCGTTGTGTGGTTGTAACTTCTTCACCCTTCAGCCCAGGAGGAAGGACTTCCTGTATTTCTCTTTTTGGAGGTTGAATATGTCTCCTTACATTATCATACCCATATTTTCCAGCATCTTTGCAATTCATTACTAAAGAAACATCACCCTCTGGAGAATATTTTCTCTGAAAATACCCTTTGGTCACATTTTGATGAGGCATTTGGAGAAGACTTCGACGCAGTCGGTGTTAATCTTCTTTGCCTCAGACAACTGAAAGTCACACAAGGGCCAGGAGACCTGGGTTTTCATTATAGCACCAGTTCTACCGACCCCTGGGGAGATGCAGCAGTTTTCTATGTCAGTTTGGCTAGACTATAGCCCTGTTACTCAATCAAAGCCTAATCTAGAGGTCCCTAGGAAGTTATTTTATAGAAGTGTTTAAAGTCTATAATCACTTTATTTTCCATAATCAAGATTGTCCTAGATCATGTAAAGGAGCAAAACTCTGTCACCCCAAAATATCTTTGGGGGAAAAGCTTGTTTGCAGGAAGGGGCAATGAAGGCTGGTGGAGGCTGCTTTTGATATTTATCTGTAAATTTATACTCTCTAAGGGTCTATTTCAGGAAGACCTAATCCCCTTATCTCTTTTGAATAGAGAAGGCAGGCATACCTTTGTTTTCCCCAGTAAATACCCTAATTGACTTTGCTTGCTTCCCCAACCTCCCTTGACCTGTTTTAAGATGTCACCTGAAGCCACATGGGTGAGTTACTCAGTCATGCTGGGCCCTCCCACGTATACAGAAGGTATACATGTTATTATTAAACTTCTTTATGACTTTTTCTCTTATCATTCTGTATGATCCAGGCCAGGGAATGATATGCCAAACAGACCCCACCCTCATCTCCATATTGACCAGATTTCAGTCTCCAAGGGTGCTATGAACCAGACTTCCTGAATGGGGGTAGGGGGGAAGTGCTGGGAAGTAGGGGTGTAGCTAAGCGACCTTGTTGGGATGAAAAGATGAACCACATGTGCTGCTCCCTCGCTTTTCCAGCTTTGGCTCCCATCCTAGGCTCAGCTTAGATGGTGTTGCTGGTAGGATGTGTCAGATGATCCATCTGTCCCTCTCCCCTCCTCTTATAAATAAGCCTTTTTAAAAATTTCTCTTTGATGTGTCTGCTTTTGGATCTTATTTTAAGTTCTTAAGTATCTGGGTGAGGAATCAATCCCGGTCCCCAGCCAGCACCCCTGCCTGCCATATGCCTGGTGAACCCCAAATAAAAAACCTGCAAAACTACTGAGGACTCTGACTCCTCCTTTACCCGGTCTGCATGGGATCAGGAAAACCTGCACTGTGCCCAGGTCCTACCCTTACAGTCATCCATTGCTGAAGACAGTTCCTACCAGCAACTCAGAGCTCAGCCTGCCCTTCTAGAGCATCCACCCACCTCTTTGCATTTTGTTAAAGCAACTGAAAGATGTGTGGAAGACAGGTGTAGGGTAACTGGTTTGGTAAACGGTTTTCAGGCTTTTCTGCCCTCCCACCATCAGGATTGCCCTGCCTGATGGAGCACCTGAAGTTGTTACAGTGTTGCAAATTATCTTATTTACTTCTGTGGGCCATGGGAGGAGTATTGAGATAGTGGCCTGGAGAAGAGGCAGGAGAGAGAAAGGGTGAAAGAACACCAGAGAAGCCCAGAGTGAAGACTTGCTGGGGGCTTGGAGGCCTACCAGCCTCCTGCCTGCCCCCCCACCCCTGCCTACCATGTACCTGGTGACTGCACTACATGAAAAGCTCAATAAAAGCCTAAGAAACCCACTGAGGGCTCAAGGACTCTCCTTTACCCATCTGCTGGATCAGAAAACCTGCTCAGTGCCCTATCCTTACTCTACAACACGGAAAACAGGAACTCAGCAACCGAGTGCAGTTACTCTGTGTCATGTGCCCATATTAAGTCCTGTCTGTATCTTCCTTTCATTCCGTCCTCACAGTAACTACACTCGACTCTGAACAGCAATGGTTTGCACTACCTGATTCTATTTATACCTGGGTTTTGTTGTTGTTGTTGTTGTTGTTGTTGTTTCCTTCAGGCAGTTTCTGCTTTCATGGATTCAGCCAACCACAGGTCTTGGTTAGTTGTGTTACAGAGCAACCCCAATATAAAATGGGTTGCCTGACTGGGGTCCTCACCCACGCCCTTAAAGGGGACTTATTAATGCTAAACTGCAGACATACACAAAAGGTTGATAAAAAGTTTATTTACAAGGGAAGGGGGAATGGGAAATGAATAACTAAGAGGGAGATAAGTTCGTAAATGTGTCCTACCCGTTCTGATGACCTGGAATCCCAATGACCCGCAGAGCTGGAGAAAAACCTAGCATGCCGCGTGGCCAAGCCTGCGACCCCCAGGCCACATGGCCAGTTCAGTACTCAAAACAGAGAACCTAGTTGCTTAACTCCACCCTCAGGTCCTCACAACCTTCCCTTTGGTGATCACGGGATTTGTAGTTCCCAGTGTCTTGATGGAGTGGGGGTGGAGTCCACAAAGCCTGTATGGAGTTTGCTCAGGACAGCCTTTCCCCCCAACAATTGGGTGGATCCCTGGATGCCTAACCACAGAAATAGAAGGCTAACCGTATATGGAATTTTTGACTGCTCAGGAGACCCCAGCCCAACTGCCAGGTTGTTCAGGGGTCAATGGTAGTAAATATCCCTTACCCCTCTCTCCAGCTGCAAGCAAGCTGCTCAAAGGTGACAAGTTAGTCTGCAGCTGGAGTGTCTGCCTGAAGCCATGCCCCGGGGCCATGACCCCGGTTGGAGCCTGTGAGCAAGGACAAGGCTTGCTTACTCCACAAGAAAATCCAACAGCAGCAAACATTCCTGGGTGCTTAGTTCGGGCCAGATCCTCCTGGTCAAGAGATAAGTATTATTATCATCCCGTTTGGAGACTTGAACCTGAAACACAGAGATGAAAACTTAGCAACACAACTGGCAATGGGACCCAAACCCCCCCCCCCCGCCCCCAGCCCTCAGCACTCGCTCTTAACCATTGCACTGCCCCGCTCCATGGAACTGATCCAGGGCCAGCACCTCTTTCCTCACCAGGCCTCCGTTGGCGCTAAGACTGTCATGAATGAAAACTCCAGGTTGCACGCATTTCTCCTATAAGATTTCCTAAATTTCAGGACTCATACTTGGTTTGGTGTAGCCAGAATTCCTGTACCTTTTCTTTTCCTACATAATGTTGCCAAACTCTTTTGTTCCAGTATTTTAAGTTTGAGGGCTTTGGGAGAACTCTTTGATGCTCTAATGCACAATATTATTGTTAGTTATATGTACTGCAGTTTATGGACTTCAAATGTAGGAGTGAGTGAATCTAGGAGTGAGTGAGCCAGACGTTTCTTCCATAATCCCATTTTGGTGTTGGGTCATTTATTTGGTGCATATGGACTATGGTGGACAAAACATGTTGAGGCGGGGGGGAGGTGCAGTGGGCACAACACTAAATCCAGATTAAGCCTGGATTCAGTGTTCAAGATCAGTATAACAGCAGTCTCCAGATCATATTCTCCCACAAGAGGGTCCATATCACCCAGTCCTGGCTGGATGAGCATTTGGAAGTAGGGGCCTTGCCATCCCCTCTTTGCCTCCTGCAGGCCCATGGTTGAACCTCAGGCCAGCTCCTCCCAGCATGGCCTGGTGTTAATTATGATGCAATCCCCCAGCCATGCAGCCTCAGCAACAATTTCGGGAGTCAGGGTCCATGTGCAAGGCCATTAACACTAAACATGTTTTAATCCATAATTGTGCGAGATTTATTTAATTTAGGGGCTTTATTTATAGTTCGATCGGAATTGTAATGTATTTTCGGCCCTCTGCACTGGGATCTGTCAATTTTTACGGCGTCTTTTAATTGTGTTCTTCTAGGCCAGGTGCAAGCAGTTTTCCAAAGCAGGCTGATCGGAGGAGGCCTCCTGATATGTGATGGGGGAGGGCGACAGCCTCACAGATGTGACCCTGCACCGTGAGGGCAGGGACATTGAAGTCTTGTCCTCAGTCCTCAGAGGCCACAACCTCTTTCACAGTCACAGCCCTCACCCTCCCCACCAATTCTGGTGTCACATCTTCACTGTCAGATCTTCTGTACTAAGAGTTTTTGAACATGACTCCATTCGATTCTTCCATCCCTTTGTTCATGCCTTTGTTCACTTGACAAGCGTTTACTGAGCACCTACTGTATACCAACTCCTGCTCAAAGTAAAAGAATGCAAGTAAGATGAACATCCAGCCTCTAAGGAGTTTGGGGTATCACAGGAGGAAACCAAAAAGACCTGGAAATTGTGAGAATTTGTTGAGCAGCTACCTACCACCAGGCACTGAGCTTCACACAAGAGACACAAAGAACATGGCCCCAGCTTGCAAATTCAGGGGATTTGGTCAAAACTAATTTATCTGAGAGTAATTGGAATGACTATACTTTGGCTGAGAGCTATATGGAGGAAAGTAAGTTCATCAATACAGCAATTTGATCCAAACGCCTTGAGGTCTCAGTTGCTCTCTGAACTAGTAGCTTCTGCTGGTGAGGAGTGTTTTATTTTGTTAAACATGAATATTTCTTAGTCTTGTTTCTTTTTGAGTGTTGGTAATTTTCAAACACCATGGGGGTACTTTTGCAACCCTTTATGCATCTGAAAGCACATTGTCTGTTTTTCCAAGTTATTTTCTAAATCATATACTGCCACATGCTATGAGTGCTTGGAGGAACACACCAGAAATCCAAGTAAAAGAATGTGGAGAAGTGAAAAGAGTTTCCACCAGCTGGGAGCGCACATGGAGAAGATGAATTCAAGCAGCAATAGCAGAGCAGATCCCCAGCTCCTCCCGGACCGTGGCACTCAGGTGTCCCCAAAACCTAGAACAATGCCTGGCCTGCACAAGTTATCAATAAATATTGAATGAATAAATAATGAGTGAACATAAAAAAGAAAATACCTAAGGGCAATGCTTTACTAGTCAAAATAAACATGCTTGGAGAGGAGACAATCTTATTTTCTGAATGCCGTACATTGCGCTGAGTGATTTTCTATAAATTCTTACAACAGTGTGAGATGAGATATAATTCCCAGCTTACAGAGAAGAACACAGAGACTCAAGGTGCTTAAGTAACATGCTCTTGCCATTTGTGACAATATGGATGGAACAGGAGGAGGTTATGCTAAGTTCAATGAGTTAGAAAGAAAAGCACAAATATTGAATTATTTCACTAATATGTGGAATATAGAAAAAATAAGCAAGACCAAAGAAAATGACAAAACTATACCAATATAAACCCTAGAAATATGGCTAGAGAATAAAGGCTACTAGAGGGGTACGGGGGCTGAGGGCTGGGAGCAGGAGCAAAGAAGGAAGAGGTCCAATGGTCTATGGTAAAGGACTATAGAGTGGTGGGTAACATATCCCTGAGGAGGGGTGAGTCTATTCCCCAAAATCAAGGAAAATGTTATAAACCAATGTTACCTCAATAAAGGAAAAAAAAAAAGAAAGAAAGAAATTTGTCTGGTGAATTAAGCGGCTAGTAAATTAAATCCTCTTCATAAATGTACTAATCATTTTCATTAAAATTAATATTTCAGTCATTCTGATTGTTTTATTATCTAATCTCTCTAATGAGCCTTTGGAAGGAAAAAAGTTGAGTATCATTAAAAATGTTTTTACAAAAAAGAAAAAGAAGCACTTGGGTGAGAGGAAGCAACATGGAGGAGAGTTGCCCGTGTGGGCAAAGGGCCTGAAGAGAAGCCACGGTCTCCTAGAGGCAGGATGAACCCAGCTCCAGAGGTTCCAGAGGAAACTCTAGATTCTAGAAGTTACAGAGAAACTCCCAGTCTCTCACCACATTCTTTGGGGAGGCCTGTACTTATTTTCATAGAGATTGCTGCAAAATCTCTCTGGAACAAGTAGGGCAGTAGTAACTAATACTGGAGCACGTGGTGAAGGGACTTGAATGCCATTCTAAGGGGTTAAACTTTATTTTTTTAAAAGATTTATTAATTTATTTATGCATACAAGAACTGGGGTGTAAGCCAGAGGTATGGGGTGGTGAGAGGATTCACTGAAGAGAATGGGGAGCAGAACAGGCAGTTCTATGAAATACACAGCTGAGGGGAGCAGTGGGCGAGACTGGAGAGGTCTGCTGTGCCATGTGGGTTGCTCCCTGGCCAGCCAGGGATTGAACTCATGCTGCAGAGGCTGGCGGCATCTTGATAGCGCTGTCTTTAACCCCTGTGCCACCAGGGAGGTCCCAGGAGAGGTCTACTGCACCATGTGGTGGCAGCTCCCTGGCCAGGGATCGAACTCATGCTGAAGCGGCTGGCGATAGCTACATTGTGCTGAGACTTAGCCCCTTGTGCCACCAGGGAGGCCATTCTAGGATTTCGTCGCGACCCTCGGTGCTATCTGGGAAGGGAGTGGGAAGTAGGCGGTGACGCCTGGGTTTAAGGGAGGGGAGGGAAACGATCTCCTCTCCCCAAACTTTATTCTTGAGGAGACTGAAGGTTGAGGACCTGGGATAGGACCTTTGGATGTTCACCCTGATGCATGGGAGCCTGGAAGAGCCATTAGGAGGCTCCAGTGATGGTCTAAGCAAGATCCAAGAGAGCAGGAGGAGAGTTATCAAGTGGAAGGAGATAAGTGGGTGTTGTTATTCATGTAACTTGGGGGAGAAGATGGCTTGGATTTGAAGAAGTAACTGAATTAGGACACCTAGGAGGCTGAGAAGCAGGACTGGGGTTTATATTCACCCATGCCAAGCCTAAAATGCGAGAAGGCTGTTCCCATGTGGGATAGATCCTGACGGCACAGGGAAGGTATGACCGGAACAGATGGGGAGGCTGAGGGCTGCAGAGGAAGATGCAGGAGTTCACACCATAAAAAATGAAAATTGGAAGCGTGGGGTTGGATAGAAATATCTAAGGGAGAAGAGGCAGGGAGAATGGGGCCAGGAGATACCCCAAATGCCACTGAGAAATACTGATTATAGGAAGGCGACTAAGAAAGAGAAAGAGACACAGCAAAGCAGAAAGAGGGGACTGTTTCGGGGATGGTCTGGTCCATGCCCGAAAATGTGTTGGAATCTAAACCCCAAGGTGGTAGTATTAGGTGGAGAGGAATTTGGGAGCTGATTAAGACATGAAGGCAGAGCCCCAAAGAATGGCATTAGTGGAGTTGTAAAAGAGGCTCCAGAGAGCTTCCTTGCCCCTCTTCTATATGAGAATACGATGAGGAGTCTGCAAGCCAAAGGAAGCTTTCAGCAGCCCCTAAAAATTCTTGCCTCTTGACCTTGAAATTTTAGCCGCCAGAACTTTGAGAAATAGATCTGTTTGCTGCTTTTGAAAGTCTCTCCTCCTTCCACCTGTGTCAAATGGTTTATAGGCATTGTGACTGTGTGGGCCTCAACACTTTGTCATGAGGAGGGTAGGAGGGAGAGAGCCTGGTGTGTGTTGTGTCGCGTGAATAGCATGTTCAGGAGCACGTAAGGTCCTAGAGGAGGGGACTACTTCTCAGATGTAATCAAGATGGTAGAGGGTGATTGTCCCCATTAGAGATTTCAGTGAAAATGCTGTGACCCCACCATATGTCAGTGGTTACCCAAGCCTACGCCCAGTGTCTCCAGGGAGCCTTTGAGAAGCTTCTATTAATCCAGGATTCTCTATCTCTGCCTCGCCTTCCACTGCATATTTTGCTGCATTTTTTTTTTTTTTCTGGATCATCTCATTACTTCAAGGATGTTATTCCTTTTACTCATTCACTATTACACAGGATCCTCAGTAAAACAAATTTAAAGGTAAACCCATTCTGACAACATCTTAAGTCTTAGTGGTGCTAGCTGTGGCCTTCCTACCCCTCATTGTCACTGGGAATTTCTTACTGGCCACTGGTTTCCCAAGGTTGCTCAATACCTCCAGCCCCTACAACACACATCCTTTTTTTCTTCCTTTAGCTTCTTATGCAAGGCAGCTTATCCATCTGCTCATTTCCTCCTATAGGGCAGAGATGATGCTTTGCACTCTCTTTCCATGAAAAGGGTGTTGTGGAATCATACACTATCCTTAAAATCTTTAAGAGGAGCTCTGATGCAGTGATTAACATAACATTTTCACCCTTTAAATAGATAATTATAGGGCCTCCCCGGTGGCGCAGCGGTTGAGCGCTGGGTTGCGAAGCTGCCCGCGGCCCCTGCGGCGCCGGTTCGATCCCCAGCTGCTCCCCGGCCACCAGAGGAGGGTCCCCCATGGCGCGCAGACCTCTCCTGCCGCCCGCTGCTCCCCTCAGCAGTGTACTTCGGTCCTTCTGCCTGCTCTGCTCCCCGCTCTGGCTCTGGTGAATTCTCTCACCCTCCCGCGTTTCTGACTGTACCCAGTGCATGTATAAACAAAACAAACAAACAAATAAAATAAATAAATAAAAACATGCCTCTAAAAAAAATAATAAATTAAATAAATAAATAAATAGATAATTATATTTTTCCACAATATCCAAGATGGTGCATACCTCAAGATCACATTCCCGGTACTCAAAAGATAACTGTGAATTTACCAGGGAGTGACAAATGACAGCACTATTGAAAGACCAGATTCACTGTTTGATTTCAAAGTAAGGAAAGGGAGTGTAAGGAATGTCACAGGTATATCCCACCCTAAAAAGAAAAAAATATTAAACACATCATTTTAGATGACGGCCCAGAATATGAATCGCTTCTCTCGGCCTAAAGTTACAAGAGGTAAAATCCCAAAATTGTCTCCATGCCCTGGGTTAGCCAACACCTGGCGCTACCACCAAGTTCTGCCCAGCATCTTCTGAGAAGCCTCTAAGGTAAATTCTCTTTGGAGTTTATTGGTTGACCTGTTTTTAATATAAGGATTCTTTTCAGCCTGTGAACCTAGTCCTAAGTACTGGAGCATCATTAGCAATGAATGAATGAAGTGGTGGAAACTTAAAATTTTAGGGAAAGCCAGGAAATTGTGATGAACTTAATTTCCTTAAGCAAGAAGAAATAATTCTATAGCAAACAGCCAGAACGATTTTGATTATGTAACTAGGAAAATAAAGAATTCCTTATTTTAAATTCACTATGTTAAAATATGTAGCTAATTTTTTAGAAAGAAAACCACCTAAAAACAAATCTGATGCGCACACACACACACAAACACACACATGCTTTACAACTTCTTATTGTCTAAATCTGCCTGAGTGTTCTTCAAAAACCATTCTCTCCCAATGGAAGACTTCCCTGATCAATTTTAACATTCAGTGATTTTTTTAAAGGTAAGATCAATATAAATAATCTCTAACATATACACAACAGAGACTGTGAAGAATTTGCTGATTTGGCCCCAAGAGTTCTACCCAAGCAAACTTTATACTCTTGTAGTGCAGTAAGGACCTGTAGGGTAAGGAAAAATGTCAGGCTTTCCTGCCCTCCCGCCATCAAGATAGATGATGGATCCTTGAGGTCCTGAATGCATGCCTGATGGCGGACACCTGGAGTAGGGTGTGGGCATAGGTTAGATGGGATTCACCTGGGCTAAGGCTGTGCTTTTAAAGGTGGCCTTACGGGGACACCAGCAGAAGCAGAGAAGCAGCAGAAGCCCAGAAAGAAGCAGCAGAAGCTGAGAGAAGGCCGGAGAGCCCAGAGTGAAGACCTGCTGGGGGTTGGGAGGCCTGCCATCCTACCAGCCCCCCAGCACCCCTGCCTGCTGTGTACCTGGTAATCCCAATAAAAACCTGCAAAACCACTGAGGACTCTGACTCCTCCTTTACCCAGTCTGCATGGGATCAGAAAATCTGCTCAGTGGTCATTTCTGACCCTATAGGACCTCAAGGCAGTGCCTGGCAGAGGTGCAAGGTGAGGCCTTGAAGAAGTCAAGTGAATCTTTAAAATTATAATTTGGATAAATTTTACAGGTGAAAATGATTTATTTAAGTCATTAAAAAATGGGGGCGTGGGTAATTTTGAGTTAGATGTATTGGATTTTCTTGCTTTGTTTTGTTTGATCAAGCATCTGAACCTCCCTTCTATGTTTGGGAATTCTCCATCATTTTCTCCATGGTGAATATTGCTGAGAGCAAGCATCAATCAGATTAAGCTAAACAATACTGTGGTAACAACTGACACTCCCCTCAATCTTAGGTGACTTGCAAAGGTCTAATTCCTGCTAATGCTGCAGGTCTGTCTTGGCGGGCTGTGGCTCTGCATTGCATCCTCTTCACTTCTTGTACCCGGGCTGACGGGCAGCCCAGGTCTAGGACACTGTCCCTGGGGCAGAGGGAGAATAGATGTCAAAGCATATCCCTTAATGCTTCCACTTGGAAGGGATCCGCTTCATCTCTGCTTGTATTTCATTGACCAAAGCAAGCAAAGTGGTCAATCCTGATATCAAAGAGACCAGGAAGCATAATCCTTCTCCCAGGGAGGGATAGAGAATATAGCTATTGTAGTCAGATTCTTCTTTTCTGCTCTAAAAGTTTGAGATGACTCAACTAGCCAGGATGACCTAGGATTAGCCAATCAGATCCACTGGTTTGGACTCTGTCGTGAGCTGGCTGCGCAAAGGGCAGGGTCAATGGGAAGTCATTCTGGGTCTAGGGGGTAACTGTGCCACCTACAGAAGGGCCTCCCCACTGCAGTGACATGCAGGTCTGCAATGGACTCATCCCCTGATATGATTTTGGTTGGTTGCCTGTTTTTTAATCTCTCATCTCTCATTCCTGTCTGCTTCCTGACCGTAGTGATCCAGTCTTCTTAGGAATTCTATGAGCTGCCCAGAAGGATCAAATATAGCTTTATATATGCCATATATATATATATATATATATATATATATATATACACACACACACACATATAAAACTATACATTATTTATTACACATATACACACACACACACACACGTCAGAGTCATTTTCTGTTCTTTCAGTTAAGAACCTAATTGGTACAGTAAGACTTTCAACCAACTCAAATATTTCCCCAATTTCTGATCACCAGGTGGTTCTTGCCAAAGATCCTATTAACCCACCCAAATAAAAGTCTAAGAAAGTATTGGGGCAATCTACACTAAAAAGCTTGCATCAGAAAGCTTAGGAGGTACCCCGCTCAGTCCTAGGTTTTATGTGCTCACAAGACTGATATCAAAAAGCAAATGTGTTAGCATCTCTGTTGTTAGCAGCTGGGGATCTGGGGAATCTTGCGTAAGGAAGCATTAAAAAAGCAGTGAGGTTTCATTAGGGTGACCAAATGTTCTCATCTGCTTAGGACAGTCCCAGGTTACCTGTTGTGGTAATGCCTGTCAATTATTTTTAGGGGCCTCTTTCACTCTCTCACGTGTCCTGGCTTACTCATAAGTTACATAGTCACTCCAGCAATAATGGAGATGGTCCTGACTGGAAGTCAGGAGAGTAGGATTTTAATCACAATCTAGCACTTATTTACAGAGTGACTGATATACTCTGGACCTTGCCTTTCTCGCCTATAAAGTGGGATGTTTCCTTGAGATCAGTGGTTGGCCAATCGTATTTTGGTTTTCAAGGAGGTAAGTCAAAGCTGCCACAGAGGGAGCGAGAGGAAGCCAGATGGGGAGAGTTTTTATGCATAGAGCTTCTACTTCTGTGTGTTTCATGTGGGATTGTACCTAACACTTTGCTTGGAAAATTGTTCTTATGATGAGAAATAGGCACAGAAACGCAGGCACATTTGGAAATATTTGGATAATCACTCAGGACACAGAAAGTCAAAAATCCTAAACTTGTGCCACTGTTAAAACGTCCATATTCTGGGCATTGAGCTAGTTGTACAAGGAAAGGCATCGTTAGGGGAGGGACTTCCTCACTGCTCAGCTCTTTCCCTTATTTTTATGTATTTATTTATTTTTTACCGAGGCAATATTGGTTTACAATGCTGGTTGTGATTGAGAGGAATAGAATCACACTCTTCAGGTATGTGTTACTGTAACAGGGTGGTCCCCAGGAAAGGGGGAGGTTCCAGGTTTCCTGCCCCACCAAGGGAGGGTGGAGCTGAGCAGAGAGAAAAGAAGCTACAAAGGAGTCTGAGGAAGGAAGGAAGCAGGATGGAGCCAGAAGGAGACCTGGAGGAGGCACGTGGAGCAGAGTGACATGTGAAGAAACTACACTTGCCTTTTGGTCGTGGACTGGGTGACACAGATGTGGGTGAGAGACCCGTGGGGATGTGATGATGGCGGTTTTTGTCTTGATTTTGATTTTGCTTTTTTCCTTCCAGATTTGTCTGGTTGTTTCTGATCCTTTTCTGAGGGTCGCCATTGGAAGATGCTTTAGGCTTGTGGCAGGCTTTGGGGCCTTGCTCTGGGCCAGTCCTGCTTGGGTGGACTTTTACCCATGAGGGGATGGGTAACTTTGGGTGCTTGATTTAGAAACTATATTCTTTGCCTTTCCTGTATTGTTTCCTAATTGTATTAAAATTCCTTCCCATTAAAGTCTCATATGTTTTGTGTTGATGCAGTGGATGGCAGAACCCATTTAGAATAGGCAGGTCTGCGGGGTCTAGGGTGCCCCTCTCCCTGCCCTGTAACATTACCACACCATACACATCACCAAGGTACCCAGAGTCCTCACCACAGTCCATTGTGCTCCCTCCTCATGTTGCTCCCTCCAGCCCCTCTACTGGCCTCAGTTCTATAGTCAAATTTCTAGAGTTTTTACTGCTTTGGTTTTAGGTGACCCTTCGTTTGTTTTCCATATTCCACATGTAAGCAACATCACTTTTCCTCATTTTAAAGGGACAAACATCAAATTCTTCATCCTCCCAATCAACAAGTTCATAAAATGATGCTGACATGTACTTGCTTAATTTTAAAGATATCCCATAACTAACATCTCCATCTTGGTCTCCTACTTTGAATCTGTCCCCAAAAATACCTTAAGTTTTCCTGTAATTCTGCCTCAGCTTATGGGATCCCTCATCCTCTCTAGGCCAATTCTTAGAGTTCAGTCAAAGTCCACTTCCGTGGCCTCCTTCATGCCCCGCCCCTGAGGGATGACTTCCAACCTCCTTCCTGAGCTTCAGCACCTTGTTTGGCAATTAGTATACATTGTTTTGTGTGCTATTGTCTTTCAGCCCAAAACACACCCTTTTAGATTCTGCTCTGTGATGCTGAGGCTGGAACTCTGCCAACTTCATTTCTCCTGCCAGTTGGCTCCCTGCTACATGTTGCCAATAATGGTAATTCCAGAGAGATTAGAAGGCAGGAGGGAGAGAAAATGGACCTGCTCCTTCCTGCATGCCTGCTATTCCTGTCAGTGTTGCCCCAGGCAATGGAGGCTGGTTAGACCTCCAACTTCTTTTCCCACTGCCAGAACCAGCATCATTGAACCACTTCAGACACCAGCGGTGGATGGACAAAGCCTTTTCCTCAGAAATCTGAATTCAAGTTCTTGGGGCTCGTCTTTCAAACACTGGCGGTAAGAGCCCCTGCCAGGCAGCACGACCTCCTTGGGCCTGACCTCAGCTCAGAGGCACTTGGCCTGTGCTCCTGAGGTGCCAGGAGTAGGCAAAGGCACCTCTTTCTTGGAGGTCTCAGAGGTCCTAGTTCAAAAGGTCCTCTTGCAGACACTTCTCAATTCTCAACACCTAAACTCTTCCTTTTGTGCTTCTAGCCCTGGAGGTGGTGGTAAGCCATATCTTCTACTTCTTACCCATTTTCCTCCGTGAGGCTTCTAAAACCTGTTTGAACAATTCACTATCTTAGATTCTCACTGAGATATCTAGTGATATTTCTGTTTTTCAGATTGGACCCTGACTGGTTTACCTTGAACTGTCACTTGCCATGTTATACATATTTTTGTTTAATTCTTAACTACATTGGGAGCTTCTTTATTTATCCTTAGACACGCCCATAGGAACTTAACAAAATTTTGCTTATTGACTGATAAGGGTGTAAGATTCATGAACAGGAGAAGGATGGAAGGTAGAAAGAACAGTATGGCTTTTGATGAAAAGATCTGGGTTCAAAGTCCAGTTCTAATGGTCTCTGTTACTTCACTTACTTGAGCCTCAAATTCTCCACCTTAAAGTAGATGATGATGGAGGCTGGCCTACGGGGGCGTTGTGGGGCTGACATAAGGTAAGGCAGGTTCTGTGCTTCATATAGGGCCCCATACATGGTTCAGACTCTTGGATGGTGCTCTTCTCTCTGCCCACTTTGACAACTTTGAAAATTCTGGAGCTCCTGGGTCTACTAGGGAGGTGGTTAAAGTTAAGTGTCAATGTTATCACACTGTCACCTACCACGCTGTAGCCTGACATCAATCCCCAGCCAGGGAGCTGGCCCACGATAGCACAGCAGACCCCTTATGTCTTGCCTGCTGCTCCCCTCAGCGGTGTATTTCAATCAGTCTGCCTGATCTGCTCCCCACTCTGTGTCTGGTGAATCCTCTCCACCCGCCACCCCCGCAACCCTGGCCGATACCCCAGTTCTTCTTTGCATAAATAAATAAATAATCTTTTTAAAAAAATGTTTGCAGTTTCTCCAAGCACTCTGATGGCTCTTAGGTGACTCCAGATCAATCCTTACAATATTCAAGGGTAGCATTTCTATCAAAATATCCACTGCCCCCAGCCCTTTTTCAGGCTCTCTTCTGTCAGAACATACTGCTGAAAATAAGCCCAGAATATTTAAACCTTAAGGTGAATTTTAAGTCAACTAGTTTTCACTATTGGGTTTATTTTAAACCTCTTCACTTTGATATGAAGGACTCTTCCCTCTTTTAAGGACAGCCCTGTAAGAGCAAACAAGTTAAGGGATGCATCGCTAAGAACTGAGTGGCAAGGGGTGGGGGGAGCAGATTTCACTCCCTCTGAATTCTAGCAGGGGACCTACTTCAACTTCCTATCCTTTACTGTGTATATATATATATATATATATATATACACACACACACACACACACATGCACACACACACACAGAGTAAAATCAACTTTTTCTCTGTATGGTTCTGTTTGTATTATCACCACCACGTAAAGGATACAACGCAGTCCATCACTCCCCAAACTCCTTCCTGCTGTCTCTCTGTAGTCATACCCACCCTCCCAAACCCCAAGCCTTAGCCACCACTTACCTGTTTTCTGCCACTGCAGTTCTGTCTTCTAGAGAATTTCCTATCAATAATTCATGCAGGGAGCAAGCTAATGTCCTAATGGTCTTATGAATTAACTTCCCCCCATACTTTGAAAAATACTATCAGACAATGTCATAGTTTTTGCTTTCAAACCATCAAGAAATTAACAGGAGAGAGTTAGTTGATAATATCTGCCAGAGTATGTTTCATTGCTGTTGCTCTTCCTTCTTGATGTTACATCTTTCTTTTCTTTTATGTAACATTTCCTTTCTCTCTTTTTTTTTTAATTTTATTTATTTATTTTTTATAGAGGCATGTTTTATTTATTTATTTGTTTGTTTCTTTGTTTATACATGCACTGGGTACAGTCAGAAGCGCGGGAGGGTGAGAGAATTCACCAGAACCAGAGCAGGGAGCAGAGCAGGCAGAAGGACCAAAGTACACTGCTGAGGGGAGCAGCGGGCGGCAGGAGAGGTCTGCGCGCCATGTGGAACCCTCCTCCGGTGGCCGGGGAGCAGCCGGGGATCGAACTGGCGCCGCAGAGGTCGCCGGCAGCTTCGCAACCCAGCGCTCAACCGCTGCGCCACCGGGGAGGCCCTACATTTCCTTTCTCTTTGAAGGATTTCCTTTCACAGTTTTTTGGAACACACATACTGAAGAAAAAAAAAAAACCCTGATAATTCTTTATTTGAGAATGTCTTTAATTCATCTTCATTCCTAAAGAATTTTTACTCTGGAGCTGGAATTCCAGGTTGACAGTCCTAATTTTGCATTACTTTAAAAATGTTGTTCTACTTTCTTCTGATTTTCTTGGTTTCTGATGAAAGACAGTCATTCCAATTGTCTCTCTGTAAGTAAAGCATCATTTTCTGTTTGAGATTTTCTTCTTTTTCTGTAGAATTCAGCAACTTGACTGCTGTGTCCAGGTTTGTATTTCTCTGACTATATTCTATTTGGGTTTAATGAGCCTCTTGAAACTGTAGGCTTGTGTCTTTTGCTATATTGGGGGAATTTTTAGTCATTAGTTTATTAAATACTTCTTCCTCTCCCGTCCCCCCACTGAATTCTTTGTCCTATAGTTCTGGGACTCCAATAAGTTAGATGCTTTGATATTATCCCACAGGTCCCTGAGATTCTGTTCAATTTTTCTCTCTGTTGTTCAGATTAGGTAATTCTGTTGACCTATCTTCAATTTCACTAATTTCTCTCTGTCATCTTGATTTTCTTATTGAACTGGCCCAGTGAATTTTAATTTTTTTATTATTTTCATTTTAAAATTTCCATTTGATTCTTTATAATTTCTTTTTTCTAGCAGAGACCTCCTAGCTTTCCATTAGTGACCAAAGTTTTTGCCCTTTAGTCTTGGAACATTTAAATAATACTTGCTTTTAAGTCTTTTTCAGTTAGACAACACCTTTACCATCTTGGTCTTCTTGTCTTCTCCCATGTGAAAGATTTTCAATAGGCTGAAAATTTTATATCCTTATTATATCTCAAACTTTTCTCATCATTTGCTTGTTAAAAGTAGGCATAATCCACCCTTGAGTAGATGGGGTCGCTAAAGGATATGAGAACTTATATTTGTATTTAGGAAGCCCTAGGAGGATCTTAGAAATCTGTATTGGTAGAAATAACCCAAATGCCCACCAGCAGATGAATAGTTAATGAAAAGTAGTATATACACATAATGGGGCCTTATTCGGGGTTAAAAGCAAAGGAAATTCTGACTCATCAGCTCAAGGACATTATGTTAAGAGAAATGAAGCAGTCACAAAAAGACAAAAGATTGCATGATTCCACTTGTAAGAGGTACCTAGAGTAGTCAAATCCATAGAGACAGAAAGGATGGTAGGGATAGGACAGAGCAAAAAATTAGTGTTTAAATGGGTATAAAGTTTCATCTTCAACTTCCGAAGATGGGGAAATGGTTGCATAACATTGTGAATGTATGTAATGCCACAGAACTGATACTTAAAGATGATCAAGGAGCACATCAGGAAATACATTATAGCTGAGATTTTTATCAGAAAGACCACAAGAAGTAAATTTCATACTGTAGGGTAAATGGTTTTCAGGCTTTTCTGCCCTCCCACCATTAGGATTGTCCTGCCTGATGGGGCACCTGCATTTTGTTACATTGTTATAAGTTGTGTTGTTTATTTTTGTGGGTGGAGGGTGCAGTATTGAGATATCTGCCAAGAGAAGCAGAGGCAGGAGAGAGAAAGAGAAGGGGAGAAAGGAATGCCTGAGAAGCCCAGAGTGAAGACTTGCCAGGGGCTAAGAGGCCTGTGGGCCTCCTGCCCACCCCCACCACCCCCATCCCTGCCTGCCATGTACCTGGTTGCTGCACTACATGCAAAAGTTCAATAAAAGCCTGAGAAAGCCACTGAGGGCTCCAGGACTCTCCTTTACCCTGCCTGCATGGAATTACCCCGCCTGCATGGAATCATGGAAAACCTGCACTGTGCCCTTCCTGGCGCTACACATACTCTAATGCAGTGATCAGCCTGTGGGGTGAAATTTTTTCTTTCCTTGAACTTACTTTTGTAAATAAAATTTTATTGGAACACACACACCAAAAAAAGTGGTGAAGATGGTAAATATTATGTTATATGGATTCTACCACAATTCAAAAACAAACAAGAAGTCTGCCTACCACACATGTTATGAGATTCTGGGTTTTGTTTAAATCCTGTGGAGAATGTCAATATGTTTTTAGCAGGCATTAGAATTAGCTGAGTGCCAGCTACAAGTTCCAACAGCCTCCTGTGGGTCTTAGCCCCGTGTCACTTCAGTTTTCAAAATCTTCCAAGCACTGTTTGGATTTGTCCCATGTGAGCACCACCCAGTAGCCAGTCAGTGCCATAGAGCATGAATCCACGCACAGGTAACTTGGGGGTGAGCCAGGAATTCACCATTGTAAGGGGTACTTCCCCAAGAGCCTCCCTCTCTGCAATCTTCCTGAACCTTCCAACCTTGCCTTTTTGGTCCTCGGGTGGGAAAGCTGGTCACCGTATACTTCCTGTGACTGTGCTTGGCTCCAGGATCTAGTGGTGGGAGGACAGGTGGGGACAAAGAGCAAAAGGGGTTTCGCCATCCTCTTGGGGTTGCCTCTCCTCTGAGGCAGGGGACAGCTTCCTCTGCAGGGTTCTGGTGCCTGAACTGTCCTGTTGCCGTGGCTATTGCTGCTCTGGGCACAAAATCCGTGCACTTGAAACAGGCACAAGAAAATGGAGAAAAAAGGAAGATGAAGGGAATTCCTCCCACTATCCCTGAACAGTCACTGTTTTCTCTCCAAATCCTTGGTAGGAGGGCTTCTCCTGCACATCTTTCAGGCCAGACCTGATTCCTACTCATAGATTTCAGGTGTCAGTGACACCAGGCTAGGCAGGAGTGGCCGGAGGGAAAACCTCCACGTAAGGTCCAGTGAGGGATCCTCTTGCTCCTGGTCTTCCTCACTGTTTCTGCTGCAGTTTGCTTTTCAGGACTCTCAAGCCGCCTGTGCGGGCACTCTGTCCAGTGGTGATGGTTGCCCACTTGGCCTGCTCTAAGACTGGCTCTGACCTCAGCATTGAAGAAAGAGAGGGCTGCTTCACCCACCCCCACTCCACAGTCTCACCCCCATTTATTCTATTCATGAGCATTGATCACCCACTCCAAACCGCCAATTCTGAGGGCTGGAGAAACAGCCATTTTTAAGGTGTGCAGAACGCACTTCCCACATGAGGCACGGCTCCATTCATTTCCCCCATCTCCTGGCATCCCCCTCTTGCTGTTTGTGCTCACAGAAGACCTATGGAAGCCAATGGGGTTTTGTAGCTTCCTTAGGGGGCAAGTCTGCATGTGAGCCTGACACCAAACTCAAGTGTAGCTCAGTGGGTAAGGCTGAAGTCTTTGGAAAGAGTCAGATTTTCAAACACACAGGTTTGTGGTTTTTGAAAGAACAGAAAGCATAAAGCATAACATCTTGCAGGATTACTTTCTGCTGAAGGCCAATTGATGTGACATCTGAAAATAATCAAATAAGTGTCTCGTTTTCAGCCTGCAAATGACTTTGTGAAACTTTGGAAGGAAATTCTCCACTTAAGAGAAAAACAGGGAAGATAGAAATTGAGATCATGGGGAAGAACTGAGATGGGGAGTTATTAGAGTGCTTTGAATTGTTAATAGCATTTATATTTGTAAAAATGAATCTCTCTAAAAACCTGGAAGTGGCCTAATAATTTTAAATCACCACACACAGCACATGTCCAAAACCCTGATAACCTCCAAACACAATTGCTTATGATCATTTTTTGGAGCATTCCAAAAACATTAGTTGCTGCACAGTGCAAAGAAATATGAATGTAAAATTATTGAAGACTTTGATTTTTTTTCTATTAAACTCCTACATTTGGAAAGAAGTAAAGGTGCTGTCTACGCCCAGAGGACCAAAATATATTGAGCTGGGTTTTTTTAAAATGGTATCAGCCAAGAAAACAGAAATTGAACTGAGCATTATGATGAAGACAATAAGAAGGGCAAAGAAAAGGCTGAAGATGGCATACAAAAAATTTGCAAGTCGAACAAGAGGCTGTACCTAAGGATGAAAATCTGGAGGCTGAGGTAAGACAAATTAAGGTAGGTTGGTGAGGGAAATCTGAGGCACGTGAAATGAGCTGTCATCAAATCCTGGGCTCAGGCAAGGGGAAACTGGAGTAAAGAGACTTCCCACTGGCTTCAGTGGGGAAGGGGGTGCCTTGGCGCCCTTATAGCATTTCATTAATACACAAGTCAAGTGTTGCTAATACCCAGTATGAATGACAGACAGTTGTACTTTGCAAATTTCTGGTTTCTAATGATGCATTTGAGCTTTATTTTTTACAGCTGTCCTTGTCTTAATCCTTTACTTTTTTCTCCCTGGGGTTTAATGGTTTCTTGTTACATATCAGCATTTTAAGCAGCGTGTTGCCCGACAGGCAGCGCGTGGCTTCTGATGGGTATGGCAGTTGGGTCACTACTAGCTCTCTGGAAGGACAGGTGCTCCTGTGAACAGCACAGCAAACTCCGTCCTGTGATTGGAACTCGGGGTGCAGGTTCAGGGCACACGCTAGAAATCTAACCAAAAGCCTTTTGCAAACAGCAGCTCAATGAGGATTCCTGCCATGAGGCAAAATGCTTGGAAAGTTTCTATGCGCTGGCATCACTGGGTTTGGGGTCAGCATGCTGAAACCGGCCTCATTATGTTCCTACCATGCCAACTTGGTGCAATTAGCCTAACACGTTAATTTCCCGAAGCCATATGTTGATCTTTAGGGGAGGGAAGGCTTGTATCTCTGATGGCTCTGAATTCTGACTGGCATGTCCCAGCTTCAAGCCTATTCCTGTGAATCAAGATAACACACACAGCCATCAACGATGAGGCAGGACAGCCAGCCTGGAGAGAAGCAGGAAGCTTAACAGCAGGCCTGTGTACTTGTTGAGTGTTGCAGCGAATTGGTTTTCTTTTCTTTTTTTCCAAGGAAGCTTTCAGAGCTAGGTCAAGGGAGCACCATTGTGTAAGGCTGTCCATCCCGCCTCCTCCTCCAAATGAAATCAATGGAAGGACCTAGAACATAGTAAGTTATGTTCCAGGGCTACATGGCCTGTTTTCCCATTAGAGACCTATCAATGTGAACCAGCACTGTTGGGAAGTCTCCTCAGCTCCCCCCTGTTAATCAATACCTCTGTTCATTATATGTCTCTGATGAATATGGGTAATGATTGGGTGCTTGAGAGTCAGGTGACTAAAAATAACCATGCCTCACTGAGGATCGATAGATTCCCCCGCCCCCCAGTATGACTTCAGGCAATTCAATATTCTCAGCTGCCCGTCCTGAGCCCCCACCAATGTGATCCTCTCTGGTTTTCATTGATAGGTCAGCTTTGTCCTCAGAGCAGCTTTATTAAATTAGTAGCACTTAATCTACTGTCATATTGTCAACTGACACAGGCAAACTAGCAGACAGCAAGTCTTCCAGTGGCTTGGGAGAGGGACTGGCTGCAGCCCAGGCAGTTTTGTTTAGCCTTGTGCCAAGAGCTGTCTTCATGGGTGCCTCTTTGCTAAACAGGAGGTTTTCCACCATTTAATAATATTTAAAACAACTTTTTTTTTCCTAAGAAGAAGGAGCTGTTTGAGGGAGAATTCTTGCCAATTACAGACGTGTTATGACAGATGAAAAGATCATAATTATGCTTGGATTCCCTACAGGAGTGCGTTAACACATCCGTAATATTTAATAACCACATGCCTCAACAGAGGTTGACTTCCCCAAGTCGTTTAACATTTCATTTCTTTACCCTCACCCCAAAATCCGTTTAGGGGTGTTTAAGGAAATCAGGGAGGCAGACCGCATTATGACTTGGTGACTGGCACCCCTGTTGTCTTGAGAAGAACCCTCAGTGACTGGTATCTGAAACTGGATCACTCCTTACTATGGGTCTGATAAGAGCTGGATGGGGATGAGCAGACCGCTGAGGCCCTTACTGGCCAGGGACCAGGGCCATGACATGAGTTGCCGTAGAGTGTGGGAGTGCATTTCCTGGAGTATAGGACAGAGGAAACTGGAGAACTGGGTGGTACATGCTGGAGAGATTTGGGCAGATCTGATTGTAAGGATGAAGAACAGAAAATGTTAACTTGGAAGGGAGACTCCGGAAAAAGTTATAATCTCAGTTTGGCCAAATTTTCAGCTAGGAACGGATTCAGAGGTGGGGGTGATATTAAACAATGCCAAGGCAAAAGCACCTTCTCTGTACATTTTCCTTGTCCCTCAAGCACTATGACGGGAGGAAATGTCCCTGATTATGACATCTTTCCATCTGCTAGTTTTATTTCTAGATTATAACAAGCACAATCTGCAGAAAAACACTGCCAGGAGAATATAAACTGAAACACAAGCATTTAGTCTGAAAAAATATATAGTCATCATCCTGTTGGCTGCTGTCCACAAATTTCACAGGGTAAGGGAGGGAAGAGAATTTATTTGTAGAAAGCTAAGGTACAAAGATATCTAAGATCGTCTTTTGGTCTTCCATTTCTCAAAAGAGCTTGTGGAAAAGATATCTGGGAAAGAAACAGGCCAGACATCTCCATAGGGATCACTCTGGTGGGAAAGACTCGAGTTAGTGTCCGCTGGGCTCCTCTGGGAAGGGCTGCGCTCTCTGTAGCTCTGACTCAGCTTTGTCATCTGAGCAAGAGAGGAGTTTGTGCTGCCTAAGAAGTGCACTAAATGATAACAGGATTCAGTCCAAATGGGAAGCTGACTCTGAATTATCCAAGTGTGCTTCACTGGGGTGAATTACCCTGTTAGCTGAAGTGTTATGGGTGTATTTTGTAAAGGCCCACTGGAGTTTGTGGAGCTTCTTCAAATCAAGAAGGTAAGAAGAGATCAGTGACTGATAAATCTTTAATATAAAAATTGTACAAGAATTTTGATACAAATTACAAGAGGTATTTGGACAAAATATGAATAAAATTCCATTTACACCCCAAACCCTTATGCATTTTATGCAAAAGACATATTGTAGACAGTTATAGTACAGAAAATACAACAAAGGAAACAGCAAATAAAAATTTTTAATTCCCTTAGACTACTAATAAAAACAAACCGAAAAGCAAAACAAAACTGAAACAAAATCCTTGTTCAAGGTACATACAGTATTTATGAAGCTACCAACATCACGATGGTTAGATCAGGGATGCAAGCTGTCCCCGCCCCTGGTGCCACTCCCTTTGTGGTACAGACTTTGGTTCTGCGACAGGCTTAGCAGAAGAGACTGATTTGATGCAGATGAGAGCAATAGAAACAAAAAGAGCATAAGCCCCCGAACTCTGGGGGAAGGAGAGGGCATATCTTGGTGAAAATTCTTTTTCCTCAAGATATTTCAATTCCCTTTGGCCACTTTGGCTGTAAAACACGCAGGTTGAATCAAATGTTTGTGTTAGACACATACCATTGGGTTTGGGTGAATCAGAAATTTAAGTGTTCTCCCACCCACACGCGGGGTCTTGCTAATTCTGGAAGGAATAGACCGTGATCAGCAGCAGAGAACACAGAGGTTTCTTTCCCAGAGCCCTCACTTGCCTCCACCTCGGTTGGAAAGGCCCCGGGGCCTCCGACCAAAGTCTTCTGGTTTCTCAAGCTCTGCTGCCCCTCTGACCTCCAGGTACTCACGTACAGCTCTCCTGCCCTTTTCTGACTGGACTGGTAGGAAAATGGTGAGATTTTTTTTTTTTTTCAGGGCAGCTGAACCAAAGTTTGCACAGGAAAGTGAGCACACCATATATTATAAATCTTAGATAGTCATATCGGGTTAATATATAATACTAGAAAAATCTCATTCACTTAATTCACGTTATGTAAACCCTGGACAGGGTAGAACACACAAATGTTTCCAAAGCGGTCAAAATCAGGATGAAGGAGGGAGTGTTCTACCTTCTTGCTTCAGAAAAAGATTGGTTTTTAAAGGGGTGTTGAGATCAGAAGGAGAGCAAATGGTGGGAGTAGAAAGATAATGGAAAAGTCGGGGAGATTAAGACAGGCAATGAGAGCGATGGCTTACTCTGTACAAAGACATGCAAAAACGCTCCAAATTGAGTACTAGATGAAAAAAAAATAAACAATCAACCTTGGTTTATACATTTCAAGTGAACCTATTAACTCAGCACTTTGTCTGGGAGTTCAAGAGCATCCTACCTCATGAATCAATGCTTTTCACCGCTACGGCACTGACTCCCAGGCAGGGTGGGGATGCTTTGTCTCCTAGCATGGAAAAGGCTGGCAACCAGGCTCCCGCTGAAACAGTGCCAGCTCAATTCACCTTGCAGGGGGACTACCAAGAGGACTGGGTTTCTCCCCCGCTTTTGGAAAACATTTCCAGGGCCAGATGAGTGGAGCTTTCTCACACATCTAGTGGCTCCCCAGAGTCACCTCTCATCCTTGCATTCCGTAACAGAAGTGAGTAGAGCCGCTTAATAATGGATTGATTTGTCATCTCGGTTGTGCATTACTTCAACATCACATTTGGCAACAGGCAGCCTTATAAAGTCTTGGTATAGCACTTAGATTCTCTCTCTGTTCAAGAAATATATTTTTATACTATCTACGTCTCTCCTTTTTGTTAAAATACCTTTTTCTGCTCTTCCTCTCCATCAAAGATCCTTTTTAAAAAGAAGCTTAAGAAAAGCATTAAAAAATCATTAGAAATGTCCTTACATATCCCTGTGATTTAAAGGGGAAAAGCTAATAATAGCAGAAACCATGCAATTTTGGCAACTGAGTTTTAATTAAAGAGTCTATTAAAATGTTTGATAGATGACTGAGATATATATATACACACACACACACATATACTGGGGGAACTTAAAAAAAATCAAATCAACTGCTTTTTCTCTGACCCCAAGAATCCTTGCTCAAAGTGCTTTTCTTCCCAGTTATACTGGATAGTGAAATTATTTAGCACAAGTTGGCCAACATAGACCTGTTGTCTAGCTCTAAATTTGTTCTTTTCTCTCTTCCAAAAGTTCACATCAAAGATGACACCCATATGTGTCTTACTTGGTTGAGAAACATTTGAAAGGTGACTATTCGTAGTGGGGTCAAGGAGTTGTTGGATCTGCTGCCGGGGGCTTGGAAGGACGCATGGAGGCCCCTAGTCCTATAAGGAAGACATACAAATAGATCTCATATTTCATTTAGTCACTGACTAGTTAATTTAGTCATTTAAGTAGCTCTATATACAAAAATAGCAGCCAGTACCTGCACATGATTTGGGCTTACGTGTTTTGGAATATAATGCTGAAAATGTGTACCATTTGTCCCCTCACCATTTGAGTTTGTGAAGTTCACTCCACTTGTACTTACCCAACTTCTCCCAAAGTGGGAATTACCATTTATGTACAGGGTAGTGCTTGTTTCAGTTTTAATGTCAAACTCCCTATGGGTCCCCCCACCCCGCAACGTCATTCATTCCAGTTTAACAAAATGAAGGTTAATCGGTCCTGTTACATACACTAAGGATGTGCAGGCTGTCTTTGTGAGATACTTGTGCACTTTGAGACCATGGGTTAGATGCCAAAATGAGAAGAAACCCTTTCAAAGATCATGCACAAGCAACTTGTTTACAATGTGCACTTTTTGAAGGTGGAGAAAAACATTTCTTACAGAATAGGGGGTAATCTAATCTGTTTCTACCACTGACTTGCAGGAAATGTTGCTCTAATTAGAGGGCCACTTCTAGCAGTCCCAAAATGAATTGGCATGGGATCGCAATACTTAAGTTTCCAAAGACGTGAGAATGCTGTCCTAGCCAGCATTTCTCCACTGGCCCTTTATTTAAGAAGTCATCTTGTTACTGTCCACTTAATAACTGGAGAGAGCACCTAGAGGCAGCCTCGGGCTTACCAGGGATGCAGTTTCGGAGGGGTTTGTGTGTGTGTGTGTGTGTGCGCGTGTGCGTGCGTGTGTGTGTGTGTGTGTGTGTGTTGGGAGGGGAGAGGGAGAGGAAGACAGAGGAAGGGGGTGGGAGAGATTGTGAATGTGTGTGTACATCAGGGAACTCAGTGGGAAAGCTTAGTCCTTGTACTCAATTTCCCCTTCACAAGGGATAAACAGGCAATTACGCATCCTTTTATATTTGATGGCCAAGTGCTGAACTGGAAAGCACACTATTAGTTTGTTTCCCTTCAGGGCCAGGGCAATAAGTAGCCAGGAGAGCTGGGGCTGAAGCAGAGAGGGTGTTGTCTGCTGTTAGTGTGACAGTCTTGTCAGCTGCGTTCACATTACTGGAAGGTAATAAAGTGACAAGTAAGTTATTAGAAAGATATGAGGTGAAATTGAACTGAAGCTTCTTGCTACTCAGCCCTGGCTTTTTCCTTTCCACTTTTGTAATGGCCCACTATTTGTTACAAACTGAGGCTTGTCTTGATACTCTATATAAAAGATTTTTTTTTTTTTTGCAGTAAAGGTCAAATGAATTTACAACACTTTAGAGGGGAAGAATAAAGATAGTTTTACGACAACTACAGTATGTTGCTTCAAAAATATATATAGCATTATAATGAACAATGCTGATTCGATTCAGTGTACTTCTAAAATTGCTTAGTTTTTTTTTAACCCATTATTAGGCATTTGGAGTTTTCAACAAATGCCACAAAGATGCTGTTTGATATCCAGTTACTGCCAAATGATCGTAAACATCAATTTTGTGCAAGATGTGGGCAGAATGAAGATGGAGGGACACAAAGGATGGGTGTTTGAACAAGAATGCTGATAGATTAAATTCACTGGTCAATTTTATAGCTCACGTTACATAATACTAACTGAAAAGGCCCATTCATGTTGAGCTGCTCTCCAACTAGAGGAAATAGGCGATTTGTCTGGGACAGATGTGGCCTAACATTAGCATGAGCAGAACTACCACACATGGTTTAGCTTGGAGGAAAAATATGAAAACAGAAAAGTTACTTTTATGCTTCATAGAAAAGTGAACGAACTTACATTCAGATTATGAATTCTTAGCCAAGGAGCACTGCAATCACAGCGACGGGGGCCATCAAAGTAATGATGGAGAAAGGAACTGATCCAAGCTGGCTCCTGTTCATTCCACCCCACTCATCGTGATTCGGGGCTGTTGGATCACTGGCCGTTTCTCTAATCTAGGTGACTCAGGTTTTTTTGTTCTTTTTGCCATCTAAGGAACACCAGCTGTCCTCCACTCAAAAAGAAAACCCCACAACTTCCCTTGCTGCCTGGCTCTTGACCCATTTGTGCTTCAGCTATTCCATATGGCTGTCCTTATTTTCCTTGTCTTGCCTCAGACTGGGGCTCAGCGTTGCACCTGGTCCTGGGGAGCTCTGCAGGGCACTACATCCACACCTTCTCCCCCACTGCTAGGAAGACCTGCCCCAGACTTTGCTCTTGAACAAACACCTCCAGTGCATTAACTGTTTTCTTCTCTAGTTACCCCACAGTGGGGCAGATAGCAATCTTCTACATAGTATTCTTCAACCTGACCTTTGGAAAATCTGATTCTGGCCAGTCTTTTGGCACTGGTCTGTTTTGCCTCTCTTGCTCATTTCAATCTTATTAATTAACAAACAAAGAATGAGAGGGAAAAGCAAGCTCCTCTAATTTAAATCCTCCAAGTTTGGGGGAACACAAGTGGTTTTTAAAAATTCGTCATCATTTTAAAAACTTCTTAAGGAACAGAGCGTCCATAGGATGAAAGAAAGTTCCTTCTGGGCTATTTATGTTAGCAGATATAGCATGTCTTATCACAATTGAATTTTATTTACTCTGCTAGTCAAGCTAACCTAACACTAACAGACCGAGTACAAGTTAGGGCTGCTAAGTTCCACTGTCAGTAGTCAGCAGCATGTCCGTTTGAGTCGTGTTACTGGCTTCTTTATGTTTCGATTGCTAAGGATCCCTATTCTCATTTGCTTGGCACACACCTGGGGTGTGTACACAGGAAGGGGGAAAGAAGGTCAGATTTTATGTGGTGGGAGCCTAGTGCATGGTTTTCTCCTGAGTACAACGAGGAGAATGCATCTGGAACAGCCCAGTCTTGATATATTCAAATCTTTTTAGAGAAATGTATACCAACAGTACTGTTAACCAGTAAAGTGCCTTTCTCCTCTTATTGGAAGGGCCTGATTCTTGACCATGAAATCCCACTACATGGACAGTGGTACCAAGGTGCTAAAAATGCTTTCAAAAAAGATATTTGTCACTTTGAGAAGGGAAACATTAACACATTTAGAAGGCATCAGGTTGAGCCTAGTAGCTGAACTAAGATCTGAAATGCATGACATAGGATTGATTATTTCAATACAATAGCAGAGAAAAGAATGTCAAGTTTTTTCACATGTTAAAAATCCTATTATCTTTTTTAAATTTTCTCTTTGTCCTCCCTTTTAACATGTAGATATTCCCTAAGAGCAGACTAAACCTTTCTGGTATTTACAAAAACATAGCTTAAAATGATCAAAATAATAAGTTTCAGCATCAGCTAATGAACATGCTTATTAATAATCCTGCCTGATTTTGTACCTGTGACAGAAGAATTTTGGTTAAGATCAAATGGGAAAATGCTGTTTGGATGAAAATCTGAATTTGTTTTTAGTCAGTACAGAATGGATGCAGCTACAGAGAAATTGTTTTACCATATGAAAAAATAAATGAGTAGAAATGGGCAAAGATGAATGGACTCAATGATTAAAAAGTTGATCTCTTTATCCTTTCCTTTTGCAAATAAGCCTTGGGATCACAGTCTTAACTAGATTTAGAGTTAAGTCAAAACACTGGATTCAGGCACACACCCAAAAACAAGCAACACTTTGGGACTAGAATTGTACATCTCATTATTTCACATTTTATGTACCACTTCCATTTACTCCCCTTACTTATTTTCAGCAAACAGGCTTTCTACTGGAAAAATGTGATTCACCATAAGGCCAAAAGTTTTGGGTACTAGAGGCACAAAGTAGTAACAAATAGGGAGATACTTTAAAAGGGTGTTCAGGACTCATCTGACATTTTTGTTCGTTAGTGTTTGACAATACACAGGTGAACATATTCACGTTTCTGAGCAAAGGAAATTCTACCTTGAGATTTTCATTACTTGTGGACTTGTTCTAATTGGCCGTACTCATTAACCTGGTTTGTGGCAAGTAACAGGCATTAGTTCTAACCCTGGATCATTTGCTGATGTGACCTGCTGACAGCTACGTATTTCACTCACGAGGGCTTTATGACCTTTAAGTTGATGTTAAGCTAAACAGACTAAACATTGATTTTGTAAAAGATGCATTCTAATCTCTCAACCAGGACTGTAACTTATAAAAACTAGCGAAATGAAGTGTGTTCTTTTCATAAAACCGTATGAAATTTAGTCTATGCACACTCCAATCATACAGTGTTTCCATGATCTTTTGTTGGGATCATAAAAACATTTTCTCACCTTTTTGAATCTAATCATTTGGTAATGGGGCAACAGCGCAATACAGAGAACGCTAAGAGGACCAAAATGTTTGCAAACAAACTTTCATTATTCTAGTTCAATCTTTCACAAACATACTGTACAGTCTTATATGGTATAAAACAATGGAAAACATCTCTGTCTATTCAATTTAACACAACACCAAAATAAAGCAATTAAGACTTTGGGGGATTCAAAGGTACAAGAAAACAAAAAAAAACGGTTATTACTAATTCCTCAGCTTTTTACCGTAAACATTTGTCACTTAACAGACGTAGTGTTTGATATAGTTTCTTTTGTACTGCAAATACTTTTGGTCTTTCCTCACTGTAGAACAATGAAGAAGTAAATGGACCCCATGGCATCCTCTGAAGGAGATGAAAGATCAAAGCTCCTAGAATTCTCTAGCTTATCTTTAAGAATCTATTGTTTCTGAAATTTTCACAAATAAAAAATACTGAATCCTCCACTAATGATGCTTATTTTTGGAAACAATAAATACTGTGAGGTACAATAAATCCTACAGGAATAATAACAGAAACACATTAACAGTTTCCTTTGGCAAATTTAACGGAAGTGAATGCTGATGTGAACATAGAAAAAATTATAAAACATGAAAAATGGAAACATAAAAATTAAACAAAAGGGTATTCCAAATTTTAGACTGACAAGAGAAATGTTTGAGGCCATTAAATGCAGAAAAGAAATACATTCTCTTTAAATTACTGTGTACTGTTTGACAAAATATTCCTTGTTTATCTCTCATTTTCTCCCCTCCATTTAAAAAAAAAAAAAGACAAGAAGATTCAGCCTGCGATGCACACCCTTATGGTTCTGGCTGCAGACTGAACTTGAGTAAATATCATCATTTAGTCAGTATGTTGTGGTAGCTGAGGCTGCCGATGTGGTTAACCAGCTCAGGCAACATGTGTAAACATCGGAAACAAAACAAAACAAAAAAGGTTTGGAGAATAGTCTCCCCCGCTTTCTCACTCTCAATTGCTTGGTTGCAGGCTTGCTTTCATTTCTCTCTGACAAATCCATGTGGGGAAACACAAAACACTAAACAGAGAGAGATCCTATTTTAAACTCCCCTTTTTCTAGCTTTTCAGAAAGGAGTGTTGCTCAATTCAAGTTCAGCACATGTTTTCAAAGATTCCAAGTACTGCTGCTGTTAAATGTCTTTTGATTTTTGTCTATCACACAGGCCTGAATCATGGCACGACTGCAGAACTTGCAACAAATTAACAGCCATACAACAGACCAACCCACTCTGGACCTTGTCTTCCTTGTTCAAGGATTAGGGTTAGGGCATGGAAATGAGTGTTCAACTCTTTTGCTGTATTCAACTTTGTTCCATAGTGAGTAATTTGGGCTTTTGTATCCTGAAATATTATCCTGCCTCTAAAGGATAAATGCCTTGGTTGTTTCACACCACATAATTTTGTTTTCCTTTTATGTGACTTAACATATAAGCAAGAAAGATGCAATGTTGATTCTAATAACACTTGGTACTTGAAAGAATCACCAAGTGCTTTTTTTTTTAAAGCGGTTTTCTGGTGGCTGACAAATTGGCCTGTGGTTATGTTGAGTGACTAATTGTATTTTCTTTTCTGGAAACTTGTGCAAAGTTGGCAGTTTTGTGTTAACACTAATACTTCTGTTTGGCATTTGTGCCCTATACTGACCAGACCATTTTTATACAAGTGAATTTTTTTTAAAAAGACACTTACTTGAAGTATGGCAATAGTTTAAGGATAAAAAAGAAGCATGGATATTACACATCCCCTTGTAGTGTATGAAAAAAAGTGCATGACTGGATTTATGTACTAGTACAGGACATTTAAAAAATCAGATCTGTGCTGTAAAGCATGCCAGCACCTCTTTATCACTATATCTAGCAGGTAGTAAAAACAAGACCATGTTTTTAAAAAAAAAATGTGCATTAATGCTAACATAAATGAACAGAGCTAGCCAGCAAACTATTTTTTTTCTTCCTGCATATCTAACAGCTGGATGTAACTGTAAAACTTAAACAAAAGAGTTAAACAACCATCAATACAATTGTTTTACATCAGTGGCCTCTCAAGGCTAAATATTTACAGGTGAATCTGCCATGCTTTAATTGAAGATTCTCTCAAAAACCTTAAAGTTCACAAAAGACAACTATAAGAAGGTCCTTTTT
The DNA here is from genome assembly GCF_964194135.1 of Talpa europaea. NCBI lineage: Eukaryota > Metazoa > Chordata > Mammalia > Eulipotyphla > Talpidae > Talpa > Talpa europaea. The sequence continues at coordinate 24,326,219 of NC_140074.1, read as the reverse complement.
GTTTCTTTTTTTTTCCTTTTTTCCCCTTTTGCTTTATTTATTTATTTTTTGCAGGCAACAGTCATGGGTACAACAAATTGTCTCTTTGGAGAGGACCAAGAATTAGCATTCTGTCAAAATTTGGGCTAGTCGCACGCTTTATGTGTGTGTGTATGTGTTTAAAGGGTACTTCGTTTTCATTCCAAAATTAAAGATCCTACCCCCTCCCAAAACTATAAAGGAAAAAGAAAAAAAATTTCAAAAGCACCTAGTGTTTCTCTTTTTATATCTAAAGAAAATCTGTGTGTGTGTATATATGTAGACATGGAGGCATACATGTGTATACACACACACAAGCACACACCCCCAAGAACACAAGCACACACTGAGTATGGCAGTTCAAATATGTAGGCCATCTGGTGAGAGCTGGCATTTGTAGTGTCCGTTCTGAGACTAATCTACTGAAGTGAAGGGAATGTTTTTGTGGAGATTAGGGTTCTGACTGTGCCGATTTCGGCTTCGCACAGAGGAAAACATCATATTGCAACCGGGGACTTTGCACTTGTGCATTTCTCGTAAATGCACAGTTTTGTAGTGCACTCTTAAGGTCCCCTTGTTGCTGTACATTTTGTGGCAAATGTTGCACATGATCCCACCATTGCTCCCGGACAAGCTGTTGAACATCAGAGATCCTGAAACTTCAGCCCCTAGGCTGCCAGGGAGGGCAGGGGCCTCGGCCTTGTGTGCTGACTCCCCACTGTCACTCGCCCCATCAATGTCATCGAGAAGAATCCCCTCGTCGCTGCCTGCATCGGATTCTCTGGAGGAATGGATGCTGCTGCTGGACTGGAGGCTGGAGGTGGTGCTCAGGTCAAGGACCATGTAGTCCTCCGCCATGCCTCTGCCATACCCGTTCAGGTGGGAGTCTTCTGTCCCCGCGGGGGAGGAGGCGTCTTCCCTGACATCGAGCCCCATGGGGTGCTGGGCACCATAGATCTTCATCAAAAATTCATCCCGGAGGTCCTTGCTAAGGGAGGGCTGCGATGAGTCCAGGCCCATGTCATCGAGTTCTTTGGTCAACAGTTTACGATGCAGATTTATGTTGGCACTGTGTCTAGGAAAACAAGAGGGAAGGGGGTGGGGGGTAGGTACACAGGGAGCAGGGAGGGGTGAGAAAAAGGAGAGCATTTTAAAATTGATTCAGCTTTCTCGAGGCATCAAATAAGCACATTCATTGCTAATTACACCATTATAAAAGCAAACATTTCCCCACATCCTCAGGATTTGGGAATAAGTGGTGGTGGGGAGTATAATAAGGGCAGCTTTTCATTAACATAATTTTTATAAGAGAGTAAAATTCTTCAATGACGGGATGAATGCAAACCCATGCATGTTTTTCTCAATGATTGTTTTGTTCGTTTTACTCTGTAGCCGCATCAGCTGCAGAGAATCTCATAGAGGAGATTTGAGAATATATATTAGCGAGAATAATACAATGGGAATTTTCTGCTTGTCTAAATTGAGTAATTACAATTTACCTCAGAACAAAAAAACCCGTTTTGCTAAAGCAAACACTTTATTTAATGATAAGATCCATTTTTTTTTAAAAGTCAATGGTCTAGATAATTTAGGTTTAACTTCAAAAAATAATGAAATCATCCCCCTCACTTTCTACACCTCAAAGTTTCAGCTAGAAAAAAATGTAGCTTAATAGACCAACAATTTGAAGCAGGGTTACACATTGTCTTTAAGATAAATTCATTTTCTCAGAGTGATTTGGGATCTTAACTAAATCTAATAGGAAACTACATTTATTTTTAGAAGTTGCTACAATTGAGAGTAGGAAATGTTTTTCATCAAGTAATTAAACTTTATAATTTTAATTCTTTAAAACAAACACTGAAAAACAAGTTGTTTTTAAAATTAAAACCCACCCACCATTTAAAAAAAACATCACACTGGACAACAGAAAAAATGCAAAGGGCTCCCTCCTCCCCACAAAAAAACCAAACCCACACAGTAAGCACAAAAAAAAAAAAAAAAATTGAGTACATAATAACATACAGACCCTGGAATGTACAACTGGAATCCATACTTCTTAGACAAGCAAAACTTACTCTTTTCACCGAGTGCTTTGCTTGTGTAAAAAAAGAGATAGGATTTGTCCCAGAGCATCCATAGGGACAGTATGATTTACAAAGCCTGATATGTTATCTGTCTGAAAACATTGCCTTTGTATTTACATCCCCCATTTACTTTTAAAGTGCCCTTGGGCATATACCTCTCTCCACTGGCAAATGCTCACATATTTGACAAGTACCTAAATTGAAGGTTACCCTTCCCCAAAATAAACTAATGAATAAATATGCAGATCCATAAAAGCTTCTCAGTAATGGTGGAAGTGCCACAACTCAGAGAAGTAATTGTAATATTAGAAATGACCTAGCATGACCAGTAAAATATTCCACAGATCTCTTGATTATAATTAAAAAGTACAGAAATGAGTCACTTCATTTGGTGACAAGCATGGCTAGTATTTTCTAGAGATGGGGGAGAGGTATGTGCCTTAGAGACGAGAAAGGTGGGAAAGTTTTCCCCACCTTTCCATACAAGACAATATTTAGCACTCCAGGTCTTAGGGGGTAGAGGGGCGGCAGCCCTCTCCACACTGCACTTAGGAAGGCTGAGCTTACCTTGTGATAATAAGATCAGCTTTCTAATCTTTTGCTAAATCGATCACAAAAGAAAGCAAGAATGAGAGAGACAGAGAGAGAGAGAGAGAGAAAGAGAGAGAGAGAGAGAGAGAGAGAGAGAAAACAAATTCACATTCTAGACATCTGGTTTAAAAAAAAAACAAACAATAAAATAGGGATTTAAAATTTTCTGATCACACAATCATTTTCTGTCATAAGCGATCATCTCATAGACTGTCTTGATGATTTTCAGATCAGCTGCATAATCCAAAAATCATAAATCAAATTACGATTAACCAAATTCACAACATCATCATCATCCATAAATGAGTTCTACACAGATGCATGCAGTGTGCAGATATGTGAATGATAAACAGAAGTTGTCCCCACGGTCTCTGCTCTGACACAGTGGCTTCCGTTTCTTTGGTGTCAGATGGCAGATGATCCAAGTGCAGGATGTTAAGCAGAGTGCAGGAAATGCCTACTGCGAAGTCTTTACCCTGACATGTGGGCATGATACCAGAGTTATTGCAAGAATGTGGAAATAGAGCTACACTCTGTACTATTACTCTATTGATAAAACAATCTGCCAGCCATAAACAACTCACAAAATCCTACCCCCCGTTTATTATTTTTAACGCTCTTCTCCCCTTTCTTAATTTCACAAGCATACATTTTGTGATGACTGTAATCTAGAACTCTGTGTTGCTTCTCACACATCTGTAGTTACCTCTTCCTAGATTCACTGCTGAGAAAACAGCAGCCAGACACACAGCAGTCACATCAAGACACACTGAATAGGGAAGAATAAATTAACATCGACAAAAGGACACACTGATCGCCCAGATGGACGCATCTTTCCTATGATGACTTGTGAAATGACACATCTCCACCGATATGTTACCAGGAAGAGATGTTTCTCTTCATTTCTCACTTACAGCAATAGAAATCTGTAATCTAATTAGATGATGTACCAGCCCTCAATATCTGTCAACCAAACGATGTGCAGAAATGTGTAGACCAGCTCTGGCACTCTGTTCAACAGTGTCCCTTTTCCGCTGTCAGCAGTACTGTTGGCCTCTGCTAATATAATTACATTGACTTTTATTCAATTAAGTGCCATCCCTCACTTTAAAAAAAAAAGCTACTTTATCAATTGATTCAGGTGTAATGCAATAATAAAGATGAACTCATGGCAGTGCATTAGCTCTGCTGTTCATAACTTTAGTACACGGGTTCATTCATGGTAGTCGATTTCCATTATGCAACCACAGTTCAAGAGAATTGATTCTTTTATGTTCATTTTTTAATATATTTCATTTTTGTTTAATAATACTCCTAAATGCCATATGCAAAACACTTGAAGTAGGGATGGGAAGGAATGAGTATGGAAATTCTGCTGTTCACTTTCATGATGGTGGGCTTAGCGATTTTCTAAGAAACTTGCATAGTATTACTGGGCTGAAGTGGAAAAGCAAGAGAGGGAAGCAAAGAAGACTGAAGTTCTTTACAGTGAGTACTTAATGATCCTATCACTCAGGAGGTTAGGGTTCAGACCCCACAGAATGGACAAAAGGCAACATTTGATTTTAACCATGACATACTGTCAGACACTGGATGAGTCAGTGTGAACCATTAACTGTCATAAAACACTGTCCTCATGAAGAGACAGAGAGATCTAGGGTTAATTATAATCTACAATTTTATTTGGATCAGCAAAACTGAGGCAGTGAGAATAAAGGAAAGACAGACTGAATACAGAAAGAATTCACAACTACTGACTGTAACATGCAAAGGGATGGTGGTCCTAACATGGGAGGAAAACCAGAGAGTACTGAAAATGGGCGGGCTCCCTTAGTGAGAAAGCAACATGTAGTTGCACATAATAAATGGAAGGAGAAGTTCAAGAAGGAACCAATTGAGTTTTCCAGAGATAAAGCCTAGAAAATTCACTTAGTGTCTCAATATTTGTTTTTGGAGTAGAATCATTAACAAAAATCTAGACTGTAATAAAACTGATTATATTTTACATAAACAAACACTATGAAGGCTGATTCTACTTGCTTTGGTTAGGCAGGGAATTCTGATAGGTAAAGGCAAAATTCCTCTTACAGTAAAAAAAAAAAAGAATGTGATGGAGAGAAAAGATAAGTTCATGAGTAGGAGAGGTAAGCATCTGTTCTTAACTAGGATCAGTCTAGGATCTAGTCTTAATGAGTACAGTAGTGGTCCAAAATTTAACCCCAAGATGGCTGCTTTCAAGAAGAACACAACTAGGGACTCCCCTGGTGACGCAGTGGTTGAGCGCTGGGCTGCGAAGCTGCCCGCAGCCTCTGCAGCGCTGGTTCGATCCCTGGCAAGGGTCCCACATGGCGTTCAGACCTCTCCTGCCACGCCCGCTGCTCCCCTCAGCAATGTATTTTGTCCGTCTACCTGCTCTGCTCCCTGCTCTGGCTCTGGTGAATTCTCTCACCCTCCCGCGCTTCTGACTGTGCCCAGTGCTCGCATAAATAAATAAATAAATAAATAAATAAATAAATAAATAAATAGATAAATCTTCAATTTAAAAAAACCCCAAAAAAGAATACAACTAATGGTTTCCTTGGGAGCTCTGCAATCTTTCCTACTCCTTCCACACTATGAGTTTACTAAAAGTCTCTTGAAGACTAACATCATCAAAAGCAAAATGTAACAGGGCCTTATACAGGGGATGTCATAAAACCAAACTCATTCTTCATAATACTGAATTCAAGTACTCTAAGAGGACTACCAGTCTTTTCTGTTTAATGAAAATTTTACTCATGTCAATTATACCTCAATTTTTTTTAAAAAAGAAAGAAAATGCTGTTGTGCCACTTTACCAGAGAAGACACAAAACTAATCCAACAGTTAAAATTAAATTTAAGTGCCATTTAGAGAAAGCCAGTCCTGTCTTGGGTTTTTTCCTTTCCTACCTGTTCAAATGCCCAGTTTGACTTCATACAATGTTTAACCTATAAAAATGAAATGAAAAACACTGAAAAGAAAAAAGTGTTTTGAAGTTTTAACTTTGGCTTTTAGATACAGGGAAGAATTCTATTTTTGAAAGAAAATATCCCATTAACAAATTAGAAAATAAAAATGTGGCAGCAAACGAACAGTGAAACTAGAGGTACATGAGAATACCAACATCTAACTCTTAACTCTTCAGTTTTGAGTCATTCTAAACCAAGGAAATTGAGGTTTGTTTTAAATTAGTTATTGCCTTTATTTTTCTGCTCACCTCTGCTATTCCACACAACACACACACACACACCTCTCTACCTCAAATTGTATTATCCAAAATGATCAGTGATATATACATAGCAGATTTTATGAAATTATATATTGATATATGTATACTGTGTGTGTGTGTCTGCACATATATGGGGATAGAGAAACAAAATTATATCCAGTCTAGGAATCTCAATAGCATGTTTGAATATATCATGGGACACTGAGTCAATAAAACTGAATAGATATGTAAATCTGCATTCCACATCCACATAAATGAAAAATTAAAACCTCTACCCCATACTATCTTGATTGCTATGACACTGCACTTAATTCTACTGTACTTAACTCCTCAAAATTTTTGTATTATCGCTTATTAATGGAAGGTTGCTTACTATCCTGTGAATTAAAGAACATTCCTGATAGTATACATTTCTGCAATACTAGCAGTTGTTCTTTAGGCTATTATATACAGATTCTCTCCAGCAGCTATGAACACTATTGCTAGGTTCAGGAAAACAATCAATGTAAAATTCTGGTGATGATTGCTCAATAAAACCTAAAAGTAAAGAAGTATATACTAAAAGCAAGAAATAAAAGCTAAGCAAATTCTTGCAAATTAGAAGTATGAAATTCAGTCACTTCAATCCTTTTCAATATAAAACAAATCATCCATACTGGTCACGCAGACCATTCCCTCTACATTCAAATTATTCACTTGAAGATAAGCTCCCACCAAACTCTTTAGGGGTTTAGCTAATTTACTGCACAGATACGGCACGTCTGTTGTAATAACAGGTAGGATGTATTGGGGTCGACCATTTATCAGAATTAGACTTCTTTTCTCAATTCACAGTGAATTATGCTGCCTACATGACTCCCCTCTCTCAGAGCCTGCCATCCCCTTACGGCCCCTAATGTGGCAGGCAAACAAAATTGACAGTCTCATCTTGTCAACAAGGGGCGATTCTCCTGAGAAGCCATTTAACTTTGCCGAGGAAGCAATGTATTAATGTGCCTGTCCCAGGAATGTTAATCATCTTCAAGCTTCCAACCTAACTTTGACGTGAACGAAATCACCAAATTTGTTTACTAAATGAATCGTAATATGCTAATAAGAAAGCATGACATATATGGAAAAGCCAAACAGATGGTTTGTTTACTCCACTTTGCAACTTTATAAATGTTGTAACTCTGAAGATGTTAGTGAGAATTATTGGTTTGTTGGCAGAGGCAAACATGTCTTTCGCATACTAAATCTGGCGCTACAGTTAGAAAACAATTTGTCATTACTATGGAATGCATAAAAATTGTTAATGTAGTGATGGCATTTGGGAAAGCAGATTGGTAGATAAAATGTGGATGCTGGATGCTCAGGTTAAATGTAGAATTGATACGCAGCAGTCCTGGTCCTGAACTATTTTACTTTTGAGTTATATCTAACACATCAAGGCTTCTCCAGGGTGCTGATTATTCCAGAGGTACCTGTTGCACTTAATGTGAGACAAGTGTTACACTGTGAATAGGATTATGTTTTCACAGCATTTGGAAATTTTCTCAATCAGGCAGCTCAGATGGTGTTCAGTTTACTATTATCATTGGATAAGAAAAAGCAAAACCCATGAACCCTAGCATCTTTTAACAATTTAAATGTCTAAACTATAATCTTGAGTTTTATATTTACCCTGGATGAACTAACTCGTAAGTCTTCCATCCTTGTTTTATAGTCTGACTTAAAGATTTTAGAAGATGTATTTCTAGAATAGAAGTGATTTTCCTCTAATACTTTTCCTGCCGTTTAAAATATATATAATGTATACAACATGAAACATAACTTCTCAGATCTTTTGCAAAGGAAATGTTTCCTGAGTCTAAATATTCAAATAAGTTTTACATCATTAAAATAGTTAATTTATGATCAGTTAAAAAGAACATTACTAACTCATCTGAGCTAATCAGGGGAGGGGCTAGAATTTTGTAGACAATCATTATTATTTGGGTATGGCTTTATATAAAATTAATTTTCTGTTGAAAATGAAACTTCTTAAAATACATCAGCAAAAATAATACTCAAAATGTAATTTTTGTCTGTGGTTAAATTATGTCAAAATTACCAGCCAAAACATGAAAATTCAATTAACCAACAGTAATGCACTGAAACTACCAAACATTTCAATTTTTAGAAATATTGAGATGTTGGTGAAGTTCTTTCTACTTCTTACTCACACATTCATAGGCAAAAAAGCAGAATTTTGTATTAAGGAGGTGTTTCATCTTCCAATATTATTAACCACTTCCCCCCACCTCTCAGTCCTTACAGATACCTACTAAGACCACTAGTCTTGGGGGACTTCCTGGTGTATCACCATATAGTGCTAAAATGTTTACCCATCTGCAGAAGTGAAATGAGGGAGCTCATCTTGCTGCCCAAGGATCACTTTGGAGCAACAAACATTAGCAGCTATCCCAGCCTGGCGCTTATATCTCATTTGAAATATCTCCTCATTCCTGACCAACAAAGAAAATTTCAATAAAGTACTTTTACTGGTTTAACAACAGTGAACTCCTGGGATTATCAAAGTGCTAAGCCTTTTCCAAGGAGAGAAGAAATCAGCAGCTCAAATATAATTAACCTTCCATTCTCAATGCAAACTGCCACGCACAGGAGCTCTGCAGTCTATTAGTGAAGTTATAATGGCCAACAGGCAGAAGCAAAATTGGTCAAAAAGTTGGCTGCTGCTGTCATATTTTTGGAATTATGATTAATGGCACTAATAATGTGGATGATTACTGATATGTGTATCTCCAGCAGTTTATCATATTGCTCTGGCTGCCTACGTCCACAATAAACAGGATGCTATCATTTACCTCTTTATTGAAGGCAATCCTTCTCTTGAAGGAGCGTATTCTAATTACTTCGTAATGTTTTATGTCTTAAACATTTTGCAGCTCTGGACCTTGCCAACTGTTTCGTGTCTACCATTGATTAATTACTGAATGTTTAATCAAAATTTAGAACCTAATGTAGTCATTTATGAGCATGCTGCAGTGCCAAAGTAGTTAGGCTTTGCTCCCAAGTTTGGAGAGTGCTGGGTTCAAAATCAAATCCCAGCCTTGCATGAGGATCCAAGAATTTCACCTTGGGTGCTCTGAGATTGCCAATTCCATCTCTGCTGATGAACGGAAGGTAATCTAACTACTGGGTAAACAGCTTCTTTACCTACCCTCTCCCCACTGGACTTCCTTTTCCTCTTTCCCCAATTCCCTAATTGACAGAGCCCCACAGTTGGCTGCTTCTGAGAACAAGAAGGTCCTCATGAATACCCATCACAAGAACATAGTTTTGAAGTGGTTAAACAAGTGAAAAATAATTTGCTGGGACAAATACATAAGTTTTTTTTTAATGTGGATTTTTTATGGTACTGTCATACAACCATTCACCGTTGAAGTTAAGTGTTTTTTTAATACCATTACTGAACTGCTGAAATGGATGCTAATATAGCTTGGAGTGCTAATGTCAAGTCCTGGTAATAAAAAAGACAGACTGCTGAATGAAATAATTTCAAGTAAAAAATAGAACAAAAGTGCTCTCTCTCTTGCTCTCCACTTTTATTGAATTGGGACTGACTGAGCCAATTGCTTTAGAAGTCTGTAAAACACAATTACTAGTGAGCGCACTGACCCACCAGTGCCCCCTCAGTGACAGAGCAGACTAAAAAGGCAGCAGAGTTAAGAGCGGCTCCTCTCAGCTGGCCATCAGGTCCGAGAGGCTTCCTTCTGAAGGGTTGTTGTTCTCATTTCCCAATTCCATCTCCTTTTACTTACAAAAATCTTATTTCCCATCATTGTGATAAAGTAACTTCATACATCATTTCCCAAGATGAAGATGTCTCTTCTGGCAATTAAGGATGATCTGTCTTTTGATAGTCTTATTTATGTGCATGTTTATGTATAAACACACATATACATTATGTGGATGCATTTAGATTACAACGTTAGCATAATTTTTGAATAGCTGGTAATAATTCAGATTGATATGTGCAACAGCAAAATTGAGGCATCACTTACATAGGTTCAGTTACAAACACTTGGGTTTTTTTTATTTTCCTAAGGTAAAGTCAAAATAATTAGAGCAAGTAAGAAAAAGAATTAAACTAGAAGTGGGTAACATTTTCCCCCTTAGTTAATAAAAGAAGTAATAAACTCTATAAAGTACTAGAGTTAAGATCACTAACACTTCAGACCTAACAGCTTTTTACCAGGAATTTATAACTTCTGTTTTAATTCAAGCAGTTTGCATTAGGACATAAAATCTAGGTATTTTTTTTTAAGTGCAGCTTTATGTTAAATCACTGAAGAGCTGTCTTTTTCTAAAAAGTATTCTTTCTCAGCCTGCTCTTCTCTCACCCATGTTCTTGTTCTCTTGTTCCCACCCCCTTTCTCTCTCTCTCTCTCTCTCTCTCTCTCTCTCACACACACACACACACACACACACACACACACACACAGGCATTCAAGAATCAAAGTTACAAAATCCCTTTTTTATGACATTGTAATTTTTTGGCAAGTGAAAACTCCTTTAATACTCTGCCACATTCATTTATTTGAAGCTTGTGGGAGTCTTAAGGCAAAAACATTAAATTATTTCTGAGAAGGGTTTTTAAAAAAGAAAAAAAAATGCCTTTTAGCCTAACCTTCACAATGAAATTTCAACAAAGGAAGAAAAGTCTCCCTTCCTCTGAGCATGATAACAAATGATCACTTAGACCAAGAGAGAGAGAGCTGGTAGAAGCCTTTTGCCTAAGACAGAACCAACCTTAGCAGGATTGATACAAGCGAGTGTTAACATGTGTGCAAGTTTATAACCTGTTTCCTAGTAGGAAATGGCCTGTGTTTTTAAAAAATATTATCTATAAAAATGTGTATTTTAGATGAATGATTATGCATGAGAAAGACTCAGACGAATAAAGGGTGCTATAGTTGGCAGTGAACCAGAAGGAGGTAGATAGAAAACAGGAAAAATGACCCTTGCAAAGTGGTGATATCATGAAAAATAGTGCCTTCGTACTCAGGACGTGCTGCTCTAAATGCTGCTTTTGGTTAGAATTTCAAACTGATGCAGGCAAGAGGAATAATGTGTACTTTTCTAAGGAAGGTAAGAATAAGCGGTAGAGGGAAGTATTAAGAGCTTATGTTCATGCAGTGGAAGTTATTGCAGTCTCAGGAGATTTACACCAGAAAAATTTGTTAAATCTTTTGTATCATGCAAAGGAAATCACCTGTCCACCATTAAGTGTTGTCTATTTGGTAAGCAGCCTGGGAGATGGTGGAAGTGGCTGGTGTAGTTCTTGTAGTGAAGGAGTGAAAGGTCAGCAGAGGCTTAAATGAGCTTGTCTTACATCCAGCTGGGCCAGCAGGAGGTCATTAGGAAGCTCCGAGGCTCACTTTAGGCTTGACAGAGTCTCTCCCCATGATACAAGGAGACCGTTTTGCTCATTGCTCTTCTCCCAGTACATAAAAAGAGCCCCAGAGACAGGAATGACATCGAAGTTTATCTTACTACCAAAGTTTTGCTTGAGGAGGGCACAACTAGCAATTACTCAGAAGCAGGATTTATTTTGTTTGTTTGCCTTTGATGGAAAGTAATGGAGATAAGTACAAAAGACCTATTGATCTGCTGGCTCCGTTGTGAAACCAAATAGAGTAACGGGAAAAAAATCTCTTCCTTAACATTTAAAAGTCAGGCGATCTGCACAACTTCACTTTGGTACAGAATTTTGGAAAAGGAAAGTTGCAGTTGAGTGATAAAAATACGGGAAATAAAAGGGCTGATGTCTAAAAATGTTCTCATACTCAGAGAGGGTTAACACACTGTATTTGACAGCTAATTATATTAGAGCAAATATACTAATAGTTATCTTGAATTGGTGCTAAGTGGCTCATTTCTTGGAGGTACTGCCTAACGAAATCATGTGTATTTATTGAAAATCTCTCTTTAGAAAAGTTCTCTATAAGTTTCCAAACAGAGAATGATGGAAAAAATGAATGTTGCTATGCTGAGAAGGTGATAACAGGAGGCAGGTAGCATGTTTTCACATCTTCACCTCTGTTGTTAATGTATGCAGTGGCTCATCAGAGGTAGTTCATGTTAATTTATTCCTGCACACCTGTACAGGGCTGGAAGTCAGGTAATCAGACAAGCAAAAACTATACATCTCTGCTTTTTAGCTACAGCTACCCAGAGGCCTATATAGGAACAAATTTAGTTCTGGAGACATCAGCAGGTTTTAATAAACCAAATACAGATGTCTTATTCCATACAAATCAAGAAGTTTACATGTTTAAATCTGAGCTGATTTAACTAGCAATCAAAGAGAAGGTTCACACTTGGCACCAATGGCTGCCTCATATTTATTTATAAATCACCCTAAGCAAATATTATTTTGTTTTTAAATTTATTCATGGACTGAATCACCTTTCCCACACCTTGAGGAACAAACATATATCCTTGCCATTCTGATAAAATTTAACAAAACTTTGGCAATTAGAGGCCATTATTTTCAGGGGAAGAGAGGAACAAAGATAGTGAAATTCATGTAAGATGAAAAACAGTGACAAATATTTCTTTCTATACAGATCATCTAGTTGCTGTATATACAAAGTCCTATTTTCATTGAGGGATTTTTAAAGTTGCCAATCACTAAAACTACATATAAATAGATTTTAACAGATTAGTAAATAATGAGGAATATTAGGAAAAAGGGCAGAAAGGCATTTGTTTCTTTTCTTGAATTAAAAACCAAATAAAATTTATAAATGGGCTTCCCTTATATACAGATGACCTAAGACCACTCAGCCCTCCTGGGGATCAAAATTCTAGACAGAGAATAAGAAATGACCAAGGTGAAGCAGATCTAGCTAATTTCCACTATGACACTGTTCTCAAGGTTTCCTTTATGAGGAAATTTAGTTCTAGGACAGTTAATTAGGATTTCCTCTTCCCCAGCGAGTATTTCATATGTATATTTCAAAAGCGAGAGCCAGCTTCTTGTTCCTGAAAAAAGAGTATCTTAGTAGCATAAAAAATAAAGGGTAAACAAGAAGCAATGAAGGGTGTTTGCAGACTTTGAGATCTAACACTACACAGTTATCAGCACTCATGAAAACACTCTAAGCTCCCACCTTATTGTGACACAGATGTCTACAGAGAAAATAATTTACATTTAACTTCTATAATTCAGAATAAAAATTATTCTAGAGGCCACCTAGTAACTGGATGAATTGGACTTTGTGCAATTTTAGCTTGCTCTTTGTCATTAATATGGAATGGTCCTCTTGCTTTCAGATTTATTAAACACACTCACTCGCAACTGAACAGAAAGGGACACCTTCCATGCTATGCTTAGAATTCTCAGGCTTCGTAAGCTTTACATGTGCCACCTCCCTCCCTTCTCCTTTTCTGTAAATTTAGACAAAGTACATTCTTACTTTTCAAAAAATTTTCACCTTGATTTTATAAAATCTAGAAAGACCATAAGCAAAGACTTGGAAATCTCTGTTAATCAACTGCTGGATCTAAAACAGTATTTAACATCTTTCTACCTGATCTTACTATCCTGTCTATCTGCAGACCAAAAATTCAACTCCTTCTTGTATAAGCATCTCAAGAGAAGCCCCGCAAGACCTGTGTATCACTCCTGTGAGATGTTCCAAGCCTGAGACAAGAAGGTTGCTTTTAGAAACAAAGGAAGAAGGTTATTCTATTAGTTTTATCACAGGCATACCACAAACCCTGCAGCCTTGTCCCCACTCAAAATCCCTTCTAATGCTTTATTTGCACAAGGAAGACATTGTGGAGTCAAGGATGGCTGAACAGAGACTCTGGGGAGAAAAAGAAATGGGTCTGAGAACCGCAGGATTAAAGGCAAAGGAGGGCTTCTGTTTGGGAAGGTCTGTTGGTTCAGAGAAAGGTAAGGAAACCTGTCTTAGCTTCACAGTGAATTGAAGAGGGAAAAAAGCAGGGATACAACATTCCTGGGGTTCTCGTAATTAATAAGCAGAAGTGAAGAGAAAGAGGAAGGTAAGCCTAATGGGTAGATCAGTGATGTGATCCAAGAGGTCTTGTGAATAAGGGGGTTACATCATTGATTGGCATTAGCTGATGGAATGGCAATAACAGGAGTACAATTATGTCTGTGTCTACTCTGTTGATGTACGGAAAGAGGCACCAGTGGCATTGCTATTTCTGGTTATCTGCTGGTAGCTAAACTTGTGACATATATTTATTCAAGACACAGAATCAACAAATACGGACATATTCCTTCCGAAGTAAAAAAACGTGAAAATTAAAGGATCAAAGCTTTTGTTAAGTGTTGAAACTGGGATCAGTTCCTGGGATCAGGAATATCTAAATATTCCTGAAAGCAAAATTTCAGGTGAGAATTAAAATATTTTCTTATAACATTACTTTTCTAACTCGCTTTTTTTCATTTATCACACATGACACAACTGCAGAATAAAAAGATCAGGTGTGATGGGATATTTCAGCCAAATGAAACACATCACCTGTCTTGTGAGGCTTACAATCTCCTATATGTCTGAATACACATAGGAGACTATATTGTTCTTTCACCCTAGAATATGCTACTTATCCTAGATACTGGGCGAATCTTCTATATGACTAGTCAGCTGCCAAGCTTCCAAATTATGAAATACAAATGGAAACAGAAATATTCTTCAGTTATCAATGGACATTTCTCCTCAGATAAACTACTGACTCAACTGTACCTCCTTATGCATGAGGACACAGTAGCCTAAGTGCTTGTGTTTGCTTGTAGTTTGATATAGGTGAAAACACCAAACTTCCGGTGCTGTATCTTTTGGTCTCAGAGTCATTTATTCCCATGTTAAGACTTGCAATTATTTTCAGCAAACCAACTAAAACTGTGATAGGAATTCATGCAAATAAGCTTAAATTTTGGCTTGTCTTCAAACATTCCATTTCCATAAATATTTTATGCAGGTTTTCATGAGTCTTTTATTTTTGTTAAAAAAAATCCAATGCATTAACCTCATTATCACAAGTGCACTATTTCAAATTTGAAAGATTACTCAAAAACTTGGATGGCGAGGTTGGGTAAAATGTTAAATTTTATTATTCAAAGTGTAGTTATCTTATCTGCCATATTCTGTGACTGTCAATGATAACTTGGAGCTGAAAAGACCTTTGCAACCAGAAAACATTTCCTTAGAATGCGGTAAATGGGAGAGGGTATGGATGAGGGACAAGGGAAATCTTGAAAGTTATAGATTTCACTTCAAAGCATGTTTTGAGTTGTATAATAAAAGCGACTTCTTTTTCTAAGAAATTTTGCTTTCCGTGGATTGGGGCCCTTGTATTTTGGCACAAACGAAAATAATTTTAACCTTTACTTAAGATGATCTTTAAAATATAAAGACAAACAGTATTCTAACGATTAGTCACTACTTCTCAGAGTTACTTTTATTACGTGTTACTCTGTCAAAGAACTAATGAATAAGCACTCCAATTTTGGTGGTGGTTTCTTGGAAATTTCCTATAGACTTGTTTCTTCAACATATATTAAATTCTTTACCATGTAACACAATTTTCTCTAAAAATATTTTAAAAAGACAACATAAAAATAAAACCCCACGTCTGACATAGTAGGAGAACTAACTGGTGTATGAGTCCAGACAGGCTGGTGTGTGGTGTAAATGATCTGCACACAAGCTTCTCCTCACAAGTGTAGGATAGCTGTGTTACCCCACCAGTGACCACCTTGACACATTCCATTTATATTACATTTTCTTTAGGATTGAAAAAGAACTTTGTAGGTTTAGAACCAGCTGCTTCTGTTTAAGCCCAACTGTTTTAGAACAGCAACTACATAGCTGAGGTGTGATGTCATCTGAAGGTTGGACATAATATATTCTAACTGATCCTAAAAGTATATGCATGCCTTCCCTTCTGTGCACAATTCCCATGACAGACTATATTTTAGGGAAATGCTCAAAGACATTGTGAAGTTAAAATAAAGAAACCCGCACCACCATACCATTTCCCCATATCAACAATTACTTTGGGCCCATTTTCTACTGATATTTTCATGACTCTTAAAGAATTCAAGGACACACTAAATACTCATGTAAGAATGATAACATTTCTGGTTATACCTACGGAGATGCAGGCTGTCTCGAAGTCCTGGACCTATGGTTCTTTCCATCCGTAAATTTCTGTTTCTATATTGGATAAATATGTGTGTATGAAGATAATATATTGATTTAATTAAAAAGCCACATGGCAAAGCAGAAATATATATATATTTATATATATAACAGAAGCTGCGGCTTCTAAGTGAAGGTTCATGGGAAAGCAGGGAACTGTGTACACAGTTAACTTATTCACACCTAGATGCATGAAAAAACATACACACATATACACATACACAGAGCACAGAGAAAAATGGCGTGCATTACTGGGTAAGATGGCATATGATTCTGCATGCTTAATCATAACAAGCACCAACTGCAACAATCCTTCATGAGCATGGCAGCTTGGTTATCATGTGGTCACTGCAGACAATCTTTACAATGCATCAAAAACATCTGAGTTGGATTTCTTAATGTTAAGTCCAACATGACTGAAACTGGCACCCTCCACCCCCAGCAGGAGCAGCCAATGGAGATTTACTGACCTGTCTCTGCTTCGGCGAGAGGGGAAGGCAGCATTGCAGCCAGCCACGGTGCAGACATGCATCTCTTTTAAGTGAACATTCCTGTAGTGAAGTTTCACACTGTAGGAGCTTTTGAAACTCTTCTTGCACACATAACAGATTTTGGGGTCTGGGCTAGAACACAGATCACCTTCTGGGGAGAACTTTTGAGGGCTGCCGTAATTCAGAGAAGATGTGAAACTTTCATGCAGGGCAGTCATGCTGGCGCCCCCACCATTGTACAGTCCATACTGGCTCATGTAAAACATGTCGTAAGTGGGATCTGTAAATTCTTCTTTCACCTTGATGACATCTTGGTGAGAGGGCTCACTGTGGTTTTCATCTGGCCTCTCACTGTTCATCAGGACCTTTTCGCTCACTTCACTGTGAATGTGCTCATCCCCTTCCATGGATTCCTCACCGAGTTTGGGCTCTGAGGACTCAGACTCATTCTCATAGTCCCGCTCAGGCTCTTGGTCCTCAGACGTCATGCTGTCAGCCCTTCTTATTTCAGTCCTTGAAATGCATCGGGTCCTGCTATGCTTGGAAAAGTCCTTCACAGACATGCCTGGACTCATCTCCTCTTGGGAGTGGCAATGATTGTCGTGGCTCATGTCATTGACTACAGCTCCACCATCATTGGGGTCATCATCCTCGTCATCAAACTCATCAGCGGTGTCTATAATCTCCTTCTCTATCTTCACAGGCATGCTGGACTTCCTGGGCTTCTTCTTGGGTGCCAGGTCGGCACTGGGCTCATGAGCGGCCATCATCATGACGGGTGCTGCTGGCTCAGAGGGTGGTGGGGGGTGCTGCTCTATAGTACCACTGGTTGGAATGATGGGACTGGTTGGGAGAGAGGTTGGAGGACTCACCATTTCCCCTGGAGTGAGTAAACTTCTATAAAATGGAGGAACTGGTTGGACAGTCTTTAGCCCAGAAAATACCAGCTGGCTAGGGAGAGGATTCTGTAAGACAGGGTCTAGTGGGGGAGTGGTAAAACCCATTGGGGGCCGGCCAGGGCTCGTGAGTGTTAGGTTTGATTTTGTACTTGCTATGACGGGGGTGGCGGCTCCTGACGTAGCCCGAATCAAATCTTTGTCGCGGTTATTCCGTAGCATAGGCATGTGAAGGCGAGGGTTCGGGTTTGCACTGTGGCGATTGCGGCTTCGGAGGGAGCTAAAGACCATATTGCAACCTTCTATGGTGCATCGGTGTTTAATCTTCAGGTGCACAGCATTGTAATGAATTTTGAGAGTACCTTTGTCGTAGAATGTCTTCCCACATGCGTTACAGAACACTCTCCCTTTCCGAGAGGCTGACCCCATCCTTCTCATCCGGTGAATCCGGAATGAGCTTTTTGGGTGTTCAGTTTTGGTCAGATCACTAACTGGAGCAGAATTCTGAATGGGGGACACACAGGCTGGCTCGGTTTTGGGCTCCACATTAGTGATGCTGGTTAGGGCATTTCTATTGGGTGTCTGATCACTCTTATAAGGTGTGGGAGACACTTCGGATTCACTGCTCTCATTATACTCATTCTGGGTTGAAAGGCTCGGTTCCCGCAGCCTCAGTCCTGGTTGCTCCAAGAGTAGCCCATTGGGAGGCAATCCAAGCAGTGGGGCTGAGACTGGGTTTATGTACTGGAATGGAAGCAGAAATGCGAGGCTGTTTGGGATGTTTTCGAAGTGATGAATGCTGGAAGGGTTGCTGTTCTCTAGGTGAGCAAGAAGGCTGGGACTCCTGGTGCGATTATTGCTCTCAATGAAAGTCCTTATGTCTGAGTCTGTCTTTGAAGATGGTACGGCAACGGCCTGCCCTTCTTTCTCTTGAATTGCCATCAGCTCCACAATGGATTTGGTTTCTCCAAACCGCAAAAACTGCTGAAGGGTGATGATTTCCTCTTCTCGAGACATGATGGCCCAGCGGTCCAACACCTTGCCGGCAGCATCCTAGAGGCCACATCAAAGAAACAACAAAGACAAACACAAAAATTTATTGATTGTGCATAATTATTCAATGTGACTGAAGGTGTTCTGTCTGCTCATGAAACAGAGAGAGCAAGGGCTTGGGGGAGAGAAGTAGAAGAAAACATGCAAGCACTGTTAATAAAAGTCAACCCACAAAGCAAACTTTTCTGCCATGCAAATGTAGTAATTAGAGTCACACTTAGAGAAACAGATTGAGTTTAATAATGTCAAAGCAAACAAAATGTAGACCACTGGGGCTCTGTGATCTAAAATGCCTTCCTTACTGCTATTTTAACACCAATGGTCTATATACTATGCAACTATTTAGCACATATTAGTATAAGAGATGAACTCTTGCTGTGCAACCCAGTCTAAATGCAAAAAAAAAAAAAAAGTACCCTAATCTTTATTAAATAGTGACACTATAATAAGGAATTAAGTACATTTGGCAAATTTACTTCTTCTATGCAAGCAGACATGATACTGGACTCAAGGTGGAAAATTCCTTTAAGTAGGAGTTATTACGTGAATTTCTGAATCAAAGCAATGAATCAAATAGCATCACCTGTCATGCTCCCCAGGACCACGCTGTTTTTCGTCTTCTTTTTTTATGCCTATATTTTAGTGTTATTTAATACCAGGCAATTTCATAACGGAAAGTAAGAAAAACTGTAATTGCACTTTCTCTAAAAATTGATTGTAATCCTATGATTCGAAGTTTGAGTTAGACTTAAAGTGTTTGATTTCTTATGATCTTGTTACAAATGACAGTTATAGATATTTAGAAAGCAAACATATGATGGATTTAGATTAAATAAATGTGTAAAAATGTTGTCTCTTAACATCCTCCTCTGATGGCAAAGGGAGTCCATAGAGAATACACATCAGTAATCACCAGACTAGTGTTGTTAAATATACATTAAAAAGCATTTCACACTTTCATTTTTGCTAGTATCTATGAGATTTGCCTGGAGGTAGGACTTAAAAATCCTGCAATGTAATGTCAGGCAATCCATTTCAGCTTGGATTGAGGGATATCTATTCAAACACTGAAATAATGACTCCATCACTTGCTAGGGCCCAGCTTCTTCCCACCAGGACAGGCCACTTAGCAAGCCTCTGGAAACCACCATTGCTCTAACCCTGACTGTGAATTTAAGACAGCACAAAATCTCAAAAAACAAAATAAGATCCTTATTACTTACAAAGAGAAAATCCATTAACTTTGCAATGGTCAGAGCTAGCAGAAACCACCTTATCCAAATGATCAAAGTTAATATCATCAGGCTTAAGTATCCCCATGAACCTCCTCATCTGTATTACTGAGAGGGACACATCACCCCCTTTGTGGACAAAAATTCAGACCTTCAATGATGAGAAAAACATCAGCTCAACCAAAACTGAACGTCATTCTACAAAACAGTGGCTAGTGTGCTTCAATAGGTAATGGTAAGAGTTGGTTTATTTTTTAAAGGGCCAAAGAATGGTTACAGATTGGAGGCCACTAAGAAGATAGGGCAAATAAACATATGATATCCTACACCAGAATAAGGACAGTGGGAAAATTTGAATAAAATTTCTAGACTACTTAATAGTATGGTATCAATCTTAATTTCTTGGTTTCAACAATTGTACTATGCTTATGAAAGATAAGATATTAAAGGATGTAGGATAAAGGAAACTACTATTTTTGCAATGGAAAATTCTCTCCCATAGTTTTGCAAAATAAAATTCTCTCTGGACCACAATTGAGTGGGTCTGAATCATCACGCCTAGCTTGATTTTCAGGAAGTATTTGTCATTTAAATTACTTTACAAAAAAAGAAGTTCTGATAGGTTATGTGCTATTCCTTCTAAGGCTCACTCCAAGAATTCTATCATTTTACATAAAGTAACAAGTGTGGGGATGTGCATTCCTACGTAAACTGTCAAACACAGATGCCTCTTCCTCATTTTATAGACAAAATTAGACCTCAGATCAAATACTCTCATACAACTATCTGCTCAGAATAGTCAAACAATGATATGTGTACTTGGTATCTGGATGATCCTGGAGTCCAATAATAACTATTTTTTAAAAAATATAACTCATGACAACTGGTCTCCTTTACATTATTTTTTGGAGTAGGGGAAAGCAAGGGCTGGCGGGGTTGTTGATATTGTAGGTAAAGAGAAATAAATTTTGATTTTATATGGATTATCTCATTTGAACCTCATAATAGCTTCCAGAGCTCAGCAAATGTTTAACATATGAGAAACCAGAGGTGAAGAGAAGTGAAACAGCTTAAGTTTTGCCAAGATGCTGACTCGGGGTGCAGGACTTAAATCCAAAAATTGACTCCAAGTTCACTGAGGACAGTGACACTCATTCCCCAGGTGAGCACATTGGGTTTGCTTGTTAACAGTAGGAGCCTGCTCTCTAGATCACTATTAATATCCTCTGCTACACCACTTTGCTTTTACTATCAAAGACTCTCTCGGTTGGTCTTTTATAAGAGCCTTTCACTATGGATCTTTTTTTCAGGACAAAACTCAACCTTAGCTGTATACAGTCATTCCTTGCTTAGGTTCCTCCCAGGTAGCCTGCACCTAAATCTACAAGTCAATAATGTATTTACACTGTCAGCTTCTGCAACCATAGCAACTGATCAAACCCACATGGGGCATCTCCTTCCCTCACCTTCCTGTCTTCCCTCTCCCATCAGCACACAACACAGTTCCATATGACTTCTCTTTTCTCCTTGACCACCACAATGTTTGCTGCTATTTCAAAAACCACCATCTTTCAGACCCTCTTTTAGTCCTGAGTAGCTGTCTCGGTTAAAATGAAGGTTGTTTCGTTAAACTACTTACTTCTGGTAAAAGAGGTCCAGGTAAACAATATTTAGAACTTTGTTGGTAGCTTGAATCGTAAGAGAAGCTTCATCTAGAGTTGTAACAGAAGCAGCAATTTATACTTAGAAGGGCAACAAAATAGCTTTGCAAACAAATGTGCTTGGGAACAGGACAAGTATCTGTACTATATACTCAAACTGGAGTCTTCTAATCTTTCACCCTCTGATCCAGGCAATATGAAGTGCCACAGAAGTTCTTTCCAAAGAAGTCATCACTTGTATCTGATCAAGATTATCTAATACCAGGTCATGTTCATAAATTAAGAAACTGCAGCAAGAAACAAAGTTGACTTTCTTATGCAACATAAGGAGTCTGCAAGTTCAATGCTAGATATGGCTATCAGTTTTAGAACATTCTTGGATAAACTGGTTGACGGGAGTAAGAAACCATCAAAGGGAAACAGGTTCTTTTTTCCAAATATATTTGTGATAGAAATACGTATGATGCAGTGTGTGGTTTTCAAACAGTGGCTTACTTAGGATTCTTCTGTTAAGACTTTTCACAAGAAGTCTTACAAACTATTTAAGGACTGGTGTCAGTCTGAGGGTTTTTTTTTTTTTTTTTAAACCAGTTAGCAAGTAATTAAAAGCAACCATTTGGGAAACTTCAGGACAATTTGATACTATCATAACTAGTAAAGGTGTGATTTTTTTTTTAGCAATTTATTATCATTTTATTTAACTAAAGTATTAGCTCAAGACTAATGAAGGGAAAAACCTAGTCTTTTTACACAGATTGTTTGAGAGGGATGGGTATAAAATCTAGACACCCCTTGCTATGTCAAATAAACTGTATTAAAGTGAATTAAGAGTCATAAAAATAATTAGGTATTATCACAGAATAAAAAATGAATAAAATAAAAACCAGCCTATTAGGCAAATCTGAATACCCTAGCTACTGAACAATTCATACTGGGACATTGTGTGAATGAAAAATTACATCGGGGTATACAACTGGACTCTTATCCTTCCCATTGTATTTTGTAGTTGGTGAGTCAAATTGCTTTAGGCTTTCTCATTTGTAACCGGAGTTCAGTGACCTTTAATCCTTGATGTTAGTAAATGTTATTTACAAAATGAGGATAATAAGATTTACTCTGTTAAGTGAAATGCAAGGTATTATTTTAAGTATTGATTTCCTAACTGTACAACTGGCAATACTATTAATTAAAAGATGAGTAACACCAAACAATGTAGACTTATTAACCAGTTTTACCAGGTTCAGAGAAAGTATGAAACTCTTAAAATACTTACATCTAAGAATCATAAATAAAGTGTTCCTTTTATTATTTCATTGGAACTGGTAATTATTATAGAAATCTTATACTCAGTTCTATGTGGCTCTGCAGAATGATTTTTTTAAATCTTATTTTGGTAGTGGAATCAACTGCCAGATAAGAAGTTTTATCTGAGCCCTTCACATCAAAGCATCTCATCTGAGAAAGTAAGGTAGAGGTGACTAGTTTGCTTATTTGGGTACGAGAGATACTAGATATGAAAGAGATAAAGAGATAATGGATATGAAATCTTTCTATATTAGATTGTTAGGTGACCTCAAGCCCAGAATTAAATCCTCAGACCAAGAACAAGCCCACCATGATCATGTCAGAGCACAGAGGAAAAACAGCTCTTCTTCGGTCCATGAATGGACATAAGGGCAGAACACTGATGAGAGAAAAAACATCTAGTCTATTTTCTTGAGCAGTATTCAATTTACTAGGATACAAATAGTTTAATTCTAAAAGACCAGGGAGCAGAATAATTTTTTATTCTAATACATTAACTTCTTGTCCATCAAATTTATATACAATTTAAAGAAAAATCCTCAAATGATTTGCTAAATACTAAAAATATTTCCCTTTTATGTAACTTTAAATCTTTTAATTAGATGACATTGAGGGACAGGACTGCTGACCACCTAGAACACAGTAAGAGGTTTATAAAATTTACTTTTTTGATTTCATGTCTAGATATGCATGGTGTGCTGTCTCAGACATTATTCCATCATCTCATATTGGCAACTTATTCTCATGAACAGTTTCTTGTTGGAAGTTTTTAAACTTTCTCCTTTGGGATTAATTTAAATATCAAGGTATGAGGAATACGTTTAGATAGAAGGTATAGAAATTACCACATTTCAAAGCTATCCAGCTTAGTACTCTATAAAGTAAAATGTAACAGCAATCGCCAAGAAAATAATAAATGAAACTATGATATGCAAAACATAAATTACAATTTTACCAGGTTTTCTACATGTTAAATGTTAAGGATAAACAAATTAGTGGGCAATCTATATAATGGAATACTACTAGAGAGTGAAAAGTAACTATTGATACATACTACAACAAGGATGACTCTAAAATGCATTACAATTAGAATGAAAATCTGACCCAAAAGACAATATACTCTACCTCCCCCATCATATGAGATTCTGGAAAAGGTGAGATTACAGGCACAGAGAGATCAATAGTTGCTTAGGGCTGAAGGTGGGGGGGAAGGGACTGACTACAAAAAAAATTAGGGAAACTGGGGTGGGAAGGCTGGGATGGGGGAGAATAGTAAAGTTTTATATTATCATTGTGTTTATTTAGACTGTATAGTTAAAACTGGTTGCTTTTATTGTATGTAAAGTATATTTAAATGAACCTGACTCAAAACATTACATCATGCAATTTCATGAAATCTCATACTCAACTTTCTCTACCTACAGGCCATCTTACTTCTTGCTTCCTGCATTCTCTTATGACTAGAATAGTGAATACATGTCACTTCCATTCTCTTCTATAAGCAGAGTGTGTCCAACAGCGGGGAGTAAACATGAGGTTTTCTATTTTTTTTTCAATTTAAAAAGATAATTACTTTGCTAATAATTTATATGTGGAAGTATAGTCATAGATTGCTAATTTGAAAACAGCTGTACATGTATCAAGGTACAGGCTCATTTATTTTTACTAGCGAGGTATATAGTTTTAAGAATTTGGGGTTTGCTTCTCTACACAGCTATACTGGTATGTGGGATGCCTGTAGTGTGCACACTTCCCTTCACAAGCACTTTGGAAGTCTCCATCTGCCTTTGTGCTGATCCCTTGGTCAGGTGCACATGCATTAGGAATGACCAGAAATTAGGAAACACACCATGTAAATATTACTGAGTCACACCAAAAGATAGTGACGATCTCAGGCCATTATCTCAGATGATATGAACAGGGCCCTCTCATCAACTCATTAGACATGGCTGGCAAACAGAGGGTGCATGAAACCACATATAGGCTGGCTAGCACTGGGTATGAGGGCTCAAAGTAGCTGGAGTCTGATAGAGATACTCTGTGGAAGCACAGGGGTTGAAAGGAAAAATAACTTAGAGTCATAAAATTTTCATTGCTCTTATTTCCCACTCTCCTACTAGTTACCTCTTTTAAAACTTAGGGCCATACGTAATAGCAAATATTTCAATTAAAATTTAGAAAAATTGTTCTTCTAAAGTCACTTTTAAAACTTTTAGCAAGTTTAACTGGTCTGGGTGCTCTCCACTTATATGAGAGCCAATTTTATTTCCCTTTTTGATAGATTATGTTTATCTAATTGATATGACTTGGCAATCTTAAGTGTATATGGGTCAAAGTGTGTGTGTCTGTGTGTCCGCATATGTGTAAGCAGGCAAGAAGGGGAGATGAATAAAAATGGTAAAACAAAAAAAAATTCTTATTGAAAAAATAGATTCTGGGAAATACTCTGGGAAATTTTTTTAAGCAATGTTGTGATAATTTCTGAGAAACACTTGAAATTATGAGGGGAAAAACTTGGCATGCTTATTTGTTTTAGCAAATTTACATTTAAACATATTTCTTACAGGGTACTTACTGAGCAAGACACACAACAATCACATACAATATACATCAGAGAAGTTTGTCTGCGTGGTAAACAAAATGATACCACTGTCTATTCACAAACGCTTTCATGTCACTATGCTTTTCCAGGATTTTAAGCTAATGTTTCTAGCAGGCCAGCTGAAACAACTGTAATATCTGTAGGCAGAATGAGACATACTTATTTATACCCTGATTGCACCAAATGGTTCAAATTAGACTTGATAAAAAAAAATCAACGTTTGTTTTGGGTAATAAAAGCCCTACTCAATTTTCATTATTTGGAAATTTGTCTTTTGCAGAATTTCTCAAGAGCATCATTTTACCTTCAAAATATAATGCTGACCAGTTCCATCCTGCTTCCTCCTCCCCTAACTAGGACAAAGGGGTCTCATGAGAAAGACTCATCAGGGTGGGGCACAGACAGAAAAAACAACTTCCAAATTAGTATCAAAACTGGACTTTATTTGCTAACATTTATTCATGTGTGAACATCATTTCCAGAAAACAAATATGCGTTCTTCATCAACCCAAGACCATCACTGTCATGAAATGACTGTGCAAACATCAGAGCTAGGAATATATCGGCTTGCTGTGATTACAGAAGCCAATGCTAATGAGTATGTCCAGGTTATAAAGAACTTGATTTGAAATATCTTTCTTATTCCTCTTTTTGCCACCCCCACCCCCGCCAAGGAGAATTAAATGCTACAACTATATCAACCACTGTTTATAGATATTAGGGCTCTCAGAAAATTTTTCATTAAATAATTTTCTGTAAAGATGAAAAACATTATCTTATTAGTCCTGGTTACTTGACATACTCACACTGAGATCTCTATAAAGATTGTTTGCACATAAAGATTGACTTTTTAGAAGAGTTATTTATCATCCACACACATATGTATACCAACACACATGCACAGAAACTACAGTTCTTGGCTCACTCCTACCTCATATGAACCTCACGTAACTTCAGAAAGTTCAACTATGGAGAAAGGTGATATAGTGATATAAAACATAGCAAAGTATTTGCAAAAAAGAACAAAATTAAGGCCTGCTTCTCAGTGGATGAAAGAGTTTGAACAGCAGAAAGAAAAAGCAACATGTGAACTTTATGTGACTTACAAGTCCTGACTTTGACATATTTTTTCAGTAAGTAAATTTTTATCATTTCTTTCTCTGATACATACTTGAAAATCTTTTTTTTTTCCATTATACTTGAAAATCTTTTAAAAGGATAAATTTTTAAAGAATGAAATGTTAATAAATCGAATAATACGCCCATCTAAAACAATCACTTCTCTAGCCAGAATAACTATCAAAATGCCAGGGCACTAGTTTTAAACAGTTCTTTTGATTTTCAAAATATATTTGATTTTTATTAAAAATTCACTATTAGAGAATACTTGTGATCACAGACTGGATAAGAATATGTAGTTCTTTGAGGACTATCACTTTTCCCCTCAGTAACAGTCTGTACAGCATTTTTATTTTAAAAACTGTGAGTACCACAGATCACTCTGGGGTTACAACATACTTAATCATAGAAGCTACAACTAAGCTCTATTAAAGTCCTGTCAGGATTTCTTCTCTGTGCCCTGGAATTTTAGCTTGTCTAGCTTAAAATCACCTATACAAATTTCCTCTATGGGCATTCGTTTGCAAATAAATAAAGCAGGTGCCTAACTTTGCCACATAAAACAAATTCAGGAGTCAATTATTCTTCAATGTCTAGAATTATACTCAAAGATTCAAAAGATTTTTCAAATTACCCAGTTCCATTCTAATTCAAACCTGAGAAACTTTTAAAGACATGATGCATTTTAATTTTTAATAATAGTATCTTAGGAATCATTCAAGTTTCAGAACAGAAAACCTTAAATCCCACTGATATTCCTAGCAAGCCAACCTTTAATATGAAATTACCTATGAGTCCTTAACCACAGAATATCTAACTATATCTGTGGGCTAAGACAGAATAAGGTTCCAAATTTTAATGTAACTTACACATACTCAACCATAGGGGAAAATAAAGAACATAATTGAATACCATCCAAATTTTTGTTTTATTAACTAGCAGCTGTGTGTGTCACTGTCAAATTACCAATACCCAGCTTCAGTTTCCTCACATGTAAATAGGATTCTTATTAAACTTTCTAATAAGCTTTCTGAACAAAAAATTCGTTATTTGACTATCTCTTCCTTGAATCTGGACACATACACATTTTTATTATGTCCTAGACATTAAACTAATATATTCCCTTTTAACCAACTTGTATAGCCAACTTATTTTGAGAATACTTGTGTTTATAACTGAAGTTGACCCTTATCTGAAAGTAACTGTATTATCCTATATTCCCGATGCTTCCCTTCATGGATTATCTGTGATACGACTGGAGGCACTAATTATTCTGGATTAACTTTTTACTACTGGTCAATTCAATGATCGGGTTCAAGTGAAAACTTTTGTTTTAAAGCAATGAAAGCTGCTCAAGAAATAGTCTTAAAATACCCCTCTACTCCCCCGCCCCCCAAATTACATTAGCAGGGTTTATGAAAATTCTGCAACCTGAAGACCAATCATACCAAAGTAAAGGTTATACCTCCATAAAGCTGTATGTATATATACAAGTAAATATCTTTACTGTTCCTGAAAACAGCAGTATTTGTACATAAGACCTCTCCTCAATTAAATCCTTTAAATAGACAAATTATTCACTTGGGGATGATCACTGCTGATAAGTTAGAGGATAAATCATTTTATGGTTCAGGGCAGTAAAGGAACAGCTTAAAATCCTAAGAGAAAACACTAGAAACAGGAGGAAAGAGAAGGATGGTTCCTGCAAGTGATCTTGTTTTTTTCTCCCTTCAGACATAAAGATAAAGCCCATGTCCTAGGACACCAATAAATCTGTGTGCTCTGCAATAAACAAAACTCACCAGAGCCCCTTCCAACATTTTTGCTTTGAGGTCTACATTTCCTAGCTTACCTTTCTTTCCACTACCAAGGTTTTGCCACTGAGTTGGTAGGAAGTCTCCATATATCTGGAGGTTTGTGCTGGAACTTCACATTTCTAAACATAAATGCCAGAGACTGCCATTTTCTGATGTGCTTTCCTATCATGTCTGATAAACAGCACTTTTTTTTTTCATGCTGATGGCAATTTTATAGATCAGATAAGGGTAAAGACTCTGGAATAATTCACAACCACAGTGGTCAATCTTTGAAGCTTAATCTGTTGTATAACCAAGATTTTCAATACTAGCGTCTTATCAGGACTTCCAAAGTATGAATGGAAAATTCTATTTCACATATTATACTCTGAATTACTCTACAACTAAAGCTGATTGAAAACCCCAAGGAACTTTAACATATTCATTAGGATGTGAGGGAGCAGGGTGAGAAAGGGACCAAACAATCACAAAGCAGTATTCCATAAAAAAGGAGGATTGAGTATTCCATAAAACACACTGAGGACTTGAGTGTGTGATTGAACAGAAAGATGTATTGGGAGATTTAACTTTGTTCTTCTCTGGGTATAAGAATAGCAGTAGAACACAAAGATTAATTTCCTGCTTTAGCATTCTTCAGGGAACAACACATTATTACTTGTAACACTTACACAAGACTGTTGATGGATATACTTTCCTTTGATTGCTCAGATTAAATGTGTTCCTATAAAAGGCACCCACACACGTGTGTATAATTATCAATCCATGTATGCATTAACAGTTTGTGTTTCTGTATATTTATAAACAGTTGTCAATGCGGAAATTTTACATTTTATTTTATGACAAAAATAGAGGTGATTTGGGATTGGTGGCTAACTGAACAAATATAGATCAAAACAATAATCAGAGTAAATAATCAATATAGGTTACTACAACAAAAAAAAATCAGAAACTAAAAATAAAGGAGGACAAGAGAAGCATGCATTACAGAGCACAAGGTAATAACCGCGTCTGCATGCCTTAATACCCTCTTGTCCCAGCAGCCCTGACTTTCTAAGCAGCCCACTTCTCCACATTAACGGTAGTCATTTGGAGAGCAGCAAACGTGCCATTAGAAGCACTTTTACAAGTGTATATTCATCCACCAATTAGCTTAATGTGGCCGCTTTCTGCATATTTTCTATCCAGGCTTGCACAAATCTTATTAATATTTCCCCCTAGCGCTTTGACAGATTACCTTGTCATTACGCATCCTGGAGCCTTTTAAACAATATGGGTAAACTACTGTTTGTGAGGTTAATGACAATTATCCCCTAATTACTGCATAAGTCACTCAGTCCACTTTATCTCATAGGCAGGGTTCTGCTCTGTGTATCTGCCATTGTGTCACCGTAAATGAATCTTGTATTGCTATGTTTATCTGCTATTGCCTTGTAAATTATACTGACAGAAGAATGAACAAATTACTGCATGTCATCACTTAAATACTGCTTCTGAAATTAAAAAAAAAATGGTTTGGCATAGAGCTTGATTTGTGATTTTAGCAGATTACAATTAGTAAAATCATATTTAATGTTTTATGTTACATTTCAAGGCTGATAGCTTGGAATTTAGTATTGGAGTCACAACAATGGCATGGGGGTGAGGGGAAGGTGAAGAGCAGAGGAGGTGGGCGGGAGGGAAGCATAAAAACTGAAATAGTAATGTTAGCCCATCCTCTTGAACACATTTCTTACTATTTTAAGAGCTGAAATATTTTCTAAGATTTGTCAATTCTAAATCATATCCAAAGGGTTAGGGGTAAGCTACACTCTTCAGCTGGAATCCTTTCTTTCTTTCTGCCTTTTTTTTCTCTTTTTTTTTTTGTTACTTATAACCAGTTCAGACATAAAACACAGAGTCTGTGTATTAAAAACAGAAAATGTAACAACGGCCACAGGCTAAGCCAATTTCATTGATGCATTTTTAAACATTATTAAACAGGTTCAGAAAGTTCCAAAGCTGCATTTGAAATTGTTTAACATGTTTACATCAATGAAATTAGTTCAGTCCACTGCTGTATCAGGGTCACTACCTCTGCGCTAATATGATTTGCCAGGAAAATAGGACAAGATGAGCATCTTGAAATAAAAAATAAAAAAAAAGACAGATTAAGTCAACTGTAAATAATCTGGAAGAATTTATTTTTAATCTGAAATCTGTGATTCTGCAGATTATCAGGTAAATAAATGTTTGCATGAGAACGGGCAGAAACATCTGGTTTTCCTGAGACAAACTGCCATTTAATGAGTACCTTAAAACATTTTGAAATGTGAAACATTCAAAATGTTTCCATTTAAATGACACCAAGGTGGCTGATAACTGGCAAGCATCAGTAACGGGCTACACCAATTTGAAGGATGACTTTCAACTCTCAATTAGCTGGGCGTGTAGAAAGCTTGCATCAAATCGCCTTATGACAGCCACAAGTTTGTAAGGAAGGGCTCATAGCATTGATGATAAACGATTTGGTGGAAGCATGCATGCTCACACACACTCACTCAACACACATACAGTACCTCTTAGCGCACTCGTTGAACAGGCTGGAAGAAAAGCTGCAGCAAAAAGAAAGGAAAACATGAAACCCAGAGTTGACAGGCCTAGCCCAGGGGCCTCCTGGATTCTAATCACAACCCCTTGGGCTCCCTCCTATCTCCAAAGACTGACCTTAATGTCTGTCCTGTGTACAATCAATGCAACTTCAACAGAGGAAGTGCTGCAGGCAAACGTGGAAACACATAATGCTCTTTCCTTTAGTGCTAAGCCGAAGTGAAGAAATCCCAGTTAAGACTGTCTGACAGCACTGTGACAATTAAGGGGTTATACTATTTTCCTGATTTTATTTATTTATTTTACTATCTAGGTTATCTGTGCATGTAAAACCAAGGAAAGTGAATTCTAAATCATTGATTTTTTTTTTTAACATAGGATTTTGTTATGTTTTGAAAATCTTGCTAATGGTATGGCAACTCTGCTTAGCTGGGGGTTGGCAGAGATAGTGTGCATTTGAGGGATAAACTTTTGGTGTCACCTCAAAAAAGATGTGTAAACTGTTTTCTTGAGTTTGTTGAATCAGCACTGGTTACAGAAAAATAATCCTGCAAAGATCAATATAAATGCCAAAAGGTACCTAGGTATAAATAGATGAAAACAGCCATTAAGAAAACAAACAAACAGCAGGACTTCCCTACTCACTTTGATCCATACTTTACATGCTTTCATCAAAATTCTAAAAACTGAGACTATTCACTGGGACTATTTCATTCCACTTCCTAGCAAGCCTTCAGTGGCTTCTTCAGTTGGAATTTGAAGTCCCCTCAATAGGAGCTGAATTTACCTTTCCAACACCTTCTCCTGCCAAGATCTCAAACTCCAGCCACAAAGAACTATTTGCTACGAATGATCCCAAGTACAGCCAAATTACAAATGCTTATGAGCTCCTCTGCCCCTCTTACTCATTTGTACCTGTCCAGGCCCAACTTAAGTGAACATTTATATGAAATGTCTCCTATCCTAGGTCACCCCTACCTTTTCCCCACTCCCAGCAAGCATAACCTGCCCCTTCAATGACCCACTTAACTTCTATGTCATATGTCTCTTTATTCCAGGATTACTATACTTTATATTCCCATTGCCAAAGATGAATCAATACTTGATGAATTCTTTAGCATTATAAATGTAGGAACTGGGAGGCAATGCAGAGGTTATCTGGTGCCACCTTTTGATTTTACAGATAAGAAGATTAGCAAGTATCTTGCCTAAGATCAGGAAGCTAAAGTGTGAGTGACATTTAGTGGATGTCTGACCTCATCCAGGGCTTTCCCCCCAAGTGTTATTCTTTTCTTCTGGAATAATGATTCCTGACTGAGGAAAGAAAACATCTACTCCATTCCACTGCCATGACCTACGTTTGTGTGGATGCTAATCAAGCGGAACTCTCTTCAACCCCACACTAACCTCCCTCTTAACCATCAATTATATGTTTAACAGAAATGTAAAGTCATTCCACAAGACCACTGGCTCAGGGAGACTAGTTACTAGCATGCTGGGCTGTGCGGGGCGAGGGGGGGTTGGGGAAAGGGGAGAAAAAGTTGAGAATGACAGTTTCAGGGGAAAAAAAAACATGTAAAATTCAGGGACTTTTTCTATGCAAGCACTAGAAAATTATCTACTGTTCTTTGAAAATGCTTCTGACAACATTACATTATGTTGGATGCTTCCTGGATCAAGGTTAAATTTTAGAGTAAATGGGGCCTCCCTGGTGGTGCAAGGGGTTAAAATGCAACCTTTGAAGCTATTTACAGCCACTGCAGCACGAATTTGATCTCTGGCCAGGGAGCAACCCAGATGGCACAGCAGACCTCTCCTGTCTCGCCCACTGCTCCCCTCAGCAGTGTATTTCAGTCGATCTGCCTGTTCTGTTCTCCACTCTGAATCCTCTCACCGCCCCCCCCCCCACAACTCTGGCCTGTACCCAGTTCTTGTATGTATAAATAAATAAATCTTTTTAAAAAAATTTAGAGCAAATGGGGCTAGAAAGCATTCTATATACATTCTATATTCCATATACTTTATTCACACAGCGTAAATAAATGAATTAAACCAATCAGTTTTATATCAGACACATAAAAATAAACCACCACAGATATAAATATGTGTGTATGAACATACTTTCTTTGTTCATTTTATAATATGTAAATAACTACGCTTATCAATTCCTGAATCCTCATTTGGTGTTCCCATCAGCCCTGCTAGTTCTCATTTCTATTTTATTTCTACTCAAACTTCAATTCTTAGGATTTATTTAGGGATTTTGCCTAAGGACCAAAGTTAACTACTCAGTTGTTCAAGAAGTAGTATTATATGAATTGTGAAAATGTAACAAAACCAAAATATGAAACACAATGGTATAGAAGCCTATTTTTTTTTTTTTTTTTTAATAGAGGCATGTTTTTCTTTATTTGTTTGCTTGTTTGTTTTTGTTTTGTTTATACATGCACTGGGTACAGTCAGAGGCGCGGGAGGGTGAGAGAATTCACCAGAGCCAGAGCGGGGAGCAGAGCAGGCAGAAGGACCGAAGTACACTGCTGAGGGGAGCAGCGGGCGGCAGGAGAGGTCTGCGCGCCAAGTGGGACCCTCCTCCGGTGGCCGGGGAGCAGCCGGGGATTGAACCGGCGCCGCAGAGGCCGCGGGCAGCTTCGCAACCCAGCGCTCTACCGCTGCGCCACCGGGGAGGCCCGAAGCCTATTTTTTTTTAATGAAAGCTATTTTCAGGCTAAAGGATTGAATTTTTTTTAAGTAATATAGTAACATATTTAAGTTATATAGACTCTGTGCCTTGGCTTCCTCATATATGAGAAAGGATAAAAACAGGTACTGGCTAAAGTTCTGAGGATTAAAGGAAAATCATGCCTACACTTTCTTGAACCCCTGGCAAATTCCAGGCAGGACTCAAGATAATATAATTTGTTATGTTCATCTAAACTCATTTCAGGTTTGAGGTACCATTATCAAATCCACTCTACATAAAAGGATTTACACCAGCAGTCTGAGTCTAGAAGTATAATGAAATGCCTTACACGTAAGGCACTCGTACCGCCCCACCACTACCTAAGCCTCCATCAGAGCCCTCTCTGTTTTCTTTTTCCATTATTCTCCATGAAATTATAGCCTAGAAAGTGTAGAGTTTCCTATGCCCAATGCCTTGGTTAACTCAGTTGTCCAGCTATGTGCTTACCTTTTCACACCTATTTATACAAGCTTAGTAATGATCCACATTAATTCCTAATGGGATTATTTTAGCCATTGCTCAATCTTTCCATTTACTACTTTCACTCCAGTCACGTTTTGGGACTACATACTGATGCCCAGTTGCTTCTCCTGAAGTGTACCTCTGATCACATGACAACTCCTCTCTCCAAATTTAATTTCAGTACCTTCCCTTTGTTGAATAATTTAAGCATTAATTTTTCAGACTGGCATTCTAGAACTGCCCCAACCTAACCTTTAAGTATTATTTGTTTATTCACATTCTGATGTTGTAGGTGACCTGGACAACTTAACTTTCAGTAGATACCACATTTTTGCTCATACTGTCCTTTCTAGGGGGAATGCCATCATCATTTTCTAGGGACCCATTATTGTTCAAGGCCCACCTCTCAAATATTCTATCACAGATTCTGTGATCTGTTCAGAATCTCTGTCTGGTTTTCATGTGCTTTTTTTCCTCCTACCATAGTCCAGTAGTATGTATGTCCCATGTGATCTGGTAACCCCTTACAGTATAACCAGGCTCTTGAGTGAAGAGGCCCTAAAGCACTCATCTTTATATCTCCCACACAGATGGCGTCTCCCACACAATTTTAACAAATTATGCTTATTTTACACCTAATATATATCTGTTGACAACTGACCACTAGTGATTTCTGCAAACTCATCTATCTTCTTTAAGATGTTTACTAGATTTCTAAAGCCACCAGTGTAAGTCCAAAACATAGGCTGTTCAATATCGAGTCAGGCAGTCACATTTGCAAATAAAGCTATCCTAAAGTTTTATGTACTTCCGAAACAAAAATGTATCCCTGATGTAGGCAAAAAATCACTTTTTTCAAAATGTTTTAAGACCTTGGTTGGGTCTATGCTTCTGAGTTCATTTTATTATAGAATTATTTAAAAATTTACAAAAACTTAAATTTTCTTAACTGTAAAAGTAAATGACAATATGGTAAAGTGGCTGTCACAGGAAAATAAGATAGAAGGAAAAAGAAATACAGGGATAAGGAAGTGAGCTCAAAAATGCAAACGTGGGCTATACATTTACAACTTGATAGTCTAGAAACAATTTCTACTTGTGGCCGACATTGATTTAATGTTAAATTAATTTACTGTTAAAATTGAGTATTCAAACATTAAAATAACTTAATTGAAAGAATAAGTAGTCAAAGTTCTGTCCAGAGTTTGAGGTGTATCAGTATCAGCACACAGGGCAAGGGGAAGAGTGGTAGAAAAATTTCTTTTATAGAATATTCGTAAAACTAGAATGCAAAGAGAAAATAAAAACAAAGGTATATGAAATGAACTAGAGTTGTGAATTTTGAATATATTGATTTAATTCCTTTTTTAAAGATTTATATTATTTATTTATGCATACAAGAACTGGTGTCTAGGCCAGAAGTGCGGGGGGAGATGTGTGTGAGAGGTTTCACCAGAGACAGTGGGAAGCAGGACAGGCAGATGGACTGAAATACACTGCTGAGGGGAGCAACAGGCGACACAGGAGAGGTCTGCTGTGCCATGTGGGTTAGCTCCCTGGCCGGGGATTGAACTCATGTTACAGTGGCTGGAGACAGCTTGATATCACTAAGATTTTAACCCCCGTGCCACCAGGGAGGCCCTCAATTTAATTCTTTTTTTTTTTTTTTTTAATAGAGGCATGCTTTATTTATTTGTTTGCTGGTTTGTTTGTTTGTTTTGTTTATACATGCACTGGGTACAGTCAGAAGCGCGGGAGGGTGAGAGAATTCACCAGAGCCAGAGCGGGGAGCAGAGCAGGCAGAAGGACCGAAGTACACTGCTGAGGGGAGCAGCGGGCGGCAGGAGAGGTCTGCACGCCATGTGGGACCCTCCTCTGGTGGCCGGGGAGCAGCCGGGGATCGAACCGGCGCCGCAGAGGCCGCGCACAGTTTCGCAACCCAGCGCTCAACCGCTGCGCCACCGGGGAGGCCCCTCAATTTAATTCTTAATGTGGAACTCTGGTTAAGTACCAAAAATAAGATGTACACACCGGCAGGAGGGGTGAGCATAGGAACTGAATATTGCATGAATATGAAAAGTATAGGGAAAAGAAATATCACAAAAGTAATATAAGATATGAAAGGCTTTTACTTTTTTACTTTTCATGACTACTATCATTTGTTACTTCTAAACAGTGGCTGTAATGTTTCTACAATACTCAATATAAAATGAATGACTGCTGTCTTAGAAATGAACATTTTAAAATTTGTGAATTGCTTCTCTCAATGAAGCACCACGCATAAAAGTCACCTTTTAAGAAAACCAACTCCTTGTTGATCTAAATTGCCAGGTAGACTTTTTTCTTCACTTATATTTGAGGATGGAAAAAGTAATATTCAAAAAATAATCAAGGAATTAAATCATTTTAATAAAATATCACAATTTCATTAATGGAAAGAATGTAAACAACATTTCATTTTTTATTTTTTCTGAAATTATCAAGGCAGGGCACAAAATTTTTATCTTACTATCTTCTCTTTTGGTGTCTACATTTAGATTTTTCATGAAGTCTAACATAGGTATTATCTATACATTTACATGCTTTATTTGCTCTACGGGCAATTGCCTCAGAAGTAGGGCATTAAGGTTACCCTACTGACCAAAAAGGCAAATGCATGCCAACTCATGAAGACAGATGAAAGCATTATCAGGCTAACAGCAGCAGGCGAGCCATTAATGACCAGTAGTAGAATCCAGTTTCTGTCTTGTACTTTCTCCCCAAACGCTCACATGGTATTTCTCAGCAGTACTTGTGTTTCTTTTTCCAATGAGAAAGCAAGTAAAGAGTACTTTCAAATGGAAATAGACATCAAAAACTCTGGCAAATTCTATGCTGGTGAAGTAAGGAAAGGCATATTCTAGAAAAGCATTCAAGAATTGGATCAAGAGAATAACAGCATAAAAGATTAACTTTAATTTAAGAGAATTTTTATTATTTTATGTGGCTAATTTATAAGGCATTTCTGAATGAATCACCTCTATATTCTATCAATCAGAAGGACACTAGCACTAATTTCTGATTATTACAATAGTAGATATGGGGGAATTGTACGCGTGTATGTACATGCATATGCAATAAAGAGAGGAAATACTGTGTAAAGCCTCTCTTTCCTTTATACCTATTACCAATGAGAGCAGAGAACAAGGAATGAATTCACATTCATGTGTGATTGCTGAAAATGCCCACCTAAATCTATTATATTCGAAACATACCAGCTTAACACCACATTGTAGTGCTAGGGAGAAAGTGATATACAGGATGGGGCAATCTATAAGGCAATTCTTCAGGCATGCATTCAGATTTTCTGCCTTTTCTCTCTGTATGGTATCCCATACAAGTTAGGTTTTAACTACTGTGTTGGGAGTCTCTGAGATCAAAGCTAGGACTGGTGAGCCTCATAGGACTCAGCATATGGTCATACTTAAAGCTAAGGATTATTACAGTGAAAGGATACAAAAATCAGCAAAGGGAAAAGGTGCATGGAGCAAAGTCCAGAAGAAACCAAGAACAAACAGTGCTAAGAGTCTTATTCCTGAGAATCACATAGGATGCACTTAATTTCCATAGCATTAAATTGTGACAACACAGGTGAAGTGCTGTCTGCAAGAGAAGTTCATCAGCAACTCAATGCCCATGTTTTTTATTTAAGAATAGTCACAGAGGTGCCCTTTGCCCAGAATTTACCAAAAACCAAAACCACACTCCAAGAAGAAAATCAACTAGTATAAACCGTATATTCTGCACTGTTTAGAAGACGGAGTCACTTATCAGTTAGGGAATGGTGGGAACACTCCTAAAATCCAAAGTTCCCAAATGCAACCCAAGAGCCAACCTTGCAAACAGGACTTACTAAGGATGGCGAGGGTCCCACATGGTGCGCAGACCTCTCCTGCTGCCCGCTGCTCCCCTCAGCAGTGTACTTCGTCTGTCTGCCTTCAGGTCTGCTACAGTAACACTTTTCTTAATACCT
This sequence comes from Talpa europaea, assembly GCF_964194135.1. Lineage (NCBI taxonomy): Eukaryota > Metazoa > Chordata > Mammalia > Eulipotyphla > Talpidae > Talpa > Talpa europaea. The sequence goes on along the minus strand of NC_140074.1, from coordinate 24,288,074 downwards.
ACCCATCCTTGCTTCAGAGCCACCAAAGTTTCATATCTGCATCCCCACAAAGATTCTATTATTGTGGTTCTTGACGGTCACAAGGTTGGCTGGTACTAAATCCAGAAGTAGGTAGATGAGTGGGAGACAGAAGGGAGATGTCTGTCAGCCAAGGGAGGTAGGATTTATTAGTTTCTTCTATAGAATCAAGTTAGATTGAGTTAAAAAAAATTACTGAAAACTCAGTCTGTATCTAAGGTGGATAAAAAAAGCCCCAACCATTATAAATTAAGGTGATAGATACAAGAAAGAGATTAAGACTCACAGAAGCCAAGGGACTATGCTAGCATCATTTGCTTCAGAGCATCCATTTAAATTATTTAATGTACCAAATATTATTTATTAGAAGATGCAATGAATGGTTCTCCAAAAGAGTCCTCTGATCCAGAAGACTCTGGAAAAATGTGTTTGTGATTCCTTTGCACATTCTTTTCTAAAAACAAAAACCAACATGGGAGTGCTTACAAATCTTTTGATTTTGACTTTATATTTAAATAAGATAGAAAGCCTTTAATGTTGTCTGAAACTGGTATGTCTGTTCTTCGCCTACAAACATGATATCCAATATATTTATGGAAGTCTGCTAAAAACACAAAATAATGTAGGAGGAGGAATAATTTAGGGAAAGGAAACCAATGTAACATTTTATTTTCAAACAAATCTAACCATATTTAGAAGTACACAAAACAAAATTGCCACTGTAAGTCAACATTTCCTAAAGTTCTATGGCAGGTGGAAACTGACCTTCAAACCTAACTGAAGGGCTATCATAAATCTGCATTAAAGAGAGGTAATATGTGCATTTGGCTTCAGCAAAAAACAACTACTCTTCAAAGTATTTACTATGTGTCAAGCACTAAGGGAAAAACCCTTCACCTGCATTACCTCATTTAATGACCCCATCACCAGTACATACATGAATGCTAAAAACTTCACTGCGCTCAGCCTGGAGGGGAGGACAAGGAGCAAACGCATGGGCTGTCTTCTAAAGTTCAGTTTCCTGATTTTAATAAGAGCACCCTGCTGAGTAAGGGGTGCAGCAAAAACAAAACATCCCTTCCATTTCACATGGGCATGGCCAAGTGCAGAAACCCCATGGTCTTGTGTCTAGACTCAAGACAGGAATACTTACATATAAGTTCAAAAAATTAGAGAGCTGGGCCTCCCCAGTGGCTCAGCGGTTGAGCACTGGGTTGCGAAGCTGCCCGCAGCCTCTGCAGAACTGGTTCGATCCCCGGCTGCTCCCCAGCCACCAGAGGTGGGTCCCACATGGTGCGCAGACCTCTCCTGCCGCCCGCTGCTCCCCTCAGCAGTGTACTTCGGTCCTTCTGCCTGCTCTGCTCCCCCCTCTGGCTCTGGTGAATTCTCTCACCTCCCACGCTTCTGACTGTACCCAGTGCTTGTATAAATAATAAATAAATAAATAAATATTTAAAAAAAATTAGAGAGTTAAATGAAGGCCCAAAATACACCTAGATGCATGTATTTTCTCCTCCTGAGGGGATTACAGTTCAGAGTCATTAATTAGCATTTGTCCCAACACATGTGATTTCATTCTACAGCACCACCTTTCTCCTTCTCTCTACAAAAGGTCTGACACTCACAAGTAGCTAGAAAAGAAGCAAGAGACACAGCAATGCCTCAGAGTCCTGACTGAGGGTGTGCTTCATAAACAACATTCTGGGAGTTTCCAGGTCTTTGTAAGTAATGCTCTCAGGCCACAGGTGTTAGATTTATTTTCTGTGGCTTTAGGGTAAAGCTCTCTGCGATGGATTTTACCCAAGATGGGGAAGCAGGATTTGAGGCCCTGGGCAAAATGAAACATGGTGGTCTTTGATCACTTCAAGCCAATGAGGAAGAACACACCTATTTGTAAAAGTCCCTGATCCAAGAACATTACCATTCTCTGCAGAAACACAGCCGATGCACCACAGGAGAGGGGGACTAAGGACCTGGGCCCGAGGCACCCACACACATAGCAACAAAGAAAACAGCATGCAAACAGCAGCTGCGCTGACATTCAGTGAAGACAGAGGCTGGTTTTTAGATCTTACATTAGAGAGAACAAAGGCATCCCAATTAATCATGAGCAAGACAAGTGGAAAGTTGGGGCTTCTGTACCCAACAACAAATAAAAAGAAAAAATTGTGGCAAGTGCATATATTTTTCATATACATAAACCACAGATTGCACAGACTTCCTATGGCCACAGCTGCCACCTCCATTATCCCTTTCTGCAAGGGCTTTGAGAAAGAAAATGAAAGGAAATGGAGTGAAAATATTTCCATTATTTATACATACATCTATGTGGCAGACTGTTATCAAGAAAATATTATTTTGCCTTAAAGAATATTTTATTAGGAATTTATAGCAAAAGTTTTAATAATCTAATGAGTATTTTAATAAAGTTCGTAACATGTATCAAGAGGCAAACTCCAAGTGGTATCATAGAAAAGCCACAGGCACCGATGAGTACAAGTAAAGGGAAATTTAGCCAAAGAGCATAAATGATCAGGTTGTTACTAGTCATTGACTACTGGGGAGGAAAAGTTATATTCTGGTTCTAACAACCCTAAAAGACTTCCCTCATGGAAGTAAGGGGCGGCAGAATTGGGAAAATAAGTCAAAAGAGAATCTATATGGAGGGTGAAGTCAGACCTGTGCTCCAAAGCAAATCGCTTACTTACTAGTTGTATGATTACTCTGAACCTCAGGTTCCTGGCTATGAAACCAGGACAGTGATAGCTGTCTTTGAGGGTTATTCTTAGGGTTATTAGTGATGATTGCTGGATTAAATAAAATAAAATAAAAATTCACGAAAGGCTCACAGAATTCTAGGCACATGGCAGGCACTCAGTAAATGGCTGCTCATATTAATAGTCAAGAGTATAAAGGGACTATGGTGAAGGCTTATGGGAGCGGCGGCACTGGGAGAATTATGGGAATTACACCTAAGGGGAGAAATCAAATATTGTACAAAAGTGAACAATGATGTAAGAAAATAAAAAAACAAACTTCAAAACCAACCAATAAACAAAAAATAGTTATGAGTTTAGCATAAACCCAAGGCTTAAATGACTGTTACATTTAGAAATCTGATTGTAATAATGTGATCTGTGACCACATGTAAAACAGCAAATAGTAAGTCGAACAGACTTCCAAATACAAAGGTTAAAAATCTTTTAAAAATTCTATCAACAGTTTTCTTTAAATAATACTTAGATCAACTGAAGATTTTTTGGCTATAGGTGCTATGTAAAACATGCAGACATAAGATTCTTATCATAATAGGATGAATTCTCTGAATGATTTATATGTAAATGTCATCCCCTGAATCAAAGGTAAGTCTTTTTAAAAAAAGATCATTTATCTGTTTGCTGACTGTGTGTGTGTGTTTAAGAGAGAGAACGTGTACAACACACATATGCAGAGAATCATTTGCTTTTAATAAAAGTATGGCAGGGATCTGTTTCTCCTTCTCAGGAAGAACGGAACTTACTTCATAGAACAGAGAAGCCACTTGAATGAGGATTTATGAAGCGATTAGAGCCAAATATCTAAAAAATGAAGCAATCGTATAGGTTATTTTGTAAATATTTTATTAATCCTCTTAAGAGCCTCCTAAGTGAGGCCTCACAGATACTTATATCTTAATCTGTTATGAATAAAAGCTTCAATCCGGTGCCTGCATTCCAGTGACCCAGACTGAACAGGGAGTGAAGAAGGTTTCGGGTATCACAGGTGCAACTCCCATCAAGACACAGAAGCCAGTGACATTCTCCCTCACTAGGGATGGCTCGCTCCAGTGATTCAGGCAGGTTACAAAACTGCAACAGGCCTTAATGTCAGCTACATGGTTTTACATACCTACTATGTCAGGGGCTCCAAGCTCCTTGGGAATTTATTCAGAAAGAAGAGTTACTCTTTCTAACAATATGCTCCACCTGCCACTGAGTTGGAAGGCCACTCATTTCTCACGCACTTCTAGTTCACAAATGCGGCTGGTGTTCTCTTCAAAGGACATTAAATAAACAGAATCTTGCTTCTGCTTCCTAACAAATAATTTCTTTAATGTCTTTCCTTGATTTCATACGCATACCTCCAGTTGTAGACATACCAGTTACAAGATAAATTCAGAGCTGCCACACTTTTATCACAAGCAGTTCCTATTAACATTTCATGAGTGTCCATCGGCAAGTCTGTGGATTGCTTTTCTACTCCCCCTCTTTCAGAACTCTCCCTGCTGTCTCTGAGCTAACCCAGGATTTCTCCACTCACATTCTTTACTTTTTTTTAATGAATTTTTTTTGTATTTTTTTTAAAGATTTATTTTATTCATTTATATAAGCATTGGGTACAGTCAGAAGCGCAGGAGGGTGAGAAACTTCACCAGAGCCAGAGCGGGGAACAGAACAGGCAGAGTGATGAAATACACTACTGAGGGGAGCAGCGGGCAAGGCAGGAAAGGTCTGTCGCGCCATGTGGGACCCTCGCCAGCCGCCGGGGATTGAACCTGCGCTGCAGAGGCTGTGGGCAGCTTCGCAGTCCAGCTGTGCTCAACCGTTGTGCCACCAGGGGAGGCCCTCTTTACTTTTTTATAACTCAAAACTCTCTCCATTCACGAGCCAAAGAAAAAGTGATTCATGCCAGTTTAAACATGACATAAGTTTAATTTAGCTTATTATAAGAATTAGTACAATGATCCATCCTGAGATTCCTGTACCCAACTTCTACTGAAATAGAGGCACCTATATTTTCTCTATCTTCTTTAACAGTTTAAATTTTTACCTTTAAGTACAAGATGGTGGATGGTGAGAACCAAGACCAAAATCATAGGCTTCATAAGGACAAAATGATGACCACAAAAATATTAAGTTTAGAGAAAGTAAAGAAAAAAACCACCTAACATCTGATAAAATCCCACCAAGCAGAAAGTGGCACAAGCATGCACAAAGGGCATTACTTGTATGACAGCTAAGAACCAATCTGTCTTCCAGCCACATCATTCTTCTCTCTTTCACAATGGAAGTGGGGAAAAGAGAACACATCATCAACCTGTGAGAGGGAGCCAAAAAAAAAAAAAAAAAAAAAAAAAGGTCATTTGCTCCATTACTGCTTGTTCCTGGGTCTTCCCATCTACCTCTTTGCCAGAAGAAATATCCCCTCCCTCTCGTTCTTTATTTCACCTGTTCCAGGTACTCATGATTTCTCTCTTATGCTGCAGATCCCTAAAGGCCTCACCTGGAGCTTCAGCCTCTTCACTCTTGTTTGATTGCTTGGTTTTATTACTGAATTTCTAGACTTGTTCTCCTTTTCTTGAACTGTTCAAGTCCCATCTCAGAGCTTGCCTTTCTTCACGGTTGCCCAGTGCCCTCTCTCTTCATTTTCACTCCTGAAAGCAACTTTCCCTCCCTTAGTCACTCATTTCGTTTTGGCTTAGAGAAATGCTGCTATAAAAGGTGTGTAGTCACACTGATAGAAACTGAGAGTGTGCTAACTGCTGGTAACAGGAAACATGGATAATCTCATGGAAATACAGCTAACTTTCAGGATACTGAACAGGGTGACTAAAATGATGTTCTGAGATTATTTTGGAAAGAAAAGAAAAATGATGACACTGAAAATCTGCTATTGTGTAGATGCAAGTAGCTACTAAATCCTTTGACTATGGAAGATGCTCTCAGTACCATTTCACTGCACTGACAAAATTAGAATTAAATTCCCATTTGTGGCAAATGAGGGTTACATATCAACACTGAAGGGAGATTACTTCCTAATTCCTCCTCTGAGTACAGAATTCATAACTCAGGAAGACCAAGATAAATGGTTTAAAAATGGTGAGATAGTATACTATAAAGGATAATTATGGCTAACAAATATTTAATATTATTGAATATATATTCATTTATACATAATATAGACTGTATACACATGTATGTGTGTGTACAGACACATACACATATGCCCTGAGGGCATGTATTAGACTGGTATGGAATACAAACCAGTGCCTGAACACCTGCTCTTACTGCACAGTGCCACTCAGGTTATTAAAATAATTTAAATATTGTGTCTATATTCTCCTCAGTGTATCTTTGTTCCTTCTCTGAATATTTTGAAAGAATTCTTCAACTTTTACCTCTGGATTTGTTTGTTTTATAACTATATCAATACCTGAGATGATATAATTATGTCTTTCAAAACTCAAACAGTATCTTTTCTACTTATTGGTCCTTGAAAAGTTAAATCAATCATGGTCTCATTTCCCAAGTCTTCCATCAGGATGGTTAATAATTGAGTTTTGACTATGAACTGTATGCTTAGACCTATGTGTCGGGGGGTACTATCTCTTCATCTAACCTTTCTCCACAATAACTTAGCTATCAGGCTGCTGCCCCAGTGATGATTCCAAAACATGATTCTAATCATTTCATTCCCTTTCCCTAAATCCTCCAATGGCTTTCTATTCCCCCAAATCAGTGGTCAACAAACTCACAATCAATGATAACACATAGGTGCACAATCCAGTAATGGTATACTTACTTAAAAGAGTGTGATTAAAAGTTTTAAATAACTGGTAGGACTGGACAACAATTAATCTGAAAGAATATCATACCAATCAGAAAATACCAGTTGTAAAAATAATTATTATAGGCACACTGTGTAGTGGGCTAAACATTACGTTCAAGCTACATGCACTACTATATGTGTATACCTATATACAATATATGCATATTATAAAGACAAAATCAAAATGAGGGAATAAATGAACTAACATTATCTTTCTGTTTCTAAAAGTTGAAACTGCAAATACTCTTACGCTGAAGATGAATGACACAAAGTGTAAACTCAAAATGTCCCTTTCTGGACAGCAAGGCCCCTCAAGGCCTGGCACCTGGCTACCTCTCCAGATTTATCTCCTGTGAATCCATGTTCCAGTAATAATGATTCACAAAGTACTGGGATAGCTCATCACTCTTCACAATTTATGCTTTAGAAGTTCAGTCACTTTCCACTTTCTACTTCCTTCCAGATCTGGTCTACTGTTCTTCCCTCAGGTCCCAGCATTCAATCATAGCTATTCTGTTAGCCTGGAAGGAATACTTTGCTTTTGAAAAGTGTCACCTCAGCTGCTACTTATCTCTTTTGGAAATGTTTCTCTAATTGTTCAAAACGCACTTAGAGGATCTTTTCCCTATCAATGCCACAGTAACAATAGCTGTATTTTTTAAAACTTATTTTTCACCAAATATTCTACTAGGTGTGTAAATTCTTAGTACCTCACAGTACTGGACTACTTTGAATAATTTTCCGAATTATTAGGCCAGAGTGGGTATAATTACTCTCTCTAAACTGAGGTTTAGAAAGATTAAAAATTTTACTTAAGTGATACAGCTAATAAAAGGTAGGGGACATATTTAAGCTCAAGTCTGACACCAAAGTGGATACTTTTATCTTCTATTTGTCCATATTGCCAATACATAAATATCATAAGCATTATATATATTACATAGCACTGTAATTGTTCAATTGTGTGACAACAAACATTTCCCAGCAAACCTGAAGTATTTTTTACCATTATGATTAAAGCACTTAGCACAGGTCAAGCTCATGAAAAACGCTAGTCAAGTGAATGTCTGTCTAGTTCAAAATCTTGCATTTTAAAATTATGAGCTATCCAGCCTATATGCTATGGAATATTACATTTTGCATATGTATGTACTTTTATATCTTAAACATTGTTAACATACTAGGTAGTGTACATGCTACATTTTAGCTTATCAGGAGTAAATCTTATGCTCAACGTAGAGAAGAAAAAAACTCCAAAAGAGGGGATTTCAAACTGCATTGATGATTTTTCTCTTATGGTCTATAAGGACAAATGATAATGGCCCCACAAACACTACATCGTCCTACACAAAGAGAAAAAGAACTCTAGGACAGTACAAATACATAACCTTAACTCTTTTCTCTTTCTCCTTCCCTTCCCACTTCCTGGAGGGAAGGATGGACAAAGGAGCGAGAGGAGAGAGGGAGAATATGAGGGTGGAGAAGGTGAGTGAGCTGGAGGGGGAGAGTCCATGGGCAGAAAAGATGATAAAGCTCTCAAGAGACGGTGCCCTGCAATATGACAAAGCAAGAATGACAGAAATGAGGACAAACTGAAGTCTAAGCCTTCTAAACCTGTCCTGCTTGCTTTGCCCTTACCTAGATTCTTTTCTTGCATATTATCTATACTCCTCAACTCAATGAGCACTCTTTAAGGAAAAAAAAATCAGCTGAAGTCTCTTAGTTCAGTCACTTTCCACGTCCTTCCAGATGTGGTCTACTGTCCTTCCCTCAGTTCCAGACTTCAATCATAGTGAAACTTCTGAAATACAAGTATGATCTGCACCTTATATTTCTTCTTCTTTTTAAGTCCATTGGAAGTAAAGATTATGCTTTGTCAAACTTTACAGTTGTCAGGGATATACCACAGCACCCAGTCTTTGGTGGTTCTACTGAATATAATGAAAGGTTGATGTGGGAAATTATGAGAAACAGCTATTTAGGAAACAGAACTGAAATATTAAAAAATCGATTATAGATTTGCTGATAGTGCCACCAGGCAGCAAAAGTCAGTGTACATGTGAAAGTGTGGAACTGGGGTGCAGGAGGAAGGTGGATGCATGGGAATTAGAGGTGGGTCATTTACATGAAGGCAGCAGCTGAGGCTATGGAAGATTCAAGGCAGATGTAGATGGAGAAAAGATAGCCGTGTTGGAGGACAAATACCTAGGAGACCACCTGGGAGCTGGGCGAGTCAGATAGCTCCTACCTCTCTCCCCCACAAGGTGTGCCCCATGTGTAGTCAGACAGGACAGTGCTTGTCACCATGGAGCATTACATCCCTGCAGAAGAGAGAAGCCACTCTGACAGCATGATGTAATGGAATGTTAGGGAACGAGAGCTGTAAAAACATAGATTCTGTCACAACACACCATGTTCACATTCCTCATCTTCAGGAGAGCTGATCTTTTTCCTATACGGGCTTCCAATGAGAAACAAACCTGAAAGTGCTTTGAAAAGGTAAGAAAGACTGCTATACGCGTCGACAAAAAGGCAGCACCTGTAAATTCCTCTAAAGATAATAAAGTTAAGTCCAGAATTAAAAGGCTAAGTGGATGTGTACTTTAACATGTAAAAATTAAAAAGTCAAAACTACCTCTAGGGTTGATCCTTGTTCAACCACTGTCAAAGCAAACTTGGGCAGTCACTTCACCTCTCCTGTCCCAATTTAAAGTGATTTAAATTCAGTCCTGACTATCTCACTAAGGTATTATGATGATTAAGTACTTAAAATGTCTTAAGATTCAGTGAGTAATGCCTTACCATTTGGGGGAGCAGTCATGTGACATTATAGCATTTCTGAATAATTTTAAAAGCTGTGTGATGTTTCTCCAAATTCTCTGGGTCTTTGATATCAAAGATAAACAAAGAAGATACCCACTTCTCGACTTAAGTAGCATTTGCTTTCAAGTTCTAAGAGAACTGTATTTTGTAACTGCACTAACAGAATGCACAGCATAGAGATCAGCCATAAAAAGTAGAGTGCTCACCCTTGATTACACATTTTGAATAAAAGAAAGAATATGTATGCTAACTTAAAAGAACTCCTCTTAAGGAAAAAAAAATCAACTCCACATAGGCATCATTACATGTTGCTTTCTTAAAAATGATGCATTATGTGCCAGAAAGGGTAGCAGGGATATTATGAAAACAGACAAGAGATAACAAGGACCTGAAATGAGGTGCAAGGTTGGACAGGAAGGGATGAGTTCAAGGGCTAGTTAAAAGTTGGCAGCAATAGTATTTATTTAGAAAACTGACATCACAAATTTGGTGGGGTGACAATTGGCTAGAAGAAGTGAGAAAGATGAAAGCATCAAAACTGTAAGGTTATGGGCCTCCCTGGTGGTGCAGCGGTTGAGCGCTGGGTTGCGAGGCTGCCCGCGGCCTCTGCGGCGCCGGTTTGATCCCCGGCTGCTCCCTGGCCACCGGAGGAGGGTCCCACATGGCGCGCAGACCTCTCCTGCCGCCCGCTGCTCCCCTCAGCAGTGTACTTCGGTCCTTCTGCCTGCTCTGCTCCCTGCTCTGACTCTGGTGAATTCTCTCACCCTCCCGCGCTTCTGACTGTACCCAGTGCTTGTATAAACAAAACAAACAAACCAGCAAACAAATAAATAAAGCATGCCTCTATAAAAAAAAATATTAAAAAAAAAACTGTAAGGTTATATATTCAAATATATAGCAGGTGGTTAAAAGTTAGGGAGAAAGATAAATTCCTTCTCGATTTCTTAGTTGATCTTCATATACAATAACAGAAATACTGAGTTTTAGTTATACTTTTATAAGTCTTCTCTGAAAAATATTAAATATTTTAACAGGTTAAATACTTACTATTTCTCCCAAATTACTACCCAAAGAAAAATGTTCAAACACAGTACTAATTAATTTGAGTCTCCCAGTTGCTAAGGCTACCTGTGATGCCCACACCACACAGTGAGCTCACCTTGGGAGTACAAAGCTCTCTTCCAAATGATTCTAAAATAGCATTAAAGCAAAAAAACCTCAATCAGATTCTCTTCCAGCTTCAACGTAGAAATAGAACTATACAGAACTGGATAGTTAGGAAAAGTCATGCCATTTGAGAAAAGAGCAAAGAAAGGAGTAGTAAAAGGCCTTTCACTCCTCGAGGTACAATGCTGTAGGAGCAGATCTGGTTTTATACCATGAAGAATTCCTGGAAAGCTTTAGTCTCATGAAAATAAGCAGTTCATCTATTAAATATGAAGATACGGGCATTTTGCTGCATTTTCCAAAGATGATATTAGGTCAGGCTAACCCGACATACTAACAAAAAAAACATCACCACACAAGCAGCATGGTGAACATAACCGTGGTCACGCCTGCACATGTTTTATACTTGCCTTTTAGCCTGAATATGACATTCCTTTTTAAAAAAAGTCAAAAGTTATTTCAGAACTCACAGTATGTTGCTATGGTGCATGCTGCTGCAAAGAAAAAGCTAATGGGCTCTCTACTTAATGTGATTAGAGCCATTATTGACATAATGCCAGGAAGACGCAAAACCATTAGCATTATACTACAGCTCACTTTAGCATTCACTCAGATTTAGTATTTGATCCACAATTTTAATTTTGTTCTGCTCTATTCAGAGCTGCATTACACAAAATGCATAATTAAAAGCTGCTGTGATTCTCTCTACTTCTCAAATTAAAAACATAGCAAACATTTGTAGTTCTAATCCACTAGAAATTAATAAATCAAATAGTGTCTTTTATCCTCTTTCCTCCATGCAATTCAGATTGCAGGTTGGGAATACTTTTGCCGGCAACAGAGTACGCTGCAGACTGAGCGGCTGCTCAAAGGAAAGAAGTCCCTAAACTGCCTACTGTAAAAGCAAGTGAGAACCTGGAGGGCCTAGAAAGCACCGATAGCCTTATAATTCCAAGCGTTAAGCCGGAAGGGCTTTCTGCAAAGAAAAATTTTAATCAATTCACCATAAATCCTTTTGATGCATTTTCCTTCATTAGCTCACTTTGTCAAGCATACACATGCTCCTAATTTAATTTAATCAAATTCACCATGTCTTTCTGTCAACAGTGAAGCAATTCCCATATCCAAAAGATCTCCTATCAACTCCCTACTCAGGGCTGCCTGGAGGGGAAGCTGATAGCAATAGGAGTTTTGCTTTGTCCACCGCTAACATCTGTAAGGGCTTCCCACTAAGGTTCTGCCATCAAGAGCTCAGACGGTCACAATACTGCTAGTTTTATTGCTGCTGTAAGCTTTCATCACTTGAAATAATGGAGGATTATGACTTATTACAATAAAATAGCTTATCTTCCCCTGCAGGTGATAACCCTTGGAAAGTTCTGGAAGGACCACAAAAAGCAGCAGAGAAGGCTTATCTCAATTTAGGTCCCCCTCTACTGCCTTTGGGTCTCTTCTCTATATACCAAGGTGTTTCAGTAAAATCTCTTGCCAATTCTTCCAGCAGGCTATGCTTCCTTCTGCCTGTACACCCCCATTACCATCCATTTCCCTCACCAGCTACATCTCATGCTTTAGATCTCCGCTTGATGTTCACTTTACCAAAGAAGCAATTCTAAAAGTCCCTGAGGTTACTTGGTTATTTGCTTTTTCAAGCCATGTGTGATCGCGTATGTGTGTTTAAATAATTTATGGTTATATATGTGATTAGTCAACATCCTCTTTCCCCAGGCCTCTGGTAACCTCCAGGAATGCAGGAACCACATCTGTATTGTTCACCACTTTAACTCCTAGAATCTAGCAACTGACTAGCACATAGTAGGAACTCAATGAATATTTGTTAATTGGCCAAATGCTGAATTAATTTATCACTGCCTCCTGATATTCTGCTTAAACATGCCAACCTCTATACTTTTTATAGCTCTTTCATGTTAAAAGATACCCATTCCTGAAATCTTATTTTTAAAAGATTTATTTATTTATGCATACAAGAGCTGGGATACAGGCCAGAGGTGCGGGGGGTGAGAGGATTCAACAGAGACAGAGTAGGGAACAGAACAGGCAGATGGACCGAAGTATGCTGCTGAGGGGAGCAGAGGGCGCATCAGGAGAGGTCTGCTGTGCCTTGTGGGTTGCTCCCTGGCTGGCCAGGGATTGAACTTGTGCTGCAGAAGCCACGGACAGCTTCACAGACTTGCTCTTAATCCCTTGCACCACCAGGGAGGTCCCTAAAATCATATTTTAAGATGTATAGAGGGCCTCCCTGGTGGCACAGCAGGTTGAGCGCCGCGTTGTGAAGCTGTTCGCAGCCTCTGCAGTGTCGGTTCAATTCCCACTAGCTGGTGAGAGTCCCACATGGCGCGGCAGACCTCTCCTGTTGTGCCTGCTGGTCCCCTCAGCAGTGTATTTCTGCCATCTACCTGTTCTGCTCCCTGCTCTGTCTCTGGTGACTCCTCTCACCCTCCCATGCCTCTGGCCTGTACCCCAGCTCTTGTATAAAAATAAATATTAAAAAATAAAATAAAATAAAATGTATAGAGAAGCAAAGTTTTTAACATGCACAAAAACCTTACAATTTGTGGGTTTTACATGTGTCTACAGTGGGAAAACAACAGTGAAGACTGTTGGAAGAAATGTTGGATCCAGAAGATATAATAGCAGAAGTCCTTAGTGGGCTCCTGATAATCTATTGGAACTTAAATACAAGAGTGTCCCAAACCACCATACTGCTCTGCTGGGATAGAAAAGGATACAGCAGGAGCAAGACAGACAAAGACCACTCCCTGAAGAATGGTCAAAGTATCATTCAACTTTGGAATATACTTTGATTCCCTTTAGTTTCTATCTAGTATTTGCTTTTTATTTTTGTTTTAATTTTTTTATAAAGTTTTTTCCTTTAAATATTTATTTATTTATTTATACAAGCACTGGGTACAGTCAGAAGCATGGGAGGGTGAGAGAATTCACCAGAGACAGAGCGGAGAGCAGAACAGGCAGACTGACAAAGTACACTGCTGAGGGGAGCAGCGGGCGGCAGGAGAGGTCTGCTGTGCCTTGTGGGACACTCACCTGGCGGCCGGGGATCGAACCGTTGCTGCAGAAGCTGTGGGCAGCTTCGCAACCCAGCACTCAACCGCTGTGCCACCGGGGAGGCCCTAGTATTTGCTTTTAAAAACAAATCTTCCTCGATAAAAAACATGGTATGGAAATTTAAAAAAAAATTTTTTTTTCCTTGATTTTCTTAATAAACCAAGACTTGAAATTTTAGTCATCAGTAGCCAAGGTCATTTCACTATATACAGTTATTTAAAAATGTCAAACTTAAGTATTTATTCTGCCAAAATGAGGGGGTTATTCTTTCTTTTTTTTTTTACTACAGTGACATGGATTATTGCAGTCTACAGGTTTCAGGTGCACAGTTTTATATTTTGACATCTGTGTACACTGCACCATGATCACCAGCAAAAGTTTAGTTTCTATCCACCAGATACGACTGACTCCTTTACCTGTTTCACCCAGTCTGCTAACCACCAATGTGTTCTCTCTTTTCAAAAGTTTGGTTTTATTTTCTTCCTCTGCATAACTTTTTTTTTACCACATATCAGTGAAATCCTATGGTATGTGTCTTTCTCCACCTGACTTATTTCACTCTATAGTTCCACTTATGCTGTGACAAATGGCAAGAATTCATTTTTTTATAAGAGCTGAGTAGTATTCCATTGGGTGTGTGTGTGTATCACAATTTCTGTATTCATTCACCCACCAATAATATTTCATTTCTTTATCTTGACTATTGTAAATAATGTTGCAACAAACATAGGGTGCATTAATCACTTTGAATTATTGTTTTTGTACTCTTTGGATAAATACCCAGAAATGCAACAGCTGGATTATATATCTATTCTTAATTTTTTGAGAGATCTCCACTGAATTTTTCCATGGTGGCTGTACCAAATTATATCCCCACCAACAGTGTACAAGCGTTTCCTTTTCTCCTCATCCTCACCAATACTTGCTATTTCTTATCTTTTTGGTGATATCTATTCTATTAGTTGTGAGGTGATGTCTCATAGTGGTTTCAATTTGCATTTCACTAATAATAACTGAGGGTTATTATCTTTTTTTGTGTGCCTAAGGAGGGGGATGGATCATTCTTGTAATATCTGTTAGGTCAATATCTTATCTCTAAATGTTTAATCCATGACAAAAAAGAAAAATTTTGCATGATTTGCTTGTAATTCTAAACATTAGAAAACTAAGGCCTATCAGGAGACATTTGATCTAGCAAGACAATTTTCTTACAACCTGAAAAAATGAAATTTATTGAATATGCGTGGAGAAAAGACACATATTAAATAATTATACTTTCATTTCAGATTTAATATTATAGAAATTTTTTTACCAGAAAACCAATATATTTATTTCCTTATAATAGAACCCTGACTTCAAATGTACCTTCCCTTGATTGTTTCCAAAAAGACAGGCAATGCTAGACTTAGAAAAGAACCCACTCCTAGAACACAGAGGATATTCTACTTGGGGAGGAATCCCAAGCCCCCCAATTTAAACTTCTCAGCATGTCTTTCTGTAGATCCTCAGGAAGTATCTTTCTCCTTGGGAAACAGCTTGGGTGGATCGGATCCCTGCATCCTCCGTATCTTGCAAACAGATGACAGGCACAGTCCAGGGGTAGTCAGGCAGAAAACCCAGCTGCATCTGGCTCATTACATTATGCGGCACTTTGTTTCATGGCTCTGACTGCTGTACTTCTTTCCTTCCATTGAACTGAAATCTGCCTTCCTATAAATTTTGGTCCTCTCTGAGGCATTAACAGAATCAGTCTGCTTCCTGGGAAGTCTGTGGTGAGGAGATGCCATTTTGGTAGGCTTTCTCCAGGTCAAAAAATTGTGTCTTAATAATCTTACATCTGTTTGTCTGCAGACCCTTCACCGTCCTGGCCACTTAGGGTGGTCACACTTCAACTGCACAATGTTCCCATACAATGTGATACCCAGAGTAAACTGCAAGTTTTGGATATGAATAGGAATATTTAAAACAACACCATAACTCTAGCTAATGAGTAAATAAGGTTTTTTCATTGAAGTGCACATGACAAAAATGGCAAATGCAAATATTTTCAACTTAATGCACATTCTGTATAAAATGTGTCTTTTTCTTAGGTGGCATCTATAACCAAATTTCTGATCTCATTCTTCAATGAACAGTATTCATGTAACAGAATAGTCATCTTAAAAATATCTTTTAAAACAAATTACAAGATGAAAGGACTATTAGCTATAATAAGTATAGATCATAATGTGGAGCTGCTTATTAGCTTTGGAAAATGTGAGCTCTACATTAACTATATAGCTCCTGGCAAACTTCTAGGTCACAGAGGAATGGTGCTGTGTAAGATGGCACTGAACGGAATGACTACAGCTTAGTTTCCTGCATTCTCAGCAGGACCATCTCTCTAAGATGGTCCAGCTCTGACTAAAGAAGCAGGACACGTATAATAAGTAATTCACAAAAAAAAAAAAAAAAAATGCAAAAAGACCCAGAAAAGATAAAAGCCAGTGATTAGAAAATATACTCTCACGTCAGACTGAAACAGGATTTCATAAGGTGTTCCTGTGTAGTCCATACCACTTCAATTGCCTTCTACCAGCTAAAGAATATGGGGTCTATGAAAGGTTTTTAAGCTTCAGAGGTTTATTTCCTCTTCAGTGATTGAGAGGCAATGTTGTAAGAGTCTCTGCCTACCAATATTTATTATTAAAATTAAAAAAAAAAAAACAGAAAGTTGGGAGAATTATACAGTGAGCACTCATTTATCTACCACCTAAATTCCACAATTATCACTTTATTATATTTGCTTCTATGGGTCTTTTTTATGTATCATTGATCAGCATGAGAGAAGTCATAATTTACAGTTTTGGTGGGAGGGGGTAGGAATCCTGATATTCCTGGGTCAGCACTCACCTCTAAAGTACAGGTATAAACATTTCAAATGCTTAATGTCAACTAATATAATCTTACTTGCATGTGAGTTCTAAGTTCTTTCTTTATGCACTCTGGGTAGAATAGCTGCTAGATTATTTATCTGTTTATTTTAATGGCTCAGCACAAAGATAGTAAAATGTTATCTGCAATAGCTTAACTCTGGGAAGAATACTTACCTTTGATGATCTCCAAATGTTTCTAAAAATTTGAAAATTATTTGTAAGCTGTTAGTAGTCCCACCTCACATGTGCCAGTTTAAGTTATCACAATCACGGCAGCTAATATGCTGTATTCACTACACATTAGTTTATCAGTCTAAATGTTTTACACATTTTAGTTCATTCAATATATGTATTATCTTTATGAAACAGGTACTGGTAATATCACTACCATTTTAAAGGTGCCATTTATAAGGCACGGTTTGTGAAGTGGCAGGATTCAAGCTCAAGAAACTTGTCTTGCAGACTTTTTGACCAACCAGAAACTGTACTGTCAGGCTAGCAAGTACAAAGAACTCTATGCCTGATGGAATGTAATATGCTATGTCATTACCATCACTGATGTTACTGGGAACCTCTCAAGAGATTGGGTATCATATCATGTGATCATGTGGGAAACTGAACTAGTGCTCAATGTCAAGGCATCTTTTTAAAAGCAGATTAGTTGCTCCTGAGTAAAAGGTACATGTACAAAATACTCAATGGTTAAAATATGCCTGGAATAGAAAGTACAAATTCATGCTGACTTGGAAGCAATATGCAGAGAGATGTGTGATCTTGAACAAGTTCACTTATTTGAACCAGTGTCTTCACTGACAAAATGGTGGTAATATGAAATAGTAATACCAACTTCTTAGGATGATTATGAGAATTATGTAGGACCCTCTAAATTCCAAATACCTAATATATAATAAGCACCCAATGACACATGTAGAACTAAGTACTGTATGTGGCACATGGTAGACACCAAAAAGTGCCATCAATAATAACAGATAAAAATAAATCCATAAATGTCAAAGTAAATATCTATTGACACCATTGAGAAGATCCATAATTTTACTTTAACACTGCCAAAGAATAATCTTGACCATAAAGGCTTCCAGGAGCCGGTATCTTAAAGGATATTTTGGATTAATTCAGGATGACCAAATAGTACTATTAGCAGGTTTAGCAGAGTTGTTTTATTAGGAAAAAATCAAAATTGTATCAGCACAAGGTCCCTGTTGGCTATCATATCCCACTATGTCAACCCAGTAGTGCTGGTGAACATTTAAAAATTGCTCTAGGTTTATTCAGCTGTAGAAACTTAAACCAAGAAGGGAAAAAATCTCTTCTACTGAATGACACAAGAATTATGGTCTTTATTTTAATAGTTAAAATTATAAAATAGTACCAAGGAAGGGAGTTGTAAAAACTGACTCTAATACTGCCTTCAGTTATTTGTTAAAATCATGAAAAAGAATGATGAAACACAAAATCTTAGATGCCAAATTCTATAGCCTACAGATCATTTGTGAAATCTGTTCTCCAACCTCAACATTATGAGGCATTATGAGCCATCCCAAGAGTCAAGAAAAGATTCCTTCCCCTTTGTGTTTCCGATTTAAGTGAATAAACTCCGAGGAGTCAACCACTATGGCATTAAAACTTAGGACACTATAGACCGTCTCAAAAGAACACAGATGAAGTCACTGGAGACCTCGAAGATTTTAAAGGTTAAATCATGAAAAGCTTCAGGGGCTTGCCTCAGCCAGTCCACTGGTTCAGTTGGGTATTACTAAAATCCCAACAATCCATCTGACTAGGCCATTTAGTCTTTGCAGGTACAAATGGAAATTTGTTGTACATTTTTTATTACATATATGTCTTCTACACCATGCCTAACAGCATGTAAAACAAAAAAGTGCTACACACAAAGGTACTTATCAGGGCTCAATGGCTCTTCACACTATGCATTCTGAAAGGATTGATGATGGGTGGTGGGAATGGGACAGGAAATGGACATCTGTGTTTTCTCCTGTTAATATCATAATGCAACTTCAGTGCTAAAAAGAAAGAAAAAAAAAGAAGTTGCTCTCAACCACATTGAGCCACTGAGACACTTGCTTATAAAGCTGAGAGAGACTTTTGTCCTGACATAAAATGAACATACTTCACTTCCATAGGCCAGACCATTTCCTTCTCTCAAATTATGTGTATCTATGTGGTTTCCTCAGAGACAAGACTCTGATGCTATAAAGTAATGTGATTTGGGCTATCTGTGAGCAATGCATTCCTTAAGAATATGCTCAACAAGACCATGTCCGGTTTCCTAACATTTCACTAAAACACACCCAACAACGATTATCAACGTATATACCATGAAACACAGAGCCATAAATCCCCAGAGATGAAATTATGAACTTCACATACATAGTAGGCATAGCCAATTTTATTATTATAAGATCAATTACCTTGAAAAGTCTCTAAGCCAAATCCCAGCAAATACATATATATTTTGAGGGGTACTTACTTCCGTGATAAAAATAGAAGAATGTGGTAAAAGGCAAGCTGCCCTTATGTAAATTTTCTTAAAAAATGATCTCTGTATTCCTGCTATAAGTGAAACCATCTGATATTTTTCTTTTTCTTTCTAGTTTATTTCACTGAGCATAATTCCTTCTAGCTCCATCCACGTTGCTGCGAATGGCATGAGTTTATCTTTTTTGATTGCTGAATAATATTCCACTGTGTATATGTACCACATCTTCCTGATCCAGTCATCTATTTTTGGGCATTTGGGTTGTTAAGAAATCAGTGTAAAAAATAATAATAACAGTACAAAACACAACAAAGCAAAAACAGACAATTATAAATCAGAGACATCCTGCAGGGGAGGAGGGAGAGGGATCAAAGGGAGAGAGGGAGGAACACAGGGGACTGAGGTGATGGTGCACGGGTGCCTCGGGGAAGGAAACTATGGGGACTACACCTGAGGGAGTGGGGGGAAGCAAATATTGTTTAAAAATGACAATGATGTAAAAAATAAAAATTTAATTAAAAAAAAAGGATCTCTGGGCACAATGACTGGAAAGTCAACAAGAAATGCTGTCACTGACTTTAAGAATTCTGAGAACAACCCCATCCTAAAGCTGATCTCTGACCCCCACAGATACTACTATATAAACTCCTGTCTGTACATAGTGAGTGCTTAATACACCATCAGTGCTGTACACTCTGACAGATAAAGATAAGGGCAAAAGAAAAATATACCTGGAATTCCAAATCCCCTTCTGACAATTATTCTATTCCTCCTGACTCTCCCAGGAGAAAGGGGTTGAGATTAACTTAAGGTGACACCAAGTCTTCTTTCATGCTTTTGTGCCAAGTATCCTTTACACTCAGGCACCTCCTACTGACTCCAAGCTCCTCTTGTTAAATTTTGAACAATATATGCCATTTTACACCTCAGAGCTCAGAAAAGGCAGCACAGTAGCTGGTGTATGGATGTGACAGAATGTTTTTATTCCACCCCTGAAAAAAGCTCCCTGATTTTGACACACTGGAAAATGTACAGCCAGAGAGTGCTTGAGGCGAAGATGCCACCCCAGCCTTACATCTGTCTGCTTTCATTTGTCTACAACTGTGCTTATAGATAAAACAAGCTTTCCAGATGTCATCACAAGCAGGGCTCATATGCTGACTTCACTGAGGCACCATTGTTGGCTGCCAGCATAACAGAGTTGTAAAACTAAAATATTTAAACTCTGAGCCACTCAACACAACTTTGAATGTCACATAGGATCTTACTTCAAGATTAATTAATGTACACCCCAATAAAATAATCATGTGTTAAAAACAGAGCTGGCTGGCATGCAAGTGGATCCAATTTCCCTCTTTCCAACTGTTTTAATGGCAAACAATTGCATCAAGAAGAAATTCCCAAAAAGAGACCACCTTTTATTTCTACATGTGCACACAATATCGAGACCCTACCTTTCCGGTGCTACATCTCAAGGACCTATATGTTCTGTTTTTTTAAAGCAGACCTGGTGAACCTATGAACAAAAGCAATATGCCAGGCACGTACCATAAAGACTGTGAGAGGAGAAAGCCAATGACAAGTGATGAGGGGGATGACTAAAAGGCATCGTTACAGACGTCCATATGTGAGGCTTGGCTTCAGGCAACCTGGTATCAGGGAGCTTGAATTTTTGTTTGAGAACACAGTATCCCTGTGGTTATAATTGCAACCACCTTATAAAAGAGGTCTGCGGTGGTTTCATAATGTCCCTTAACGAAGAAGGCACTGCTCCTGAGCTTCCTGAAATAGTCCTCAAACACACACACACACACGCACACACACACAATTTCTGATTTCCTTTTTTCCTGTACCTATGTAACAACTTTGTTTTGTTCCAGGAAGCTCAGTTTTTGGTCTAAAAAAAACCAATCCTAATAACATCTAATACAGGTGTTCTGGGTTGGGAAAAGCAGCCAATTCATAGTTGGGTACATGAGATCTCTATACATCTCCCTCTAACTTGAGTTTTCCTTCTGCTCTAGTGATCTTTTGTAGCCCAGTTTGTGGGCTTTTTTTTTTTTTAAACTTGGGTCAGGAATGCTCATTAAGCATCTGTTACTCAAAAATGTAGTTTGTGGGGCATTCTGGATTCAGAGGCCAAATCCATCTCACAGCCATTGGCTTTCTCTAGTTTCTGCTTAATTTGACAAGATACCATCTTTGTATTAACCCTGTCAAGGTACCATATTGGGTCTGTCAGGGCTGGTCCTACACCCCACTGCGTTCATCTCGTATCTTTGGAGCTTACCAAAAACAAAACATGTTCCATATAATCCATGACATACTACTCCTCACTACCACTCCTTCAAGACATTAGAATAAAACACTTTATTCTAATTCCAGGGAGATCAAGTCAGTTACTTTGCTTTCCCATCATCCTGTATGTTCCCATCTTATCTTGAGCTGATCAAGTTCAAACCCTCTGAAAATAAATCACCCCAAGCACTCAAGAATTCCCTAAAGGCCCCAGCAGGTTTCCTGCTTTGTGGGTTCCCACTCCTGTGCTGGGAAGCTAATGTGTTTTAAGGATGGTTGTTTTAATGCAAAGAACTTTACTAAGTCAAAACAACCTGTCCCGGTGATCCATCTACTTTGGATGATGCCACCACTCCATTCCTGTATCAGTCTTAGAGGCAGAGGAAAATGAAGGTTGCAGTGTTTAATTCTGCTTGTTTCTAAGTGTTGTAACAGCAGTTATACTTTTTGAGGTAAGAATAATATTATTCCTGGCTTTGTAGGACTCCACATGCCTCCTTTATTTGAGGTTGAGGTAAATTTCTAACTTAGGTAGAAGAATTGCTGCTGCATTTATAATGTTACTTGCGGCATACCAAAATCAACATAAGCACATTGTGTCATCCTCCTACAACTATATCTAGGCAGTGTCATGTGAAAAAGTCTCTTAGAAAAGTACGTTTGAGTGATACTTCTTTAACAGAAACCTGATTATCAGCAATTCAACGAAAGTACATTCCCACAAACATTTAAAGTTGTATCAGGTTCTCGATATTTAAACTAAAATTTACTTTCAGCTTTCTGAGTTTCTACAGGGTGTACAAATTACTAAACAACAGCAATGTGAGAGCTGTTCATGACAGTTTTAATTTCATTTTTGCCTTTTAAATCCAGTGTGGATTTGAGAAGTGATACCTTTTATACACTCTTTAAAGATGAGAAAAGAGATGTGACTCAGTTACCTGTTTGCCTACGTGCAAGAAGGTGAGCCTGGGGCTGAGCTGAAGGTATACCAAGTACTTGTACATAAACTAGGAGCACAGTCTTGGGGACAATTGCTTTCTCCTAGCTACAGACCAGAGGACATAATAACAGCAACAAGCCTGTTAGCCAAGGGAGAGCCTGTTCTGAACGCTGAATCCTAACAGGTTACTCTCAGGTCTGTATTTGAATACAATTGCATTAAAAATAACCCAATTTAACAATCCAGAAGTTCTGATATATGTTTTATAAAAATGTATGAGAGACCTAAAAGCCATGGAGAGTCATAACTTTGAGCTGCCTCATTTGTTTCTCTTTTATTACAGTCCTGCACGGTGGGCACAAGCCCTTCACTGAAGAGAGAACATTAAATCTTTATTCTAAACTGTTTTAGCAGAACGGCATTAATAGTTGAATATTATTTTGTCTGACTGATAAAATACCATTCAAATAAGACCAAAGAGAGCACTGAACCCCAGCCAAGTCCTATGAGAAAAAAGTGATGAGCGATCTTCAGCGACCATCACTTCTTGTCACTCCGAAGATTCCAGTAACATACCTCCAGCCTGCACGAGCCCTAAACGCCTAGAGCGAAAGCAGCTATTCAGAAATAAACATTTTTCTGGGTCCGTCTCAATAGGTAAAGTGACGGTATGATACTCTCCTGCTTGCAGGTCTGTTTGGTCTTTCCTAAAGCTGGGGCAGTAGGAAACCAATGCAGACGTGTGAGCAAAGAAGGATGAAGCCATTTTGTTTCCATGGATATTTTACCACAGATGAAGAAACAGGACAATATGTAGCTTAGCAGGGAGAGTTCGATTCTGGAAAATATTCAGACATCAATGCGATTCAATTCAGGAAAAACCCCAGTGCTACTCTGTATGGCCCTATCTATGGCACTTTTGGTGCGACACCAAACTACATGTTCCCAGAAAGACACCATTTATTTATTTTTCCCTGTGTGTCCTCACAAACAAATTCAGTAAGGTTTGGCCAAAACCATAGCAATGGCCTTTTCTTTAAAAGGTTTCTAATTTTCTATCAAATTCACAAGGTTTTTCTTTTCTCCTGACCTATACTATATATCTTGATGTTCCAAATAACATAAAAAATAAAATATTAACAACCCATAAGTTAGGAAGCCTGTTATCTGCTTGAAATATCTCTTAAATAATCAAACAAGTGACAACAGTACTAAGAGCCTAATAGGGTTTATATAACACTAACAGGCCTACACTTAAGTTAACTGAAAAATTACACTGAACCTAGTTTGAACTCACATAAATAAATTAAGCAACTTTGTGGATATATTCACACTGTTTCTACATGAAAGCTACTGAGTCAAATCTTTCAGTGGGTAACAAAATTTTTTTTCTAATTGGCAAATGAATGGTACTATCTGGAGATCTTTTCATACACTGAAATAATTGATTGAGGGCTAACCCTGTAAGTGTTTCAGATATAGTACGTTGCTTTGGATATTTTATTGATTATAAGTTCCTATATTTTTAATGCAATAATAAAAATATTTAGAAAGTATTTGAATCCTATTCCTAGTTAGTCTTATTAGCCAATCAAGGAGCAAAGATTAAAGTCAAAGCTAGCTTAAATCCAAAAATAGTCTCAAAGGTAAAGGCCAGAACAGGGATAAAAGTCTTCATTTATATGAATTTCAACTATTAATAAGACCAAATATAATTTCATTAACATAAGAATTTCTAAGCTAAAGCTGCCAAACAGAAATATGTGAGCCACAGAAGTATTGCAAGTATTGCAAGTAGCAATGAAAAAGGAAAAAAGATAAAATTAAGATTTCATTAAAAAATTTTTTTATTTAACTAGACAACTCCAAATTATTGTCAGTTCAATAATCAATATAAAAATTCTTACTATTTTACAATTGGCTTTTAAATCTTTAAAACTTGGTATTTTACCTTTACTGCACATTTCAATTCAATATGGAATACTTGAAATGTGGCTATGTGACTAGGGAAATCAATTTTTAATTGTATTTGTTTAAGAAGACATATGGTTAGTGGCTATCAGATTAGCACAGTTTAATAATTCTGATTCACCCTACATTGAGATAATAGCTTTAACATACAGCAAAGTGCGAAGACTGGCAAAATCCTTAAAAAGGCAAAATATAAAGCATCAATCACAGAGGATTAAGCGGAAATGCTGTATATGCAAATATAATCCATGGTTTATATAAATATGTTTCTGACATTTTTCATTTTCCTTGCACATATGTGGTGATGTGTGATTTAGCATCTTAAGGAGTAAAAAAAATCACCCATCTTCAAAGGTTCATGGCTGATATTTTATGTTACCTGCCTTTACCATTCCCAAACGCTAACTCCATGGCATCTGAAGTGCTTTCAAAAGGAAACATTCTTGAATGATTTGAGTGTTACATAAGCGGAGTTGAGAAGTTTCTTATTTTTTAGAAACTCAGATCCCTCCACATGTTCAGGTGACTCCAAAGAATGTTAACAGAACTTAAGAATGCAAAACTCACTGCTCAAAAACCCTGGCAAAAGAAGAAGAGTCCTTGAGTGTCTGCCACTGATGAATTACATCAATCCAATCAAGTCAATAAGTTTCCTCTTGCCTACCCAATGAACAATACTGTTATCCCTCCCATGAAAAAATGTTTCATAAGAAAATAAGCACATCTTTCTATTCTTGCATGCTTACTTTATTGTCAAATGCTTACTTTATTGTCTAATTCAAATATCACCCCCTTCAAATTAGAGCCCCTCCCACCAATTATTACAGTAAAATTTCACCTTCCCCTAAACTCTCATCTGTATATAATACACACCTTTACTGGAAAAAAAATTCACATCTATTTACTTAATATTAGCTATGTTTTAGAAACACATCTCTTTTCATATAAACTATGATTACCTAGAGAGTGGGGACTGTGGCCAAATCATTCTTATGTCTCCCAAAGTAGGTGCTCATTCCTAATCCTAAGTGCTTCTTGCTTTTTGAAGAAGGGGCGATACAAAGAGAAATTTAAGAGAGTCCCTATGCTCAGGAGACTTACTTTCTAGTCAAGAGAAATATAACAATTAAATTGCAATGAAATTCAGTACACTGGTTTATAACATCAGAGTGAAGAGACCCTAGCCTCTAGTCTGCTCGAGATTCCTGGGAAGTGTTAAAGTGGGACATTTGGGGACCTGAATAAGCAGTTTATAAAGAGCTAAGATCCCATAGGTGAGATGGCTCAATATGAGAAGAGGCAGGAAGCCAGAGAACAAGTCTGGAGGACAGAGAAATGGACAGTCACCTGGAGGTCCCCGCAGGGATAAAAGAGAAGCTGACACTTGAAATGAGAATGTCATCCATAGAAAGTGACACAGAGAGCTAAGACAAATGTCTTATTTTATGTTGCAGTTAGAGAAGTCAAGACGTTAGGAATTTTGAGTAGCAAGTGAGATGATAAAGCAGGAAGAAGGATCTGGCCACAGATTCAAGGATGCACTTGGGTGGACGCAAAGTAGTTAATCAAGTCCACTTAAGTAACATACTCTGCACAGGTGATGTCTTTTCAAGGGGCGTGGCCATTCAGAGAGGGAGACTCATTTCCCAGAAATGATAAAATTTGTTAACTGGCCAGATTATAACACGAACAGATGAGAGTCAAATATACTTTTTCTCATTATATTGACTACTATATAAGCTTAGGAAATTAGAGCATTTTAAAATAGAAAGACTGAGAAATCAAAAGAAGGCTTAAGAAAAAAGACAATGAGACCACTGGGGCAGACCGGGCGTGCAGGGGAACGCGTCCCCTGCACCGGCATTTTGCAACCGCGACCTTTCTTGCTGGAGACTGTGTGAACCCAGCAGAAGGCTCACCAAGGAGACAGAGGTTAAGCTGGGAGGCTTGCCCATGCCGGGCGCCTTCTAGCCTGCAGTTCCAGCCCAGAGGGGAGCAGCACCCACCGCTAGGGCAGACCGGGCGTGCAGGGGAGCGCGTTCCTGCATCGCCATTTTGCAGCCGCGACCTTTCTTGCTGGAGACTGTGTGAACCCATCAGAAGGCTCACCGAGGAGACAGAGGTAAGCTGGGAGGCTTGCCCATGCCGGGCGCCTTCTAGCCTGCAGTTCCAGCCCAGAGGGGAGCAGCACCCACCGCTGGGGCAGACTGGGTGTGCAGGGGAGCGCGTCCCCTGCACCGGCATTTTGCAGCAGCGACCTTTCTTGCTGGAGACTGTGTGAACCCAGCAGAAGGCTCACCGAGGAGACAGAGGTAAGCTGGGAGGCTTGCCCATGCCGGGCGCCTTCTAGCCTGCAGTTCCAGCCCAGAGGGGAGCAGCACCCACCGCTAGGGCAGACCGGGCGTGCAGGGGAGCGCGTTCCTGCATCGCCATTTTGCAGCAGCGACCTTTCTTGCTGGAGACTGTGTGAACCCAGCAGAAGGCTCACCGAGGAGACAGAGGTAAGCTGGGAGGCTTGCCCATGCCGGGCGCCTTCTAGCCTGCAGTTCCAGCCCAGAGGGGAGCAGCACCCACCGCTGGGGCAGACCGGGCGTGCAGGGGAGCGCGTTCCTGCATCGCCATTTTGCAGCCGCGACCTTTCTTGCTGGAGACTGTGTGAACCCATCAGAAGGCTCACCGAGGAGACAGAGGTAAGCTGGGAGGCTTGCCCATGCCGGGCGCCTTCTAGCCTGCAGTTCCAGCCCAGAGGAGAGCAGCACCCACCGCTGGGGCAGACCTGGTGTGCAGGGGAGCGCGTCCCCTGCACCGGCATTTTGCAGCAGCGACCTTTCTTGCTGGAGACTGTGTGAACCCAGCAGAAGGCTCACCGAGGAGACAGAGGTAAGCTGGGAGGCTTGCCCATGCCGGGCGCCTTCTAGCCTGCAGTTCCAGCCCAGAGGGGAGCAGCACCCACCGCTGGGGCAGACCGGGCGTGCAGGGGAGCGCGTTCCTGCATCGCCATTTTGCAGCCGCGACCTTTCTTGCTGGAGACTGTGTGAACCCATCAGAAGGCTCACCGAGGAGACAGAGGTAAGCTGGGAGGCTTGCCCATGCCGGGCGCCTTCTAGCCTGCAGTTCCAGCCCAGAGGGGAGCAGCACCCACCGCTGGGCAGACCGGGCGTTTGCAGCAGCGACCTTTCTTTGCTGGAGACTGTGTGAACCCAGCAGAAGTTCCCCAGAGGAGCCAGTGGTGAGCTGGGAAGGTCACCCAAGATGCCGGCCAGTACCAGCAACACAGTGTCACAAGGAATACGGCAAATTAGAAAACAGGCAGTAGGGAGTAGAAAAGCCACATGCAACCCAGCAACTCCTCAGCAAAATAGCACACCGCAAAAAGAAAACCATCTACCAGATTGCAACGACAGTAACTTGGAAGAACTTCTGAACCTTACAGATAGAGAATTTAAAATTGCTGTGATTAAAAAATTGACTGAAGTCATAAAGGAAAACAATGATAAGGGGAAAATAATTAATGACCAAAAGAATGAAATTGAGTCCCTAAAGAGGGAAGTAAAAGAAATGCAGGAGATCAAAGAATTAATGGAGACGCTAAAGAACTCTGGGAAAAGCAATGAAAGCAGAATAGATGAAATGGAAGAACGAATAAGTACTCTTGAAGACACAGAAATAAAAAGAACTAAAACAGAAAAGGAAGGAGAAGTACGAAGGAAAAAGACCGAAGAAAGACTTCGGGAACTATCTGACTCCATGAGGAAAGGAAATATAAGAGTTATAGGAATCCCAGAAGGAGAGGAGAGAGATGTAGGAACAGAGAAAATATTCATGGATATAATTGAAGAGAACTTCCCAAACGCGAAGAAGGAGCTGAAAATTGATATACAAGAAGCAAGAAGAACACCAAACTTCCATGACGAAAGGAAAAATACAGCAAGACACATAATAGTAAAGCTCCCAAGAATCCAAGACAAGGAAAAAATAATGAAGCTGGCAAGAGAGAAGAAACAGATAACATTCAAAGGGAAACCAATCAGACTGACATCAGACTTCTCTGAAGAAACACTACGGGCAAGGAGAGAGTGGAGGGACATAGTCAACAGACTCCAAGAAAACAGATGCCAACCAAGAATACTCTACCCTGCAAAGCTCTCCTTCCTCTTTGAAGAAAGAATATGGACCTTCCCAGACAAACAGAAACTCCGGAATTTCATTAAAACTAAACCCCCACTCCAAAAAATACTACAAGGAGTCCTGAAGCCAGAACCTCAGAGGGACGAATAACAACAAAAGAAGGCCAAAGAAAGTTATTAAAAGAATAAATAAATAAAATCAAAGGAAAGACAAACACAATGGCAAATACAGATGCTAACATATCAATACTAACTCTAAATGTAAATGGACTAAACTCTCCAATAAAAAGACACAGAGTTGCAGGCTGGATTAAGAAACAAAACCCAACCTTCTGCTGTCTCCAGGAAACACATTTAGCTGCAAAAGATAAAAATAGACTCAAAGTTAAAGGATGGAAAACAATTCTACAAGCAAATGGACCAAAAAAGAAGGCAGGAACAGCTATACTCATATCAGATAAAACAGATTTCAAACTTAAAAAGATAAAAAGAGATCCCAGTGGTCATTACATTATGATCAAGGGAACAATACTTCAAGAAGAAATAACACTCATTAACATATATTCACCAAACGAAGGAGCACCAAAATATATCAGACAACTATTGGCATCTCTGAAAACAGACATCAGAGAAAACACATACGTAGTGGGAGATTTCAACACACCACTATCAACAATGGATAGATCAACAAGACAAAAAATAAGTAAAGACACTAAAGCTCTAAATAAGGATCTAGAGTGCTTGGGCTTAACAGACATATATAGAACACTAAACCCAAAAAAATCTGAGTATACATTTTTCTCAAGCGCACACGGATCTTTCTCTAGGATCGATCATATACTGGGGCACAAGACAAACATCAACAGATACACCAAGATTGAAATCATACCAACCTTCTTTTCTGACCATGAAGGCATCAAACTAGAAATAAACCATAAAAAGAAGGCAAGGTACTCTCCTACCTCATGGAGATTGAAACCCACACTACTGGAAGTCCACTGGACTAACGAGGAGATAAAAGAAGAAATTAAAAAATTCTTCGAATTGAATGACAAGGAGGACACCAATTTCCTAAATGTATGGGATGCAGCAAAAGCAGTAATAAGAGGAAAATATATAGCAATAGATGCTCACATCAACAAACAAGAAAGAACTCAAAGAAACAACCTAATCTCGAAGCTCAAAGATCTAGAAAAAGAACAACAAAAAAACCCCAAAACCAGTAGAAGAAAAGAAATAATAAAAACCAAAGCAGAAATAAATGAAATCGAAACTAAAAAAACAATCCAAAAGATCAATGAAACCAAGAGCTGGTTCTTTGAAAAAATAAATAAAATAGATAAACCCCTAGCCAGGCTCACAAGGGCAAAAAGGGAGAAAGCACAAATAAATAGGATAATAAATGAAAGAGGAAAAATCACAACGGACACAGCAGAAATCAAAAGAATAATTAATAACTACTATGAAAAGTTATATGGAAACAAGTACAACAATCTAGAGGAGATGGACAAATTCCTACAACTCTACAATCACCCAAAGCTAGATAAAGAAGAAATAGAACACCTAAACAGACCAATTACAATTAGCGAAATTGAAATGGTAATCAAAAACCTCCCCAAAAACAAAAGCCCAGGACCTGATGGATTTACAAATGAATTCTACCAAACATTCAGAGACGAATTAGTGCCTATCCTTCACAAACTCTTCCAAAAAATTGAGAAGGAAGGGACAATACCAAACACGTTCTATGAAGCCAACATTACACTAATACCAAAACCGAACAAGGACAACACAAAAAAGGAAAACTACAGGCCAATCTCCCTAATGAACACTGATGCAAAAATCCTCAATAAAATTTTAGCCATCAGAATCCAACAATGTATCCATAAGATAATTCACCACGACCAAGTAGGATTCATTCCAGGGGCACAAGGATGGTTTAACATCCGAAAATCAATCAACGTTATCCAACACATCAACAAAAAGAAATATAAAAACCATATGATAATATCAATAGATGCTGAGAAAGCTTTCGACAAAGTGCAACACCCATTCATGATAAAAGCCCTTGAAATTCTTGGGATACAAGGAACATACCTCAACATCATAAAGGCCATCTATGACAAGCCAACAGCCATTATTATTCTCAATGGTGAAAAGCTAAAAGCAATTCCATTAAGATCTGGAACAAGACAAGGATGTCCACTCTCACCACTGCTTTTCAATATAATACTGGAAGTCCTAGCCAGGGCAATAAGACAAGAGAAAGACATTCAAGGAATCCAAATAGGAAAAGAAGAAGTCAAACTATCACTATTTGCAGACGATATGATATTATACATAGAGAACCCCAAAAACTCCACAGAAAAGCTAATTCAACTTATCAATCAGTTCAGTAAAGTGGCAGGATACAAAATCAACACGCAAAAGTCAGTAGCCTTCCTATACACAAACAATAAATCTGAAGAAGAAGAAATCAAAAAAACCATCCCTTTTGTTATTGAAACAAAAAAAATCAAATATTTGGGAATAAATCTAACAAAAGAGGTAAAGGACCTATACAAAGAAAACTATAAAACACTGTTAAAAGAAATAGAAGAAGACACAAAGAAATGGAGAGACATCCCCTGCTCATGGATTGGAAGAATAAACATTATTAAAATGGCCATCCTTCCAAAAGCAATATACAGATTCAATGCTATTCCAATCAAAATTTCAATGTCATTCTTCAAAGAAATAGAACAATTATTGATGAAATTCATATGGAATCACAAAAAACCCCGAATAGCCAAAGCTCTCCTGAAAAAAAAAGAAGGGAATGGAGGCATCACACTCCCAGATTTCAAACTATACTACAAAGCCATAATCATCAAAACTGCATGGTATTGGAACAAGAACAGACATACAGACCAATGGAATCGAATAGAAAATCCAGAAATAAACCCACAGATTTATGGTCAACTAATCTTTGACAAAGGAGCAAAGACTATGCATTGGAGCAAAGAAAGTTTGTTCAATAAATGGTGCTGGGAAAACTGGGTCGCTACATGCAAAAGAATGAAGCTTGACCACTACCACACACCATACACAAAAATCAACTCAAAATGGATTAAAGAACTAGACATAAGACCTGAAACCATAAAATATATAGAAGGAAATATAGGAAAAACACTACGTGATCTGCACATCAAAGACATCTTTACAGACACATCACCCAAAGCAGTGATAGTGAAGGCAAAGATAAACAGCTGGGACTACATCAAATTAAAGAGCTTCTGCACAGCAAAAGAGACAATAACAAAAACAAAGAGAAACCCCACCAACTGGGAGAACATTTTTGCACCCAACACTAATGATAAAGGACTGATCACAAAAATCTGCAAAGAGCTGATGAGACTCAACAACAACAAAGAAAATAATCCAGTCAAAAAATGGGCAGAAGAGCTAAAAAGAAACTTCTCTGAAGAGGAAATGCAAATGGCCAACAGGCATATGAAAAAATGTTCAACATCACTTGCCATCAGGGAAATGCAAATCAAAACTACCATGAGATACCATCTTACACCAGTGAGAATGGCACATATTAAAAAAACTAGCAACAACAAATGCTGGCGAGGGTGTGGAGAAAAAGGAACTCTTCTGCACTGTTGGTGGGAGTGCAAACTGGTCCAACCACTGTGGAGAGCTGTGTGGAGATTTCTGGACCTACTAAACATAGAGCTTCCATATGATCCAGCAATTCCACTCCTAGCTATTTACCCAAAGGACACAGAAACATCAATTCCAAAGAACACCTGCACCCCTATGTTTATAGCAGCACTGTTTACAATAGCTAAGCTTTGGAAACAACCCAAATGCCCAAAAATAGATGACTGGATCAAGAAGATGTGGTACATATATACCATGGAATATTACTCAGCATTCAAAAAAGATAAACACATGCAATTTGCAGCAACATGGATGGCGCTGGAAGGGATCATGCTCAGCGAAATAAGCCAAAAAGAAAAAGAAAAATACCGGATGGTCTCACTCATAGCAGGAATCTAGAAAACTTAAATAAGGGACCAGGAAAATGAATAACTATAAGAAAGTGAAAATCAAAATCAACAGAAAACTATGAACCAGAGACACTTTTAGGGGGGCGGGGGCGGGAGGGGAGGGATTGGGGTCAGAATGGGGGGGCTGCAATTGTATGGGGAATATAACAATAAAATTTATTAAAAAAAAAAATAAAAAATAAAATAAAATAAAATAAAAAAAAAAAAAAAGAAAAAAGAAAAAAGACAATGAACTTTTACTTGGACCATATTAAATTGAACCAGATGGTAGTTTGTGCAACTGAAAATTCAAGTTAGCAAGTAAAATAACTTCTTCACTTGCAACACGTCTGTGTGTACATACATCCATGTGCATAAGGGTGTGGAGGGTGTATTACCAGTCTCTTAGAACTATTTTCTTTTTTTTTTTTTCTCTTAGAACTATTTTCACTGCAGTTGAAATCTCATCTCTTTTTGTCATAAACAGGAACAAAGAAAATAAATTATGACTTTGTGTGCTTATGCAGCCAGATTTGCCAAAAGCACAACACTCTCCATAAAATATACTCATGTCCATGGCGTGCTAAATATACAGAACTAGTAAACTGCAACCTAGAATATGTCTGCATGCTTGTTTTCACCAACTGATTTACAAGGAGTCAGGGTTTTTTTTTAGATCTGAATGCAACAGTTCATAAATATAGCAATGTCATAATTTAAGGAAATATTAAAGAAATCAATGAAATATGCTTTGGGAAGTTGTGATAAGGATTGCTCACTTTACCCCCCCCCAAAAAAAACCCCAAAAAACAAAAACAAACTTGCTCTCAAACTGTACAGATAGAGGGATTCTGCTGTCTTAGATGCCTTATTTGTGTTTGAGTCCCAAGTTCCCTTCAGAGCAATAAAAGTGAAAATCTTAGGATACACTAGGGGTGTCAACTATAATATATTAACAATTCAACTTTGAACCCCTATGAGCACAACCATATCATACCTCAAACATTTGGAAATGAAGCACACATATATTTTAACTTGAAAATGTTTAAAAGATGGTTGGTTTGTTTTGGTTAAGTTTCACCAGTTCAATTTATTAACCAGTTAACTACTAGTTCTAGCACAAAAGGGGGAATTGCAACTTCATAAGGTTTCCTCAAAGTAACTAAAGCACAGGCTGAGAATTACCTTGTTTACCTGAGGTTATAAAGGTGTTCCTGCTGACATGCTACAGTTCACTGAGAAATCACACTGTTGTACTTCTGATCTTTTAGGACTATATCCCATGTAACAAAAATCAGCAAAAGCTTTACCCTTTGGGGATGGCAAAGTGCTGACCGTTTTTTTTTTCCTATAGAATTTTTATATTCATAAAGTCCACTCAACCTAATGATCAGTAGATCAGCATCATAGATCAATCATAGCAACTGTTGCTAAACTTTTGATGGGCTAATTGAATAGTGTATCTTAAGTCAACCTAATATATTGCCATGTTTTCCCAGTTATTACTAAGAAGACAGTTTTTGACATTTACTATCAGTTACATTCACACATTTAATGTTTTTTTTTAATATATTTTCTTTTATATATTTTACATCATTTTTCATTTTTGCACAATGCATGCTTTTTCATATGAAAACATTTTGTTATTATTTGTACTAGAGTCTGAAATATTTTGAACTCTCCAAATCTTATTTTAGTTCATTTTATTGAAAAGTTTCATAAAGAAAACTGGGATTGTGTGATTATGCCACTTTGTTTTCATGTAAGCCACGCTGAAGGAAGAACACATGCATGCAGAGATTTTCTTACAGATTTGACTCCTGAGCTAACTAAGCCTGAAGTGCTAAGCAGGTGAGGAAGCGTCATGTAAGTAGAGGTAGCAGCAAGGATGTTATGCCTGGAGAGAGAGAAAGAGAGAGAGAAAGCAGTTGACTGAAAAGAAGTGAGCAAGTTGAAATTAAGAAGTTTGATGAAACATGAAGATGGAGAAGCAGGCAAAGTTAGTCCCTCAACTCAACTAAAATGTACTGACTATATATTGCATGCTCAGTTCTGTTTTGGGTGCTAAGGGATGTATTAGTGAACAAAATACACAAATCTCTACCATGTGAAGCTTAAATCCTGGAAGAGAAAAATGACAAGCAAATTAAATAAAATATGGACTCTGTTAAGAATTAATTTTTTAAGGAGGAAAAGCAAGTAGGGAAGGAATCTGAAATGTTTGGGGTGGGAGAAAGAGAGGCTAGAATTTCAGATACTGCAGCCAAAGAAAGATTCACTGAGGAGTTTTCAGAGTCAAAACCGGGGACAGGGGAAGAGTCTCAGGAGGGAAAGAATAGCAAGGAAACCAGGGTGGCTTAAGTTGAATGAGGAAGGAAGAGAGAAACCAGGGATGTGGTCAGAGGAGAGGGTTGGGAGGCAGGTCATGAGGGCCCATTAAGTCCAGGGCTTGGAATTCCAGCATGAGAAATCTCTGCATTTTGATCAAAATTTGGCATGTTGTGTTGAGGAATGGGAGGTTTTTCAACCCAGAATAAATTCACTGAAGCATCACTGGCAAGCATGACTTTTCACGAATTGCAGGAGAGAGATGGTTAGGGGTGGAAGACCCGTTAGGACACTGCAGAGATCTCAAGAGGATCAACAATGATTAGGCTCTAAGTAAGTTGGTGATGGAACATCAACTCTTATCTACTAACTATTATCTATTAACTTATCTTATCTATTAACTCTTAACTATTAACAGATAATAAATAAAGATGATTGTTGTTTAACCTACTTTGCTTCCCTGGTCTAAAAAGATAGGGCACAGTGAGAAAAAAACAATCAGCCGCAAACATTCCCCAAGTATTTTTAACTCAAGAAAAAGTGGAAATTGCTTTTATACTTCATACCGTGGCCCTGTTCCTATCTTGGAAGTCATACCATCATCTCCGAGGAGTCAGGACCCAAAGGTCAAGAGATTTAATCACACAGCATACTCAAAAGCAATAGCGTAGTGTCACGAAAGTCAGTCTGACATAACATGGTGACACTGGGTATGCCATGCCTAGACATCTGGTCCCAGTGACCCTGGAGTTAGGGTGCTCAATGGATGTACTGCACGCATAAGCTCAGCCAAAGTGGCAGGTGGAGATGTATTTAGCTCAGGTCTGGCTCACCCAGGCCAAGCCATTTACTCTGGTTTCGGATGCATCTGTCCATGAAGGACACTTTTTGTAATGTCCAAAAAGGCTCAAAATAAGTTAGAACATCTGTCCTTTACTTTTGGCCCCCAAATGACCAAAGGGAGCTGGGCCAGTCATGGCAGGAAGAGTGAGAGATTCAGGAAGATTGCACTACTATAGACTATAAAGCTCCCATGACAGAAGATTCCATTCCTTTTCTTTTTAAACATAATGATGCCACAACTCACAATTTGTCCTTTTCTCCCTATGATAAAATATCCAGAGGCTGCACATTTCTTCCCACGATTCTGTTCAGGACACATGCACAAAGAATCTAGGTTTATTTCCTCAGAACTAGCACTGGACTATTAAAAATAGCATCATTATTATTTCTACAACAAACATTCAAAAGGGCCCTAAATTGTACTTAAGCACAATTACCTTAATGTCAGTTGATATTTTACGATACAACTGTGAGGTACTTCATTTTTAAGGCAGTTTAACCTGCTTCATTCCTAAGAATAGACACTGAAGTTTTAAATCTAAGGTTCTCAATAAGATGATTAAGCTATGCTCAGCAGTTTCTTTAAATATTTAAGATAATTTTCATCATCTAAATATTTATGGCAACAACACAGCCAGGGGCACTTTTTTCCTTCTGTTTATCAGAATAGGAGATCCATATTCTTTGCAAAGGTGGGGAGGGGGTTGCCTCAGCGATCAAGAAACACTACCAAGGTCTTTAGAGTCCTAGAAACTGATGATAAAACCTTATTCAAACATGTCCATTCAAATTGAACTGATGCTGTAGCACCCAGACACCTAATAAGATCCATCTTAAGCACTTGAAGGTGGTCTGCAGGCCTAATGTTTGAAGAGTATTTTCTCTTTAAAGTGAGGGCTTTCTACCCCATGGATTTTATTTATATCATCACATCAGCAGCCTTCCAGCAGGACTACCACCATTATCATGGCAGCGTGATGCCCCTTTTCTAAAGCCAAGAGGACAGCACTTCCACAGCTCAGATGTGGCCCAGATGCTCTCCATGGTGTGGCACTACCTGGCAACAAGGTAAGGTGTTCAGGGTGCTAGCTCAGCTGATGGTAGTCATCAGCATGCCACTCCAGGCATAGCCTCTCTGCAGGCTCTGAGCAGCCCCTTTTGCAGATGTCAAACTCAAAGGAGTTTCCTAACCATCCTAAACTATGAGGGAGGGAGCTCTCCACATGTCTAGTTTATGACCTAAGCTGAAACTTTAGATATTGGATAGGACGGTATTCAATGTCTCCTTTACCCTAAAAATATCTCTGTGTAATAGATGTGGGCAGGTATTATTCAGTCCATTTTAGATGATGAAAATGTAGCACAGAGTTTTAATGATTAAAGTCAGTTTTATTAGCAGAGATCATTTCTTCTGCCATATATCTGAGTATTAGATTTTCTATAATCATTAATTCATTTTCAAATTAATATTTATTGATTGCTTATTATATGTGACACAGTTGTACTGGAAGCCAAGAACACAAATTGACAAGATAGAAATGATCTCTGCTCTCAGGAGTTTACAGTTTAATGGGACCATGGATATCAAATAAACAGGTAAACAACTATAGGATCACAACATGTAAAAAGTGCCACAAAGGAAATGTATAGGAGCAATAAGAAAAGTAGGGAAAGTTCATTTATATTA
Source organism: Talpa europaea (assembly GCF_964194135.1). Classification (NCBI taxonomy): domain Eukaryota; kingdom Metazoa; phylum Chordata; class Mammalia; order Eulipotyphla; family Talpidae; genus Talpa; species Talpa europaea. Next base: position 24,250,724 of record NC_140074.1, on the reverse strand, counting down.
GGTGACACCAAATTGAGACCTGAGTAGGAAATAGCCTAGACTTGAGATACCAAATGGTATAGGAAATGGCATGTATTCCAGAAAGAAAGAGTTTGGTGGTCATATGTATCAACAGGTAGAGCGCCTTTAAACAATTTGCTCCTGTTTCTGATGAGCCACTATCTGGACTTGGGACATAGTGCTTCACAGACAGTGAGGAAACCTGATTCCAGTTCCAATTCTACCACCAAGTCCCAATCTTGTTGCCGCATCCTCATTATTCCTTGGAGGAAGTGAGCATCTCCGTCAAACAGAGGTGAAGTCATCTGTCTTTGGCTACTGGATATCAAATGGGAAATTAATGTGAACACTACACAACAGAAAACTTGCAAATGCTAAAGGAAATTATGGTATTATTGGTTAAGTCTTATTAGTTAATAAAATTCTAGGGCCCCCCTGGTGGCGCAAGGGGTTAAGTCTCAGCATTATGAAGAGGTCCGCAGCCACTGCAACACGAGTTCAATTCCCACCCAGGGAGCTATCTCACATGGCACAACAGACCTCTCCTATGTCGCCTGCTGCTCCCCTGCAGTGTATTTCAGTCAATCCGCCTGTTCTGCTCCCCACCCTGTCTCTGGCGAATCCTCTCACACACACCCTGGCACACCTCAGGCATATACCCCAGCTCTTGTATGCATAAATAAATCTTTAAAAAAAGAAAATAAAATTCTATCTGCCTTATAAAAACTGTACACATCATAAGAGGAACACAGGTATGTTCAGCTTTTTAAAAAAAATATAACATAAGCAAATTCATATTTTAAAATATCTATTTGGTATATTACCCCAAATATTCATATTTTCACAGGAAAGAAACAGGATGGTTGTCTGGAGTCCAACAGCTAATACTGACCATCATTATTTGAAACCTATCTAACAAGGACTTCCCCCTCCAGTATCCTGCTATAAATCGCTGACACAGTGAATGTAGTGATTAACAGCATGGACTCAAGTTAGACCATCTGAATTCAAATCTCAGCTCTTCCACTTTCTAGCTGTGTGACCTTGGGTAAGTTACTAAAATGATCTGTGCCTCAGTTTCTTCATCTGTGGGATAAAGTTTATAAGCATACTACATAGTTTTAGGATAAGTGAGCAAATGTAAGTAAAGAACTAAGAACAGTGTTGTATAATGTTCGATATTACGACTCTACAGTACTTTCTGTGTGAAAGAGAGGGAATATGAATTAACCTTTCAAAAACTCAGCTTAAGGGAGTATTAATCATTCAATATGAATAGGTATGACTTACTCTTTTTCACCAAAACTCTTGTGGAAAAAGGGACATAATTTACCTCATGAGTCAGTAATGAAAACCATTCCTCAACACATCTTTTGACTGATGATAACAGTATCATACCTTTTATGCATTGCTCTTAAAGTTTCTGTCAACACTTTGCACACATTTTACCCTCACAGCCACTTAGTCAGACAGATGGATAGATGTTTGGGTGTATAGATAGTGGAAGAAAGGTGAATAAAACCTTAGATTCAGACAAGTTAAATGACTTGATTAGGGTCAAATGAAAAGTGGCTCTTGTAGTATCCAATGCCTGCTTTTAAAACTAAACCTCAGTGTCTTCACACTTTCTCTGGAGTTCACTTGTCCTGGGGTACACACACAATCCAGGAAGCATGATGATGAGAGGCCCTATAAACTCTCTCCACAATTGCTTTGATGGAAACACTGATCACATTATGGGCAGAGTGAGTGGTTAAGTGGGTCTATAATTTCTGAATATATACTTTCTCTATACTGACCTGAAAAGAACTCAAAGAAAGGTAAGAAAACACAGGTCTATGTTACCCTGACCGCTGGTAGGGTAGCCAGAACTTCTATAGATCTTACAGAAGACTGAAGGTTCTGGAGCACTGGCTAAATTGCTGAAAGACAGAGAAAAAAGTGAGTAAACCTGAGGAGCATCAAGACATTTTGCCACTTTTGTGAATATTTAAAATGTATTTATTTATAAGGGCACTATTGACGCTCTATTTCCTAACATGTACTTTATAAATTGCCAGCCCCACAGGCAAGGTCTTCCTGGATAAAATGCATTTGGGAAATATAACATTCTCTTTTTTTTCCCAGGGAGGTAGGTAGAAGATGGAACTGGAGCAGGGAAGAGGAAGATAAGCAATGCTTCTTAGCATAGTAAAAGGTTCTGAAAAGTTTTTTTTTTAAACTTTTTGACCTTTTTTTTTTTTTAAAGATTTATTTATTTATTTATACAAACCCTGGGTATAGTCAGAAGCGCGGGAGGGTGAGAGAATTCACCAGAGCCGGAGGGGAGAGCAGAGCAGGCAGAAGGACCAAATTACACTGCTGAGGGGAGCAGCAGGTGCAGCTGGAGAGGTCTTCACACCATGTGGGACCCTCGCTCGGTGGCCGGGGATTGAACAAGTGCTGCAGAGGCTGCGGGCAGCTTCACAACCCAGCATTCAACCACTGTGCCACCGGGGAGGCCCCTGAAAAGTTTTTAATAAAAAATTGGGTTTAATACTTTTAAATTCAGGTTTTCTCAAACTCATCTGAACATCATACCTTTTAAAATGTAATACTTGTTAACATCTAAGAGAATGAATGCTATATGGAATACCCTTGGGATATTGGTTTAGTCACATTTCCCCACTTTTTGGGGGCATCTTTTGTTTCATCATTGGAATGAAAAGTTCACTTGAAAACTATTCACTTAGTATTCTGTCTGCTAAGATGTAGACCTAAGGTCTCCACAGATCTGAGTAAGCCAGAAAATCCAGTAGGAAAACCTGATTAAAGTCTCAGAACTGCAGGAAACCTATACTTTACATAAAAACACAATGCTGCTTCACTTCATAAAGTTTCTATCAGTACTAAGATTCAGTCTGCTGAAAGACTGTAAATTGGTATCCCGGCTCTAAGTTGATGATGAAATGAGGTTAATCCCACAAAGGACAAAACAAATGCATAAATATCATAAGGTGGTTTCATGCGGCCTCACAAACCAATCTTAAGTGAGAGCAACAGCAAGTATGTTCTAATTCACCCTAGATTTATGGCATTGGGACTTAATCAATGAAACTTTATCAATAAGACTTTATAACAGCACATTCAGAACTGCCACAACAGCTAAATAAATTATTTCTTGCCACAAGATAATTTTTGTATGAAGAAGTGGAAACAAGCAGTTTCCTACAGTATATGAAAGAAAAATAGAAGGCAAAAGTGGACAGAAATCTTAAGATGTCAAATATATGTCCCACCACACCACACACAGACAGACACACACGCACACACACACACACACGCACACAGCCCCCCCCCCCCCACGCACTTGTCCTAAAACATTACAACAAACACCATTTCTCAGCAGCACTGGTATGGTTAAGAATGAGAACACTGAGGGGCAAACAGAAAAGCAAATAACTTTCTCCCAGGCCCAGCTCCTATAGCACAGCATGGATGTGCTCCAGGGAAGGAAAACATGACCCTCATGCCTATAATGTATGTTATAACAGGTCCAGCTCAGAACTTTTTGCTCATTTGGTTTTTCTAGAAGACCTATTACTTTAAATCAGAAACACAAAATATGTGGGTACAAAGGCAGGGAGGAAGGGCAAAGGACAATCATGCATCAGACCACATCACACAACACGGCTCTCTGGGAGTTGGAGTCCAGTCTGATGGTGACAAGAGAAGATCAAAAAGAGAAGAAAATGCGGTCAAACAGCCTCTTGTAAAAAATCTGACTAATGACAACCTGGCTGAGTTGACTTAAATAAGGCATATCTAATTAGACCTGGCAACTTTTAAACTATCATTAATATCTAGAGACATGACATGACTCATTCAATTTTTTGTCACCAGACTGTTATAAATACTAAGGATATACAAACTACAAATCAATAGCACCTTTATAAATATTTTAAGTAGCATTACTAAGCAATTATGTGGGCATCTTCATGAGCCAACATTGTACAATTTTTAACATGCCAATAAGCCTATTAAACATATTTATGGTCAAAGTTGTAAAGTTTTAAGGGGTTTTATCCAAGAAATATAGTTCAGTAAGAAAAACAACCTTGCAATTAATCAGAAAACCATTTACTCCAGTCAAAAAAAATGAAGATACCTTAGTCTTATAAACATAACTCAGCACCTACAAGCAAGTCAGAATCCATGAGGAAAATTTACATGTAATGATATGTCACCTGCATCTATCACATGTCATCTCGGCAACATCTCTAACTATCTAAGTCTTAGTTTTCTCATCTGCAAAATGAGGACTATTTACCTGCAATACTGTATGTAGAGATAGATACAAAGGAAAACGATAAGTAATCATGTTCCAGAACAAAAGCGGTGATCTCGCAATTTACTGAGAATCAAACTTCTTAGAAGTTCTAGAAATAACTGCTTTAAATCTAGGTTATATTTTATCAAGTCCAAATCTCCTCAAAGAACTTTCCGCCTTTCACAATTACATCCAAACTGTAAAAGATGTTTGATGAACTTCTGAAATGATCAGTGATACTTTTGCTGCTTCCATGAATTTAGATTAAAACGTAGATTCTCAAATAAAAGAAATCCTGCAAGCTGCAAGAACAATACAAACCTTCAAACTGGAAATACATCAAAGCTCTGATAAAATATAGTGATCTCTAGACTCTTGATACAAAACTAAGAAAATATATAGTTTTAATTCTTAAAATATCTTCCCACCTGATCAGTTAACACAAGTGAAAGCTACAGACTCATCTAATGGTCATAGATAGTTCAAATTCCAGGTAACATTATTTTTTAAAGTACCATCTTTAGAAATTTCTTTGCAGTGTAGTGGGCAAAGAAGACAATGCCGGATCCAAATAATTGGGTTAGAAACCCACTTTTCTGCTCCCTATAACATGAACTGGAGCAATACTCAATCTTCTGAGTCTTGGTTTCCTCATCTATATAAAGGGAAGAGCAGAACCTATCGTTTAGAGGACTGCTGAGTAGACTGAGAAAAGAGTGTATAAAACTCCTAGCACAGAACTTAGGTATAATTATGAATACTGAGTTAGTGCTATCTTGCTTCTGAGAGTCAAATTATATCCCACATCACACTACTGAAAGATTTTCTAGTAACAGTTCTGGTTGGGCCCCAGCGCTAACATTTTTTACTCTAATCTATGTTTATAGAAGGAGTAAATAATCCAAACAAAGAACATTCCAGCATGCAGTGCTGATGGTTACATGATAAGGCAGGGCCTGGTACCAACACCAGGACTGGCTATCTATTAAGGTGAAAATGCATAACTTTGATAATGAAACTGTCTCCTGATTTATAGGAGCTATGCTGTCTTAACTCCTGGGATTCAGAGTCAACCAAGATCTAGAGAAAACTGTGCCTGGAGCAGAGAGGAGATGAATATGCAGTCAGGATTCAAAGAGAGAACATTTTAAGCTTGAAATACTAAAGCTGTTCTGAAAGAAAACAGAGTTTTAAGTTCACAAAGAAAACTTATAAAAAGGGAATCAGAAAGGTTTTCAGAGTCATTATCAGTAACAGCTACATTATAGACAAAAAGAAATACATACTTCTCTCTCCTAAATTCACCCCTTCATGGCAGTGCCAAGAACTTTAATGAGTAATCTGAATTTCATCTCAGCATTCATAATTGTATTAACACCCTGAGCATAACAACTCAGTCTCCTTAAGCTGTGAGGCCACAGTCTCATTTTAGCACATTAGTAGGATGGTCACAGGTACACAATGTCTCATTAACCACGTCTACAATCCCTTTAAGAATTCTGTAGTACTGCAACCAGAAACACTTTCCCATATAAATAGTGCAACTGTAGCTTTCTGGTAGCTCTTTTCACTTTCATTCCAAGGACTTCGTAAGAAATAGACTCTGAAAAGCTGATTAAAGAAACTGGCATGGATACTGTTCCATGAAAGCTTTTAAAAACCTATCACAAACTTTTCTCATAAAAAATTGGATGAAACTTACAGAAAAGATTTTAACTTTTTAGAGTTCAAGTTCAGAGTTTAAAAAAATTACACTGAATTTCACAAACTTCTTACATGCAGAATATGATTTTGGGAAAGTTACAGAAATGCTTATGTGAGAGGAGATGGAGGCCACCCACTTGGTCCTGGATGGAACCTCAAAGGACCTTAAGAGGGACAACCCTCATTCATCAGGGAAGTCCTGGAAAGAACTAGCTTCTTTCCTGTGACTATTCTTAATCCTACACTCAAGCCAAACTAAGTACCCACTGTTTCCTCTGCATGTCTCGTGATGATTTGTCCCTGTGCCATCTGGCAAGTTGAAATCCTACCCATTCTTGTTGGATCACATGGAAAAATCAAACTTCTCTATAAAGCTCTCTTGACCCTCCAGGGTGGAAAGAACTTTTCACCTTTTTAAGAATTTCTTATAGCAAACAATTTACATCCAGACATCCGCTATTATACTTAGTATCTTCTACCTTGAATGGCATTTGTTTATGGAGAGATCTCATTACTCTCTCTAGACTACAAGCCACTTGAGGGCAGAGAATCTATTTTCCATTTTGCATGCTTCCTATTAAGCACTAGCTCATAGTAGGTCCACGATAAATATTTAATGGGTAACTATACGAATATTACACATGATAATTAGTGTAATCCCAAAGACAACTGGGGTGTTTTCCTAAAAGAATGAAATAATGAGAACTTTCCAAAGCAGTTGTATTTATGTAATAATTCATGACATTTTTTCAGTATTATAATGACTTTATAATAACTTTATAATAACTTTATGTTATTGAGTATTGATTACATATCAGCCACTTTACCAGGCACAGAAGATAGGATCATGAGTAAGAAACAGTTTCACCACTGCTGAGGAGCTTATAGTCTAGTGAGAGAGATAAAATGTTAAGCTAGAAAATATAGTATATAGTAGTTAATTACTACAACAAAAGTCTGCACTGCTTCCTGGATCAGAGTTTAGCATATTAACAATCTTTTAAATTCAGGTATAAAATATACCAGGAGGCTCGTTTCTCTTTCTGTGCAAAAGGTCCTTACCTTTCCGGGAAAAGACATTTTGGACTTGATCATCAGATTTTTTTCAACAGGTCAGTCAACTCTAAAATGGATTTTAGTACATAGGATTCCTGCCACATACTTGGGCAACTGTCAACTAAATCATCAATATTTGGCAAATTTTAATGCAAACTACAAAGAATAGAGGCAGTTCTTGTATCTCTCACCACTAACAGTACAAAAAACACTAGAATTCTTGCAGATTTTCTCACTGCAAGTCTTTCAACCACTATTCATTCTGTTTTATATCTGCCATGAAGTCTTGGCCTGGATTACTGAATACCTCCAATTTCTTTACACCGAAATTTACTTAACACGTGATTTGCAGAATAACTTTTCTGCCATGAAGTTTTCATCAAATCATTCTACAGTTCTATACTCTTATTGGTTCTTTACTGCCAAGGGATCCAAACACAATCTTCTCACACCGCATTAGCTCCCACACAACAAAGTCATTTCTCAACTACCTGATTTTTATTCTATCCATTTGCCTTCTGCTCATTAGTGTCTACTTCTCCAATCTGCATATACTTTGAACACTTTAAAACTCTTTCCCTAGATTGCCCACTCACCTTCACACATCACTACCTCTAATCACTTTCAACACTTAGCATAAGTCATATCTCTACTGGAATGTTACTTTTGAAGGAAGTCACCAGTGTTGCACCTTCTGTTATAGGTCATCTTACACTTTAGACTGTAAATCCTAACACATGAATTTCTACTTATTGATGTAAATATTTTGGTAAACACACTACAGCTTTCACCCAGGATAGCTGCTCCACTGACCTTTAGGACAGGAAAAATAGCAATACGTCTTGCATGCGTAAGTTACTCAATAAATTTCACTGCCAACATTGGTAGAAAACATATTTGGCATCCATACTATGTCACAGAATTTTCTTAAATGAAGCAACAGATTCCTCTGTGGATATTCTTTAAAGTTACAGAAAACTCTGTAGCTTTGGCATGATATAGCAAGCATATAGTATCCATAATTTATTTATTTATTTTTAAAGATTTATTTATTTATACAAGAACTGGAGCACAGGACAGAGGGGCAGAAGGGTAAGAGGAATCACCAGAGACAGGATAGGGAGCATAACAGGCAGACTGACTGAAATACACTGCTGAGGGGAGCAGTGGGTGAGTCAGGAGAGGTCTGCCGCGCCATATGGGTTGCTCCCTGGCTGGCCAGGAATCGAACTGGTGCTGCAGAGGCTGCGGATAGCTTCACAGCGCTGCGCTCAACCTGTTGTGCCACCAAGTTGGCCTGGTACCCATAATTTAAAATGAGAAATAGTCAAAGTCACTAACCTGGGTAGAGAGGTTGATGTCGACCTTTTGAGTTCCATACTAAAGTATGAGGTCCCAAAACCAGATAAATTTCTATTCAGGAATGCAGAAAAATCATAATTTTTCCGGCCAAAGAAAGCAGCATCACTGGCTATTTTAAAAGAACCTCCAAAGCTCTAAGCTATAATGTCACTTAACAACTAAAGAAGAAAAATGAAGAGGTCTTTTGCCCATTTCTAAGAAACAGGGGCGGTGACCTAGCTGTTTTTATAACCTGAAACAATCAGCTGGCACATCCTTTACAGTTCAGATTTAGGGTTCTGAGTTGAAGGTGAACTTGCCTATGCTGTATTTTTGAATATTCTAGTATGTTTTCACATCTTAAATTTGGGTCAGACCATTTTTTTCTATGGTGTCTAACAAATGACTAAAGAGACCTGTTTGTACCCTTAGATGTTGGAGGAACTGTCCAGGAACAATTCATCCCCATAAGGCTGTGAGTCACAACACATCACCAAGGTCAGGGAGACCTTTGCTAATCAAGGAAGTGCTAGCCACACATTCACTCAAGCTGTCTTAGAGAAGCTGGCCTTGATGTCTTTTATTTATTTTTTTTTTTTAATCCACAGATCATCAGTCATCTTTACAGAAAAGAAAATGTCCACCTTCATCCCTGGGTGTAGAGACTCTTGCTAGGCCTTCATCTTGGTTTCCTTTCTACCTAATCGGTATACAACAGCTATTAAAAAGAAAGACACCTGCTTGGTCATGAAAAGAAGATAGGGAGATTCACTTAACAGCACTGTGTGATGAAACTGGGAAATAGCAAGGCAGAGAGCACAGCTATGGGATATCAGAACTACTTTTCTAGCCTCCTTTCTTTTTTTTTTTTTAATAGAGGCATGTTTTATTTATTTGTTTGTTTGTTTTTGTTTATACAAGCACTGGGTACAGTCAGAAGCGTGGGAGGGTGAGAGAATTCACCAGAGCCAGAGCGGGGAACAGAGCAGGCAGAAGGACCGAAGTACACTGCTGAGGGGAGCAGTGGGGGGCAGGAGAGGTCTGCGCGCCATGCGGGACCCTCCTCCGGTGGCCGGGGAACAGCTAGGGATCGAACCGGCGCCGCAGAGGCCGTGGGCAGCTTCGCAACCCAGCGCTCAACCACTGCGCCACCAGGGGAGGCCCTTCTAGCCTCCTTTCATATACTCTTTCCCTGAATTTACTTTCCCATCATGTCATTAGATAGGAGAAAGTCACTGCTTCCCACCAAAAGTACATATACTGTCTAGGTTTGCACCAGCACTTCAAATATAAGGTATAAAACTTGGCTAATTTCTTTTTCCTAGTTTGGAAATGAAAAGTCTTCACAAATTTTTGAATCTTTTCCTCCTCTTCACATCATGCACATCACTGGCTGAGGAAGGCAGAGAAGACATTCCAGAGGAACGAACAGGTCTACAAATAATATCAAATTTTATCAATGGGTGATGGATGAAATCTTTGGATTCATTGCTGGAGGTGATAGTTGATGCTAAACTGCAAATTTCACTGAGATAGTCAGCTTCACTTTGTCCTTAATGTGAGTGGAGGTTGTGGGATTTTATATGCTTAAAAGTAGCACATTTTCTTCCAGGTAACACAAAGTGTGAAGTTCTCATTAAAATTCTCCCAAACCTGTATGTGAGGTCTGTCAGGAAACATCAACTTGTCCCTCAAAAGGCAAGGAGAAGCAAGGGCAAAACTAGGAACTCATTGCACCTCAGCATTTATTTAATGTAAACGGTTTCTCAGTCACAAAATTTAATCTAACTCCAGCAGCAGAAATACCAAATCTTTTTTGCTGCTAAAGTAAACAAAATACACTTTCCCCATATTACACAAATATTATTTCACTGAAACAAGCACACAGCAACACTAAAGCATTTGTAGTATTGTCAATAATCTGCTAAAATATTCATTTTTATATTCAAAAAATACTCTTCATAAAAATTTCCTTGTGATTATGAAATTTATGACATTGACACAGATATTCAGAACTGGAGATTAATGTGGGGACCTACTTTCATTTCTGTTTGAAATCAACCTCTATATGTGCACACATTAACACAGACATCCCTCATTCTTTGAAGAAAACTTGATAAAAGCTATCCTCCTCAATATTTAGACTTTTTTTTTCTCCTTCCTTGAAGTGGTGGGAAAATTAAATACTAGAAAGGTTGCTCAATCATCAAATTGCTGATGTAACTTTCATTCTCATAAACAGAAGAACTGAGCACTTTTCAAAACTGTTTCTTCAACATGTGGTAAATAAAAATCTGAGCAGTCTGAAAGATGTTGTTACTTAGGACACTAAAACATCCTGAGTAGCAATAATCCTTACACCAAAAAACACAATGAAACTAATGAGATCCTCCTTCTGCCTCTGTTGCAAAACCTGTAAAATGGGATAATGCTGACGCAGAGCTGTTTTGGATACTAATAAAGGTCAAGAAAACAATAAAATAGAACTGTGGTAACAATGTAATTAAATAAACAACTGAGTGAACTAACTTGTTGCGGATGACAAAGGAACATCAAATGAAACTACTTTGTTCTACTCTATGCATTGACTTTCAATGTTGGTACATGGATAACTGCATATTTTAGCACAATATAAAACTTTGATGTTTAAAGGGTTTCTATAAAAAACTCTAGCTTTATTCTGAAAACATAATAATTTTTTTAATCAAAGAAAAAATCTACTCTAAACATTAATTAGTGAGTATATTTGCCTAGAGAAAGGAAAGCCTTGGATAAAAGTACAATTAACTTTCTTCATATAAGATTAACTTTTTCTTAACATAAATTCTTTAAAAACAAATTGAATGATGAATAAAGTCAACTAATGATTGGTATAGAGTATTATATGGTTGTTATTTTCCCCTAACATTCTGGAATTGTATTAAAGGATATGAGTTTTATGAAGAGGAGGGTCTAAGACTTGCAGAAAAGTTTCTCATAATCAAGAGATTTCTCAAGTATGATGAAACAGAGAGAGGGAAGCAGAACTGGGGAGACAAACAGACTGACTCTTTGAAAGATTCTAGCTGTATTCAGAGTCATGCAAGAGTCTGGACAAGCCTAGTGCAAAGGGCAGTAAGCACTCAGGAGACAGAAGGGCAGTGGTGATGGTCAGTGATTAGTTGCTGGTAAAATACTAAAAACAAACAACTGAGAGCTTCTTAAGGGAAATTTCTTAAGGATTACTAAAACAAAGGAGTTCAAAATGTTAGGCTATTATTCCATTTCACAGTGGTATTTGCGTCATATAAAACAACAGGTCTTTGAGAAAGTCCAAAACTAATACTCTATTCAAGAATGTTGCCAAAAATGTTATTAGCAAGGTGAGTGGGAATCTCCCAGACATGTGGACATCTCTTGCCTCTTTCTTTCGTAACACAACAGTAGGATACCGACACAACAATAGCAGGTATCACTGAGGTCCCACTAAGTTGAGAGTTTTAATTGTAAACTCATACCAACCATCAAAGGTGTACCATGAGCCAACAAGGGGATGCTACCTGCTCATTCTAGAATGTCTGAGTTTCATATGATGAGTTACTGCCACTGCTCCCAGGCTATACAGCATGAGATTAGCTTGGTTTCAGAGTTGCACATTTGTTCTGTGCAAAAAACCAATGTGCCCTTCACAATTCAAAGAAGCTAGGTGCCAAACACAACTGGTGATGATGAGTAGCTAAAAGTCGCTGGGCGGTAATGAAAGGAAGAAAGTCATGGAAATGTAGAGCAGGAAGAACATTTGAGGAACGAAAGCCAGAATCTTACATACTTTTATCACCTGCCTTTTATGCAGCCCTGACATTTAATTGTTTAGATAACACTTACATTAAGAAAAGGCAAAAATACTGGTAATCAAGGAGGTTCACAACAGCAACTTGTATCAGCCTATTTTTTGTATTCCTCTTTGAAATCAAATTCCACTTCCTTTACTCTCCCCTTTAAAAGTTTGAGATATTATGCAGATTTTACTGACCCATTCCATCCAGACAAATAAGGTATAATTGTTAAAGAATTTTGTTTAAAGAATTATAATTTCCATAGTCACAAGAATCTGTTACCAATTGATACATCTCCTGACACTTCTGGGAACTTAAAATTCACTCTCTCACATTGTAAAAGAATTAGTTATCAACCATACCACTTTTTTCTTTACTATTTATTGGCAGTCACTGGAACAAGTTTTATCAATTTGAGATTAATAATATCCAAATAGTCAACTCAATTCCACCGCATTGATTCCTGCTCCCGGCAGTCTATTCTGGTTTTTGAAATTAGCAAAACTGCCTAGAAGTGACACTGATCTAGAAGGAAAAAGAAGGCAGGAAAAAGAATTCCCCTTCATGCATTGCTATCAGCACTGCTGGCTATTTGCGGAATTCTTATGTCAACAGGACCAGTAAACAAGTGTTAATATTGCAAGAAGAGGCAACATCCAGAGGGAATTCCACGTAGTTAGCTGCATGGAGCAGAGCATGGAGATCGAGAGGGAATTGCGTCAGCTCCTGGGAAGCCAGCAGTCTGTGGCTGTCAGTGGTGTGAAATGGAACTGCTTCAAAAGCCAGCTGGGCTGTGACCTGAACATTGCACATCTCTGTGCCCAGTGAGGAAGGATCAATGACTGTGTTTGCTGGGCTCTAGTCACCCCCTTGGCTAATGAAAGCTGCGCTGAAAGGCATGCTACGAGGCCTCTGGGCAGCCTGCAGCCTGGCATTAGCAGTTTGTTACTAGCCTGTCTGGTGTGTGCACCAGGCACCAAAGCCTCCCTCACCCCCCCACCCCTTTCCTCTGCTATCCCACCAACTCCCCTCTGGCTGTCTGTTTAGTGTCACTCAGTTGGGATGGATCCTGTTAAAGATCTGACGCTTAGTGAGGACTCGGGAGGTGTCTGGAACGCCTGCCTCTAATCATAAACACCACAGCTGGCAATGATGTGGTTGAAAAAAAAATCACCTTGATCCAGTACACATTCTCTTTGATGTCTCTGCAGCGAGTTCACTGCCCAGAGAAAAAGGTACGCCTTTTTTTTTAACTCTGAAAAAAAAAATCAAGCTTGACATTCTCAAATCATAACCATATGACTTTCGATTCTATGCTTTAAAAAATTTCATATATATATATATCATCACATTTTGTTCTAAGAAACTCAGAGAAGAAGCATCTGACAATGATAACATGAAACAGGTTTGGAAGATAATGGCAGTTTGAGAGGAAAACACTTCCAAAAGGGAAAAAAAAGTCAGACTGCCACTACCAAAAAAGGAAGAAGTCTTCTGCCAAAGATTGCAAACTGCAGTGACCTTAAGTAAGAGACTGTAGCTGATTCAAGGGAAAATGAAAACTTTTCAAAGACAACACTGCTTGTGCCGTGCCACTGTTTATAAGTGCCTGTGCCCTCTTGCCTTAGGGGTGGCCTGGTAAACACACAGCCTACTGTGCTTCCAGCCCCAGGCCACAGGGTTCTAATGAATATTCAGCCACATTAACATGCACTTTCTTTGTGCTGTTTGGTGTTTTTTTTTTTTTTTTAGTATGTTAGTTTGTTTTTTTAAACCTACCAAGACAGACCTGGTGTAGGCAATGTCCTCATGATGCCATCTGTGCTTGTGAGGTGCTTTTACAACTCTAATGCTTGGTTACCCCAATAATTCCAGGGAACTTTAAAAAAATCTAAACATATTACTCCTGTCTTCTGCAGGAGTAAGTTTATAATGTGTAACAAGTATGCAGAGATCAGGATAACATCTGAGATCTTTTAATATAAACTGAGATAAACATTATTTATTTATCATCAGTGTCTCAATTATATATCTCGGTGGCCTGAACACCCCCGGGATACAGGGTGAGAACTCGGATTCTCTATATCCAACAGCCAGTTTTTTCTAAGCATACAGTCTTAAAATACAAAGCATACAAAACAAACTCAGTTCAGGATGTGTGCTTTGTTTTATTTTTTTTTAATCCTATAATCCAAAGTCATTTGGAAAAATCTCACATTAAGACTTAGTTATTATACCTTCATAAGAACGTAAAGAAATAGAAAAGATTCACCCAGATAGCTTTAATATGCTGAATTTGTCAGCAAAAGGCATCTTTTTTACTTGTCCCATATGCAGTATGACAATCAGGTGATTCTAATTCTAAATGAGGTAAAAGCTAATTAGATGTTCTTTGATTCTGAGAAAAAAAGAGTACAACTGCCTTAAACTGGTCAGTTGTACTGTGACACAACTAATGTTTAAGAAATCACTCTATAAATGGCACTCAGGAATGCAGCAGCAACACACGCAGTAACAATATCCAGACGAAGCCAAAAAGTTTGGATACTGCTGTGTTGTTCTAAACTGACTGAGGCTTTGTAGACTAACCACATTCCCCCGTAATGATGGTGGTGTCTTTAGATTGAGATAAGATTCAAATTTATTGAGGGTTATTTACTGTTGTGTATAAGGATCTGTGTGTCAAGGAGTAAAGCAGTTGCTTAGAGGAGAGCAACTTGGCTAAGCTTCCAGCTGAGAAGCCTCAGGAGCTTACATACCCCTATAAGGTAATTTCTTTCCTTTCTAAAACATAAACAAGTCAATTAAATGTTAGTCAATCTTAGCAAAATGAAAGGCGAGGATATGTGACCACAGGCGGAAATACTGGCACCTATTGCAATATTCACCTTACTGTATTAAAGTTTTTGTGATCTACTAAGTATAGCTCTGCCAGAAATTCTAGTGTCATTCTGATCACATGAATGTGTTTTAGTTCTGCTCCTTGCCAGAAAAGAGAGCAGGGGAGAGCAGGGTATTCCTCTATGCCAGAATTTATACCAACAAATTAATTTAATGACACATTTTTAAAAAACTCAAAGTGTATACACCTGTGATGGAAAGCAGACTTTATCTGTAGTGGTGGAAGGTTCATTAGTTAATTTCCTTCCTCCAAAGCTTGGAAGAGACAAAAAACAATGCTATTTATTTAATTTTTGAAAGAAAATCATTCTGGGGTGTTTAAATTAAAAAAGTAAAGTGGAGCCTTGATGTAAAAATACATACTCTGATTTCAAGCAGGAAGCAGGAGTCATGGTTTCTAAACTGATCAATATAACAGAAATTGCATAATTCTGAACCATACCTGAGACTTGTATATCAACCCACAAAAGGACTACTGGCACAAATATCTCATGTTAGGGTTTGTATCAACTTCCTGGCTTGGAAGGAACACCAACATATTGGTTAATGGAAGCCACCAGTTATTGAACAAGAGTGAAATTCAGGGAGGAAGAGGAATAAAAGACTGATTTCAATATCTACAATATACACTTTTGTGCAGCTTGAATTGTTTAAAGAATATTGTAATGGAAATAATTATAAAATACAAAAATAATATTTATGCATAAAGGCAATATCTCACTTTACTACTGTTCATCTTATTCTCCTAAAAGCTGTTATAGCTCCAAAGTAGTATTTCCATAAAGCTAGAGGACAAATGTCTCTCCCATAGAGTCTGATGGGTCAAGCGAGAAAAAATACAGATGTGTCACCAGCAATCCTTATGTTGAGATGTGTTTGCCAAAACCGTCACATTAATCTTAAGAAAGAGACATAAGCAAGGACTTTGCCCACATTTCCTTTAAATAAGATGAATGCACTATTTATTTGCTGCCCCCCCACCCTTCCATTGTCTTTAAAAATTAAGAGAGTAGTGACTGGAAACTCTGTCGCTCAGAAGAATGACCTTCATTTGCATAAAAAACCCTGGTGGTTTGTGCCACCAACAAAGGGGAGAGTTGGTATCAGAGGGTGATTCTGAGGCAAAGCCCTAGTTAAGGGCCAGAAACAAAAACTTTGAGGAAGCCAATGTTAAGTCTGAAAAGACTGGAACTGGTCCTTTCTAATGAGTAGGGGATTGTGCCACAAATCATTCTTGATAGCAGATTGAGGAGGTGACTTCCTCTTAAGATGTAGGAATTCTAAGAAGTATCTCCTTGGACAGGAATAGGCAACGTTACTCCTCGGAGTTTCTTGTTTTACAGTAGCTAATTAGCTCTAATAGAAGTGGTTGTACTCAAGAGGCAGCACATTTTAGTTACACCTGGGGATGCTGCCAACCACGCTAAGAGGACAGATCAGAAGGGTATCGAGTTTGCCATGGCTGTGAGCAAAGAAATAATGACAGTAACAGTTGCTACCTGTGAAGTTTTTCATTATGTGCCCCGTGCTCTATTTATTTGGATCAGATTTTTGTAAGCTTCTAAAGTAGATGCTATCATCTACATTTTACAGAAGGAAAAAGTGAGCTTAAAATTTGCTCAAATTCACACATCTGATAAGAGGCAGAATTAGACTCTGAAATATAGTATCCAAGACCACCCCTAGTCCTTGGTAGAGCCAAAAGACCCTCATTCCAGAAGAAGGCAGATGAGCACATCTGTGGGATAGCAGCAGACATCTTTAGCATGGGTAGGTGCCACAAACCCCTTGAAGCAAACATGCGTTGGTCCAGAATCCAAGGACAAAAATCAAATTATCTTCAAGAATTATCCTTGGGAATTTCTAAAGAATAGGCATCCATAGACTCTGGGTACTATAATCTAATTTCCACAGGAAACTGCTCCTTCTCCCTTTAGTTGAATGTGTTCATGCATATGATTTCAAGGAGGAAGCATCTTCCATGGTGCTCAGTGAGACTTGGAACCAAGAGTATAACAATCATCCTAGACTATTCAACATCACCCCCAAATACTACCTCTGGATAGTATTGGTTCTTCTACCTTGAAGAATTCTAGATATGAGTCACAAGTTAGGAAAAAGGAAAGGTCTCTGCTTTACAATCAGAATAACCTTGAAAGAGAAGAAAAGCAAGGAAGAAAAATCTTGAACAAGAAAGAATCCAAAGTTTTGAAAGGCAAGATGGAAGAAATACAAAACTGAGTAGGAAAAGAACTGGTATAAATTTAAGATGAAACGAGAGCAAGAGATTCCCATTCTTTTGGTCTAGGGTATATAGTTGGCTGTAAAAACATTTCTTGCTATCCAAATCTATCATTTTTCCTTTGTTTGGACAATCACAGTTCAGATGGCAAGAGTTTGGAGAGCAATAAATATGACATTATCTGAATAGTACATATATGAGTGTAGACAAAGGGAGATTCCATTGATCCAAACACCACCATTTAAATAATTTATCTGAATTTATTTCATTCCTAAGTACTAAAGAATGCACACTCAGCAATAATTTCTGTAACTTCAGAGTCCACCGTACATGCATATGCTACTGTCATAAGCAACATTAACATTGGTTCTTTACACCAGGCTTAAATGACTTTATAGTTAAGAAGTCCTGTGTGCAGTATGGCATGAGCATGGGTAGGAGAACAGCAAAGAAAAACCAAGCAAGTTCCAAGGCAATTTTGAAACACTTTCTCCAAGCAGGACTGACTTAGACATTCTCCAGATACACTAAGAAAAGTGTTTTACTCCAGCTTCTACTCAGTTTACACAGGTTCACTTCAATACTCAGGTAGCTGAGGGCCATCACCACACCAAGGAGTAAGACATAAGGAGAAACTCCCCTGGCAGGAAAATAGTTAAAAGCAGTGTCAAACTGACAGTAAAGCTTTAGGCTTCCTGAAGCTAAAGAAATGGCCAGACTTCCCTGGGAGTTTTCTGTAAGACTCATGATATTATGGCCATTGTATCTGGAAGAGAACTGCCAGAGTTGCTTTTACTCCTGTAGATTAATGGTAAATTTTTTGTACTATTTTTTTTTTTTTAATATAAACTGATTTCTTGGGCCTCCCTGGTGGCACAGCGGGTTGAGTGCTGCACTGTGTGGCTGTCCGCAGCCTCTGCAGCGCTGGTTCAATTTCAGGCCAGCCAGGGAGATTCCCACATGGCACAGCAGACCTCTCCTGTCTCCCCACTGCTCCCCTCAGCAGTGTATTTCAGTCTATCTGTCTGTTCTGTTCCCCGCTCTGTCTCTGGTGAATCCTCTTGCCCTCCCAAGCCTCTGGCCTGTACCCCAGCTCTTACATAAATAAAAAATAAATCTTAAAAAAATAAATAAATAAAAAATTAAACTGATATCTTAAAGAAAGGGGCAAAAGTAATCAAGTTCTCTCCAACTCTTTGGCCCAGTATTCTTTTCTTCATCGCTCAGCAACCCAATCACAACAAATCAAATTCTCAAGTCCAATTTCTACCAAGAAATAAAGGAATTTGACTGAGAAGTAATGAGGACATAGTAGATAATTTTGCATGTTTCATGACCACTTCTGTGCTTTCTAAAATAATGTATTAACATGGCAGCATTTTCTTATTTACTTGCCACAAACAGGTAAACGGTTTATATATTAGCGCAGAAAAAATAACAATTTATACATGTTTATATGTTTCTTATAACATGAAAAGGGTAATAATGTACTTTTCTGTGGGAGGTATGTGGAAATAGAAAATCATCAGCTATTCCTTTTTATGTGTACCTTTTGTTTTTTATTTTTTAAACATGTACTTCTTCCAGAGAGTCTCTGCAACATGAGATTCTTTAAAAGTGTCACTTCCAACCAACTCTACACAGAAACATTAAAACCCCACTTCTCCCTATATTGAGTTTTGAGTTTTCTGATCTTCTTACTTTAAATGAAAAGGGTAGAGTATAAGCAAACATTTTTTAAACCATAGCAAGAAATCCCTGTGATGGCTACAATTGCTTTTAAATACTCATACTTTAGGTCTGTCTGTGACAATGCTTCTTGGAAAAAATTAAAGGTTCCCTCCCTCCAATAACATGCTCAACGTCCTCTTTTGCCAGAAGCATTCACTGATTATATAAATCAAACAAGCACACGGCACCCCAGACAAAAAGTGACTAGTAATGCCCAGTGCATTCCTCTGCTTGAGCTAAGATGATTTTGGTGCATTGCATGCAGATGTCAGGTATTTAATAAAGAGCTCCATTGTGCAGGCCCCACTACTCCTCTGTAGCTCCCAGCACTCCCTGAAAAGGGGGGCAGGGGGCGAGGGGAAGAGCGACAGCCATTCCAGCTGGAGCTGGAACCTCGTCTGAGTCAGGAAAACCACAGCTCATAAGCAAAGAGGAAGCATAATGTTCTACAAGGACAAAACATTAGCAGAAATGTCACTCAGCCCCAGTTCCACATGTTGGCTGCCACGGCCTCTTCCTCCTAGCATGCCCGATTGATATAAATTCCATCTGCTCAGCAGCCAAGTGACAGAGAAGAAATACCGGCATCTGGTCTCCATTGCTGTCGGGTTTTTGTTCCATGTTAGACCTAAGCTAGAAACATATGAAGAGATGAAGGTGCTGGCAAACGACTAAAAGGCTGAACTGGCATAAAGGAGACTTTCTGATGCTTTTCACACTTCCCTCTGGATTTTTTACATGGAGGGGGAAGGGTGTGACAGAGACTTGATAAACTAAACAGTGGAGCCAATAAGCCTGAAGGTCATTTAAAGTTTTTTAGGGTTTTGGGTTTTTTGTAAGTGTTAATGTTAAAAACTATAAAGCACAACAATTATTCCCCTGTCTAGCTATTTAATGCAACAGAAAGCTAGGCAACTAAGGCACCTAAGAATGTTCGCTAGCTAATATTTTTTTTCCATTCTCTTATTAAACATCCACTGGTTTGGACCCACTCCACAGGCACTTTATATTCTCCCGAGGAGTGGCTGAAAATGCCAAAACTGGAAACCACCAACCCTTTTTAACCCCTAGGTGCCCAGAAAAGTATAAAGTCACCTATCAAGCTTACCCATAAAGAGGAAATAAAAGTGAGTCTAAACCCCATTAAAAAAAGTTAGATGCCCAACAATTCATCCCTTACTCTCAGACCATTATTTAATTTTTCACTTCATCAGGAAACCAAGGAAAGTAGAAAAAAACATGGAGCAGAAGTGATTTAAAAAAGGAACATGAGCATCAATTTTTCTTTTTTTTCAGTGTCTAAATTTTTGCAAAGCAGGGTAGCAATGAGAATGGCTCTTTCCATTAATATTACACGGAAAATCCTTTTAAAAAAAAAAAAAAACAGAAGATTGTAGTCAGGTCACAAAGTTACTTTGGAAAACAACTGTGAGGATGGATCCTGTTAAACACTCTTCAAACTAGGACAAAAGAAGTGTATAAACTTTTAAGCTAAAGAACAGAAAGACTGAAAGAACCTCTTTGTAATTGTGCTATATTTTAAAACTCTGACTTTAGCTTCAACCAAAAACCAACAAACCAACCAAAAACAAAAACAAAAACAAAAACACCAGTATATGGGACTATGTGGTCAGTAAGCTGCTTCTTCAACTTCTTCCTTTTCTTGTTATCACTTGGAGAACATTTGAGGTGAAAACATCTTGCATAGGGCCTCCCCTGGTGGCACAGCAGTTGAGTGCTGAGCAGCAAAGCTGCCCGCAGCCTCTGCAGCGCCGGTTCGATCCCCAGTCGCTGGGGAGGATCCCACATGGCACGCAGACCTCTCCTGCCGCCTGCTGCTCCCCTCAGCAGTGTGTTTCGTTGGTCTGCCTGTTCTGTTCCCCGCTCTGACTCTGGTGAATTCTCTCACCCTCACGTGCTTCTGACTGTATCCAGTGCTTGTATAAACAAAGAAAATAAATCTTTAAAAAAAAAAAACACCTTGCATAGTAAGAAAGGCAAATCATCATAAAGATAATATTATATTTGGTATATAGCAGTTGCTCAATAAATAATTAAACAAAATAAAAATAATATGAATAAAATTACAAGGAAGTCAATAGGAACAAGCTGACCCCATTAAGGCTGTCAGTCCTGGATGCTTATGACAGAAAACCATACTGAAGTACAGAGTGTGATCTACTGCAGACACCTAGAAGTACATTTATTAGAGCTGATGAGGTTTAAGCCTTAGGACTCTCTCATCTGCCCAAGTACTTAAGTAGTTTCAGAGAGTTACAGAGTATTCTAGGTGGAGAGGGGAAATCCGGTTGCAACCAGAAAGGATTTCTATGAATACATTTCTGGGAAATGCCCTAAGGAGATTTCAGGTGAAAAAAAGGCCTGAATCTCCATGACTAGACATATGGTAGTTTTCTGGGTTTTTGTTGTTGTTGATTTCTTATTCTATATATACATTCACTATCGTACCTAAAAATTACTAAAACTTTATATTAAGTAACCTATTTGTTCATTAGGACTCTTTGGATCTGTAATAAATTCTTTGAATTTTTAAATATACTTTAAATAATGAAATGTCATGAAAATAACACACCACTGGATGGAAAAAATAAATAATCCATATACAACATACTGTTGCTTTTTCAAGAAACATAAAAACCCTGCCTGAAAAACTGTATTCAATAAGACTGAAACTCAGTGAATACAAATACAGCATAAAAATGCTCATAAGTAAAATGAACCATTCCAATTGTCTAAGACTGGAAGTTCATCCTGAGCCAGATTCAAGAATCAGAAGTCTGTAAAAGGTTAACAAAATCACATGTAAGTTAAGAAAAACACTTGCAAGGCAAACGTAAATGAAAAGCAAAGCATTAAATACCAACTAAGAGCAAATACTTATAATGTAGATAAACTACAGGCAAATTTCCTAAGGAAACCAAAACAAGTGCTAAAAATTAAGTAGGAAAAAGGATTTATAATGACAATATAAATATGTAAAGAACCTGAAAAGATGTTTTGGAAAAATGGGAAATGATAGATGATCATAAAAGAGAGCCAACCTTCCTTATCAAGAGAAATGCAAATTAAATCAATGCTGATATCACTTGTCCCATCCTCCATCACCTGTATCAGAATGCCAAAAATCAAAAATTCGTTTCAGCCTAGTCTTTTAGCCTATCAGTATATAAGGGAATAGACACATAAATAATGATACATCTATACAATGCAGCAGTTCCAAAAGAGTGAGGGAGCTTTTTATGTGTTGATATGAAATTGTTTACAAGATATATTAAGTAAAAAATAAGAAAAGTGTGGAATAATGTGCTCATTATGTATCCTCCTTCGCCATTTTTATTACTGAGATCCAAGGGTATGTATGCTTCATATGCATAGGATATTTCCAGAATTGGAACATCAAAGACTTGCTTTCAGCTATAGTCCTTTGTATAATTTATTTTTTTAACTAAAAGCATTTCTTTTAAAAATGAGTTATTGAACTTTGAAATGTATCCTATACAGCAGAATCAAGGGTCTATCGTTCTTGAATTTAAAACTACTTCTTTAACTTATGTTAATTTTTTCCATCACTCTATCTGGTAGAATGAAACTTTTATGGCATAGTTGCCCTAGTCCTTCAGAAAGCAAATTAAAAGGCTTCATTTTGAGTTGTTGCTTATTTCTGAACCTCCCTAAACATTTAAGATTCTCACTCTTTTCGGTCTTTCTAGATTAGTATTCTGTTTAATTATACATAAACAGATAACACCACATGGTGTGTACGTTTCTATATCTATGCATAAGGACAAATGCACAAATACACAAAATAATATGCATATGTGTGTATAATGTATTATATATGATAATATATGTAATATACATATTATTTTGTGTATTTGTACATTTGTATGTGTGCATATTGTATTATATAAATCATATATGTTTTGGAAAAATGGAAAATGATGGCTGATCACAAAAGAGAGCCTATAATGTGTTATATACATATATTATACATAATACACACATATATATTTTTATATTATACTGACCTGGGTATCAGACATTTGAATGTCTCCTATTGCATTACACTCAGTGAGATGAGAAAAGAAAGATCAGGAGGAGAGTGAATCCACTTGCAAACAAAAACCTAAGCAATGCAATGTCAAATTGACTTACCTCCTTGGAGAACTTATTTTAAAATCATGGTCTGCTCAGAAATACTGGGATAATTCCCACACACAGTTTAATGATTTTTTTCTTAGGTAATGTGATACCTTATTCTTCACCATTTCCTAAGTCATCTGAAATAATTCTGTAGAGCAAAACCATATCCTCAGAAAAAGAACTATATGACATTAATCACTCATTAAAAGGGAAATAAGTAATCAAAATGTTTTCCTATCTGTACCTGGTACTAGCATAGCATATGATAGAAAGTAATCCCCATAATTTATTATTTGAACTCCCTCTATGTGACCAAAGTGTCAACGGAAAGTGGGCTCATAAAAAATAAACTCTTTCTCTTAACATAAATTTATGGAGATTCTATCATGTGATCAGAATGTAGCTATAGCAAACACTAAGAACAATCCATCAAAAAACTTACAATCCAGTAGAAATAGATAAGTAAACTGGCAGCTATTACATAACAAGGGTTAAATAACAATGGCCATATGGGCACTTGAAGTGGTATGGCCAATACTGAATACAGAGAATAGCAATTTCCTGGAAAACTGATAGCTAAGTTGAGACATACAGGCAGGTAGGAATTAGCTGAAAACTACTGGGAGCAGCCTGAGTAGGCATAGACATTGGAGGCAAGTAAGCACATTTCCAAATGGAGGAACCACAAAACTGCCAAAGGACTTCTTAAGGGGCAGTTCCCATCTACTCAATTATAGCTACTAGCCTCATATTCTTAAACTTTAGTTACAGGCAGAATGCCACATCTGATGCATTCATTAGCCAGATCAAGAACATCAACCGCAAGTTTGCAAACATCAGAAGATGATGGATAATCCCATAACGGTCACATGCAGGTGTGGCACCACAGAGACAGGAATGTTGTCTTCATTATCCATCTCCCAGTCTCCTAACCACCCATTTACCTGTGTGAGGTCCAAGTGGGAGGTCTTTTATTGATAACCCCAATTGCAATGCCACTTTTCTCAAATTCTGTGAGGTGTTCAGTTGTTTGCCCACAAAAGTCAACAACACAACTTCCCACAATCAGAGGACTTGCAACAATATGGCTACTAGGGTGACTGAATAGCTGAAGGAACCTACATAAGTTTCAATAGCAGGCCAAAGCAGCACAACTCCGTGAAAGACAACTGATGGGTCAAATCACCAGGGAGCTGCCGAAGAGTTATTAATGGTGACAGGTACACTACCTGGGAGACAGGTTGAGAGGGAAAAAAGATTATTTATAAGCGAATAGTTAACAGCTGTACCTACTGCTAAGCATTACATGGATGCCACAAACTGTAGAATTCAAATCCTGGGTTATTCAAGCACGAACAACTGCCTGTCACCCAAATGCAACGCATCGCTACAAATTAAGGTGGGAGAGATGAGACTTTGCAATGCCGCCTCGCCTAGTAAGGAATGTCATGCCCGAACTCAGAAAAGAGGTGGAGAAAGGCTAAAATAACCATGAGATGAATTATGGCTCTTAATAATAAAGATGGGTTTGTAAGAATAGCTTTCTAATTTTTCCTGAGGATTTAACAACAGAACAGATGCCAAATGCATCTTAAATTTTTAAGAGTAAACTAAAGTTGGGAATATTGAAGAGTTATGTTGGAACAGCAAAATCTGAAGGAAAAAAAGAGAAAAAGGAACAAGGTAAGCTTGATTTAAAAAATAAAATTACTGGAATAATTATTACTTAAGATAATCACAAGAGAAAATTGTAACATATCTTATATATAAGTAAACATGACATGTTAGTTTGCTATGAACTAATATTAATACTACTCTATATGACTCTGGTTCATAAACTAAGTAGATACTATGAAAACTACATCAGGTATAAATACTAAGAAAATCAACAATGGACGTTAGTTATTTTTCTCAGTTCAATGTTCCGAAAGGCCTAGAAGCTCAATATATATTGAGTTTAAAAATCTATGAGAATAAATATCCTTAACAAAATTTTATATCTTTATTTCTATAAAATCTAAAAATTCCTAAGACCATATGAATTTTGCTACCACTATAAAATAAGAACAGTTGAGTGAAGGTAAAGAAAAACAGTGGTATTTAGAAACTGGTCTCATTTTAGAAAACAATAGGAGTCATATTATTAATAGAGTATAAATACTATAGTCATTTTGGAGACACACAGGACACACTCAGTGAATAAGTGCAACTGAATAAAAGCAACTGTTCTTCTCTCCCTAATACTCTGTTATGTAGGAAAAAAAGCAAGAGCTAAAATGCTCAAACTATGTGTGCTACTCATTTCTGTAAAAATAGGAAAAGTGTTTATATGTACATAGGTATAGACTATCTCTGGAGGGGTATACAAATACAAGAAACTAATGAATTATTTAACTAATAATATGAAACTAATCTGAGGGGGGTAGGTGGACAGCTGAATGGCAGGTGTACCTGTGTGCGTATACTACCTATTCAAAATAATAGAAAGCTATTATTGACCTGAAAATTCTATTGCCAAATATTTATTCTGCAAAAATACACATACACATTAATACGTATGTAGCATGTATGTATAGTTATTTCCCAAATAATGCTTGTAAAATAAAAAAAATGGAAACCCATGTATCTTAAATAAAGGATTACTTAAATAAATTATGATACAGTCACATAATGGAAAACTACATGGAAGTTAAAAAGGATGGGCGAGTTTCTATTTACCAACATGGAAGGAAGACTGTATAATTTTCTAGAGCTATAAAAATTTACTGCAGCAGGACCTCCCTGGTGGCATAGAGGTTAAAGACACAGTGCTATCAAGCTATCACCAGCCACTGCAGCATGAGTGCAATCCCCAGCCTGCCAAGGAGTTGACCCACATGGCACAACAGACCTCTCCTGTCTTCCCTGCTGCTCCCCTCAGCAGTGTATTTCAGTTAGTCTGCCTGTTCTCCACTCACTCGGTGAATCCTCTCACCCAACTCACCTCTAGCCTACACCCCAGTTCTTGTATGCATAAATAATCTTTAAAAAAATTACTGCAACATTATTAGCTTAAAAATAAAAATCAGTTTTCTAACTTTTCAATAGTCTATATAAAATCAGACATCAAGATGCTGGTAGGGCTGTACACCCTTCACAGTCACTGGGAGGAAATCTACCTCACACCCTTTTCCTAGCTTTTGGACTGTGGCCAATCCTTTGCTCATAGGCACATCAGTCCAATCTTTGCCTGGACTTCACATGACTTTCCATCTCTGTGTATCTTCTCCTGTGTGTCGGTCCCAAATCTCTGTCTCTGTCTTAAAAAGATACAATCTAGGACCACTCAGATAATACAGGATTATCTCTGTAGCTCAAGATCCTTAATCACATCTTCATAAACCAATTTTCCAAATGAGGTAATATTCACAGGTTCCAGAGATTTGCAAGCTAAGTGGAAGTAATACCCCTTGTAGATCCCTTACTGCTTTGCCACAAAAATTATGCTACATTATTAAAATCGAGAAAAAGATACATGAAAACACATAATAAAGTCATTCTTACTATAACGAGTAGAAATTAATTAGTACTATTATGGATGAAAAAATATAGACCAAACAATTTAAAAAGTTGGTGTCTCTGGGGAAAAGGTTAGAGACAGTTTTCATTTTTAAAAATTATATATTAATAAAATAGTTGAATTTTTATATCTATCTTGTATTTTATAAGATTTTTACTGACTGTTTAGACCTGAACCCTAAATTGGCACTACTTGTTCACTTTTCCCTTTATTTAATTCTTTTCTTTGCTGATATTTTCACTGAACACAGCTTTATCTTCAGGTATTCTCCCACTTACAAGATTCAGTAACAATATCACCATCTCACAGAAACATTCTGGAACAGAAGTTCAAAAATCATTATACCTTTTCTCTACTGATTTCCAACACCTCTCCCCCCCTGCCATGAGAATAACTATCTGAGTCAAACAGGGGTTCCTGGATTCTCTTGCCCAGGCATCTAAAAAAATCAAGCAAACCTTTTGTCTGTCTGGAAGAGAAAAAGGAGCTTTCACAGAGGAGATTAGCTTGCAAGAAGTCAGTCTGTCTCGGGTAGTAAAGGTACTTAACATGGGGAAATGCAAAGCATAATGACAAAAGGACTGTCTATGAACTTTTCTCATTCATTCCCAAGAGTTTATGAAATGCCTACTGTGTGAAAGGTTGCAACACAAACCACTGTGTATGTTGTAAACTGTGTGGGCAGAACTTCTGGTGTCTGAAAATTTGACGAGAATGAGTTCGCTAACGGCAGACTGTTGCTCTGACGTGAGGCCAGTCAGCAAGCTGAGGCACGAGAAGATGCAGAAGAGCAAGAGTTGGACAGGTGTCATGCAGAAGTGGTTCTGCAGTCAGGGCTCACGGTGCCTGATAATTATGGATACTGTCAGATCTGCCAAGAGACATATTTAGCAATGAGCAGGGAGGGGGCAGGAGGAGGCTGGCATATTATGAAACTTGCCACCCACCTCCCATTGGCACTATCAGTTTCATACACTCTATTAAAGACAATCAAGGGTTCCCAGCCTCCCCTGAGATCAAGAGGAGATGGTGATTATAAAAATAATAACAGTTTTAAAAATTACCTAAATGTTCTAAAGGAGCTTTGAGCTTCTACTTCTGACAGTGTTAAACACTCCCAAGCAGGAAGGTAAAAAACAAAAAACAAACTGGGAGACCACAGTAGCCTCAGTTTGAAAGGCCACTCCAGGGCTACTTAAGCAAATGCCCTCTGCAAGTTAGTGGTTAGGAGATTCCCTCCTCTGGGTGGCATTCCAAAGGCATCTCCTTCACTTGTGCAAAAACAAGAAATCAACACAAAGATGCTACAGCAGATTTTGGCTTAAGACTGGGTTTCTGGGGGAACAGCAAAAGGGAGGAGGAGAAAAGCTTTACTTTCATTTAATTTTTTTAAACAAGAACTGCCTAGAGACACTGATTTGTGAAGCCAAGTTTGTTAAAGTACAAGTGTAATTTACTTTTATATAAACATAACTTCACAGAGCTATCAGTAGGATCCATTTCAGTAAAAACAAACAAAAAAAAAAGACGTTGCAAAAAATAATTATAAAACATATGGTGTAAACCCCGGCTGTGTTTATTTTATGACAGTTAACATTATTTACAGTGTGATCTGGTCAGAATTAATACTCAAAGGGTTATACACAAAATATGCCCAATTTTTCTTCTTAACCATGCACACCAGAGATTTGTCAACCGATCTAAATGAATTTGTCTAGAGATCTCTTAAATTCCTCGAAAGAAATCAATTATATTTTTAACATAAAATTTTGTTCAAGATGTTTGAGTAACAGCATGTATAGGAAGAGGCTTTGCCCTTTTTCTCTTTTTAAGTAACAGCAAAATTTGACCAAATGCATTTAAAACCCTGCCTTTATTTGCATCAGATTCTTTAACTATACACCATCCATTCCTTTATCTCAGTCGGTTAATTTATTAAGAATTATTAAATTTATTAACAATTTTTAAATTATTTTCTTTGTAAGAACACAGCTACTACTTCATGTTAAACATACATTATTGATATATCCTGTTGACAAAAACTAATGTAAATAGCTAATCTTGCAATTGGAATGACTTTTGGAGGTATTGACTGTAAAATGGGAAGTCCAGATAAAACTTTTTATCTTTTAATGTTTAATTGAGAGGTAGAGACTAGCTAAGAGAAACAGACACAGAAAAAGAATTAACTAGAATTCTTGTAATAAAATCTTAAATTTTTCTCAGTCCTTACTAAAATTTTGGTATTTTAGTCCTACTCAAGCCTTATAACAAATAGCAATACTTAAGACCAGGTGCTAATTAATGATTTGAGTTGAAAGAGAAAAAGGCTGTCTTTTTCACTCTGGGCAGGAAGACAAAGCATGCCCTCCTCCCCAGAGGGTAAGGGTACTCTTCTCACCTGAAGGTGTAGGCTGGCACCTACCTTCCCAGTCCTACCAGCCACAGGAAATGGCTCCTGCAGTGGTCTGCTAGTCCCAGCTGCACTGGCCACTGAGGGCTGACCAGTAAAGGTTCACTAATTTTCTAAACTGGCTGTCAAACATAGACATTACTAAAGATTTAAATTGTATAAATTACAATTAAAGAAAGGATAGTAAAAATGAAGTCATTAGATATTCAAAACTCATCAACCCTAATCATTTCACTATTATGTGCGCTGTTCAGGTCATGTGCTTCTATGTACATCTGGTATGATGGGGATACGACACAGCAGCGTGCTGCTACATATCTCTGCCCAACACCATGCTCAGGGACCTGTGCTGATAGGCTTAAATTAGTCATAGTGGAATATTTTCACCATAGAAATCAGCCAACACTACAATTCAGGTCTTTTTCATTCAGACAGCTGTTGTAAAGCATTTACCAACTTACCACTAGCTTTTACTAAATAATAGATGACTGTCTAGTGTCAAAATTTAGACTTCATTTAAAAACACACAATCATTTAAAGTTTATAATCCCATTTAACCCACTGGGAAGACAAAAAGAAGAGAGAGAGAGATAATGTTACTATGACAGATTTTTAAAAATAACTATAAATTTTTTGGGATCACTTATTTTTATGAAGTCTTGTAAAACATAACATGAAGCATGATTTCCGGATATGAAAAACATTAGATATGACAAATTAAATATATGGTTTGTACTTTGTACAGGAAATACCCTGCACAGTTTCTAGAATCAAACACAAATATTAAGTCACAAGCATATGGGGGTTTTTAATGCTTTTTTAAAATGTCTAGATTATTCTGTGTTTATAGTAAAGTAGTAAATGAGATTCTAGCCATGCAACTCATTTTATGCTCTTTAAAGAACTGTCAATTAATCTATGATATACATATACCTAGTGAATAAAAAGCATAAAAACTGAAATATTTCTAAATCATATCCAATGAAATAAACAGCTTATAAGTGTTAAGATGTAAGAAAAATTGAGAAATAAATTACTTTTGCCTAAACATGCAGCTGTATCTGTTAAGACAAAAATCAGGATGAATCAAATGCTCATATTCCTAAAACTAAATCTGGACAGGAATAAAAATCTGCCTATTTGTATTACATAGTACATCCACAATCTCATTCTTCCAATATCTGGTTTATAAACTTAAAACAAACATTACATTTTTCAACATTACTGCTAATTGTAAATCATCTACTAAAAGGAAATACATTGATACTAAACAGCAAGCCATTCAGAAATCTCACAAATGCAAGCCAGGAGAAGAAAAGCATGATAAATATTACTAGAGTTAAAATGAATGCTTTATGGGTCTTCCTATAGCAGCTGGCAAAATTTTATAGAAGTGAGTTTTATTAGTGAGACATACAATCTAAAAATCAGATTTTCAGATAGCCACTTATGAGTAATATAGATTTCAACGTAACTATAAAAAATGACTGACTCCAAATGTTCTTAATAACATCCAAATCTACATGACACAGAGACACTTTGAATGTGACGATCAAATAACTCTAATTATGTTAAGTGCCTTTTTAAAATTCTTATAGTATACAAACATCATTTAAAGATAAACAAAGAACTCTAGATGTGATACAAGATCAAAATTCTAGCTTTGTATACTGTTAGCTTTGTCATCACTGCTAAGTTTAAATTTCAGTTTAGTAACCTATGAAACAAAATTAATAAACTTGTTCATCTATTCCATAGGTCAACATATCAGGTGAACCACTACATGCCAAATACCTTTGTAAATTTCAAGTGCTATAGACCCCAAGAGTCAATCAACAAGTTCCTATTATTCTCTATCATCTAGTGGCTGGCAGAGTCATCAACTCTGAACTAGAAGAAGAAGATTTCCTCCTTGATCTGAGACTGTAGCAGTCTTATTGTTTTACTTTCACAGTAACTGAGAATGACTATGAATATGAAACTGACAATAATGCAAGAATAAAACATCTAACTATGCAACTGTCTGATTTGTAAACAAGGTTGTAAAGCCACAAGTGTAAGAAACCACAAGATCATTTGAAAAAATGTTTGATCTCCCTTATTCATTTTCCCTTCCATTATCTAGCCTTTCAAACAGACCATATGATAAAATGGAAATACTGATAAAATGAAAATATACTGTCATTTATTATATATAACAGTTTATGTACCTCAATCTTAATTTTTTTTTAAAGATTATTTTATTTATACAAGAACTGGGATACAGGCCAGAGGCGCAGAAGGGTGAGAGAATTCACCAGAGACAGAGTGGGGAGCACAACAGGCAAAGGGACCGAAAACACTGCTGAGGGGAGCAGCGGGTGAGACAGGAGAGGCTTGCCATGCCATGTGGGTATCTCCCTGGCCTGCTGGGAATCAAACCCCCACTGGCTGGGAATTGAACCCACGCTGCAGAGGCTGAGGACAGCTTCACAGCGCTGTGCTCAACCCGCTGCCGCCACCGGGGATGCCCCTCAACCTTAATTTAAATGATAAATTGTGTGTTTTCTTCCAGAAGCAATATTTTTTTCTCCAAACACCTCTCTTTATCTTTTCTTTAAGGTAAATCATATATTGCTAGTGAAAAACATAGTTCTCCATCCACACATAGAAGGGACAAGGAAAATTTTCTATTCACTTAAAAGAAAAATGGTTTTTAATATATTTTTATAAATAATCTTTGACATGATTTTCCTCAAATCGCATCCATAATTTGGAGGTGTTAAACCTCAGGTTATGAAATGAAAATACTGAAAGGAAAAAAATGCAAAACTGCTATAATCTGGTTCTGAAACCTGGAAATTAAAATGCTTTAGAACGAAATATTGGTATCACTAAATTCTGAACTCAATAAAGCTGACATACTTCTAAATACAAAAATAATTTCAAAGAAATATCTGTAAATACCAAGTTCTCAAAAATCCTAAATTCAGTTGAGAACTGAAACTAGGAAATTCAAACCTTTGAAATTTTTGTTTATAGAAAAGTTGCTCATGTCATTTAATCACGTGAGGCTGATGGTGAAAAACACTGGGATGAGACTATGAATTTTAAAGTAATAGGTTAAAAAATAGGAATTTGAAAGATACAGGCTCATTTCATATTAATGTTTCTGAACAGAGAAACAGAAATTGTTTAAGAAGTTGCACAAATGTACTATGTTCACTGCAAACATAATTAAGTCCGAAACCTTGCCGTTCTCTAGAATCCCATATACCCAACCTCGAAGCCTGGAATCAATCTGTGAGCACCTCTCTCTCCCTCACCTAAAGAATCTAGTCAGCAAGTTGTTTTATCTTACCTTGCTGTTTATCCTCTCCCTCCCACAACCTTTAATGCTAGGTTTACTTTTCCTTGAACTACATGAACTACTTTGATAGCTTCCAAATTAGCCAGGCTTAAGACTCCTCCCCCTCAGTTCCACACAGCTATCACCACCAAACTAAGATTCCTAAAACACTAATCTGATAGTTGACATTACACTACTGGCTCCCAAATGGCTCAAATGTCCTTGTATGTATATGTCCTCATGTGATCATCTCCCACTCTGTCTCTGGGCTGTTATGTGACTTGCCTCACTCAGTGGGATACTAGTAAATATGAAACAAGCAGCCACTTGAAAAGTGTCTGTATATGTGGACTTGCCTCCTCCTGTTGCTGTTCAAAACCCCACATGTGCATGTGAACAAGCCTAAGACAACCCACTCAATGATGAGCCACATGACTTGGTTACCTTCGCTGCCAGTACCGACCCAAGAGCCAGATGGGTGAATTAGGCCATCCTGGAGCAACATGTCCACTTATTACCAGCCCTCCTCCTTCTCCCAACCCAATCAATGATCAGCTTAATCTAGAATTTCCCAGCTGACTCTCTAATTGTGAACAATAATAAAATAATGGTTGCTTTAAGCTACCAAGTTTGGGGTGAATTGCCATGCTGGTGAATAACTAATATAGTCATTATAAAGAACCAAATTTCAATGAAGTAAAACTATAACTTGTCAGTCAATGCCCTTGGTATTCTGGTTCCATTCTACCTTTCTAAGCCTATCAATGCTTCTCCAAAAGTCCATATTTCAGGCTGATTGACTTGTTAAAGCATGTGATGTGGTGTAAAAGTACAAAATGCTGATGAAATTTATAAAGAGAATATGAACTTCTTATTGTGAAGTTTGGTCATATACTTTTCTGCAAAACAACTTTTAAATATCACTAATAAGCTAAGATATGTGAATTTTTATTATATCTAAAAATGTGTTTCTAGTTCCTCAATTTAAAGTTCATAAAGACAGACTTTGTTTTCATTTATTTTCCTTTCTTTTCATAATCATGAATTACAGAGCTTATTTTAACATGGAGAAAAAAAATTCCTCCTTTTCTGTTAATCTGGTATTTAAACCTGGTCCACACAAATAAGCTCTGCTTATATCCCATAAATACTTCATAGAATTCTAAAAAAAAAAGCTAATACTCTATTTCAAATGAAAGACAAATTGTCCATTTTATTCTTTCCCCCCAAAGATATATTTGGAAAAGAAGTAGGAGAAAAATTTGGAAACATTTTCTAAGTCAAATTTTGGTTTTTGTTCTAAACCAAACTTACTGAAGTTTTTATAATGCGTTTCAGTGTCTTTTACACACTGAATTGTATGTTTGCTCCTCAAGGTTGGTTCAGCTATACAGGGGGAATACCCTCTATTTTAATAAATTATTTTTATCAAAATTAAATATTTAAAGTATGATTCTTAACATATTTGCATCTATTCATATCACTGATTTCTATCCATCAGAAAAATACTAAAACATGTTTAGAGATTCCAGATTTAACAAAATTTCCTTAAAATATTTTTTAAAATATTCTAAATAGGGGAAGATATATGTACTATTCACATATTTGTACTGTAAGAAAATATGTTTTAATTCTGTGTCATTTCAGAAAAACTAGATATATATGCTGTTCTTCATACTTATTTATACTGAATATATGACTAAGCCTAATGTTATTCAATGCATAAGTATATTCACTTTTTTCCCATCTCATTCAAAATACTGTAGTATTATTTGCAAAAAATCACAAAGTGTTCTTATATTTAAAATTTATATGTTACTCTTTCACAAGTATTGCTATAAATAAGTAGATAAGAGACCCAACATCCTCCAAAGCCCTCCTCAGCATTTAGATATAATTTACTAAGTGAAACTAATTACAAGATATGTATCTCATAAAATATAAGAAAAACACTGTAAAAAAAAACACATTGCTGTTGTCACCACATAACACTAATGTTTAAATTTTACCATCTTGATATGCCACTATATAAAATGCATGTGACAGAGAAGGTACATTATCTTTCATGAAAAAAAAAAAAAAACAATGATTTCAACAAAAGTCAAACAAAGACTGAAATAAATGGTAACCAGACTCATAGCAAGACATATTTTACCTGTTGGCATAGACAAATCTAAAAAGTTTGAAATTTAAACTATCAGACACAGATACTTCTCAGGTCTGGAAAACCACAATTTATACCTAGGATGGTCTTTGGCCATCAAAGCAATATGCTCAAGTGAATAAATCATACATGAAAACCTTATACTATAGGATTCTTTTATAAAGTTGTTTAAGAAGTAGTCTCCCTTCCAAGGGTGTGCCCCTTTAAGGCCCCAGATACGTTTCCATATGGGCTATATAATGCAGTAAAGCTTCCTTCCATCTGGTGCTTTGAAAAACATTTATGAAGAACGTTTACTGTATATCTTTGATAATCTTGATGCTCCAGACATCTCCTTGCCTAAGTTATCCTAAAATGTGAACCCAGAAGTCATAATTTATATTAACAGCCTGATTCCAGGTGTAAGGTAGAAAAAAGAGAAAAAAGAGGGCAAAGCAGATGTTGCTGTCAGAAGACCCTCCTTATTATGTTTCCAAATCTGAGACTACTTTCAACAAGCAGAACTGACTGGCAGCAGACTATCACCCTCTTAATTACATATATATAATATTTGTGAGTCAAATAAGCACTCAGGTGAACTAAAATTCTATCTACCAAATTAAGGAAACTATTTAAAGGTACAGAATAGCCTTAAATTTGATGTTCTTTATTTTAATAAATACTATTCTGTTATTTAATACAAAACATCTACCTTTAAATTGGCCTGATCACTCCCCGAAGGATAGTAGTAATTCCATTGAAGTCTTCTATTCTAATTGAGTAACTTCATGAGCAGCTTTGCAAAATGATCCTAAAAATGATCATCTCTGGATACTGACTATAAGGGAGTTTTATAAGCTTTTATCAAATTGTCAAGGAATTATAAGGGTACCCAACTTTTCTGATTAGCTTCTGTGATCTAACAAATAGATGGGTTTTCCATAATAGACAAAAAAAAATTCTCATTAATTCAAACTAAAATAAACATTTTCAATTCAAAACATGGGGTGTTGGTTAAAAATTAATTTTGTTTGTTAATTTACAGAGTTTAGTTAGTTATACAGTTTGAATTAGTAGTACAATCAAAAGAGCTAGGGAATGTTTAAAATTGTTTAAAGCATTAACTTTTCAAGTAAGTTTAGTAGTATGTCTAAATAGTCTATTCACATATAACTCATATTGCCCTAATTATAGATCATGTTTATATGTTCATAGAAACTGTACCCTAATGACCTCTGCTTACCTTTAGTGTAAAGAGAGCCCCAAACTCCACTAAAATGAAAGTTACAACAGAAGAATGTGGCTTTTATCTTTTTACCAATTCCATTTAAGAACCACTTAACTAAGTATTTGTTCGATGAATACATTTTCCTGAGTCCTTAAGGTAGGGAAATAAAATATAACATTAAAAAAAAAGTGTGATCTAATGAGATTTGTAAAAAGGGATGGAGGATCAATATTGAAATAAAGACCATACACTAAATAAACACCTATATTAAATTATATATCTTAAATTAGTAATAATGAGTACCACATAATTAATTTTCACTTAGTAACTCTAACTTGCCTGTAAGTTTTCTGGATTTATCGCCTCAAAGTTTTAACCATCAGATGTCTCAATTAGTTTTTTATTAAAAATTAATATGCAAAGTAAGAGAGTTGTCTTTTTGTATCTGAGTCTCCCATCACACAATTATGTAACATGTTTTTATTTCATAACTCAAAGACACAAGCCAGGGTAACAAGAAATTAATGAGAAATCTTAGATTTGCAGGAGAGATTTACAGAAGAAAATCTTTGCATATAGAAATTTTACTTCCAGAAAATACTAGAATTTTACATAAAGGGAATTCATGGCAGGAAAAAGAGTTCTGTTATGTACTGAAAATAATAGAAGCATCATTTAAACATTACATGCTTCAGGCTTTTCATTTATTCAGACTGACCTACTCATTAACTTGAAATGCTGGTATTTCCTCGTACTCTATATGAAAAATATGCACAGTATGTTAAGTGCATGGGTCTCTATACATTTAAAACAGAGAGAAGAATGTGCTCCCCACAAAAACTAAAAATTAACTAAAACTTTGTTTTAGAGTAAACCAAGTATTTCTCCCATTCTTAAAATGTTTTTTTGCAGATGATTTTTCAATAGCCTTACTTTAGAGGGTTGTCCCTATAAAACACAAGCATAATTGACTCCAAAAATGCATAAGCGAAAGAAGCTAATGATCTTGCTTAATTAAAATGTACAATTTCAGCATTTTAAATTCCATTTATATGATCTTAAAGGAGGCTTTGGAAAGTCATGCTCTTGACAAGAGCATTCAGATTGCAGAGAAAGCTACAAAGGCGTTAATGACATTTACCCCCCTAATAAGAGCTGTTCACACTTCATGGTTTTTCCTTGTTATTGCTCAGGACAGACACTAGCACCTCATTGAAAGATCAGTGCTGCAAGGGAAAAAAGGCCCCCTGAGACATCTCAGACTTGAGGAAAAGCACTAAATCAGGTGATGCTACATAGATGACATGTTTGATTCTCAGGGGTTCTTACTCACCCTATGGCCATGGATTTGAGGCAGTTAACACACAGCCAATCAAAACCCTCCCCCACTCCCAGAAGACAGGGCCATCCTCTTCTTCAGCAGGCATAGTGAAGGCTAGGGAGAAAAGAAATAAACTTCTTTCAGGTGCCCTAGGTCTGGCAGGATCCAAATGTCTTGTACTGCTCTCAGTTAATCTCCATCGATGTGTGGCTGAATGAATAAAACACTGACCTTTTCACCTAAGAGACCACAATTTGAATCCAACATAAAGTCACTGAGGATCAATGGACAGAAGCACTCATATTTTAAAGAAACAGAACACTGCAAAAAAGGAAAGGCAAAAAAAAAAAAAAAAAAATCACCGTGGTTTTGGCCACAGATTCAACCCGGTTTCTCTGGCTCAGCTATTATGAATTGGATCTCTGATTCAGAATTGAAAAGCTCCCAGCATTGCCCCTATGGATCTCAAAATCTGGCACAAGCCCATGGCTACTGCAAGGCAGACATTCCCTCACATGTCAATACGTGGAAAAGCAATCCCTGCTGGTGATGGAATGATGGCTGACTCAATGGAATATACTCAGCATGAACTCTAATTCTGGCAGAGATGACAGGACACAGAGACAAGTAACTCTTAATTACTCTTTCAGGGGAAATGTAGGTGTCTTTGGTTGTTAATTTAATATTTTTAAATATATGTGCATACTTTCATAAAAGAGAGAAATGAATGAACTAATTTAAGGTGCATCCCTGGCTACCTAATTTTGTGTCTTATCAACACACCATAAAATAAGCAGGTTTAATATTAATGGGTACTCTAGAGACAAAGACCTATGGGATAGATACTCTATTGTTTAGATGTCAATTTCTCTGAAGCCTGACCTAAGTTGATCACAAGCCAATATTTTCAGTGGTCTGTATTTCAAACATTCTCCTATTTATCCCACTAAGGAATTTGAAAGAAATGCCTGTTGTAAAGTCTTCCTTCAGAATCGCATCCCAGAGAGGATGCAGCGTACACCAGAGTCTTCGAATTACCACATTTACTCAACTGCTATTTTTAAAAGCAAAGAAAGAATCCACAGCAGGAAAAGCATATTAAAATAAAAATAGAAAATACAGTAACCACATTACTCATACTAACTAGAAAGCTGTCTCTGACACTATTATTATGGCTTTGTTAAAGAGAGAAAATTACATGAGAACAAGGAAAGCAGGTTAAAGAATTTCCTTAGAGAGAGGACTTTCACTTCTCAATGTCTCTGTGAAAGGCTGTTCCGGGGGTTCCAGGTAAGAAAGACACAGTAAATGGCAGGGGAACTCTAAATAAAAAATGCATACCAACCATTATCTCATTCTCCTATTTGAGGGTTTTATGTACTATGGTCTATTGTAGTTATGCAAGACATTCCAAGATTGAAACACAAACCTAGCACAGTCCAATCTATTCTCCAAGTCCCATTCCAAGTCTGCCTTGACTAAGAAAAACAGAGAGAGAGAGAGAGAGAGAGAGAGAGAGAGAGAGAGAGAGAGAGAGAGAGAGAGAGAGAGAAAGCATGCATGCGTGAGTGAGCACAGGCACAAGCACACACGACAGTCACTCGAGTTGCTACCAACAAATGAAACAGCAGCAGAACCTCAATGGTGGGATTTCTAAACTAATTGTCTCTGAAGCCACTAGTCAGTTATCTGCCTTTTAAGCCTGAGGATCATTAGCAACAAATGCCAGGTCTGTGAGCCATCAGAATCACTAACTAGTCACTCCCCTTAGAAAAAGATGGTGACGCAAACATCAACTGAATCAAGAAGAGATTCCGATCAACAGGCCCAGACCTGGTCTAGTCACACTCACACTATCACAACACACAAAGCTGATCATCTCATGAAATTCAACTCTCCCTATAAACTTGTTCACACCTCTTTCCAACATAGTGTTCTTCCTGTATGGAAAAATGTTTGTTCCATCCTTTCTACTCAGTAACAATATCTCTCTTCTTCCTTAAGAATCTCCTCTTTCAACAGGTCTTTCTAGAGTAATTCATTTTGGCAGTGGTCACTTTAATTCTACTAACAAATGTATTGGCCTGTGTTCCATTTTCCAATTGCTGCCGGCATTACTTACATGGCTATTGTACACGGATTGAATAAGTATATCTTTATGTTTGTCCCATCTGTATGGATTTAGCAAGAGCTTCCAGAAACCCACACATATCCTCATCTCACTTTCTGCTTTTCACAGCCCTTCATGATTTCACATAGAAGTATTCGAAATGTAGGTCACTCAAAAGAAACAGATGGTAGATGAGGGCTCGGTCTTGAAGCCTACCCAAGAATCTTTGCTGTAGTCATAACAGATTTCAGTTCCTGTGCAAGTCCCTCTTACCCTCCACCTGCCCCATCTGTCAAAATGGGGGAAAGACTAGAAAAGCACATATTAGCTCAAATAAAATATATGGACAAGTAGAAGAATCATAAATCTTCTTTTGCTCTGGTAACTTAAGGATTGTGGAAGGCAGGGGATTGGTAAATCATTCTACTTAAGGAATTAATATTTACTGAATTATCTGAAGTTAAAAGATTACCTCCCTTTATCCTCAAGATTCTATTAAAGAAGGTATCATCAGGTCAGTGAGGTAGGTACATAGAAATTACATACTTTTTGCAAGGCTGGAGAGCTAACTGGAAGTAAACTTGAGGTCTAAATGCAAAGTTTTTCCATTTCAGATTCAACAAGGAGCAAATATTAATGTTGCTCTGGAGTTCATTTGGTTTAATCAGTGCTATCACAGAGAATATCCATTTCAAATAAGTCTGAACTGGTTCTTATCAACTAGAGAATGGTCAGTTTGTTGTGTGCTCATTTCTGTTTCCCGTGGGGAATGCAAACACCCTCCTTCCAAGTCCTACAGGTACAAACCCTATGCAGGCAGTCACTGTATTTCATCCTTGAAGTTGTGAGTAATCTAATTTACTTTTGTAAGGATAAAGGGTGGAATATTTTTATTTTAATTCTCAGCACAAAACATCAACCTGCATCTTTGGACAGTAGGTGTTCATATTCATTGCTGTTCAAATAGTTTGATATTTGGCAGGGGATTCAAAATCTCTGATTCCCACTTCCAGCTTTGACCCTACCTAAGGCCTTCAGTCACTGTAACTTTAAAATCAGGGTAACAGTCTCTAAAACTATTTTTTCTAATAAGAAGGTTGGGTAAATGCTGGGGTAGTGTCCGTAGAGTGCTCCGAACAGTCTGGAAAATACTATATAGTACATTACATTATTCTGAATAGTCTACCTTTCGTGTATCCCTATCAAAAGACAGGAGGACCATTCACACATGTGATCCATTTCTTCTGAGAAAGAATCACATAATGTTGACATGATTGAGGCCAAGATACCTCACATCCTGGTGGTAAAAACCCAATCTTTAGTTGGAGCCAAATAATCTTCCCTCTATGTCAATGCCATGGATCATCTGTACATTCTTATAGTTCTGATCTTACAAATTGCTTGATTTGTTTATACAGCTGCTTCGTCCACTAGAGTATGTGCTTCCTGAGAGATGTTCTCTTGTATACTCAGCACATAATAATTAATCAAGAAAATTTGCTTATTTGAACAACTACCAAAACGAATTTACACCATTCTTATTTCTGCTCCAGGAATTTCCTAAAAATATGTGAGGTCAGATAATGCCCATAAATAAAAGCTGTCTGTGATAAATAGGTTTTACTTTATGTAATGAGGTAAAAGCCCAGATACGCTTGTCATCTTAACAAATTTATCAAGTACTTATTCCTTCTGTACCAGGTACTAGGAATAATTCTGGAAGAATTGATGAGATAAAGAAATGCAAAGGTAACAAAACAGTGACACATGGAATAAGTGATTACAGAAAAAAAAGTTCCAGTATTGGATTGGGTATACAAGCACACCCACAAGGCAGTAATGGTAAATATTAATAAGTGTTTGGACTAATTACTGTCCTAAATACTTCATAAATATCAGTTTATGTAAGCTCTATAGAGGGGGAAAAAACTTAGGTTCAAATATGTTAAATGACCTATCTGAAGTAACAGTTATCAAACAATAAATCTAGGATTCATACTAAAGTCTGTCTCAATCCAAAGTCTTTGTCACTATACTTTCCTGCATTTTATTTGTAACCGAGTATGTACTATGTGCATCTGCATCTGCATATTTGTGTGCACATACGTGCATGTGTATTTATTATTTGTAACGGAACAGTAGCTATCCTTTTGTCTGACTGGTTGAGAAGTCACACTTAGAGTGAAATGTATTTTATCTTCACAATAAACTCATGGGGTGCTATTAGTATCCCCACTTTATGGGTGAGGAAACTATAGATTGATAAGGACACGGGCTCATTTACACACATCCAGTAGAAACCTGAGTCAGGATGCACACTCATGAACCTGCCTGAGGCTCACAACTCTGCTGCCCTAAGCTTTCCAGGTCCTGCTGTATATAAAAATAAGGGAGCATGACAGCTGTTCCAGTACCTGAGTGAAGTACAATGTACAATGGCTGTGTACATCCTCTGGTGCAGAGATGCAGCTAGGAGGGGCTGCTTGGGGACTACATATCTTAGCTCCCCTGTCTCACGGTCCCATTTAAATGTAAGCTCTGATCAGTGACATGTTAGAAGAAGTGACCTACTCTACCGTCAGGGCAGATCCATAAAAACCTCCCACATCGAACCTCCACCTCTGTTCAGGGTTGCCATCTGGATGAGAAACTGAGGGCCTAGAAAATGGGAGAAGTCCTTTAATCAACCCCGGGAGAAAAGCATTCACTGGTTTCTGGAGTGGGAGAAAGCAAGTCCCTTTGTGTCAGGCCCCTAGTATTTCAGGGTGTACTTACTAAAACAAGCAGATGTAGCTGAATGATCATGACTATAGCCTAAAAGGTATTTCCTATCTTTTTGCTAAGGATTTGACATCCTCAGAGAAACCTGTTTGACAATTTCCCTGTTGTAATTGCTCAGAGTTCATTTAACACATCAATACAAATGAAAAATAACATATTCAGTAATGTTTAGAAAATGTTTTTGTTCACACTAGTTTGTTCTTTCCACTCAGCATCATGAGAGGTATAAGGGGCCATCTCAATTTTAAAGACGAAGCTTTGAGTGAGAATCACAAATTTTTCCACACTCATGTAGTAAATAAAAAGTGGCAGTACTGAGGCTTTAACCCAAATCTCCTGGTATCCAGTGCTCCTTTATCATCCAACTTGGTATGTCTTTATGGACGCAGAAAAGAGCTACTAATTTTAGGTTCACATCCTGCACATGATATAGCTGAAATTTTATTAATTAGGTGAAAAGGTTTTGTTTTGCTTCTCACTCAGCAACGAAAGGAAAGCTAAGTCAAAGACCAGCATTTAAATGTTCAACATCACTTGTCATCAGGGAAATGCAAATCAAAACTACCATGAGATACCATCTCACACCAGTGAGAATGGCACATATTAAAAAAACTAGCAACAACAAATGCTGGCGAGGGTGTGGAGAAAAAGGAACTCTTCTGCACTGTTGGTGGGAGTGCAAACTGGTCCAACCACTGTGGAAAGCTGTGTGGAGATTTCTGGACCTACTAAACATAGAGCTTCCATATGATCCAGCAATTCCACTCCTAGGTATTTACCCAAAGGACACAGAAACATCAATTCCAAAGAACACCTGCACCCCTATGTTTATAGCAGCACTGTTTACAACAGCTAAGCTTTGGAAACAACCCAAATGCCCAAAAATAGATGACTGGATCAAGAAGATGTGGTCCATATATACCATGGAATATTACTCAGCATTCAAAAAAGATAAACACATGCAATTTGCAGCAACATGGATGGCGCTGGAAGGGATCATGCTCAGCGAAATAAGCCAAAAAGAAAAAGAAAAATACCGGATGGTCTCACTCATAGCAGGAATCTAGAAAACTTAAATAAGGGACCAGGAAAATGAATAACTATAAGATAGTGAAAATCAAAATCAA
Organism: Talpa europaea; assembly: GCF_964194135.1. Taxonomy (NCBI): domain Eukaryota; kingdom Metazoa; phylum Chordata; class Mammalia; order Eulipotyphla; family Talpidae; genus Talpa; species Talpa europaea. The sequence continues at coordinate 24,207,451 of NC_140074.1, read as the reverse complement.
CAAAAAACTATGAACCAGAGACACTTTTAGGGGGGCGGGAGGGGAGGGATTGGGGTCAGAATGGGGGGGCTGCAATTGTATGGGGAATATAACAATAAAATTTATTAAAAAAAAAAAAAAAGACCAGCATTTACAGTGAAGGATTAGTGATAAGTATCAGCTTTAAAGAAAACATTTTGGTCATGGAAATGAATGAGCAATGGTAACCTGAAGCAAGGTAGAATATGACCCATTAGGCAAGAAAAGGAACATGAAAGAACAAATTTTACCTAGTTTTGCCCAAGATCAGGGGATATTATCTGTCACTGAAAATAAGAGAGATCTTAACTTGTTAGTTTAGGACTGTCTCTTCCCCAAACCACACCACTCTGATATTATAGCACTCTCACATATTATTTTCTAAAAGACAGCTTGCCAAACTTAGATAACAAAAACAAACCAACAAAACCACTTCCCACAGAGTTAGAGACCTGCGTTCAAATCAGATTTCAAAATGCCCTCCCTCCAATATTTCGTAAGCACTAGATGTCACACACTGGAAGTTGGGAGGTAGCTTACAGCAATGAACAAGAAATGAGTGATTTTTATCCTCAGGAAGCTTATGCCAATTAACAGTTCCTATGATCTTGGAATAGTCACTTAACCCCTCCTCGAGCTTCAACTATTCCAAATGTTAACCCATTGGCAACATCTACAAGAATAGGTATAAGGATTCAGAGAGCTGAGATGTGTGAACTTTTTCCACCAAGGGCTGTACAAAACAAGAGTTTGCTTAATATTGACTGTTTTTTTAACCACAGGATACCACAAAATACTTATTCTACATAGACTACTTGCTAGGGCGTGTGGAAGCCTTTGTTTCTCCTCTTACTGCCTTCAACAGTCCAGCTGTGGTTACAGCAATTAATCCCTTGGCAACGTGAAGAAAGATTAAGGCTCCTTGGACCAGCAGAAGTTACTGGGTGTGCCATGAGTCCATCGCGAAAATCCAAGCTAGACCAAACTGAGCAGATTTCTTTACCCATGCATTCCACAAATATTTACTGAGTACCCTGCCTTTGTTGCATTCCCTAGAGAGGACTCCAGGAAAAAACATTTTAACAGTTGACTCAACCGACTGACTCTAAATTGAACTGGAGTTTGAAAGAAACAGCGTCCTAAGAAAGAACCACAGGAGAAAAGAACTAACCACTATTGGTTAAGCTGGACGAAACGGTGTCTGTAAAGAAGTGAGAGTTGTCTGTTATCTTCAGAACAAGAACTTGCCCTTGAAGAAATGAAGTATCTTCACATGCAAATGCCCCAAGTTGGGGAGCTGAGTATGTTTAGCAACTGAAGCCTTTTAAAGAGTTTGGCAAGACACAGCTATGAAGTGGGAAAGAAAGTTTGGTGAAGTTGGTGGAAGCTACTTCCCATGCTGACAAACAACTTACTCTGGGACTTCTCAGGGTGCCTTCACTATGCTAACATATATCACCAGGCTGCTAGAGAAGGATCCTAAGTATAGTTCCTTTCCAAATCTAAAGTCAGACCTCTGGAAGAGTAAGGCCCCTCGAATCCTTTGGAAAATGTTCTTTCTAAGGTGTTGATTGTTCTATTAGTTCTGACTGTTTCAAGATGCAGGTGATCTGAAATGTGCATCACTACCTGTCCTCTCACCAGGCTGCTGGCACCTCAGTTAATTATTCAGAGTACCTGATAGGTGTCTCTGAATTCTGGCAGGACTCATTTGTAAAGAAGATTTCCACAGATGGGCTGATGTAAGGGCCCAGGCAAGTCAGTTACATGTTCAAACTGAAAAGAGACTGTGTGAAAACTTGATTTGCAAATGATTAAATTCAATAATGATAATCACTTATATTCTTATATCATAGGTCAAATATAGAGAGAATGAGACAAGAACAGGATAGTGCTTTTATTTACTGTCAAGAAATGTGCCATTACATATAGACTTGAAATAAGAATTACTTTTAGCAGCAAAGGAAAATATGCTCCTTTAGATTTGGATTTTAGCATCTAATTTCATATTTTCTTTTTGGTGTTTTGTGGGGAAATACTTAAAATTTACCTCTCTTTTTCTGTACTTTCTGAATAATTTAATAGTACGTAGGAAAATACTGGGTTTACCTTTAAGATATTATCTGAATTCTTAAATCATTGTAGTCCAAGATATGCTATTACACCCAGCTGGCTGGCTTATGAATTACATAGATAATCACATAAGTAAAAAGTAATTTTTATCAAAACAGTGCACGGTCTTTGAGATAAACTGGTAGTCCTTCAAATGAATCTGTGGCATCACTATCATCCCTTTTTGTCTTTTATTATCTCTTCATAATGCTTTGAAATGAGAGTTTTGAATGGCCTGTTCCTTCACATCCAAAAAATTCAAAACCAGATCAGACACCTGCTACTCTTACATATTCAAAATATCTCTGAAGCCATGAGCATTGTGTATATGTAAGGGATATACGTTTGGGTCGAGAGTTAAATTAATACCCCGGCTTCACCAGTTCAACTTACCGTACATCTTCATTTGCCCAGTAACACAATCTATAGCCAAGTGCTAACCAAGTCAATATGTGGTAAGACTAACAGCCACCCTAAGTTGACTTGATAATTATTCTCCTTTAACTGACATAATATTCAATATACTGTTGTTGAGAGCAATAATGCTAAAATTGATGCCTTGAGGGCTACAAGACAATTGAGTTTTAGCCAGATAAAATGACTCGTACACAGATAGTGCATCATAGGGTTCTACACCTTTTGGACTCACATTTTATAGTCTACTTGTATGGAAATGTTACTATAATTACATTCAGTCATTTGTGCACACCTTATCATTACTGCATATAATTTTTAAATATTGGCCAATAATCAAATAACAGTGCTTCAGAAGAAAAGGGTTTATATCTACAGTTTAAGTCTTATTTGGCTTTTTGTTTTTAAAACAAAACATGCATTTTCTCACTATGTAAGTGTTAACAGTTTTGAGTTCTTCAACCCTCTGCTTTTCTTCTAAATCAAGAACTGTTTTCATGAGTATGATAAATGCTGAATGACAAAACACATCATTTGAATAAAATCCATATAATGCCAATTCTATCAATAAACAAGACAAATTAAACCCAGTATTCTTCTCATGTAAAAATCTTATATGATTTTCTTTAAATGTCAATTCTAGACTCTGTGGAAAAGCAGATTATATTAAATTTGAGACTATCAAAATGTATACTGAATTAATAAAAATTCATTGTAACTCAATTATCCCAATAAATGACAATATTTTACCCCCAAATAAGAGGCTCCATAAATTTTAGTTTTTTTTTTTTTTTTCATTTCCTCTCATACACAATTTTTCTCTTGCAATTTTGTAACTTGAAAAAACCTGGGCCCTCATACAAAAAGAAATACGGGAGTACATTTTCTATACTTCCCTTAGGAATATGTTGAAATACTGGGGAAAAAATTAACAGCTAAATAACAATTTCGAGTAAAATAAAGAAGAGGTAATGGTCAAGACAGGACTTAGGATCAGACCACAGGACATCCAGCAGGCTCTGTACTTAACTGTCTCCACAATGCTGCCGTGTTATCTGATCTGGCAGGGGTGTTAAGATGACAGATAGTCACAGTCATGCACATATCTATCTGTTTGGACAGAAAGAGACCTTGCATATGCTCCGGATATCAGAGGCAAAAATATACACATGGGTCTGAAGTGCAACAATGACGATAGAGCCTAATGTCATAGCACAGGCAGTAAGAATGGTAGGACACCTTACGTTTTCAGTAAAGGAAATAACGTCTAGCCAAGATAACAGTTCCATTAGTAAGTCTGCTAGAGGTTTGCTGCTTTACGTAGGGTAAAATCCATTCAAAATAGACATTAATAATCACATTGTAGAAACTCCTGCAGAAAGATGTACTATATGTGTCTCAAAGCCAGTGTAAGCAAGGATTGTGAAACTGGTTCCATGCCTTATTTTTCCGGCCCCTTCCTCCAGGGCCTTGTTCCTCCTCAAGTCCCCTGACCACCCAGGACTTGACTTTCCACTCACCCCAGTGCAATGTCCCCATCTTGAGGCAAATGAGATAATGCTTGTGAACACCTTCTATAAACTAAAAACGTAATATATAATTAATACTATTATCATCATCATCTCATCTTCTTAGGGCCAAATTTTCTGCGCCTTCTAAGTTGACATCTCACTAAGAAATGATTCTGTGCTAACTAAAGTCATCACGGCAACAGTTAGGCTCTCCTTCCTCCCCCATCCCCCACATCCCTCATCATCCCTCCTCAACTCTCATTCCCTGGTTAACACCTAGAGGTAACACACAGGAGAATGACAGGAATGTGTGTGCATTAATGCCAGGTTAAAGTCAGGTGGAGTCTTTGCCCCCCTCAAATCACATACCAAGTTGGCAGCCAAGGCTTTGCACACAACACAGGGTGGCTTGGGGAATAAACAAGTCTGGCAGAGCAAAAACAATTTTCTTGAAGGGGGTCAATTCCCCTGGAAACTTCAAAAATCACTTCAGATTCTACCTTCTCAAACTGTGATCTCCTATGGCAGGAGAGAGTACCTCTTCATTGTCCAGTGTAGTCTTTTTGGATCCTGGGGTCTCCCAAGATGCTGTTTTCAACATTTACCCTTCAAGGGTCATAGGAAGACAGATGGCTATAAAAACATTTCAGAGGCAAAGTACACAGTGCAAAATGAGTCATGACACAGTGCCAAAAATGACAAAAAAAAACAAAAACAAAAAACAAAAACAGGGAGGTTGGAGACTGTGGGCCTCCCATAGTCTTAAGACCCTTACCCGCTCAGAAGTGCCACTGACACCAGGAAGGGATGCAAGGCTGGAAGACCATGTGCTGCGGAGTTCAAATCTATAACATCTGCATATTTTAGAAAGTGAAGGTTTACTGTTTATAAAAGCAGGGAGTTAGCAGAGGTTACAGCTTTTCCTTTAATTTGGAGGAAGAACAATAAAGTACCCAGACAACCAAGAAAACATCAAACCTACATAGTAACTGTGGAAGAAAGTCCTATTAAACTCAGATGAAGAGCAATCTCGGATTTGATTTTCACCAGTCCATCACCTGCCTCAAAGAGCTGTCCCATTTCGTAGGGCTCCAGTAAGTCCTCGTGGGGAGAGCTGAGTTCAAAAAGATGCAAGCAAAGCAACACCAGGCAACAGGTTACTTCCACACGCTACACCACTGGTCTGATGCCAGCCTGCTGGATCACAGCTCCTTTCCAGTTCCCTAGCAGCCTGCCAAAAAGGACCACCCTAACCAGAAAGGGTAAACCACTGCCAGGCTATTCTCCACCACTCTTTCTATCACACACTTTCCTAACAATACAGGCCACTACACGCGCGCACTCTGAACAACTCCTGTTTTAATATACCATTATCTGCATATTAATGCAGGGATGTAAAAGTGTGTGCACACACACCATTTTCTTCAGTATTTCACATTTTTTTTGAAGGGTTCCTCATTTACTGATTTTTTCCTGACTTATGCTCACCAGAGAATTCACGTACTCTTGAAAAATTGCTTTCTTACGTGCCACTCAAGGGGCCAGAAGGGGACCAAGTTTGCCAAGCATTCTCCCCAACCCCTCCAAGAGCTGGGCCCAGATACCAGCTTCCAGGTCCTCCCCCTACCTGAAGGATGTACCCCCGGACGTAGTCGCGCAGAGTCCAGCCCAGGCCGTGCAGGATGTGTAGCACCTCCTCTTGCTTCAGGACACTGAAGAGTCGGTCTAGCAGGATCTTTAGCCGCACAGGCACCGCCTGTGTCCCGTACAGCATCAGGCTGCTGATGTCAAACACCACGTTGGACTGCACAATCTCCACTTGGGTGGGGTGGTAGAGGTGCTGTGTGCTGAGCTTATCCAAGGCTGTGGTTGTCCCCCCAAAGTTCCAAAAGCAGGAGGGAATAAAAACATACAGGGAAAAGACAGAGAAAATAGAAATAAGTTAATGGAAATTATCAAGATTCCATTTCTAAGGATGGATGAAAACCACAGATATTTAAGCAAGATTCTACAATGTAAATAGTTCTCTTCCCACCTCCTCTGCTTTGTGTGTGTTTTTTCTTTAATTCCATGTGTTTATAAATTGCAGACTACAGCAAATCCAAAACACATTCAACTTTCAGAAAGAGAGCCACTGAGGAGGTTTCTAAATGACTGTGGCTGGCTCTAAAAACCAGCCTAATTAATTTGCTAATTGAACTATGGCTCAACCCAAAAACAATGATGCTCTTCTCTACCCACCAAAGACAAAACAAACAATTCCCAACACGTGCCCTAAAAATAGACTAAACCAGTATCATTTAAAAAAATAAGGTTCACCCTTTATAATACCTGGATGGTTCAAGAAGAAAGAGGAATATATCCTTTAGACTATACAGGTAAAAAACTAAATTTAGAGTGAATAAGGAAAGCTGACATCTGTGTGGAAGGCTAATAATACAACTCAATTAAATCTCCTAAGGGAGATTATTCTAAGACTTCATTCTCCCAATTTTTTTTTTTTTTTTTTGCTGTTCTCAACATGTTCCCTAAAAGGTATTCATGCAAACAAATAAAAAGAAATTCAAGTCATAATTTAGTCACGGTAATTATTAATAGTTGGGACAAGGTTTAGTAACCTATGAAAATAAAGAGGAAAGGCTAAAAACAAAGTTTGGTAAGTTTTTCAGCTGTTATTTCAGTATACAAAACTAAGAGTAACTATTTCCAGAGTAAATACTTTAAATGAAACTAAAAGTTCAATAATCAGGCCTTTTGCTTCTCAAATCTAAGAAATTACACCTGTCTCCTAGATATGAAAACCAAGTTAAAGTCATTAATTCTACTTTCCATTTGATCCAAGTCACTGGGAATCCTACTGCAAATAAATATAATCACATTTTCCCTCAGTTTCTCTAAGGTGAATAATTAAGATAAGATTGTCTTATCTATGGGGCTCAAGGAGATGCTGCAAAGATTGAGATAATGAAGGAGAAGTGCTTTGAACTCCTTAAGAGCACACAAAAGCATTAGATCAACTGTCAGAATTATACACGTGTGACCTTCTAGAGATTAAAACAGATAAACATGTAAGTCTGAAAGATGGTCATCTAATCTCCAGTCAGGCAAATGGCTGTTGGACAACAACATCCAAGCTGGAATCTTAACTGCACCTGACAGGACCCAAGGTTTCAGCAAGTCCTAGACCACTGTCTGGCCTTTCCACTACGCTTCCCAACACCTTTTTCTGTAACAGTATGGGGTACTTGTACATGTGTGCTCTGAGCAACTCCTATTTCAGTATACCAGTATCTGCATATTAATGCGGGTATTTAAAAGTGCATGCACACATACACTTTTTTTTTTTTTTTAGTATTTCAAATATATTTTTTCAGGCTCCTCCTCAACTCTCATTTCCTCCGGACTTGTGGCCACCAGAGAGTTCATGTACTCTTGATAAATTGCTATCTTACATCCACAGTGTAAAGGCCCTTATCATTTACCCGCTGGCTTCATTCAACACATTTACTCTCAGGAATATTTTGTCAAAGAGTTCGGGTTTCCTCATACTTTATTTCTTGCAGCTGATTTGTCTGATCTTTTCTATTCTAGTGGTTAAGTCAACTTTGAATAAATAGCCTTAAAAATTAATTTAACGTTTGGGAAAGATAAGGGATTCACAAGCCTAGGGATTGAAGTCTTCTCTCATTCCACAGGGCATTTTAGACTGCAAAAATGCAGGAAAGAGGTATTACTATCCCTGTTTGTCTTCAAGTACAGCTTAACTACTCAGCCTTCTGGTGAGTGGCTGCTCTGTTACCCAGTGAGCAAGTCAGGGAAAATCTACTCCTCTTTGCTTCATTAACCCACTTGGGTCCATATCAAAAACTTCCTCACAAAGTACACTGACTGCTATGTCCTCAACAAACATGAAATCGAGAGGGCTTAGTGGGGAAAATAAAATGACATCAAACTCTGACTTTTTTTTTTTTGTCAGTGTATTTAGCACCTTGCTTCTCTGCATTAAGTATATACAGGTGTCTGTACAAATGTGTTTTTGGACTAGTTGGAAAGCTACATCCCCTTCTCACACTCCTTAAAAGGGCTGGTAATTTTAGAAGACAAAGAGGACTAAGCTGCAGTGGGTGTAGCAACAAAGTGAGGTTGTTCGGGGAATTGAAAGAGCAAAGGTGGAAAAGGTAGAGGCAAAAATACTTCCTGTGATACATGTTTCAGAATATCAGAGAGAGAACTGTAAGGATATTATCTGATGCTTCTCCATAAATATATTTGTGAGATGTAGAAATATTATTATAAGTCACATAAATATACAGAGGGGAAGAAAACAGACTTAAAATAATGGGTGTGTCTGTTCCAATAAAACTTTATTTTCACAAATGGACCACTGCTCAGATTTGGCTGTGATATGAAGGGTGAAAGAGTGTGCCAGATACTCAAAGTCAACAATTACCTGGGAGATGAGCCCTAGACTAAGGCTTAAAAATATTAAAACTTCGGAGCCTACAGATGTGGACTGCAAATTTCAGCATAAACATTTCAGATTATGATTTGTCAAATTTCCTGAATGTATCAAAATCATCTGCTAAAAGTCTAAGACCAGATAGTTTTACTAGTGAGTTCTGCCAAACCTTCAAAGAGTATCTAATACCTATCCTTTTCAAACTGTTCAAAAAAAATCAAGGAAGAGGAAATGGTTCCAACCACAATTTATGAAGCCAACATGACTTTGATACCAAAAGCAAACACAATGCAAAACAAAAACAAACAAAAGCCTACAAACCACTGTCAACAAGATGCAAAAATTCTCAACAAAATCTTAGCAAACCAAATACAACAATATGTTAAAAGAATCATACATCGTGACCAAGTAGGATTCATTTCTAAGAGGCAAAGATGGTTAAATATATGCAAATCAATGAATTCACAGTATTGACAAAATATACAAATCAAATGACGGCAATAGATGTAGAGTAGACATTTGACAAGATCCAGTGTCCATTTATGATTAAAAAAAAAAACTCTTGGGCCTCTCCAGTGGTGCAGCAGGTTGAGCGCAGTGCTGTGAAGCTGTCCGCAGCCTCTGCAGCATGGATTTGATTCCTGGCTGGCCAGGGAGAAACCCACAAGGCACAGCAGATCTGTCCTGCTACGCCCACTGCTCCCCTCAGCAGTGTATTTCATCCGTCTGACTGTTCTGCTACCTGCTCTGTCTCTGGTGAATCCACTCACCCTCCCGTGCCTCTGGCCTGTACCCCAGTTCTTATATAAAAATAAATAATAAATCTTTTTAAAAAAACCTTTTAGTAAAACAGGGATGGAAGGAACATATCTCAACATAATAAAGGCCATATATATTTTAAACCCTCAGCTAGCAGGATAGTCAATGGTTAAAAATTGAAAGCTTTTCCACTAAGGTAAGGAACAAGACAAAGATGTCCACTTTCACTACTACTATTCAGTGCATTGTCTTCACAATCCTGGCGAGAGCAATTAGACAAGAGAAAGTCATAAAAGATATATGTGCAGGTAACACAATATGTACACCAAACAACTATTAGAAATAACAAATCAGTAAAGTGGCAGACTACTAAATCAATATACAAAAGTCAGTTGCATTCCTATATGTAAATAATGAAGAAGAAGAAATCAAGTAAACAATCCCATTTACAGTAGCATCAAAAAGTATCAACTACCTAGGAATAAACCTAATGGAGGAGGTGAAAGACCTTTCAATGAAAACTATTAGACACTATTAAAAGAAATGAAATGTATGAGGAAAGATATTTTATGTTCATGGATTGGGAGTATTAACATGATTAAAATGTCCATCTTATTGAAAGCAATATACAGATTTCAATACAATCCCTATCAATGTTTCAATGGAATTCATTACTGAAATTTTTATGGAACCATAAAAGACCCCTAATAGCCAAAGCAATTTTGACCAAAAAAGAAGAGGAACAGAGGTATCATGCACTCAGATTTCAAACTATACTGCAAGGCTACAGAAATCAAAACAGTGTGGTATTAGAAATAGAAACACAAACTAATGGAACAACATATAGAGCCCAGAAATACAACCACATTTATATGGATTGTTTATGTCAAAGGAGCCAAGAGTATACAATGGAGAAAAGATTCTTCAACAAATGTTGGTGAGAAAACCAGACAGCTATATACAAAAGAGTGAAACTAGACCACTAACTCATGTCATGCACAAAAATCAACTCAAAATGCATAAATGACTTGGATGGAAGAGCGTAGAAGAAAACACAGCCAAAATATTCCACAACATAGGCTTCAGAGATGTCTTTGTGTATTCATCTCCAGCAGCAAGGAAAATGAAAGAGAATGAAAAAATGGGACTACATCAAACTAAAAATCTTCTGCACAGTTAAAGAAAATGTCACTAAAAAAAAAGACATCCTACTGAATGGGAGAAAATATTTGCACACCATACATTTGACAAAAGGCTGATATCAAAGATCTACAAAGAGCTCATACAACTCAACAAAAAGAAAACAACACAATCAAAAAATTGGGCAGAATAAATAGGCATCTCTCTAAAGAAGACATATAATTGGTCAACAGGCACATAAAAAAATGTTCATCATCACTTACTGTCAGAAAAATGCAAATCAGAACCACAATGAGAGAACCACCTCACACCTATGAGAGTGCCCAATATCAAAAAGCCCAGAAGCAAAGTGCTGGTGAGGATGTGGAGAAAAAGGAACCCTCTTATATTGTTGGTTGGAATGTTGACTGGTCCATCCTCTATGGAAACAGTATGGTGGTTTCTCAAAAGATTAAAAAAGTATATGCCATACAACCCAGAAATTTCACATCTAAGTATCTACCTACAGAATACAGAAAAATTAATTCAGAGAGAAATGTGGAGTCCTATGTTCAATGCAGCATTACTTAGAGTAACCAAGCTATGGAAAAAACTTAAGTGCTCAAATACATATGAGTGGATCAGGAAAATGTAGATTGTGTGTGTGTGTGTGTGTGTGTATGTATGTATGTGTATGTATGTGTGTGTGGGTGTGTTGGATTGTCAGAAAAAATCATGACCCATTTTTTTCTGTTTTTTTTTTTTTTAAGGAGATTTATTTTTATTTATTTATACAAGCACTGGGTACAGTCAGAAGCGCGGGAGGGTGAGAGAATTCACCAGATCCAGATCAGGGAGCAGAGCAGGCAGACTGAAGTACACTGCTAAGGAGAGCAGCAAGCGGCAGGAGAGATCTGCACGCCACGTGGGACCCTTCCTCTGGTTGCTGGGGAGCAGCCGGGGATCGAACCAGTGCTGCAGAGCCTGTGGGCAGCTTCACAACCCAGAGCTCAACCACTGTGCTACCGGAGAGGCCCATTTTTTTCTGTTTTTCAAAGAAATAAATGTGTCATAACTTTTCCAACATATGTATCCACGATGGAATACTACTCAGCTATGAAAAATATAAACTCTGGCCATTTGAGGCAACATTGGTGGAGTAGAAAGATTATGCTGAGCAAAATAAGTCAGAAGAAGAAAGAAAAATATCAGATGCTATCACTTATATGTAGAATAGAGATAAATCAAGCAAAGAGTCATATAAAGCCAAACTAGGAACCAGCCCTTGAAAACTGACTGTAGAATTGAGGTTACCAGTGGAGGAAAGCAAGAACAAAATTTTGAGGGAACACATTGGACTATGGTGGCGGACAATAATATTGGTGGTAGTTGTGGTGTGCTAACAACTGAAGGGTGAGACCTTATATTTCTAAAACACAATGATGTAAGCCAATATTACCTCAAAAAAAGAAGAAAAAGATGTGGTATTTACACACACACACACACACACACACGATGGAATACTACTCAGCTATAAAAAAGATGAATTATTGCCATTTGCAACAACATTGATGGGACTAAAGGGGATCACACTAAGTGAAGTAAGTCAAGAGGAGAAAGACAAATACCAGATGATTTCACTCATGTGGAATATAGAGAAAGAAAACAAAGGAATTGATAAAACAAATCCTAGAAATACAACTACAGAATTGAGGCTACTAGAAGGAGAGGGAGTATGGCAGTAGAAACAAGGGTGGGGGGAGCCAATGGTCTATGGCAAAGAACTATGGGTGCGTTGTTAGTGGGTTTGGTTTGGTGACACACATCTGAAGAGGTATGAATATATTCCCCTAAATCTTATACAGTGTTGGAAACCAATGTTACCTCAAAAAAAATTTTCTGCCTTTTTATTGCTGGATCATATTGAATGACCAATTTATGATAACTTTGGGAAAATCTCCTCAGTGGACAAAGGTTCAGTGATGATTTTTATAGTGCCATAATATCAGTAAACTGAGTATTCATCAAGAGAACTATTTCTGGGGTATCCAGCTGGATACTATGTAACTGCAAAGCTACTATCAGTGGTTCCACTAAAAGTAATTCAGTAATTCTTGCAATACATAATTTCTCAAATGACTGGAATGAGGTTATTCTTAACAATCTCATGACTTATGAAAATTTACAAAGGGTGATAGATGCTTTCAAAAGCACAAATAAAAATCATGTAGTAGCTGTAAAGGAAATAACCACTGATGTATTAATTAAATACCAGGAATCATTCTAGGGGTTTACAATGATCTCATCAATCCTTTCTAAAAAATTTTAAAATACACAGTATTGCTATTATTGCTTTTATGTAGATCACAGGCTCAATGGGGTTAAGTAATTGTCCTAAGGTGACTTAGCTATGTCTCTAAAAACATTTGTTTCCACCACATGTTGAGATAAATAGTCAATAAGAAACTCTGGAAACCTGCAAATCTTCATCATATTGGAAGTCCCAAACTCCCAGCAATCTGGGCTTCTTGCCCATTACTCTGCTGAAGCAAGCATTTCAAAGGTCACCAACACCTTCCTTACTACAAAATCCAGTAACTTTTTTCTTTCATTATTCTCCATGATCTTTTTATAGCAGCTGACCTTACTGATGACCACTCCTAAAATACTCTTCTTCATTCATGCACACACTCATTTATTCACCAATACTTAATAACATCACTGTGATAGGTGCTGCACGCAGATGCAAAATTAATTTATGTTGTGGTCTCCACCATGAAAATTAGACAAATGTAAGCAACATAAATGCTATTAAACAGATCTGATCAAGTACTGTACGACACAGAAGAGAGGGCCACTCTGCAGGAAAGGCAGAGACTTATAAGATAACTAGGAATTCAGCAAGTGACAAAAGAGAATGAATCTAGGTAGTTTCACAAGCCAGTGTTTCTCAAACATGATGCACAGTAGAATTAGCTGAAAGGCTAGTTAAAACACAGACTGCTGAGCCACCTCTCCCAGAGCTTCTGATTCCCGGAATAAAAATTTACATTTCTTTTTTTTTTAAATAGTATTGTGATTTTTATTTTTAAAATTTTATTATATTATTATTTAATTTTATATATATATTTTACATCATTTTTTATTTTTGCACAAAGTATGCATTTTCATCTTGGTTATAGTCCCCATACAATTCCCACCCTCCCTTGTTTTGATCCTAGAAAACCAAAATAAGGGACCAGGAAAAAGACTAATTATAATAAAATTTGCATTTCTAACAAGCCTCCATAAGATGCTGGTGCTGCTGGCCAGGCAACATGCTTTGAGAACTACTGAACTAATGGAGTTTATGTAAGAGAACTAAATATCCAAAGAATGTGCAACACTTAAAGCAAAATAATTGGAGAAAGCACTAAAAAGCCAGATATGATGACTATAAGGAGACACTATTGAAGGCAAAAGCCTGTGAAACATTTATAACTTCATTTTCTTGTTAATAGAATATAGAAAATATTGAACTTTTTAAATGTTTTCAATGAAAATGATTTATAATTTTAAATATAAAATTCTAACAAAAATCCAGAAGTTTAATAAAAGCAATGGTTGTCAGTTTGATGGACACGGCACATGCTTAGCAGTAACAGCCACTGACTATGGTGCTGAATGAGCCCCAGTCACAGAGCCACAGCCCTGTAAGAAGGGCTAAGAAGGGGATGGGTATGTTCAGTTTGAAAAATTACCAGAGATGACTGACATACACCTGCATATATAAGGCAGATTGAGAATCACAGAGAGTTAGGGAATGGGGATTGGTCTTGAGCAAGTGAACAGAGTAGGCAATTTTTGGAATATGCTCCCGGGAGATGTCTTTACCTTCAAACTGCGTTTATGCCTAAAGCTGAGGTATGCAAGAGCCTTCCAAGAGGGCATAGAAACACAATTTTCCAGGTCCTGCAATCCCATATTTCCCCCCTAAAACTGATCCACCTGAGAACATGCAGCTTCTCCATTACAATTTCTTTTTTGAAAAGTATACCCTATTCTTGATTTATAAAATACATGTATATCCATCCTATTATACACCGTACATAGCCAGGATGTTAAAACTTTTCTGAGTGATAATTTTATTTGTGAAAGCCTCCTTTAGTAAAAGGACTGAGAACTTTTTAAAGACCCTTCTGTCCCCGAATATATATAATATACGTGATATATATGTGTAATATGTATGCATATGTGTGTAATAAGTGTGTGTGTGTATGTATATACACACAAATAAAAAGTGACTAGAACCTGATATTTGGATCTACACTAAAACATTCAGAATGCAGGTATCAGGTATAGTGAGGCAATGGCAACACACTCAGCTCTTACCTTGCCACCTATTTTAATAATATAACATTCTTCAGAAAGTATTCTGTGAGAGCAAAGCAAAGGTGCCCCAAACTAAAAATGCCTTTTTCCACTGACCTACTCAAAGGTAAGCAATTCTTTTCTGCTATTCCTGATACTCACCCCTGTGAGGTATCATCACCTGGGAAGAAAAAGTTCCTGAGCATATGTAAGTGATGCCTATTCTTTTAAATTCAATTTGAATCTTTTCTTGGACCTATAGAAATTGTGAAATATATTGAATAAAACCCGTGGATCAAAATTTTATATGATTTAATTTTTAGCAGTATATATCTTTCTTCTTAAATACACAAAAGGTTTGATCATGAGAACTAGAAAAATAAATGTTTTTATAATACGTCTACTTGACTCTCATCTCATTTGTTCCTGAAGTCAACATGCATGGAACCACATTTTTCAAATTCTATGACTTTAATATATTGCTCACTTCATCAAAACCTTATTAAGTTATACTTTATAGTATAACATTAATTAATGAGAAACAAGTTTTTATTGTAAACAAATGAATTAGTTCCACCTTTTATTCTAGGCTGTTTTAGTAATAAATCCTGTGAAAAGCAGACCATAAGCTACTTGCTGTATGACTTTGGCAAGCTACTTTGCATACAAAAATATTAGGATGGCTCTTCATTTTCAAATTCCTATTGAAAGCATGCAGTCAGCTTGAAAACCACTATCTTAACTCAAGAAGAAATGAAAGGAAACATAATCAAGAACAAGATGCACAGGAAAAAAAATAGATGAACAGATGCTTGAAGTGAAGGTAATTCAATGATACAGGATGACTGACATTTTCAAGCCTGAGAAATATGGAGTGGAAATCAACTGAGATTCAGAGAAGATCAAGATTCCAGAGGTTTTGCCTCTCCACCTATGATAATCTGCCTCAAGATATCCAACTATTTTACACTATGCAGGCGATACTACTCTAGAAACTGAGTCCCCCAAGGTCCATGCTCTCCACTACAAATATGTACTTGATCGTTCTGTGAAAGCAGAACTGAGAAATTTGGCTAAAATGCTTAAAACCTTTCGGTTATTTTTCTAATTGAGTATGTCATAGATGCTCACTGAAAAAATCTAAAACCAACAAAAAGGCAAGTAAAAAGATAATCATCTATAATCCCACTACCCAAAGGTAAATAACATCCATATGTGGATTAAATTGCAACTAGTTTTTTTTTTTTAATGTGTAATTTTATATTGTTTTGGTCACACTATAGACACAAATTCCTAGTATTTTTTTAATAACCAAACAAAAGGTTAGCAATAACCTTCAAAATTATCTCTACTTAATATCTGTAAATTTTCCCACTGCAGTTTCTCCTGGATCAATCCCTCTTGTCTGGTTTCATTTTTGCCACTTTAGTACACCAGATTTTTATAACTCCATTACTGCAATAGACTCCTGGCTGGTCTGGTCCATCTCTCTTCTCTCTGGCTAATACAACCTGCTCCCTCTTCCAACACACAAAATCCTTACTCTGGGTCAAAAGATTTTAGACTACGCTCCCTTATTAATAACTCTGTTAGAGGGGATGCTGTTTCAATCAAAGTGAGCTTTGTCTTTCAAACACGCCTAGCACTTAAATATTTAATCACTAAATGAATGTTTTCAGACTCTCTGCTAAGTTTTAGAGATTTAGTGAAGAATCCTTCTTCACTATAACACACACATATACAAACTATCATCCCCTTAGAGTTAACGAACTCTAAGAAAAACAGTAAGAAAAACAGAATTTTTACAAATACACAATAATAGAGAGAAACAGAAACTGGGTTTGTGACACGAGAACATAATCTAAGTGGGGTTGGGGTGGGGTATCGCATGTTCTGCTAGGACATGAACAAGAGAGTTGCACAAGATGAAACTAGAGACAGAAGCCGTAATCTACTGAGCACCATTTTCAGTTTTTCTTCATTTTTTTACTTTTCAATACTGTTCCTAAGTGCCTTTCCTCATCCTTATTTACCTTTTGACTATCTTTTTCTGCCAGCTTTAATTCAAGGTCTTTCTTTTTCCACGAAACCTGAAGAGGTGCCCTCATCTAAGAGGAAACTGTCTCAACAATGATGGCACTTGCATGTGTCAATCATATAGGGCTCACAATACGTTGCCCATTTACTGGGTCACTTATGTGCCTATTTTACTACAAGAGTTAGATGTTAAGCAGCAACCATATCTGAACATAACCACTCGAGGGTGTCCCTCCTATTACTGAATGGATGAACACAATTCTGTGTACCTAAAATAGGAAAGGGCCATTACCATATTCACACTGATGGGCTGAAAGTATCATTCCACTGTGCTACCCTCTTAATTTCACCCATGTCCCTTTTCCCCTATCTCTCCTTTGCGCTTTACACTCCTTTATAACAGGGTGGGTAGGTAATTAGGTCAATTTAAAGAGGGAGGTGGGGCAGCTAGCTAGGTAGGATTTTAGATTAAACTTTGCATAATGTAATCCTTTTCCTACCACTTCAAGCATTATTATGGGGAATCCAATGGATTTCTAGGTAAAAACAGTATGAAGTCTAATATTGCTAACCAAAGTGAGCTTAATATCACGGTTAGAGACTGGATCACAATAAACACCAGGCATGTGATCAATGTTAGATTTATAGTCTGATAGCTATAGAAAAACGGGATAGTATACACTTTGCAAAGGTGTCAGAGAACAATCACACAGGAAGATGATAAGAATTGCATCTACGAACAAACGGTTATTTTTCTTCTGCAAAATGCCTAGTGAACAAAAATAAACTTACTTTTGGTAGTATGCAGAATTTTATCTGGACAATGAAAAAATAAATGGAGAGTCCTTTAACTGCACAATTTGGAGACTAGTTTAAAAAAGAAAAAAAAAAAAAAGCTCACACAACAACAGCTCTAAAGCTGTGAATAAACTAATGAAGGGACATAATTTGCCCGGCATTTTTTAAAAATGCCAGAAACCGAAGCTTAATTATCTAGCTATAAAACTGCTAATTATCTAGCTATAAAAACAAAGAAATAGAGGCCTGGATACAACTTCAATAAATAATTTGACAGGATCGATAGTTTTCCAGAGGAAGGTAGTAGTTAAACCACAAGATCCAAAATGACATATAAGTTTGTATGAAGAAAATTCACTTCTGTTAAGAACAGAATCACCATAAGGACAACTGGCAAAATTTTTGTGGTTCATTAATATGTGTGTTACGTAAATGTAAAATAACTATAAAATGTAATGCAAAATATGTTATAAATGTAAAGTAACATATACTTTTAACTATTTTGTTAACTTAGAGGAAAAGTAATTCTTTTATAAAATTCAGTTTTCAAATATATAAAATAGTGCTGAAGGTGAATGAGGGGTGGTTTTAAAAGAACTTGCATCTATCAAATGAAATGTGAATAACTATTTTTTATTTCAATTTTTAATAACAGGAATTACTCCCCAAACCTTCAAATAAATTAAAATAAATGTAAACCTGTAATTCTACAGACTTCACTCCTAATATTTTCTGTGAAGGTCACAGAAATAAGAACATATTCAGATACTTTTTTTTCTTAGTGTAGGAGAATAAAAGTGCTTTTCACTGATCCTAGAAAATTGGCTCTCGGGGATAGTTTATAGTTCTTAGTTTTCCACAACTTTTTTTAAAAACATAACTTTCTTTAAAAGCCAAATTCAAGTGACTTAGGTGGTTTTCACAGGAATATGCTTGAATATTTCAGGTCCTGATGTCCAGTAGGTTCCATCTAATAGCTATTCAGGCACGGCACGGTAGTGTGGAGTTTACAGTCATTCAATAAAATAGGAGGTGAGTGGAGTGAATTTTCAAAGCCTACCTCACAGAATAGAACAATTAAAAATTTGTATGAAAGAAATCTGAAAGGAAATCTTTTATTTTACTAATTTCTAGTCTTGTCTGAATATTTTTTAAAAATTTCAATGCTAATTTGAAGCAATTTTACAAGTAGGAAGAAAAACATTAAAGAAGATTTATTCTTTCATTTTGGGAGAAATCCAAGTAAGTCTTAATTCACAAGTCTAATTATTTTAAGAACTCTCTGTCTCCTGCTTCAACATCCCCCAGCATTCCAAATTATAACAGCATCAAGTGGTTGGCTTTTAGTAGTTCAGAGTTCTAGAATACTATTTTAATTTTCAATAGACTTACATTTAACATGTGCCTTTAAGAGGCTGTTTTATGGAATTCTTTTCACAACTACTCTAAGAAGATGAAACTGACAGTGATATAATTTTGGTATTAGATTTTTAATTCTTAATAAACACAATATTGTTCTCTTTCTTACTTCAAATACCCAAGCCATAAGCTCTAAATTTATAAGGGTGGGTGGCTCTTCAGTCTTGCTAATATAGCCAATAATTTCCAATTATATAATACTTCTCAATATGCACACAATACCCAATATAATATGTCATTTCAACGTAGCTAGTCCATGAACTTCTACAGGTTTAATGGGATTTTGCGGATTTAGAATTTCATCATAAAGGGACCCTTTGGAATCATTATAACATCAATCCTTTCCCATTAGAAGACTCAGCTCTATTACCAGGCAAAAGAATAAAGGAGCAAAGCAAAGGCTTAACCTACCTGTAGATTATAAGCCCGATCCTAATAAAAGCTGCAGCATTTGGGGAGAGCATTAATACATGGCAATGATGACATATTAAAAACACTTTTGTGAATGGGATCAATTATGAAAATAGATAATGACGGCATTAAAAGAAAAATTCCTTATGACTTAAAGTAATATTTTTAGATCTGCACATTTTATTCACAACTTTTGGGGTAAAGAACTGGGTAATTGGGAGCAAATTAAGTACAAAATAACTCATGTTCCATTTAAGTCACAACTTTCTAACTGTAACTGTCAAGGTTGAATTAATTAGGATATTTAATACCAGGAAGAGGAAAGGTTTGCTTCTAGAATTTTTTTTTTTTTTAAGCAAAGAAGAAAAGAAATATCATGAGCTCAAAGAATTGATACCCAAGCCTGGTGATAAAAACTGTCAAGCCCTTATACATGAAGAATTTATTTCTTTTCCTGCACAAATAATGTCTTGGTGTTTTTAAGTTGAAAAAACCTGCACTGAGGCCTCCTGATTACATTACATATATACCTTACATGAATGCTCCTTGTTGGTTATTTTTTGTCCCTTAATACATAAAGGATAAATAAATGAATACCCCTATCCATTATGAATGTGATTCTAGACTGTAGGGAGGCAAGGGGTGACAAAAGCAGTTCCAATGAGCCTTCCACCTCCCCCAGCAACTATGCTATGATTTTAATTAGCCCTAGTTGACATACATGTGGCTTTGAGAGCCTGTGGATATGCACACACAAACACCCACAATTAGTTCAGGGTAGAATTTGAGCTCCACCTGAGACTATATAGGTAATATTTCACACTGATTGGCATTTCCCCCCCTGTGGCCTTATGCATAATAAAGTGTTCACAACAGACTTTGGAAATCATTAAAGTCTCACTGAAGCACACATGAAAGTAGACTGTCAACGCTCAGTTACTCAGAAGCTCGGTCTCTTGGCTAGAAGATTAAACAGGTCCTAGGTTTTACAACTTCTCCCTTCCTTTTTCTTACATGGCCTACTTTGGAAGGCATGTCTTTCCTCATGCAACTCCCATCAGAAGGTGGGAAGGGGAAAAGAAAAAAAAATTTTACAAACTGGACAGTAAGTCCAGGAAGAGATGTGGTAATTAAATCTACTTGATGAAACCAGGCTTGGGGATAATTATTATTATTGCTGTTGTTCTACCCAATCTAGTCACCAAGGCTAGGTAAGTTGACTACTACACAAACCTTTATTTAATTGATAGATCAATGAATTAAATATATGCTGACTAAAAAGCATAACCCATTGTAAAATGTAACTACTGAAACATGCTACTTGAATGGACCATATAAGTCCTTTTATTAAATGAACAAAATATGAATTCTTCTGTAGAAAATAATCACCCTACATCCAATTTATTAGCTTAAAAGACTTATTTTCTTATATTACCATATACCTATGTAAGAATTTCACTAAGAAAACATCGTAAATGCAAAGCATATCTTAGAACATGTCCTCGAAAATCTTTCAGATGTAGTGAAGAAATATTTCGAAACTGAGAGCAGTGATACAAACGCTAGCATCCTGTAGGAAACATCTAAAAGAAAGAAATGATTATATTCAGTCTTTTTTTTTATATGAATGTCACCTTTGTGTCACAAGTATTTTTCATTCCTTCTCACAGTAAATCAGCCTGAAATCTCATTTTAAATCTATAATCAATCTTTCTTTTTCCCCCTACCATAATCCCTTAAAACTCTGGGCTATCACACACACTTTTGACACTGATGTGTGTTTTCTTCTAGATTGCTGGATTTGCCTAATGCATATATCAAGTATCAAACTGCTTTGCACCCCTGACTGGTGGGATAAAAAGACCCCATATAAAGATTTTCTCATTAAAAAAGGGTTAAAAAGACAGTCTTTGGGAAAGACTAAATGAACCAGTTTTTAGATGCATAAGCAGAAAATGTTAAGGACTAGAGCAATACTTGCTGATTTTGCTGTTAAAAATATTAATGTATGATTAAAAAGACAGGGAAACCTAAAAGTTATCCCTCTATTCCCTACTATTTGGTTGTTATTGACATATATGAGTTCTCAACAAGGCTAAACATCTTTCAGCGTATAGGCCATTGACAAAATGAAACAATTTTTTATTGTTACAAATATGTAACGGAGACTAAACTTTCAGAAGTCAAGTCTCCATAAGTGATGTGAACAAAGAAACAGAAGCGATATAAAAAGGTTAGCTCTTTCAATTGTGGTTACCAGTTTGATAGTGATAACAACCCTAACTTCTAATTTGGAAAAAAGTTCTATTAATCAGTACAACAGATACAATAAAAAAAAAAAATCCAAGCGTAAGATGTAGCCATTTTTCCTTTATATATTTTAGTGTATTTAAAAACCAATAATAGAAAACACTTGCCAAGTTCATTTAGTCTCTGACTGAGGCACACATATGTGATCTCCTAATTTACAGCTTGCACGTACAGATGTTCACACTTAGTAAAAGGGCTTCTTAATAGCTTTTTTTAATTAAAAGTGTGTTGATAATAGGTGTTTTAAACATATCCAAACAACACAGCTGAACTGACAAATGCCTGTCTTCAAGCCTCACCATGTCTCACATTGTGGCAAGATTTTATAAGAGAGACAGGATTATAATTCAGTCACATGCATATGGAATAAATGTTACCCCAAAAATCTCCAAATGAAATCTTTCATTAATTTTTCTCTCTATGATCTGTTTCCAAGTAGAAAATGTTAGATTGCTACTAGGTGTATGTAGCCGAAAGCAGAATCACACAGCCGTTGCTTGCTGCCTGCACTTTTTTTCCTTTGCAAAACTTTGAACCCCATCCAGCTTTGACACACTGCCTCTTCAGTTAATAACTATCAAGTTTCCCCTTGTCTCCTGTCTACTTTTCTTTGAGGCAATTGCGCACTCAGCACCCCGAGATAATAACACACATCTATAAGATAAAAGCAATGGCATTAATGTAATTGTCTGCCTCTCTCTCTTTAGCCTAATCTTTTTTTTCCTTCAGTTTTGACTGCCTGTGTGACACCTGTTTTTGTCTCCTCTGATCCTACGACAGGTTTTCCGCTGACAAGGTTTTTGCCTGACAGAGATTCTGCAGACAAGAACATAATAAAATATGAAGAACTGCTTGTCAGAGTTTCTGCCAATGCTCACATGAAATAAAGAGAAAAAAATGACTTTTTTTTTAATAAGGGGCCCTGTGATGGTCGCTTTTGGCTTGTCAGGAAAAAGACCTCCCTGGCCAATTTCTCCAAGCCAAACAGGTGTTTTCTTTTATGTTCGAGGTTGATTTGTTTTTTTTCATTTTTACTGATACTGGAAAACATGAATAGCCAAAAGGGGGGAGAGGAGAAATTCTTACCCTCAGATTTTTTGCAGGCAAGGGAATATTAAAGAACTACTAAATAAAAGTGGAAGATATTTCACTCAAGACTGTATCCCTCTGAATAAAAGAAAAATGCCAACATCTGTTCATGATCAAACAAATTTAACTTCTCTAAAATTTACTTCCTGTTAGTTAGGCTACTAAAACCTCCCACCTACCTTTCACTTGTTTTGTTGTCTGCAGACACAGAGGGAAACAGCAAAGGCGAAAATAGAGTGAGGGCTGGAAAAGAGAAATGCAGAAATGGGACTAAAGGCAAGGTGTTTGCAAGCTGTGTTCACCACTGAAAAGAGGAAGAGGTTGCTGGAAAAGAAACTGGGGATTAGGAATTAGAGACTTAGATAACCCTGAAGAGTTCCCATAAATCTCTGTTTCATGCTCTCATGTGGGAGATGCTTGAGTAGGTATCAGCACTGGTGCTCTTCCTGAGCTTCCAAGCTAGTGGTGGGATCAGGGTCCACAGAAACTGCTAAAATGCTCAGGAAGCTAAAGTAAGGATTTCTACCAAGAGTAGCTCGAAGGGGACACGGACCCTATTATGGGGGCCCATTACAGATACTGCCTATGAGTCTATCCAGCTAGTAACAGATTAACACAAGAAGATTTTGAAGACTTAGAAACATCTACCCTCTTAGACTGCAAGACCTGGTAAGAAATGGGATGCATAAACAACATATTATGCTTCCCAGAATACAAGTCAGAATTTTTCTGAACCACCACATTCATCCCATCCAATGATTTCACACTTCAATAAAGGGGGAGGGGAGGGGTGCATGCCCATGCTTGGAAGTCATCACTGATAACAAAATAGAAAAGGAAGAATGGTTGAGATGTTCATATGATATTGCTGAGGTATATTGGATCCAGCAGAATGACTTAATTTATCTGAACGAACAATGCCTCCTAAATAAGATGACAAGAGTTGAATCTATTTCATTTATAGCCCCTTCAATTTGTGTTATGTTTAACCTGGTGAACTCCAGTTAATTAAGATGCTCCTATAAACAATTAAGCTTCCTGTAGGATCGTTAGTAAGATATAAAAATTTATGATGTAATAAAGTGCAATAAAATGATAAAATGGTTAGCCCATCAAAGCACTTCACATGCAAGAATACAGTTGCAAAAATAGGTAAAAGCAGCCTTAACTCAAAGTTAAGTTTTAGGGTTACCTTCTACAACAGATAACTATTCCTATACTCATTTCAACTGATTTGTGAGTTTCAAGTGTGACTTTTGGGAAAAGTGTTTCCAACTTTCTGTTAAAATAAGGGTTTATCACCATAGTCCCCTCTGCTCCTCCCTCCTTCTCTTTGATCCCTCTCCCTCCTCCTTCCCTGCAGGATGTCTCTGATTTATAATTGTCTGCTTTTGTTTTGTTGTGTTTTGTATTGTTATTATGGTGCACAGGTGTATTTGTGAAGGAAATTCTATGGGGAATACACCTGAGCGGGGGAGCAAATATTCCTTAAAAATGAACAATGATGGGGGCCTCCCTGGTGGTGCAGGGGTTAAAGACAGCACTATCAAGTTATTGCCAGCCACTGCAGCATAAGTTCGATTCCCCAGCCTGCCTGGAGGTGACCCACATGATGCAGCAGACCTCTCCTGCCTCGCCCACCGCTCCCCTCAGCAGTGTATTTCAGTAAGTCTGCCTGTTCTGTTGCCCACTCTGATCTGGCGAATCCTCTCACCTGCCCCCCCACCTCTGGTCTGTACCCCAGTTCCTGTATGCATAAATAAATAAATCTTTAAGAAAAAATGAACAATGATGTAAAAAATAAATAAAGAGAAAAATAAACAAAATAAGGGCTTAAATGACATTTTAAGGGAAATAAAAGGTATGGAACTATGCTGGATTTGTTATGGAAAATAAATTCACCTAAGGGAATACCAAAAAACTTAATGGCTTAAACCCTGACACTGGGCACTGAAGAAAGCCTTCCCTGGAAGGAGAAAGCAGCTCACACCATCACCTTCCTACCTGCAGTTTTACTGAGGGTCGAG
The DNA here is from genome assembly GCF_964194135.1 of Talpa europaea. Classification (NCBI taxonomy): domain Eukaryota; kingdom Metazoa; phylum Chordata; class Mammalia; order Eulipotyphla; family Talpidae; genus Talpa; species Talpa europaea. The sequence goes on along the minus strand of NC_140074.1, from coordinate 24,182,618 downwards.
AAAATATAATATTACGCCTGATCTTTCATTAAAACTCTTCAGTTCTTCAAGGTGATATTTAGGTACATTATTATTTGAATTTACAGATAAAAGAAGTGGAGTTTACGAAGGAAAGGCTGAGATGGGATTTGACTACTGTCCTAGCCACACCTAACTTTCAACCATTAAATTGTGCTAAAACATGTTGTCCTTATCCTCAAAGTTAAAGTTTTACTTTTGAAAGAGTTTAGTAATAATAACAACTAACCTTTATTAAGAGGGTTATCTCATTTAATCCTAGGAAGAAACCTGTAAGCTAGATGCTGTCATTATCCATATTTCCCAGATGAGAAAACAGATTATGTAAAAACTTGGCTAAGGTTCTACTGATAGTAGGTGGTAGCAGCAGGATGTGAACCGTAACAGAGCTGCACTCTTTACTTACTTTTAAGTATTTTCTCCCATTTGTGTTCCTGAAGTTCCCTCATACTCAGGAGGTCAGTACTGTATGTTTCAATCTCCAGGTCTTCCCTAGAAATCCCTTAGCAGCAAATAAACATTGTGTATGTGTGTACTCTTTAGAGACCAGAATTTTACGAGACTCCCCTTATGTTCCACCTGAACAAAGTTCAGCCAGAAAACAAAAACAAAAACAAAAACAACCTGAGGAGCTAACAGGCAGCAAGCCCAGGACTTTGACGGGAGGCATTCTTTGTGCTGTGATTAAAAAAAAAGCTTTAGGGAGTTCAAAGCACCATCCCAAAGGTGGGCAGGCTGAGAAACAAATCAAAATAAGCAGCTCAGGGACAAAAGAAGAATATAGTTAATACCATTAATCAAAGCACCAAACCTTTACATCTGTAAGGATGTCCTCCCTTAAAGCTTATCTGCAGTGATCAGGGAGTAAAGGAGAGAAGCAGAAGAGGGCACCATGCCCTCAGGTCAAGCAAAAAAGACTCCTGTGCCAGGCAGGAAAACGGCCTTGTTTTTGCTCTCTAAAATCAAAATAAGTGGAGAAATGTTCAAGGACTTTGTTCATAGAGAGACCAGGATCCAGATGCCTCACCATAGGTAGGAGGCAGCTGAAAACTGATTTCCTTAACTAAAAGAGAATTTAGCAGGTAGGTACAGGGAATTTCAGTATCACACTCTGGAAGAGCTTTCCATCTTTTTTGAACCAGCACTTGCAGGGAAAAGCACTTGTGGTGCTTCAATCCACATGTTTCTAAGCAAAGTCCTAAAGTGCCAACCACCTACCTCTTCCCAAAAGATCAAGTTCTCATTTTGCCACTGAGCAATCTACATTTACTTCCCCATGCTGAAGAATCAAGTTTGCGCCTTTCTTATATTTTTCACCAAATCCTAAAGAAACCCCTGCAACAATTCTCTCCCTAACCAAAAGTCCCTGATTTTTGGAATTAGCTCTATGTTAGTAAACTGAAGGCCATCACTTTTTGCTATTTTAACATCTGGGAGTATTGCCTTCCTTTGTCAGGGGAAATTCCATTTTTATTCACCCTCCTCTCAATCTTGACAAATGTATAAATTATCATATGAAACTGCTGTTCAGTTACTCAGAAGGTGCATGATGTCATTGAAATCGCATGCTTTACTGCTTATGATAGAGGAATTTTCTCTGAGTAGGAAGGGAAGAAGACAGGAAGAAAAGAGGATGAAGAAGCAAAGATTACTACTACTTTAGTTATACTGGCTTTGGACTCAAGTCCCAGAGAATGTTACAGAGTTAACAGTGGGGATAAACTACTTTCACAGATGTTTAGACAATTCACAGGAAGAACAGAGGCTAGGACAAATAATAGAGACATGTGACCTTTCAAGGGATAAAATGAAAAACTACTGGTTTTGATCTGCCCTGTTTTAGTCCTTATAAAGTACCAGGCTGCCAGCAAATTTGAGGAATTTATAAACAGAATACTGAAATATTGTAATTCTAAATGTAGAACCAATGGCCCGAGTTTAGGACTTAATTATGCAAATTAAGTCTTACTAGAATTTTCTCTTAGGTGTACACTTGCCAGATTTATCAAGTAAAATATGGGACACTCAGTTAAATTTGCATGGTACCTGATTTTACTAAAAAAAGAAAAAAATCATTGTTTACCTGAAATTCTAACTAAATGAGATATCCTATATTTTCCATTTGGATGAGAATCTCTATAACTACCACTACTCTGATCAGATATAGCACATAAGGAGTTGAGAATTCAAATTCCATGATGCTAGGGGGAAAAAGAGAAAAATTATTTCTAGTGAATTACAAAAAAGAAAGGCTTGAAATTAATGGATTATATGAATATTAAACCTTACAGTACATTAAACCATAAAGCTGGTATTTGGCATTAAATTAACGTTATACTGCTCACCATTTCCTGTGACATAGAAATAAAGAGCTGAAGGAAATCTGGCATGATACTTCACATATGATGTATATTTAATAACTATTCATCGATGATGCAAGTCAAGCTATTTACATTTCAGAAATCTGAATAGTTTGGATACAGGCAGGAAAGCAGTTGGCTTGATGAGCAATAATTAAAAGTAATAACTTGGGACTATCTTTTCCTTGAATTAACTGCAAGTAGTAAAGAGAAATCACATTTATAAAATATAATAGAGAAAAGCTTTCAAGAATACCAATGCAATAAGCATTCTCACAGGAAGACCTCAGCCAAAGGAAATAACACTAGTGTTAATTCAGATTGCTGGGAAATGAATGAAAATTCCAGCACTCACGCAGCTTGTTGGAATGGCACATCCCTTTGGTTTAATGTCAAAGTATTCTATAAAGAAAATAATTTGTGCTGTGAAAGCTGCTGTGGGGTTCATTAAGCTATGTAATATATTTTTTATTCATCAAGCCTCATATCCTTGCCAGATGCTTACTAAACATACCAAGAAGCCATGGAATTTTTTTAAGGTACCTTTTACAATGGGCTTCATCACCAGTAAATTTACTAATCTAGTAAAGGAAAAAAAAATCTAAGTAAATTACCTGTCTAAAATCTGTTCTCATTTATCAAATACATAAGACAAATATACCCTCATCATAAAAAAATTAAATTTCCAGTTGTCTCGAATGGTCATAAAGTATTTCCTATAATCCTATAATTTAAATTATGGTTTACATCAAAAAATTTACTACTTAATTTAATGGTTTAGAAATAATCTTCCTCTAGACTATGGACATTAAAATTAATTGGGAAATAATAAATAATAAAAGCAGTTTAGTACAATTGTTCTCCAGCTTTAAAACCATGCCTCTAGTTTTTTTTTGCAAAGGCAACAACTGGCAACACTTTTCATTAGAAGCATAGATTCTTCCAAAGACAGGAATGAGTAGAGAGACTCTTCTCCACTCCTCCACCTATACCCACTACTGGGTATTTACCAGTAGTACTTTGCTAATTTTTAATACTATATAGAGTCTTTGGCTGAAGCCTCAAATATGTGAATGATAGAATTACTATTCCTATATATTGGGAAGGATCAAAATAAAAACAAACTGAATTTTTTAACAACCAAAAATATGTAACCAGTAAAGAAACTATCGCTACTATTGCTCTTGTCCTAATATCTAATTTTGAGACTTTGAGCCAGACACAAAACTTGAAAAAAATTTTTTTAGTACTCACTGGTTATTTCAGGTGAGTGAAGGAAAGGCAGACTAAGGAGATAAATAGATATATGGATATATATATATATATATATATATATATATATAGTGGCAGTACGCTGGAGTTCTTTATCCTAGGGCTCTGAACAGAAATATGAAAAAATGTAAAACACTGGACTACTTCCAGCCTACTAAGTTATTATACACTATAATTTTTGCACATTTTGTATCCAAATAATCTTGCTTTAAATAAAATTAAATTCAGTAAAATCCTGATTTCTACTATAAAAGTAGAAGATCTGAAATTACTGGGGGGGGGGAAGGGCAGGAAATCCTTTATTGATTCAGTGGAAAATACTAACAGTGTTTAACTAACAGTTTAGTTCTCCACTTCCAACCCACACCCTCTCCCCCATTATCTCAATGGTGCGAAAGATTTCAAGGAAATAATGTGTAGATAACTCCACAACCCAGAAAGTAATTTCAAACTCTAGGAGCTTAGAACGACAAATTAAATACAAATTCTCTTTAGATTTTTAAAACATTTTTGTCAAGCAGCTAATGTCAACAATTCGAACAGGATTAAGAAGCAATCTGTAAGGCAATGACGTAAGTGTGTATATGTACATGTAGGATATATAATGACCTATGAAATCTAACACATCTTATGAAGAAACTAAAGATCCTTTTAACAGAAGAGATACAGAAAGAAAAATACTCAAAAGAGACCAACAAATTTCTAAGAGTTCTTTTTTTTGTAGCAAACACCTGATTTTAGCATTTGGTTGATTTTTTAAAAATATTTAAAAAAATATTTTCTACAGTATAGTAACACAGGAAGTGTGTTCAATGCCACAACAAAACAACTCTGTGTGTAAGATATATCTTGGTAGGCTTCTTGCTATCCCATTTACATTCACTGGGGGAAAAAAATTACACATAAAAAAGTAGTCACTGCTTCCTTGTCCTACACATAGGACATTGCACTAATGCTGTATTTCAACTCTAAGCAGAAATAATTGGAGACATGATTTTGGGGTTTCTTTGAAACAATTGGTTGAAATGTTAAGGACAGAAAGTTTGGGTGATCATGTCTCAATGCCAACAAAGAGTTAGAAGCCCTCACTGTCATATCTATGCTAATAAATGGAGGAAGAATGAATTTATCTGTGTGTATATATTTTCAGTTGTATATAGATATGCCCCATTTTTGGGGAAAACTAAGGTCAAGTTGATAATGGTCATGAAGGAAATGTAGATCTGAAAAATCCAAAATTAATATTCCAGAAACACTGAATTTTTGGTTAACAGTAGGAAAAGCAGTCTGATGTAACAGAAATACCTTATTCAAGTTAGGTGAAATATCACATCCTTCAGAAAACCTTAGAAACAACCACTGGCCAGCAATAATTTATGTTGTTCCAGAGGGAAGAAATATTGCTTTTTCCTCCCATTACGCTACTAATGTAATATGCACGTGGAAGCTGGATAAATAAAACAAACTGGTGACACAGTAAACTTTTATGCTAGCAAGACTACCTTAGATAGATGATGCTAACACAAGATGCTTTTGGAAAAAAATCAGAGAATGAATAAATGAAAAGTTCTTTGTTGAATGACTGACCCCCTTCTTTGTTCATCCATTGTTCAGAGTGTTATTTTTAACATGTATTACTTATTTTAAAGGCATCATTTATTTTATTTTAATTCTCATAATAATCCTGCAAGATAGGTATTATTAGACCTGTATTGTAGGAAAAAAATGGAGATCAAAGATGTTGTGTTATAGGCCACTGAAGTTGCACAGCTTTGATTTGACCCCCTACTTGACATCCATGGTTCTCGGTGGTCTTAGAACTTAGGCTCTGGACCTGTTACCTAGCAAAGCCAATACTTATTCAGAGAAAGAAGAACATTTGGGAAGTATTAGGGACTGAACTGTGTCTCCCCTCACCCCAATGTCTACATTGAAATTTTAATACCCGCTAAGTAAGAATGTGACTGCATTTGGAAATAGGGCCTTGAAGGAGGTAATTAAGTTAAAATGAGGCCATTAGGGGGTGGGCTCTAAACCAGTCTGACTGATGTCCTTGTAAAAAAGAGGAAATATGAATGCCCAGAGACATCAGGAAGCACAGCCACAAAGGAAAGACCATCTGAGGATACTATGAAAGGGAAGTTATTGGCAAGCAAGGAAGAGAAGTCCTCAAGGTTGATTTCACCCTGCGTTTGGACTTTTCCAAAAGTATGAAAAAATAAATATCTAATGTTCAAGTCATCCAGTCTGAGGCATTTTATTATGGCAGCCTTAGCAAACTACTAACGAAAGAGAAGAAATTACAGAATATACCTATATCCATAGGTTGCAAAGGTAACAGCTTATCTACTGTTCAAAACTGGACTGAGGGTTGTCACAGGTTTTGGCCTTGTCAGCAAGGCAGGGAAGAGTTTCATCCCTAGAGGCACCGAAGGCTCGTGGCTGTGTCTGCCAGGTACACTCCTTCCAGACTATGCCACATTGACCTCTAGTTTCTCTCTCACAGAAGCATAGCTGTAATGTCCCTGGAATGCCAATATACACGCCCTAACAAGCAAGGTACATGATAAATTAAAAGCATTTCAAGACATGGTCCTGTGATGTTACCTCAGATGTTGCTAGAATAACATGACATTTATAAAAATACAGCCCACTGGATATTTGGCACTTCTTGGGAATGAAGAATATGTCCACTTAAGAGCCAATATCCCAGGCTGTCAAAAAAAATTCAAGCCAGGATTTCTTTTGTAAACATTACCTATCTTTTAAAATTCTACAGTCTAGGATCTGAAGAAAATACCTCTGCTCATTTTCAAGTCTCCTTTTGTCTAAATGTATAAAAAACAAATCATATAAAAGAACATGCTAAATGTTCAACTAAGGCACATGGATGGCACAGCTCTGTGCATCTGGCAAAATGTCTCAACACTTCCAGCCTTCACCTAGGTCACCTCCACCCCCAACACCCACTACAGAGCTCACACTCGACTGGCTCTGGCTACTTCTCCAATCACAATGCACACTGAAAGGGGGTACATATGTTTGGTTTTCAGATACTAATCAAATAATGTTCCTGTTCACTCTCTTACCCATCTTATACACACAGAATTTAACATATGGGATAAACTCAACACTAGTGCAGAGGACAAGGGTGAGCAGTCACGGTGCCCTCCTCAGCAAAGAACATTTGTCGGCTTCCCTGAAAGGCAAACTGTGGTATATTTAGGTTTTCATCAGGCCTGGTGCTTACTGGTTGCTGCTATGTTCAGTCAGAACCCTGCAGCCCAACTGTCCTATAAACATCTTGTCCTCTTGCTGGGAGCTGCTGGTCTTGCTTTACCTCTGGGAGCTGAGAATATGCTATTTGAGAGCTGTGGGCTAAATGGGAACACTAGCAGCACAGCTGACCCCTCTCTTCTCCAGACCAGTGAGCACTCTAAAAAAATAGGCACATTCACATGAACATAACAAGAACAGGGGGAAAGTCCAGATTTTCCTCACCGTGTGCCACCCAGCCATGTTTACACTGATCGCAAGTCCTCAAGTTAATCTTCCCCGGCTGAAAACACTCACACGTGCAGTTCACCAGTGTGCAGCGGATGGCCTGAAAGACAGGAGGAAAAGAGGATCAGCATTTCTTCCGAGTATTGTTTCTCTTTACCATCCTAATAAATAACACCCATTTCTATTTTTAAGTGTTTTATGTTGATTTAACATGGAAATTTCTTACCAACATGTTTAAGAAAACAAAGCTCATTCACCGATAGAATGACACATGTCATTCATACATAACCTTTAAATTACAAATGTAAAGTGAGAAGAATAACAGACTGTATATTTTACAAGATGCTGGTGGACTTGCAACACCTAGAGATTCAAAAGAGAAAAAAAATTGACTTTATGGTACATTCCAGTTAAGTGCCTCCCCTAGGCAATAATGCAAAAAGTATACACTCCAATACAATAATGCTGAAGTGAAATGTTTGTGAAAGTAAAATGACTTATAAAATATAATTATTAGAATATTACTTTCTTCTACTGAGTTTCACTTAAATGTTTTGTTGATCTTTCACTTAAATGTTTGTTGATCTTTCTGATCATTCAGAAAGACACTCCCATTGGCCCACCACACTTCTGATATTATTTTTCAATTCGTTGTTTTTCTCCCTTTGATATACTGATTTCAATTCCATCTGTATTTGAAAAATGCAAAACAACTCTCCTTTTATTTTTTTTTAAATATTTATTTATTCATACAAGCACTGGACACAGTCAGAGGCCCAGGAGGGCGAGAGAATTCACCAGAGCCAGAGCAGAGAGTAGAACAGGCAGAGTGAGGAAGTACACTGCTGAGGGGAGCAGCGGGCGGCAGGAGAGGTCTGCGCGCCATGTGGGACCCTCGCCCAGTGACCGGAGATCGAACCAGCGCTGCAGAGGCTGCGGGCAGCTTCGCAACCCAGCGTTCAACCGCTGCGCCACCGGGGAGGCCCCAACTCTCCTTTTATTTTAATGGTGATATAAGTAAATAAATATTTTCTTAAGATCAGACATAGCATAGGAAAAGTCATTTATGTGAACATTTTGTATCTGGAACAATCCAACTATATCTTCTGAAAAAATACACTCAAAAAATCTTTCATTTCTTTGAAAAGTCATCTTACCAGTTTATATTATAAAGTGAATCCATGGGAAATTATCATAAATGAAGTGCAACTTTTTATGGATAAAAACCTATGCTAACGCATTGTGCTGAAGCTACCCTATGCTCCTAAACTACAGTTAATAAATTTATCTCAGACATTTAGTTCTAATTTGCATGGAAATTCTGAAGGCAGAAGGGATTTCGTCCAATCATTCACAGATTAACAATCTACTGTAACTATCTGAACTGCCAGGAAAAGATCTCTCTACAGCTTTAGATGCAATCAGTGATTACTGATTTGGGGGTTGGGGTGACAGAAGAGGTATGGGGCTACCTGAAACTGCAATTCTATGCCTGAAAGTTACATTCACACAGCTCCAGATGCTTATTCCTGGAACCATTTGGATTTTTATGTAAACCGTTTCATCTGTAACATACTTGTAACAGACAGTATTTTAGATAATGTTAACACAGTTGGGTCAAATTCCATTTACACAGAGTAAGACTGAATGAGCTTTTGCTGTTCCCAATGCTTTGGATCAGGTAAGTTTAAAATATGTCTCTTTCATTAATAAACATTAAATCTATAGGTCCCAATTTGGCTTCTGATGTTGTAGTCCTCAACATCAGAACTAACTTCTGATGTAAACTTTCTGACTACACTTCTATCCTAACTTTGCTGCTCTATTACCACTCGGGAAATACTCAATTGCATAGCCTGCCTAATATTTCAGAGTGCCTCTTCCAATGTAAACTATCTGATTACATAGTGAGAGGTTGTAAAACTCTGCTATACGTGATTTAAGAAATAAGAACACAAAAGGAAATGTGTTAATGAACTCACAATTTAGTTGCTCATGATCAGAAAAACCCAAAACAAAACACAACAGTTTTTAAAGGGCAGTGTATCTACTCAATACAAGTTACTTTACAAACTATCCAATTGTAAATTCAGATATTACAGCCACGTTAGCAATAAATGGTTATACTCTATACTCTATCATAAGAGACATACATATATTCAATCGTTAATGTTTTTGATAATTTTACAAAAATAATTTTGCATCATGTTTAAAGCACACTTATTGAGTAAAAACTATATCCAGGATCAGAACAATTAAGAGATGTAGATTTGCTTTATTAAATGCATATTTATTCATTAGCTGAATCACTCATTCACTTACTATCAAATAGTTAATGATTCAAATATTTTCTTCTCTTCTATAACTTTAACATAATACACATTTGGAAACTAAACTTTTCAGATCATCATTCTTTTTTATGAATTATACTCTTTTTGTACCTATACATACAAACATTGGAACATCTCAACTTCTTTGTATATAAACACTTAAAACACTGGAATATCCATTTTGTATTTCTATGAATTCCAGAAGGTCTATTTGTTTTAAAGTCAGACTTATATAGAATACATTTGCTCCTTAAGGGAATTATATATCTATTTAAACAATATGGTCTAAATAAATATTTTGAGTAAGAGACTATTGTAGCTTCAAAGGAAGTTTTATTCTAAATAACATTTTTTGAAATGGTATAAAACTTTGACATACTATTTATTCACAACAAAATAGAACCAATGTGATCACTTGCCAACTCACCCACACTTAAAAAAATAAATTATCATAAAACTATCAAAGCCAGTTAGGCCTCAAAAATGTACATGCTTTACAAGGAAACAGTTGGGAAGAGTAAAAATGGACAAGCTTTCATTTTTGTGAGCACATTAACTCTTCCTCCATGCAGCTGACATGAGAGCCTCCCGCACACTGCTGGACACTCTGCACTAGAGGATATTCAGAAATGATCATGAAGTAGCAGAAAAGGGAAACCAGTAAAAGAGCAGACAGTTTAGTTAGACTGTTCCCACTTACATATATGCAGATCTCCCTAAGCAAGTCTCATTAGCTAGGGGTATCAAGTCCTCCGTTCTTCCAGGACCCTGCCCTGTAACTCATCCCTCAGTTCCTACGCAATCAGTATTCCCAGTAACAATGATTTTTCTTAAGCCTGTAATTTATTCCTTCTGCTTACCTGTACCATGGATTTCTTGCAATCAATACCCTTGCATGTGATACCCATTGGTTTCTACCTTCTGACCACCAACTACATTTTAAATTTGCAATCTGGATTCTGCCCCACACGTTCCTGAAACTGCTTTCTTCAAGAGGAATGTTTTCCTCACAACTGGTCTCTTTCTGTAGTCCCTTTGTCTTCTCAGACCTCAATGCAATTTGAAGGAACTAACTTCTTCATTCTTGGGCTGTGGAAACCAACTATCTTAGTTTTTCTGGCAGCAATTTCTTACTCTCTCCACTGTAAATGGAGAGAGTAATGCAAATGTTTCCCATGGTCAGCTCTTCATTCTTTAATTTGGCAATTTCATTCCCTTCTACTTCAAACATCATCACTGCAAAAACCATCAATTTGGAGCCAGGTTCTGTGTTAATGGCAGGAAATGGATGGCAGAGTTCTATGCTCAAGGACTTCACAGTCAGTTAGCAGGCAGTGGGTTTAGAGGACAAACTCTAACAAGAGAATGAAGCCTGTAAAACAGGTTTCAGAAGCACCACCTCTCCCTTTTTTATACCTGTAATCTTTTCTTCTACCAAATGTAGTATTTACGTGTAACCACAAGCTGACCCCTACTGTTATTAATATCACTTAGATTTACTGGATATTTGTCATTTTCCAGAAAGTCTGCTAAATATTTACAAACATTATCTCTCTTAATCCTCAGAAAATACCAAGAAGTTGGTACTATTATTGCTTATACTTCACAAACAGGGAAACTGAGATAGAGATAACTAAGTGCCTTGCCTTAAGTCAGCAAACAATAAAGTGAAAGAAATCAGACCCAGGTCTGTGTAAGCCTCCACCCCAACTGATCAGCAATCTTGAGTTATAATCCCATTCACTGTTAGGCAGTCATGAGGCACAGGCCCTACTGTGTATCGTTAACTCCTGCGCCTATCTCAGATTTCAACTCAAATTTTACTTTTATCCCCCAAGCAGTTGCTCTCAGCAACTTATCAAAGCATTTTCTCCATTAGTTCTATTTCACAAGAACCTTTTCTGTCATGAAACACAGTTGAGAATATTATATTTATCTATAATTATATTTACTTATCTTTAATCAATTATCTCTAAATATTATATTATACATCTGTGCTATTATTTTATTACCATCTGTCTTTCTTCCCCTCTAGAATTTAATCTCTATGAGGGCAGGGTGATATAGCTGTTGGGCTTACAGTGCACATACTGGCAAAGGATAGGTGGTCAAACAGGCATGAAGCACGATTCTGAGTCCCTTTCCTCAACTGTAAAAACATCACAGCAAAAGCCTTAAATGCCATAATGAAAATAAAGCATATACCATTGTGCCTTAACAATAGCAAAGGCTCAATAAATGAAAACCATTTATGACCTCAAGATGCTTTCCACACATTATATTTGAATTATTTTTCCCTTACAAGTCTTCCCACAGTACTGTTTTTCCAGCACTTTGTGGAATGCTTGACACAACTGAATCTTAAATAAATGAACAAATACATATTTTGACATACATGATGCCACATAATTCATAGCAAATCATTGTTTCTGTTTTAATGCTGGGATCCAAAAATGTTTATATGGATGTTAACATGGTTCTTAAGTGATGACGCAAATTTCCAATTATTAATCAAGTTATTTGCATTTCCCATAGAAAAAAGAAGAAAATATACAATGAAAAAACATTAATTATAAATACCCATGTTCAAAAGTATATCAAAGAAAGCAGGTTCAGTTAGTAACACTTATATTTGAATATTACACAAGAGAACATTTGAAAGTATTCTACTTGAGTTCCAAACCTCACTCTAATAATGAACTCTGTTATGGCTATAAGTAATCATTAATATAGTATTTATTTAGTCCTCCTAGTTTCTATGTATAGTTAGGTGGCACGATCTAGGTGTGTAAATTAATTGGCTATGATGATTACCAGTGACAAGGTTCACCTTTTTTCATTTTTAATAAGAAAAAAATTTCCTAATACATTTTATTTTCTACCTTGGGCTCACATATTATAAATATGTAAAAGTGGCCAAACCTCCATGAGGGCATAACTCAGTCCATGTTATAATTAACTCTTATTAATTCATTACTGCATATGTTTCTCATCTCCAAGCATACACACAAGTCCCAGAGGAAAGATAGGCATGGTGTCAAAAGTGAAATGAGCCTTTTGATTGAATAGGACAACTGTCCTTTATAGACTTCTATCTTAAAAAATAAATGAAAACCTGAAACATAAAATTATGTGTAATGAATCTGGAAGATAATTATTCCAAAATTATCACAGAATACACTGTGATAATTATAAAAAAAAAAACAACTATCAAGTCTCATGGATGAAGAAATTGCACTTGTGCTCATGTACATGACCTAAGAGATAGATGAGATGAAGAGGACTTCCACACACATCTCTTCACGTCTTGCTTATAAGAATCCAAAGCAGGGCCTCCCCGGTGGCGCAGAGGGTTGAGTGCTGTGCTGTGAAGCTGTCTGCAGCCTCTGTAGCATTGGTTCGATTCCTGGCAGGCCAGGGAGCAACCCACATGGCACAGCAGACCTCTCCTATCTTGCCTGCTGCTCCCCTCAGCAACGTGTTTTAGTCAATCTGCCTGTTCTGCTCCCCACTCTGTCTCTGGTGAATCCTCTCACCCTCCTGCGACTCTGGCCTGTATAAATAAATACTCTGGCTCTTGTATAAATAAAAATAAATCTTAAAAAAAAAAAAAAAGAATCCAAAGCAATAAGTCAAGCATTGTGACAAAGATTCTGAAGAAGTCACATGATAGTAATTCAGGAAACAAGTTTTTGGTTTTTTTTTTTTTTTTTTTTTTTGCTATAGGGCTTTGCAACTAGGTGTCAAAACAAGACAAGAATGTATGAGTTGGCTAGACTTAGAACACTGACCAAAACACTCATGGTTTTAAATAGCTTTACCAAGTCTTACAATCACCAAAAGAGTCTGATCTAAGTCTGACTAGGAGACAATATATGAGCAATACTTTTATTTAGGCATGTATTTTTTTTAATTTTTTTAAGATTTATTTATTTATGCATACAAGAACTGGGATATAGGCCAGAGATTTGGGGGGTGACAGGATTCACCAGAGACAGAGTGGGGAATGGAACAGGCAGAGTGACCAAAATACACTGCTGAGGAGAGCAGCGGGCAAGTCATGTGGGTTGCTCCCTGGCAGGCTGGGGATCGAACTCATGCTGCAAAGGTTGCGGACTGCTTCATAGTGCATTGCTTAACCCCTTTTTGCCACCAGGGAGGCCCAAGGCATGTACATTTTTTGTGTTTACAGAAAGAAACATAAATTTGAGTTTGAATGGGCACACTCACAGATTTCACAAGTGATTACCAGTGATTATAAAGCATATTGTAAAAGTTAAGGGCCCACAAGAGTGTCGAGATGCATGTAACTGTCACTATTCAATAGTAATAAGAGCAAATGAGAAACAATGAGCTATTCTGTTTGCTCGACAAAATCTATTCCAAACTTCCCATCATGGGAAATTATAGCAAAAATACATTATCTATTTGGTGGTAAGAGAATCAAAACATCAGAAATCAAAACATTAATTAACCCTTCAATAAAAGGTTCCTTGAAATTTGTGTTTTTAATGTCATATGAAGAACAATTGGATAAAAATGATAATTTTGTTGTACTCTGAAATCTCTTGGTATTTTTTCAACAATTAGCTCCTGTGACTTAGTTAAGAGATTAGAAAACAATGGTCAGTCCAGATTCATTATGAGGGTCCACAGTGGACTTTATGGTCATGATGAAAAGCAGGGTAACTCATATATGGTTAAACATTAAGCTCCATGAGAATGAAATTACTGACCAGGGAAATATATCATCTTCACAATAAACACATCCATAGCAATTGAAAGGGAGAGGTTGGGAAAAGGAGATCTTTTGAACACCATTACTGTTAAAAGCAGGAGATTTTAAGCCTCATTCTGAATGAACAGCATGAATGAATGAACATTTTTGAATGAATAGAAAATAAAATATGGTATACTCCATATAGTAGAATATTACTTGGCCATAAGAAAGCATGAACTACTGATATATGCTATGACATGTTTGGACCTAGAAAACATTACACTAAGTGAAATAAGTCAGTCACAAAGACCACGTTATGAGAGCCCATTCATATGAAATGTTCAGAACACAGAAATCTTTAAAGATAGTATATAGTAGGTAGTGGTTTCTCTCTAAGGTGATGAAAATATTCCAAAAATGACTGTGTTGATGGTTGCTTATTACTGTAAATATACTAAAAACCCTCTGAATTGTATGCATTGAATGGAATGTTTGAATGTATATTACGTGAACTGTATCTCCATAAAACTCTTTAAAATGGAGGAGACCAGAACCCACCGAATTACCTAATTTTCTTAGTGTTGTTAAATCAGTTAATTCATAGGATATTTTTCCCCTAGGAGACATAAGAAGACTAATACCCATTTTTAACCCAGTAGGTCTTCAATATACAAATGATAAATGAGAGGACATACAGAAGGCAAATGAAAAAAAGAAAAACAATTTCACTGCAGCTTAAATTTGAAAACCCCTTTTACTTTAAAAATATTAAAATCTAATTTAACCATTTTAAAACTGACATTTATTTAAAACCACTGCCATTTTTCTATCATTATTTAACAAATTATGTGTGTGGGAGGGGAGTCTCTAAATTACAATGCTCAAGCTAATATGAACATACTAAATTTACTAATATCAACATACTAAATTTGCCAAAAACTGACAACAGTGAATTGTCATATATAATAGCAAGTAACTTCCTTAATTTACTGTGATGAAAAAGTTACTTCATCAAAAGTCAAGAAATGAATTTTGTTTGGCTAGAGGGGGCAAAGAAGGGAAACTATAAACTTTTGAGTAGATGTTTATACATGAGTGTGAATGTTTCTATGACTATATGTGAATATATAAATTCAAAAAGGGAGAAAAGGACATACACAGAGGCACATAAATTTTCACATACATGGGCGCCTGTACTCATTACCTATGACCACAACCTACTATCAATCGACATGAGGAAGACCCCATTTAAATAATTTAGGAGTTCAGAGCAAAAATCAACAGCAGGATATAGCCAATTATATAAGGAAAATGCCCATGCTTCTATGGCATCAAAGCATCTGCAGGCTTTGGAATGATGTGTTACTTTTTTTTCTCCAATTAAATTAGGCCTATGGTAATACAAGCTATTTTGTTTGGCAATTAGTAATATTAGAGAAACAGGAAATGAAATGTCATTTCAATTTGGATAGAAACATTTCATTTTCTTACCTAACAGTTAACAATTAACATATTCCACTTATTGCCTATGTGCTTACAAATTTCACACACTACTCAGGCAGCTGTGATAACATAACTAGAAGGGAAATATTCCTTCCATGAATATACCCATCATCTAATTGAAAGTATGAGTTAGTTCACTGTAAAAATAATCACATTTCAACTAAATTCCATGTATATTTACCAGAACATATAATTTTATATAAAAAGCCAAGGCACCTCTGATATCATATGAATGCTAACTAAGCAATACTCATTTCACCTTAATGTTGAATCAGCAATTTTGTATTCCATTGATATATATTTTATTCATTTTCACTAATGCAATTTGAAAGGTGGTAATGTGATTACATTTCTCTGTGGCATTCATGAAAACAATTACTAATATAAGATGATAGGGAAGACATTAATAAGGAAGAGATTTACAATGAGATGCAAGAAGACTTACAAACCTTTAAGCACTTTACAAAGAAATTCTCATTAGGCAAAGAGACCAGATAAACCCTAAGTTCTGTTATTTCAGAAGCAGCTTCAGTGCTGGGAAGAACAATTTGCATGATGATTCCACACCTTGGTGACCAGGCAGAGAGGTGCAGGAGTAACCCACGCCTTGTCCCAAGTTGTGCCAAGTGTAAAGACATCTTCCTAGTCGATGATGCCTCTTCTTCCCAGACAGCAAGGAGTCCCTGCAAATCTTTATCTTCTATAAAAGGAGTCAGCCACGTTCTTTCAAATGCCAAAGCACAGTAATCAATCCATTTATCAGTAAGGTAGGTGACCTTTTAACTAAATTTACTCTTCTCTGGGTTTGTGAAAAGAATTTACTCCAGTGAAGCAACAAGGGAGACAAGCTGTTGCATTTTAGAAAGAACTATTTCAAATGACAAGTCCAATTACCCAGGCCAATTGAGGAAGCCTGGGTAAGACCGGGTGAGACCGATAATATGCCACATTTGTGCAGTGCTATGAAGCTTGCTTAATACTTCAAATACATCCTCATATTTAATCTTCAAAATCCCTGAAATTAGAGATTTTTCAAACAGTAGAAAATAAGGTTCTGAGATGTCCTTAAATGGCCATAGCTAGTAATCCAGGGCTTTTGTCCACACTGCCTGTGTACAAGAGACAGGGAGCTGAATAATCCCCTCTGCTACCCTCCCTCCACAGTGAGATTTCCTCAGACATTTTTTCAGTTCCAATAGGAGTTTAAGATGGAATAGAAGATGCGGAAGAAACTACACATGAAGGCAGAGGTGTTGGTAAAGGTTTAATCAACTTGGAAAGATAGGAAAACTGCTAAGTAAGCAGTTAACATTTATACCACGATTTTATACAAAACAAACAAAAAAAAAGTGATCCATTTTAGACAGGGATCAGGACTTGGAACAGCTTACCACAGAGCCTTTAAATGGTTACATTAGGAAAGGCCAAATCGGAAAATAAATGAGCCAAGGTATTCCCAAGAACACTCGGTTTATTTTACATCATCTTACTTCTACCTATCTTGGGATTGCCCATTAGTAGCACAACTCAACAAACATTTACTAGCTTCCATTGTAGGAACAATTGTGCATCATAATTATGCCTGATTATGAAAGAATATGCTTCTTTGCTCAAGGAATCATACCTCTTACAAATAATAATAATGATGATATGATGAACAGTCTACATGCCCTCTTCTATGTTATTTATTTTAGGTCACAGAGTCTCCAGGGATCTGTACTAAGACCAGGGCTGGCATCATTAGAGCTTCATATAAATCACTAAAGGCACATCTTGATTTTACCACTAACTAGAGTCACTGGAATTTTTCAAGTAAAACCTCTCAGGTAATACATTTTTTAAAAACACAAATGCAATGTTATCCTTTTTTTCTAAAAGACGGTTTTCTCAAATTTAAAAGGCTATCTTCAGATGCTCAGAGAAATCCCACAAATTTCTAGGTATCTGAGGGTAAAATGTGCCCTAGAGTGTTGAAAAAACATTATTCTCTTTTTTCTTTTAAGGATTATTTGGTTTAAAAGACAAAGAGAGGTGCATACTTATAAAGACAGCAAGGAGCAGGCAGGCCATGCAGCTGCTAACAAATGCTTCAAAATCACTGAGCAAACGGAGAGATGTATGCAGTGGTCGTCAGGAACTCTGAGCTAACTCTTAAAAATTAAGAAATAAATAGAAAGCCTTGTGGAAAAAAAAGGGGGAGTTCTTCCAGAACAGTGTTAATGTCATCTTGGGCATGTGGACTGGGTTCACATGTGTGTCAGCTGAATCAACATAATGGGCTATAACAGCTTCGAAGCAGCTAATATGGTCCATTGGGTCAATAATCCGTGAACTAAGAAGGATTTACTTGATAGACTATAAATGGTTCATAAGAACTCAAGAATCACTCCATCACATCAAAAATCCAATTTTCATATGGTACCTTTCTATGAATTAGCCAAAAGAAAGTAATAGCTCTGAAGGACTTCAAGGTCTATCAGTTAAAAATTTACTTTTTAAAGAACAGTATAGAGGAGGAAGTAAGAATTAACTTCTCTATCTTCCTCTCGTTCTCTTTTCCCAGCCTATTTTAAGGGGGCGGGGGAAATACATTTTATGACAGAAAGGTAACATACAGCAGGAACTATTCATGGGGCATTGAGCATTTTCCTATGAGTGTTTCAATGTATGGATCCAAACAAATGAAACACACACACAGACATTCATTCTCTCTCTCTGATCTGTCCCTGCATACCTACACATCCTATCACTAAGTAAATCACAAAATACTTTCTAGGATAGCAACATTTAAAAACGAAGATTTGTATTTTATTTTTGCTTCTTTACAAGATATGTGCTGAGGTCCAGTTTTTGAAGCCTGGGGGGAGACTGAGGCCAGTCTAAGGAGAATGGCAAACTATCATCACCATATATGGAAAAGTAGACAAAAGAAACTACAGAAAGCAAACAGAAAAAACTACAATATGTTTTCAATAGTTAAGAAATAGAGGAGAGGGTTAGTTTCTTGAGTGGTTTAAGCTTATATAGCCAGTGTTTACAGGTAACTGTAACTTCTGCCCACTGTAGTCTGCAGAGAAATGGAAGCCTTTATGTTATACTTGTGAATTTCATTACATATTCACATTTGATGACAGTGGTTGCAGATTAATTTTTTAAAATGTAAGCCTATTTATGTGAATAATTATATTTACCAAGTTTATGGCAACGAAGAAAAGCAGAGAAAAAAGGCTCCGAAAATGTAACAGGCTGTAATTAGAATTCTTAACAAGAAAGAATTCCTTTACTAGGGAAGAAAATGTGATCTATCACCTCTTTCTCAAAATGCTATTAGCCTCTCTTCATCATAAGGACAACAAGAACGAATATTTTCTTTTTCTTTTTACAGGAGTAACACTGAATAAAGTAACAGATGTTTTTACATCAAAGTATATTAGCTATTGACATAAACTCTGGTCCTCTTAACTTTTACACAAGGGAAAGAAAAATTCCAATAATTCTAAAATAGACAGATAAAACTTTTCTCTGTGGCTACGGCCATGTACTATTATATGTAACTGCTTATTTTTAAAAAGAGCTTTATTGGTGCTCTCTCAAGGATTTTCTTTTATACATAGCTTTATCCTATAATTTTGTCCCTGTTGGGCACGCTGCCTAAATTTAAACACAAACAGTCAAGCAATGAAGAAACATTAACACATTTACTGTGAACAAAAACTCCCAGTTGTACAGTGAAATTTTAATACATTTCAACTTATCTCTTTTACTAATGGGGAGAGTACAAACCCTGCAGGAATTCGCTCTGCAAACTGGTAATTACAGTAGACTCACTTTTTTATAATGCATATGTATAGTCAGACACAAAAAACCCTGGCTGCCCTTTTGATGTAGGTTACAATAGGAATGTTTTAAAAATTATGAAAATCTACAGCAATTCTAAAGGAATGTATTATTTCATGGAAAACTGTCCTTAACTCTGTATGTGGACATAAATAGACACATATTTAGTTATTTGCTTTACACACCAGAAGGCACAAGTTTTATCAGCATACACTTTTATGTCATTTCTCCTGGAATCTTAAGTTTACAGAACAAATCCATTCCTTTTTCTACATCAAGATGATGTTCCTTCATTCATGCCTGGCTTTCCCACTTTTGTCCCCCTATGTTGCTGGAATTTAAATCTATATTTGAGATCCCATAGAGTGTCCTTTTAAATAATTAAGGGCTCCAAACTACTAATTAGTCTGAATATACGCAGATGCACCCCTTCGACAAAAAGACCATGTGTGCAGGTGTGTGTGTATACTTGCAATGATTAAGAACTATATACTATAATATTAATAAGAGTAGCACAGATTGTTGACAAAGGAGATAAAATCTGTGTTACAATTCATATTTCTTGCTAGACACTTTACGTTTGTCTGTCAAAGTTTTGGTTCCATAACAACTTTCTAAGAAATTGATATCTGATAGACTCCTAAGACACTATCAATATAGTTTACATTAAACTCTTGGTTCTAAGTATTGGCACACTGAAGGGAAAATGGTGGCAGAGTAAGCTGCTAGTAAACATAACTTTTATAACATTTTGTATATTTTTTAAAAATTAAATAAAGTTGCTAAAATGTCTATCTGTGACTGGGAATCAGTGACTGAGCAGTATCTACACATTCCAGGAATAACTACCTGAAAATGGAAAGCATAAAATTCACATAAAACATGTAGTATATACTATGAAAACATGCACGCTGCTGTATGGAAATAATTTACTGGTCATCTAATTTCAGATGATAAGGGAACTTTCTCAGTAGGTGTGACTATGGCAGAATTCACTCACTATTATAGAGAATTCACTCACTATTATAGAGAATTCATATTTTATATATACAAGGAAAAAGTACCTTTTCCTAAGGATATATACCTAGTTCTTCTACTGGGGAATACTAATAACATTCTAGCTACTAGGTCTTTCTGTCACTACAGAAGAGAAAACTGTTTTCTCTACCATTATCATCTCTCTGCTCCCAAAGAGTACTTATGCACCAGTTTTATCTGAAACCAAAATTAAAGAATGGTTCAAGAACCAGGATGGAGCTCTGTCACAGGCAACCTACAAATCCACAGGCAACACCTAGTGCTTCTGTCTGGCAATGATGTGAAAACACCAACTTATTTAAAAAGCCAAACACCATTATACATAATGTATAGCCATTATACACACACACAGGATTGATTGATAGACAGCATAGTATTTCCTTAAAATAAATTTTTGCAGTTGCTCCTATTATTCCCTGATCCAAGCATAACCAAAAATATCAAAAAAGTTAAGGTTTTCACATGAATAAATTACCAGAAGTAGACTTTGAAGACAGCGAAATGTAAAAACTCCAGCCTCTGTAAAATCTACTCACACTAAATAAACACAAATGAACATTAAAAGTGACATTAAAATGTATGTGATCTATCACAGACAAAGCATTCATGTTTTTCCTTTGCTAGGTTTATTAAGCCAAAGAAATTGTTAGCAGTCATGAAATAAAAACAAATATATCCTTTGTGCCCTGTTAACTGAATTTTGAAGGCATAATTATCAGGGATGAGTTTAACATCAACCATAGTCAAGCAACTTGAAGGGTTAATTCATAACTCATGCTATAATTATGTACAACTTTCTTAGAGTCAAAAGAAAAAAAATGTAGAAAATCAATATTCTGAGTCCCTTGATACAAGCACAATGATGACTGTGAATGAAAGAATACACACTCCCTTCTAACACCTTCTGCCAATGAATGAGTCCTTCGATTTGTCTTTCAGTAGGTTGAGGGAGTTAATTTGAACTCCCTACATAGGCTGATGAAATGCTCCCAATCAGCTCTCCTGCCCTGGAAAAGAATGAAATTGTCCAACTATTTTAGAATCTCAGTAACTAGTAAGGTAAGAAAAACGGGCGCTATGTATTAAGATATGTTTAACACTTTCATACATTAAAATTTTCTCTAACGATTTAGAGGGCATTTCTATATGTTGTGATGTGTCCACCATGCTGACATGAACAAGACAACACAAGTCAATGTAGTATCCGATGATTATGTGATCAACAACACACAGACTAGTTTCGTAGTTGATAAGGATTAATAAAGGAAGATAGCAGTAACAACGAAATTTACTGTTTTTATCATTCACCCACACTAAGAATTCTGATGGATAAAAAATATGTACTAGTCACATTACTTATTTAATAATTCAAGAGGGATCCTAAATAAATGGCCACAGATCACAGAAACTGCTCTTCATGAAACAGGACAGCTATGCCCAAAACAAAACCAAAAACAAAACAAAGCAAAAGTTGGATTTCTGCAAAGTACCTCACAGTTTTATATACTATTTGGATAATTAGTATGCTCCCATTTGGTGAGCCATAAATAGCTTGGGAAAGCACAATTCAATGTGATTTCACTAAATCATTATTGGAATATCTGCAGAGCTAGTAGACAACATGTTTTAGTATTTTATGTTTGTTCATATCCAGTAAATGGGAGGCTATTATTTTAATTGTAAAATATATTACCTGTGTTCAAGTTAACACTGAGGCATTAACTGCCAGGTGGTATGACTCAAATATAAGTAAAGCAGGAGTGATAGAATTAAGTGGCTGTGTATTTGTACAGCATTATTTTCTTTTAGACTTCTGGTCTATCAACAGACTCAGCTTTTAACCTCTTAATCAGAGATTAACAAATTGTAGTACATAATGCCATATTCTACTTGCACAAACATCATTTTTGATATGTATCGCCACGAAAAATGTTTCAGATTCTGTGTCAATTCATTGACATATATAATTTCTTTCTCTTAAATTAATCTACTTGCTTAACTTTAAAAAGTTAAGGATGGGAAGGAAAAATCCTCTGACAGAGGTGTAAGTGGTAATGTTATATCGGTTACTAAAGAGTGTTTGTGTGTGAGGCCACTATACCTGAGTTACTAACTTGAGGCTCACTGCACACAGGTGTCAGGCATGTTACCTTTTCATCTGAGAAAACAGAACATGCCAAAAACTGGGGTGAGAAACAGAAACCGGGTGCTAATAATGCCTCCATGTGAAACTGCTTCTTGCTTTTAATTTGCAATCACAGAGAGCAGTGCTGGTGCATCTTTTAGTACTTAGGCACATTAAATGGAGCAAGGAGGGTCTGTCCACCGAAGGTGTGATTTCTACATGGGCGGGGAAAGGTTTCTTAGCATGATCCCATCTTCTTTTGCTATGGGCTAAATGTTTCCCCTTTGTATTTAAAAAAATGCAAAACTAAACTTTTAAGTATTAAGTAAAAGCACCCATGGCACACCACAGAAGCAGAGACACCTGAACGTCACTCCAGAATTACTGAATTCTCACTTGCACAACCCGAGAGGGAGTGCTCAAATTTTCACCTCGACGGCCTATCCCAGTTGTAAATATTATTTTGGTGCCTATCAGAGGCATGAACTGTGCTGAAAAGTAAACAGATGGATACAAAATGCCAGAAGATGCTCGGTCTGAAGGGTTTCAAGGGTGAAGGGAAGTCCCAAAATTGTTTCACATCCCTTTAGATATTCGGAGGCATGTAATAAACAGTTTTCTGAGGAATGCCGCACGCGTTTTTCAATGTTAGAAAGCAAAGCCTATCACAGGGAGCTGTGGTTGAAGGCATCTGTTGAAGAAAATTGCACTGCATACTCCTCAGTCTGAAACAAATGGAAAAGGAAAGAGGAAGCTAGCAAGGGCCAGGGGCCTGGGTACCTAAATGGGTATTTGTTTTAAATGGATGCAGGGGAGGGGCATAAATGATTAATATGACTAATCAATTCCCTTCATAATTCCCTTCCTCCCTACTGCCACCACTCACCAATCTTTCAATGTGCATTTAAGAAAGCACAATTTGCCTATGCTGGCAATGGCTGCAGTGACACTTTTCTATAAATGGAAGTTAGATAATGTCTGTACATTACAAAAGGTAATGAATAGGCAAGTGCCCAGCACAGTTCCTCTTCCTTCCTCAGTTCCCTGGCACATAATAAAGTATGGAAACCATAGAATGGTTTCAATGGTTTCAAACCATATAATGGTTTCAACTTGATTCAGCAATCAAGTTTTGACATACTTAAAAATTTCTAGGACAAGTGCTAATCTGTTTTCATATATTTTTGTCATTCCAAATCCACTGCAGTAACTAAATCCTTCACTCTAGACCCTTATGAATACAAAGCAGGTTCTTCTCCTAATTTATGGTAATTGTAAGTGAATTTTGCCAAATGGCTCCCAAACTGATTTTTGAAAGACTGATATGCCCTCTTCTGGCTTCTGATTTAAGAAAAAAAGGAAACAAAAATGTCAGGTTATTAAATCATAAAAATGTGAGACAAAGGTGCCCTATTTAGTCGTTATATTTTACTGCTAGTAATGTTACTTAACAGAGATTTTCACAGTGACAGTATCTGGAACCCAGACATTTTGAAAGATGAGGATCTCTTTCAATGACATGGTGTTCAGCAAAGGGACTTTCAATGAATTTTTTTCCCAAGTCAAATAATAATGCTTAAGATGATATAAATTGCATGAACAGGAGTCAGAACAGGAAAATCAAAATATATGTAACCACTAGGAAAATCGGAGAAAAAGTCCTTCCCTCAGTAACACATTCCCCACCAGTGCACCCCACTGTACCCATGCAGACCTGCTTTCACAGCTCGGGGCCGACAGCAATGCCAATTAGTGTCAGTGTGATGGGGTTTTAGAGACATGGCCCTTTTGTCTTAGAGGAAGTGGGCTGCAACC
Organism: Talpa europaea; assembly: GCF_964194135.1. Classification (NCBI taxonomy): domain Eukaryota; kingdom Metazoa; phylum Chordata; class Mammalia; order Eulipotyphla; family Talpidae; genus Talpa; species Talpa europaea. The sequence continues at coordinate 24,158,096 of NC_140074.1, read as the reverse complement.
ACCAACTTACTGTACAGAGGCAACCTAATAATCCATTAGGTGGAAATGACTTTTCAGCCACTTCCTCCAGGGACTACATCAGAAACTGATGGCTTAGGCAGATGGGAACATTTTTACATTTCTGTATTAACTGCATCTAGGAAGGTGAATTTTTATCACTGAATGCTGCCTAGTCTTCATTTCATCTGCTGCTCTCTTCTATGTTGTTCCTTCCATCCCCAAAATATCATGGACTTTATTACCTAATAAAATGATGAACTTAATACTTTAGAAATAGAGTGAGCAGTCTTCACTGTGTGAATTTAGAGAATTCTAGGGGTCGTCCATTGAAACTTCGGGGAATCACTAAAAACAAAAAATTTCATTCCTGGAATACCGCTCCGGAATAGTAGTCTGTGTTTTGAAAAGATGTTGCTGATTATCTGCTATACCTCCAACTGTCAAACTAGCATTAGATTTGATTAAATCCATCAAGAAGCAAAGGCAATCCTACTTCTCACTCTGGGAAAGGATGGAGTCAGGCAAGGCAAACAGGAATGTTCACACCTTTGTTGCAAAGTCAGGTTTGGGGCTCTAATCCAGCTTTATATCCTCTTGCACAGGTTGTTAAAGTACTAAAAACAAAAAGTTGCTTTCACTCATAGCATCGGATAAATACTATTATACATAGGTCCTCAAATAAAATTCATTCAATACTGTTTTATAATATTGATGAGGAAAAAAAACAATCCAGTCTGAAACTGTGTGAGGACCTGCTAGCTTTCCCTAGCCATCATCTCCCATAAATTCAGTTTCCAAGAAGCTACAGACGATATTCAGTAAGGACAGCGTACAAGAAACCTTACAATCAGGTACAATTTAAATGATAATGTTCTTTTAGATGCAAATTTAAAGGCAAAAAAAAATTTATTATATACTACTGATGTAATTATTTGCTAAATGTTTAGCAAATTTCCTAACTGACCCACTCCCAAAAAAAAATCATACATCTCTGCCCATATGCAAAATTGTTCCTTTGAAGAATGTCATTTTGAAACATTAAACAGCTGTGTATATCAACATTATTTATCAGCAATAAGCATATATAAAATACTTTCATAATAGAGATATCCAACAGTCAGGGAACATTCTTTTTGGTTCAATGTGCTTTTTAGTTTGGTCAGAACCAAAAGACTATTGGAGCTTAGAAGTACTATGAAATATGACAATGTGAACTTTTTCAGTAATATTTTAATTTTAGATGGACTTCATAATCAAGACCTTTGATTAGTGAGTAGTGTTTGTGTTCATATTCTCAGCTGAGTTTATTAATGCATTGAGACATATAAACTTTTTGTTTTAGGGTTTTTTTAATCTTTCTTGCAAGTGTCCTCTTACAAATTAGATGATTTATAAACATCTATTGGAAAACTCTCTCTGTCCTGATTACTAAAAGAAATTTCATCTGTATCATCGATATTTTTCCTTGTTCAAATACAGCATAAAAAATATAAAGACACATAAACTCTAATGAAACTTTGCATGGATTTGTATACTTAGTAAAATCTTCTATTTAAATAATATTAAAGATCTTGAGTTTTATACGATTTGGATTTTGGCAAGATGCTCAGTTCTTATATTGTTCACATTAGTTTACAACTTTAAAAACACCAGCAATTTTTCTGCTTATTCAATAGAAATATAACTTATTATAACACAGATATTAGACACCACTTGAATTAGAACATCTTTTCCTACTTCTTAGTCCTTCTCTATGTGAAGGGTATGCACATGATTAGCTTTTAAAAAAAGCACTTTTAGGGCCTCCCCAGTGGCGCAGCAGTTGAGCGCTGGGCTGTGAAGCTGCCCGCAGCTTCTGCAGCACCGGTTCGATCCCCGGCTGCTGGTGAGGGTCCCACATGGCACGCAGACCTCTTCTGCCATGCCCGCTGCTCCCTTCAGCAGTGTATTTTGTCAGTCTACCTGTTCTGCTCCCTGCTCTGGCTCTGGTGAATTCTCTCACCCTCCCGCACTTCTGACTATACCCAGTGCTTGTATAAATAAACAAATAAATCTTTTTTTTTAAAGCATTTTTAAAAGAAAAGCGATACTTCATCAATATTCATTACTTTTCAACCCTTTCTAATTTTGTGAAAGAAACATACAACTAATATGCTTATTTTTTGAAAGTTTCATTACATAATTTGAATTTAAAGTAAAGCTGATAAAACTCTTCAAATACAAATCCTTTTCAGTTAAAAAGTTCTTGTAAGGTACTAGTGACGGTTTTATGTTGTGCTGTACTACAAGCTACTGAATTACATGTTTTAAATGGTGAATTTTGCCTCAATTAAAAAAATAGAATTTGTAAAACTGAAGACAAAAATACTTCTGGGTACTGGTCTGTTTTTATGTGTTTGTTTTAGTTAAACTAATAAGGTTACTATATCAAACAAATCCCCCAAACCTCAAAAATTATAAAAATAAAGTATGGGTTTTCTTAAATAGTCATACCTCTTCTAGCAGACTTCATATAATGTCCTCTCATACATGTCCAAGAACAAGTCATTATTTTAAAATCAGCACAATTAATAGTGGGATTGCTTTCCTTAAAACACATTGACAAGGCTGTTCCAATACAAGGATAAAAGGAAAATGAAGAAAGGAAATGCCCTGCTTCAACATATAGTGGTTTTAAGAATGTATTCTTATTACATATCGTATATATTACCTGAACGTCTCCTGTGCTTACCATTTACCAAGCATTTGTTCTATATGTATATACAGAAAAAGTCATTTAACCCTGACAGTTACCCTACTAAGAGGATATCACACCCAATACCTTCCTTTCTTTTTTATAGGTAAGAAACCAAAATACAGAGTCTTTACCTAACTTTCCAAAGGCTTAGCCAAGACCTACCTCCTGCAAGTCCAGTACCAGTTAAGGCTCTAAACCACTAGGCTTACTGTCTCAAAGTTTTGAAGCTTTTACCTATGCCCCATGCCTATTGAGAAGTAACAAGTGTGATATACTTTTTTTTATTACTTATTTGACATCAAAGATGTTCTAAAATACAGTTTTTCTTGTAGCCAGAAAAATAAAGTCAAAGTGAGAGATTCAGAAAATAAGAAATGATTGTGTGTTATAGTGTCAGTGGAGACTGGAACTGTGAAACCAAGCATTGCTGTAATTCAGAGTGTACATTCATACACTTACATTTAATGAGGTGTTAGTCCAACCTTTTAAGAACTTTCTTTTTTAAAACCAGTCATTTAGAAGACCACTCACAGAAAGAAGGAAGGGCTTACTACTTCAGTGATGAGCAAGTTTTGGGTCCTAAGTAAGAGAAGTAATACTTTATAAAGTAGTGTATTTAAACAGTGAATACAAAAACAAGCAGAGACAAAAGTTTGAGACAACTGAAAAAAAATATATTTTGAGAGATTTGCTTTTAAAGTAATAATAATTTTAAAATGACCAGTCTATAGCAATTGTGAAGGAAGAGTTAGAGGGAGAAATAGACAGGTATTCAATTTCCAAAAAGGCACTGACTTTGGCAAGTCATGTGCAACCTCAGAGAAAGGAAAAAGAAAAAAGAAAAATAAGGAGAAATGGAGATAATAATAAAGGAATGTCAAGGAAAGGAAGTGGTAGCCAATGAAATACCATTTTAAATAACACAGGACCAAGTCCACACATTTGTAAACTGGTTCATAACCATTTCAACTTCAATAGATGTTCAGGTCTAAACACAGGTAGTGTTACCTAATTTTCCTAAGTTTACACTTAGGGGTGAATAAACAATTTTACTATGTTCTTGTGGAATCTATTTGGAAGGTCAAAAAAAAATTGAAGAGTGCTTTTAGCTATCCTGCCTTAATAATCTGGTTAAACATAATATATAGAGAAACTAATAAGCCTTCTTGACCATACCCTAGTATGCTTACATATGTTATACATAGTTGCTTTCACTATCAGAAGAGGTTCTTTTAAAAATTCTTGAAATGAAAGATGAAGTTTCCCTACACTTTCCAGGCAGTTAATATTTTCAGATGGAAGCCCCATAATATTCTAATTTCAAGCTCTAGTGATTTAATTTATAAATTAACAAAAATTGATGCTTTAAAAAAACATGTACCAAGGACAAGAAATGTGGCTCCTATGAAAGATTAGTGTGTAAGCAGTTTTTAATCAGTCAGACAGGGTTCCCTTTTCTTACTACCATTATTTTTTTCTTATTACCATTATTTCCTCCCTGATTTCCAAATGTCCCATGCTGGATGGGCAGCCACCCTGCCAGTAGTGGCTACAAAGCACTGTTCATAGTTGAGCAAAACTGCAAAAAATTTGAGGTGACTAATTCATACCAGGGGAAGGTAGTGAAGAAAAGGTAGGAAGCCTGCAATAAACTATATCTACCCTGATCCTACATTCTCCAAGAACAGAGAAGGATTCCTTCGGGGTACTCCCCACTTACTATGTGGCCTTGTACAAGTTATTGATCTCACAGCCCCCAATTTTTCATTTACAGCAACAGAATACTACGACTTTTTACACAGGGTTTTATACTCTAGAGTAGGTATGATAAAAGAGTCTCGCATCATACCAGACACATAGAAAATGGTCAATGAAAACATTATTATGACCACTAAACCTAAAATTACACAAAATATTTGAAACACCTAATTCTGATATAAATAATATATGGCTTCCAAACATTCAGTTTATCTACTTGTTCTTATTGTGATTTTAGGCTTCCTAAATGTTATAATTCTCCAATCTAAATTTAGTGTTCTCAAGAGAAACAAGACCTTGTGATTTCCATTTGGTTCATTGGTGCTCAGCCCTATGGAAGGAAGATGCTCAAGACAGCTGTTTGAAGTAAAGGTTGTCTAACTCAGATCAGGACAGGCTGGAGAAAATGGCACCCTAGGGTCCCTTCAGAGTCACTATTCATCTGCCCAAAGAACTTTCATAGTAAAAGTCTCAGAAATAAAATCATTAGTTCAACAAATATTCTCTGAGTATCTACTCTGTGCAAAGAACTGCAGGTAAAGGCAGACTATCCCCAATCACGTAGCCTGCCAGGTAAGTAAACAAGCAGTTTAGAGTAGGAATGAACACAGTGTGTGATGGCACACTGTGTATCCTTCACCAGTCTTCCAGAGAAAGAGCAGTTTCGTTGAGAAGAACTGAAGTGGGCCCCGAAGGAGAAAATAAGCATGAGCTGTTCCAAGATTAAAAAAAAAAGTCTGAAACTCAACTGCAAGACAAGCTACATATGAAGACACAGAAACTAATTCACAAACCCTGCTAAAAATAAACTGAACTTTAACCTTAGGGTTTTTCCTTGTGTTGCAGGTAGTAAATGTACATAGTACAGGGGTATAGGCCATTCAGGTACCTGGGATGCAAGGCCGTACCCAGGAAATTCCAGCAGGCACAATTCTATTTTTTTCTGAATGGCTCCTGGAACATGAGGTGTGGTGAGTATTCCCCCTTTTCCATCATCTCACCCCTAAGTCTTAACTCCCTTATCTGACCTTCCTTCTAGTCTGCCCTTTCCTTGCTTCCCAGGACTCTTCTCTGTTACTGTTCTCAGTTTTGACTGAATTGAGAGTTAGAAAAAACAGATTTAAGTCTGTGTTGTTCTTACTGTTCTCTGCTTTCCACTCGGTAGTTTTAGTTGTCTCCTGTCTAAGGATCATAAGTGCTTAGGAAGGTGAGTCACCTCGATCTCATTCCTTAATACCAAGTCACTTACAGCTCATGCATATTATGGGTAAACACAATCTGCATCCCCATCAGTTCTGCAGGAAAGGCCTAGCTACATAATACAGATATCACTCAGTGCAATGGTGAAGGAGGGGTAGAGACTGGGGAGAGAGTGGCAAAGGATTCAACACACGATGTAACCACAACCGGAAGGATTACAGTACAAGGAAACGTACCTAGTAATGCAACTGAAGAAGGATATGCTGAATCTGAAGCATTTTAAATTACACTCATGGAGTGGCATTTGGGAGCCCTCTTTGCTCGACTAATGGTTTTCATGCCTGCCAGATGCACGACTATAATTAGATTCACTAAAACTTGAAAAGAATGGCCAATGAGTAACATTTTTTCCTAAATATCCCCAGAAGGAATCTGAGGTTCCCTAAAATTTATGTAGAAGAAAAAGCAGTCTATAGATAAGAGATTGAAGGGGTAAGAGTCCTGTTAGAAAATGAGGAATACTAAGTATATCAGGGTTCTATATGAACTAAAGAGAGACAGGTATCTTTTGAGTTGTTTACTCAACCGAATTTAAATGGAGTCAATGAAAGTTTCTAACTGCTTTTAAAAAGGGATCTACTCTGATCTTCACTTTTCCCTGCCTCTGAGTTCAAGGATGCCAACAGGTTGAAGGCCATAAGTACACGGCACCTTCCCCAGGGCACAACACACATATACTTAAAATAATTAGTCAGAATATCTACCCATTTTCAAGATGATGTATGTATAGCCGACTTGCTGGCACTTAAAAGAGATATTTAATTTGTTGTGATAGGATAAGGGGCAAGTAGCTGTCAGTTAGGCTGCCATTTCTGTCATACTTTTTAATAATACAGCTCCTGTAATTACACTGTGGTTCTTTATATTAACTCAGTGAAAGCTTACTTGGTTTTAGCATGAAAACAATTTATGAAATTATAGAAACAGACTGAATACAGCAGTTCATTTGTTGAAGCAATTATCCAGATCCTTGTCAAAAAAAAAAAAAAAGTACAAGCAAAGGAGGACTGTGATGTACAAAAATGGTTCTAATTCTATGCTCTAATGTGTACAATATGTCTGTGGTTGTGCTGAATTATGTTAATAAACTGCAGCCGAAATATATTTGTCACAACACAAAGGAAAGGCGCTATCAATCGTCTTGCCAGATACTTTAAATTAGTCACTAAAGGGTCTAGACAGAGTTTCCTCTACAACCTGAAGATGAAGAGGAAGGTTCACTGGAGGGTGTTTTCTATGGGACCAGAGGATTTTCTAATATTTTGAATTATCTGGATAATAACTGTAAAATGCATTGTGGCACAAATACCATTTTTAAATGACACTTAAATATCCAACCCTGGATGCCAATCTGATGTTATTTTTGAAAGGTTAGCCTATGAAATGTAGGTTCCTGCAGATTATGAGACGGGATTATTTGGGGATACTTGTTGCAGGGAAGACAAGGAATAACACAACCAACCAATGCCAGGATTGCTGTTTAAATCATTGCACAAATACTAAAAATTTTCAAAGTAGAAAAAAAATCTCACTTCGCACCATGAAGGCAGGAACTCTATAGTTTGTGAGCATTTAGTCAGTAAATAACTTGTAAAAGCAGCATCATAAAGTGCTATATTCCAAGTTTCACTAAGCATGCTTACCAATTCTCTGAAATAACCCTAACTATTTGAAAATGTTCTACCTGCAGAGTAAAGGAATGATTATTGATTTAACTTCACTAAATATGTAGTCATCAAAATCTTAACACATGTAAATGTAGTGTATAAATATCTCCCAAAGAAATAATTGCTTAAGCAAGAAAAATTATTTCTCTATACTAATAACCTAGTTTCTTTCCTCTAGACCACAGAACTTCAATTAAAAGCACACTACTAAATGTTTCCTTTTAATTATTTTAATAGTTAATTTGCAGGAGGTGAAAAAGAGAACAAGGATCTAACACTAAAATAAAATGAAGTGCTAGAAAACAGAAGCAAAAAAAAAAATTCCAAGCTCAAATTGTGAATTGTGCAAAGTGTTATATGCAATAAAATGTGGATGTCGTTCTTTCTCCCCACATCTGGAGATAGTTTAGTATACCGATTTCCAGAAACCAAGCAATCGTCCAGCCTGACTAGCCCCTTTCATTCACAAATAAACAATTAATGGAATGGGCAACTAATTTTCCAAGTGTTCATATTCATTAGGCTGTTTCCTGAAATTAAGTATCTGCCTCATGATGCAATACTGTACACATGGAACTGTCTACCACTCCCACCCTTTTCTCCAGTCACCTTTCTCCTATCAAACCTAGAGAACTAATAAGCATTTGTATTTCTATTCCCTTTCCTTATAACAGACTAGGATTTGAAAATGAAATTCTCTCAACCATGCTGAATAAGCACAAACTATTAAAACACCATAAAATCTTTCACCAAATCTTTGCAAGAATTTCTGTTCCTGTCATGCAGTCAATTCACTAAATATTTATCAAGCACCTACTATGTGGAAAGCAGACCTCTAAATCCTGACTTGTAAACATAAATACATCCTGGAGGAATTTACAACTGAGTAGGGAGATAAACCTGACCACAAATAACTATACTATAAAGCAGAATGTGATCAATGTGACAAGAGAGGCATAAACGAAATGCTTTAGGGTTCAGGGGAGAGAGAATACTTCTTTTGAGGTAATGAGAAAAGGCTTAGTGAAGGAAGTGATGTGGAAGATGGATAGGCTTCCAAATGGCGCTGGACTCTAAGGTCCTCAAGGTCAGAGCCCAAGTTTTGCTTTACTTGGCATAGTCCCTCCAGCCCAAAACCTAGCCCAGTGCTAGGCTGCCAGCGTTATGAAAAAGCTATTTAACTGAATTCAACAAGCCAGGATGGGGAAAGATCACCCGAGAAGATGAAATGAGTAATGCCAATGGCTGCAAGATGGCAAGGGCTTATTCAAAGAACATGGGCGTTATGGAAAAGAGAAAACTTCTAGGAACATAAGGTTATAAAGGTAGTCTGGAAAATAAACTATACCAAAGTAAATGTTAGTCACCAAATTTTATTTTAAATTTGTGGACCACGGGGGAACACTGAAAATTTCCAAACATATGAATAATATAATTAGTAAAGCCATTATCTATTGTACCAGTTTTAAGTAAGAATATACCCAGTGTATTTTTCCAATTTTAAAATACATCACACATAGGGGATGGAGAGGTGGGGTGTGGAGGGGGATTACTATATTAAAGAAATAATTAGAAACCTACAAACTCTCTGCTGTGAGGCTCATGCTGAACTATGAATGCCAGGAAAAGGCCTGTTATATTAAAAACAACCCCTGAAAATGTTCATTAGTGAATTTTAAGTTTAAGAGAAAAAGAAAATTAAAAAGAATAGCAGCCCAAATACCACAGGTTATTCAAAATCAGCGGTGGCAGCAGGGTGTGGAGCATTCCACTACTACTACTCAGGCTCCTCAGAACAGGTATTTATAACAAAAACACCATCTGCAGCTCTTTTTTGGGGAAAAAAAAAGGAGATGACTGAGTACTTCTGTTTTATAATTCCATGGATTCTATTCAAGCAGTGTCCCTGACATCTTTCACTGAAGTGCCAGTGGGAAAAAGAAAAGGGAGAGGCTTCTAGATCTCTCACCATAATTTGGGTTCCCCTTTACTACTGGACTAGTCCACCACCAATTCTGTTTTAAGTGAGCAATTCTTAGTAACTTCGACAGCTGAATGTGACAGTTCTCTGGTATTAACTAGAACAGTGACCAAGCACGCTTGTCATGTGGACAGGTCATGTACGACTGCAACATTTTTTGAGCTGTCTCAGATCCCAGACAGACTGTATATTTTAAATTGCCCAGATGATATCACGTGTCATTTGACTCAAACAAAGTAACAGTCACAAAAGGAAGAAAAGTACTTTATGGAAAATCGCCCTCAAAGAAGGCAAAGATAATGAATATGAATCCATAATTCCAGTTCATGGGCATCCAGAATCAAACTTAATGGACTAATGCTCAAATTCAAATTATAACATGTCCCATAAATTACCAGAAATTAATGCTCATGATTAAAAGCCCAAAACATGTCAAATTTGACTATTATAAACTTCAAGGAAAAACACAAAAATATTGGGTGGAGAGGGCACATATACTCATGGATTTCAATATTTGGAGTTTTTAGTAGAAATAGTTGACCATTGGTCAAAACATAGCAATCTTTCCAGAATACCAAAAAACTACCTAACCAATATAAATGGCTTTACTAAGTTAAAGGAAAGAAAGGTTAGTGTTTTCAAGCAATATTTAAAAGCAAAGTTTCTAGGATTTTCTTCCTCTTTCACTTCAGTCTGGTTGCCAAAGAAGAAGTAAATTTATGGAGCTGAAAAATATATTTTCCCACTAGTAAAAAAAATCTCTCTAGCTATACTCTAGAGTCCCTAGCCAGACAATGTTTGCTGTTGAGCACAAGGAGAGTGCTCGCAAAAGTGAGAACACAACACAAATCTGTCATTATTGCCACAATTAATGAATGGCAAGATGCTCACAAGTCTTGTAGCAAGGAAATTAACCATTCTGCCTCATATCTTCCTAAAGCTCTTAATCATAGTTATCATTTCTCAAGCTAAGTTTCAGGCACGAAACTAAGTATTTTTTTTTTATTCATGTGGCTACTTTACATATAAGAATTTAATTTTTGAAATGGCCAACCAAGATTGGTCCCATTATCATCTCCATTTTACAGATAGGGAAACTGAGGGACAAAGAGATTAAATGACTACAGTCTCCTTGTTCAATGGAAAAAAAATGGAATCAAAACAAAGTGGAATTCAAAACGAAGTCTCATCAGTTCAACAGTCACAGTTCAATGTCTAACTGTATTACATTAAGATAACTCCAAATGAGTTGGCAAATCTGGCAACCGTGACCAATTCATAAAGTCTCCAAACCCACAGTGAAAAGGTCCTTCTTGGCACACACAAAAATTAAGGGATTCTGGCACAACAGACCTCTCCTGCTGCGCCCGCTGCTCCCCTCAGCAGTGTACTTCGCTCCTTCTGCCTGCTCTGCTCCCCGCTCTGGCTCTGGTGAATTCTCTCACCCTCCCACACTTCTGACTGTACCCAGTGCTTGTATAAATAAATAAATAAATCTTTTTTAAAAAAACAATTAAGTGGTTCTTACTAGTGTTTCACATTCTCTTTCCCATTCATATGTCCCCTCCCCCTCCCCCAATTTTAACCCTTCTGTCCTCACTGCCATTTGTGTAAATATTACATCTTTGAGGAACTATATAATAAATAGTTTCCACAGATAATATGAAAATCATTTATGTGAATTACAACAGGTAATTGTAAAAGGCTTAAATGAGTGTTGGAAAAACTATAGTACTTATTCAGACAACCATACAGTGAATTTTTGAATATGAAAATTAATGTGGGATCATTGATAAATTTAAATTTTATGGTCTATCTTGAAGTTCATTTTTAATCTTGGAATTACAGTCAAAATGAGGCACTTATTCTGTTACTGAAAAAGAATGTATAACTCATCTGGATGTTTTATGGAAGAATAAAACCTAAAAATTAAGAATCTAAAAAAATGAATTGCCTGCTTTTGAACTAAAATTGAGAGTAAAATGTAGCTTTTTAATGAGATGTAAATTGGAAGTTCATAATTTTGGTTTAAAACAATTCAATTAAAAACATCATTCTATGAGAAATTATATTTTGCTTGAGAAATAATGTATCCCCAAAGAAAGCAAAACAGAGCAACATAGAAAGAATTATGAAAACAATGCTATATCTACATTAGAGTTCACTCAGCCTACACTTTTACCCAAGTGAGTCCCCACAAAGTCCTTTGGAGTCAGTACCTTCAAATTTCACCTGGGGGGAGGGGGTTGGTAATGTGAGGTTATATTATATTCAGGAGTACAAAGCACATGTATATAGTCTTTGTGGCAGCCACGAAGATTACTAAAACAATTCAGTCTTAATAAAGGGTCAGATTCCAGGGGCTGGGTTTTACTAAGGTTCTCTGAAGAAGTTTTATTTCATTACTCAAATATATTTGTTATATTCAGGCTCTGCTTTAGGCACTATAAATTCACTCATTCCATCCTCACAATTTATTTAAATTATATAGGAAATAGGTATTGTCCTTATTTCACAAATAAGGAACTTGGGACAGAGTAATCCATGCAACACCATGCACTTAATACAATGGTTTCAAACCTCAGCAGCCTGGCTCCAGAGCCCATGCTATTTGTCTCGGTGCCACCCTATCCTTTCTCAGCAAAGCTAGTAACACCATGCCTGGATGAGTTTCTAAAGTAAGTGTCATTTTATAGTGAACAAAAGCAACTTTCCAGCTACCTACTCTAAAATATACACTCTTCTAGAAAGGCTTGCTTGCGGGAATCCTATCAGTAATCCCAAAGGCAATCCTCAGTACAGTGCTTTGGTGTCAGTGTGGTTAGTGCCTTGGGGACTGTCCTGACTGACCCCTCCCTGCCAAGTGACCTCTGAAATGGCTGGGGTCTGCTGGCTGGCCGCAACGTCTCTGTGATTTAAACCAGACCATCTGGCTGACTTGCTCTCTGAGCTGGGGCATGCCTAAAAATGCTCAAATTGCATTTAACAACTTCTCTTCTTTCTGGCTAAATTTAGGCCTCTAGAGCTGTTGAACAAGGATTTCAGCTCATGCGATAATAGCATAGAGAAAGCTTTCTTTGAAATTAGCTTTTTTCATCTAAAGACTGATCATGGGATGACACGGCAGGAGGAGAGCCAGGGGGAACGTGCAGCGGCCTTGACACTGGATTCTGACATAATGTCCAGGGGTTCCTTCCCATGTACAGATTGCAATCTGTAAGAAAGATTTGTAAATTTTAATCCCAAAAAGGAGAAAAATTTCACAGAATAAGCCCCTAGGATTAGAGCATCTACAAAATTTTCTAAAATACAAATCAAAAAAGAGGTTAAGGGAAGGAGAAAATGAAATGGGAAAAGGATGTGTATTCCTCCCTTCTGTAGGAGCCTTGATTTAAAGTTATACGTTCTCCAAAACCAGACTGATTCAGCTGGCACTGTCTAAAGCGCCAACATAGTATTTTCTAGAGCTAACAGCTGACTGACCTCATAAAGGTAGAGACATACTCCTGAAGTTCTCAAGAAAGAACTGCTCTTTGAAAGGTCAACTAACTTGCAGGAAAGACAAAAGGAGAATGATTCATCACCCAAAATGTCCATACTGATTTGACAACAATTTTCCAAATTTTTAGAAATGAAGCAATTCAGAAAGATCCTTAAAACAAGGAATCTTAAAAGACTGACCAACTAGGGGTTCAGAAAGAGAAAGGGGAAGAGAATAATTTAAGAGAATTATAAAAATGTAAAGGAAATGAGAAATAAGGAGAGAAACAGGACATAAAACTTTCTAGTTTAAATACAGAAAAATAAATATGTACAACATGAATTCTCATCTAAGACTTGCAGGGGAAAAAGAGGAGCAAGAGCAAATTCACCACCAACAAATACTTTAGAAAAATAAAAATAATTTTCTTTTTAAAAAAGGCTCTGGCACACCAAACTCCCTGTGATTACAGGGTGAAAACTGTAACATAAAATCTCAGTGCATAAGTGCCAGAGGAAAAGTAACTTTCCCCAAATAACAAAATAAAAATAAACCTTCACTTAAAATAATATATTACACACTGATGTAAACTGAAATGCTCTTGTCCATGGGTTGAGCTTATAAAACCCTTAAACATGAGCATGTAACACTAACAAACTATTTGACATTATTATTTGGGTTCAAAGACTCCCTTTCTCTAAATGTTTATAGCACCATACCAGTTATTTCAACTGAGCTGACACAATGAATTTCAAATGATCTAATACTTTTGACTTACCAGCGGATTAGCACATGATTACCCTGAGTAAAAGGATTATTATTACTGCTGCTCTAAGATATTAACACTTTCTGTAACACACTCTAAGGACACTGTATAGATCACTAAAAAATGTGACAAAGTACATAGAGGAAAAGGAATTTTTTTTTTTTTAAAAAAAGAAGGTGATAAGTACTCTTCTCTGTTAGGTTTTCTACTTAAAATTAGGTGGGTCTCCCAAATGGTAGAATTGGCATTTTGCATGACACTTTGGGTGGTGCGCAAGTCACAAACAAGTCCGATTTTCAATACACTCAGGAAATTAAGCCACGTGTGGCCTTCTTCCCATGAAAATCAGGCTCCAAACAAAAAAACCCCACTTTGTAATAGACAACTAATTCTCATGTAATGAATGACAGAACACAGCATTAATGTACTTAACAAGACAGAGCTAAATTCAATGAAGCTTGACGCCATTTATATGAAAAAGGGTTACATTTGTAGACAGAGCCAAAGAGAGAGAGGATAATTCTGAATTAAATAGTGCAGCTTCTGCTTTAGTTAGTCCTTTCACTGGAAATAAGGATTATAGTTAAAATACAACCCTTAAAACTGGCAACAGCAAACAAAGCTAAATACCATTATATAGTGATGAAAAAGTAACAGCTAAAGGACTTTGCTCAGTGCTTTTGCTGTCAAAAGTGCCATTTTTTAATAGCCAAATTCCTGGTCTGTTAGTGTAGTGTTCTTTCCCTATCAGACTTCATGATATGCAACTCATATAGTACATACCACAATCATAGAATATTCAGATAGCCAAATGTCGTCTAAGAAGCTACTGAAGGGCCTCCCCTGGTGGCGCAGCAGTTGAGGGCTGGGTTGCGAGGCTGGCTGCAACCTCTGCAGCACCGGTTCGATCTCTGGCCACCGGCGAGGGTCCCACAAAAAAAAAAAAAAAAAAAAAAAAAAAAAGAAAGAAGCTACTGAATTGTGGAGCTATAGCATCAAAAGATCTGAAAGTTAAGCCACAAAATGAGAACGTAGAAAAAATAAATTTAAGTGTCTTTTTTTGCAGGGCTTAGTGTTGTTTGCCCTACCCTAACAAAATGTACAGAGACATCCTAGGAGTACCAGTTGTATGAAGTGTGTGGATATTTAGGATCATTGCAACAAAAGCTTGTCAAAAGCCCATGGTTAACATAATGCCAACAGTCTTTTCTCAGTGTAAGTTTAAAAAATAGATTTTAAAGTACAGTAAAAAACACAGCATATGAACAAAGTCAATCAAGTACCTACATTCTGAAAACAAATAATGAGAAAATACTTTAATTTCTCTAACAGATTTGCTGTAAGAACATGGATCTAACTAGCATACTTTCTTCTGCGTCTGGTGATAGGACTTATTTCTGTAGGATGTTCTTACACACATGGAGGTAGCACCACCTGGAACTGCTATACCTTCAGGCAGGGAGGCTTCAGTTTCCCTCCTTTCTCCCCTATCCACAGTGTTATCTACTTCTGTTGTCACAGAGCCAGGGAATGAAGCTCTTCCAGAAAACTTACCCAAGATCAAACTGTGCCTGGTGACAGCAATGTCCAGGCCATAAGTAATGTTCAAAGGCTCCAACAACGCCTGTGACTGATCATTCTCTTTCCCTTGCCATCACCTGCTGATTTTGTCCAGGTGTTTTATGGCTATCTTGAGGATCTGGAGAACAGACAGAGGGAAGACTTTGCCAATTTCTTTTGTCTGGGATTACGAATTCCTTACACAGATGGCGGACAGCCTCAGCTCTGGGCAGCGCCAGGCTAGATTGCCTTCAACCTCCAAGAGGAGAAATGGAGAGAGACATTCTCTTCTCCCACAACACTGCCTGTAATGTGTCTGTGGTTTGCAAACTGAGACAGTATGACTTCACAGGGGGTAGAGCAAGGAGGGGAGAAAGTCAACAGCTAACTTGAAAATATTTACTTGTTTGAGGTATTCCTGAGCATTTCCCAAGGAATTAAAAATGCTGATCAGAATGATTCCTAAATATCTTCTATCAAAGAGTTGTTACCCCAAGTTTCCATTAGTTTTTCACTTGTATATCAAAGCCACCAGCTCTCCTAAATTAGCCCTACAGGGATTTTAAAAGTTTGAGTTAATCTTTCAAAGCTATTGCACTACTATGCTGGAAAGAAAATCAGACTGGTATTTAAACTATGTTGTCTAATATAGTAGCTACTAGTCCTAAGTGGTTACTGAGCATTTGAAATGTGGTTAGCTCAAACTGAGATGCTTTTACACTCCAAGTATAAAACAGACAATTGACTTAGAATAGTCAGTATGAAAAGATGAAAATAAAATATCTCTGTAAATATTAATATTCATTACATATTTTAGTATTAATTATAGGCGGAAATAATATTTTTTGTATTGGGTCAAATACTATATATCATTAAAATCCACTTCACCTGTTCCATTTAACTTTTGTGATGTGGCTACTAGAAAAATTGTACTTGTATATAATATTGCACATATTTCTATTGGCCAGAGCTGGTCCGGACACTGAGATTCTTTTCCATTTCTGTCTGTTGTTGGTGATTTGACCATGGTCTTCTTTCATAACTTTCAGATCCTGATTACTTTCAAATGTGAGATATAGCAATCAAGGTTATATAGCTCCCAAAATTATAAGATTTTATTTAGCCATTTTGCAGATGTTCACTCCTAAAACTCATGGTCTATTTTCATTTGGACCTGCTCCAAAGAATCAGTGAAGAACAAACAATAGAACAAAATTTATTAATTATTCAATTAATTTAAGAACCTAAAGTTCCATCTGATGACTTTTTAAAAGTTTTTCAGAAGGATTTGCATAATATTTTTAATTAATATAATAGGCAAACTTATGAGTCACATCACTGACTAATAATTCAAGATGATACATAAAATAAAGAACATCTATGTTCAGGAAGGATATGGTATTCACTGACAATGATCTGGGTTGCTTATTTTGTGAATTCAAGCTGACTATCCTCAAGGTACAATGCAATGCAATCCTTTTGGTAAGAAAATTACCATAGCAAATATACTCTACAAAATCCTCAAGAAGCTTTAGTAGTTTCTTCATTAAATCAGAGGGAGTGTATCTTAAATTATAAGGTGTGGTTGATCCCTCTTGGAGGCACAATTTTTAAAGAAATGGCTGTACAGATAGCATCAGTTAGTCCTAACTTTGTGATAATTCATAAAACACCTCCTTACACAGCTCTTGGGTGGCCAGGCCCAGGAGAGGATATTTTTAGGAGCTTGTTGCTCCCACAACTTGTACTGTCAGTGTTGTGTGATTGTAACAGAGCTAAGAATAAAGCATCTGAAGAATAACAATTTCAGGTGACAATTTAAATACTTAATTACATGTTATTATTTCTCTACCATTAGGGAATTAGAAGCAACTTTATTCTCTTAAATTCCTTGATAGGAATAAACATCCTATTTTACAGGTCAGGTTAAAGATTTGAATCAGTTTGCTGCCTAAGTCAGAAAAAGAAAATGAAAAAGAGGACATTAAATGCAGGACAGAAATTCAGTATCTGTTCACTACATATTTTCACCAAAATGATGGGGAAACTAAGGCACACATTCTGCCTCATAAAAAGCCTTGCTGACTATGTTATTGTGTACATGAAAGGCACATACAAAACATACTCCCCTACATGCACACACATACCCCTCATAGAATAATATATTCCGGTAAATGAGATATAGTAGTCAGGTCATAAGAAATTCAAAGTGCAGAGCATAAGACTCAGGGGGAAGTCTCCGACCTGTGGGAAAAAGAGTATATTATACCAGACTTAGTTACTTCCTAACATGATGAGCTGAAAATTCTAACATAGAGTTAGCAGAAATGAGCTCTCAATGAATTCTGTCATAGGCTGAGTATCCAACTGGAAGAAAGCAGAAAACCTGGGAGCTTTCTGAAAGAAACCAAAGGTCAAAGTAAAGAGTGCTGGCGAAGAAGTCCAAGTGACAGGGTAGCTGGTGTGGCCAAAACTAAGGAGTCTACTGAGAAAACCCATCCAAATGTCTGTAGCAACTGCACACTGTAAAGCATTTCAGAAGAGAATTTAAAATGTTCAGCCTTATAGTCTGAAAGTTTAGTTGATTTCCAAGGCCCAGCTTTCATGCAAGTAAAACATTAGTTTAAGTTATACATTTTATAACTATTCCTAATATATAACAGATAAATACTAAAGTGAGGATGAATTAATTTATAGTTGCTCTTTCATTGGCTAATACCAGATATATGTGGGTCCTAATTTGAATGAATCTTACCAAAAGCCTTTGAAAAATATCAAAGCAAAGCCAGTTTTGAGCTCTATCAGCAGTAGGCAGGATGAAAATGAGTCAATGAAAAGTAAAGCAGAAAACAGGAAGAAAATGGTTGCCTAGTGTTCGCATATTTAAGTTTGTTTTGTTTTGTTTTTTAAAGAAAATAGTTCACTGGGTTTATTTTTGTACCTTTGTTTAATGTTTCCTAAAATAAATAACATGATTTGCCTAAGTCCTGAACTTGAAGATCATATGGATTTCAAAACATCATTTCATTTAATATTTAGCTTTATTAGCATAGCTGAGAAATGCTTAAGATATATCAAATTTCCTTAAATATTTTGAAGTGCTCCTTAAAACTCTTAATTACTGTGTTTAAAAAAAAAAACTGTGCTAAAAAAACTTACTTCTTCACAGCTAGGAGCTACCAGAAGCCATGAAAACATTATTGCCAAGTATTTGGGAATGGTCTCTTCCAGGGTTATTAATAATGCAAAGTATTCATATTAATGGGAATACAATGAATGTTCAGTTGAATGTGGATTCACATCACAAGGATATCAAAATCTAACACCCTCCCTTTACTTGCCTGATGTAGTTCAGCATAACTACCTGACTGCACCAAACTTTTTGTGGCTTCTACAGTTACATACATGCTCACTATGACAACAGAGCTAGACGTATGTACAAAGAAATGTGTGATTATGAAGGCAGGGGGTGGTGGTCAAGAAAAAGTGCTCACACAACATAAAAGTTAATTTAACATTAGTATCATTAATATTATACTCACACTATAACAGCCAAATAAACCTTGTGCTTTAAAAACACATCAGATCACCAGAGCAGCCTGCTGCATTTTGCTAAGAAAGCAAAACCTACCAGGCATGGCTAGTGTTGACACTATTCCTCAAAGATTTTTATTGTGTCTGGTTGACTTTTAAATCCTCCTCTTCCATGTTTTGAATCAGAGCTCCTCACTCACAGAAAGTTACATTAGTGGCATTACAAATACATTAAAACTTTAAGGAATTGTTCCATAAATAAAGTTATGGTTATGTCCCTAGTTTGTTTGAGTATGTAAGTTTTTTTTTTCTTTCAATCCAACAAATACTTCTTTAAAGAACAGTCTTTATGAGACTGAAATTAAAATGCACATAAGATAGTTTTTCAAGGCCAGCGAGCACTTCCTAACCAAATCCCCTACTTCCTTTGCTAAACATAACTCCCTTCAACGTGTACATCCTTTACAAAGTCAGAAAGGAGCAACTCACATGTAATAGCAGGCAGCTGGGAAGCCAATCGGTGCAGTACGAGTGCACATTTTAGAAAGCAGCTCTTTAACATTCAACAACTAAGTGGTAATTGGGCACAGAAACATAAACTGTCAAACTGAATCAAAACTCCTTTGCTTTTCAGAGTATTATTTGTAAGATTATACTAGAATTAAATTTGAACATGCATCCACCCTATGCATTCAGTCAAATTATAAAACAAGGGGAAAAATTGCTGTGCTTTCTTTGGATAAAATTAATGTCAGCTTTGTGTCCTTAAACCAGACCCGATCGGGAAATGAAATATGTTTAGTCCTGAAATAGTTGTGGTAATTCAATCCCCGCACTCTCCTTATTTTCTTGATGACAAAGAAAAACTCCCAACTGGCAGGGCCACCTGCACTGATTACTCCTCCATCCACACCCACAGAATATGAAAATGAGCCAATGATCATTAACCTTAATTTCTTCTAACATAAACCTCGGCTCTTTTTCAGTCTTGCTACTCAGGGAACTCCCCTGAGACATAAAAAAAAAAGGGGGGGGGCCTGAAATAAGGAAATAGGGAGTGAAAACTCAGAGCAAAGGGGGTGGAAAGCAAATGAAAAATGGAATCCACTGGCACTGGGAAAAAAAATTGCACAGCTGGCTTATTAAACTTCATACAGCAAAGATGTTACAAAGATAAAGAGATTCTAAGGCATTGCCACTCTCCAGATAGTGAAATGCTTTCCAGTCCAACCCTCTCCTGAGCAAACAAGAAAGGATGCTTCTTCTCTATCCTCCCACTCCCTTTGCCTCTCACCCCTCCACCCAGATGTCACTATATAAAGAGAGTTAGCAATAAAAGATGGGTCTGGAAAGAGGTGTGTGGGTGTGGCTATGAGATCTGACCAAAGAGCCTCTATAATCAGGAGAGATATTTCCAAGGTGATCACTTCAAATACAGCATTGAATGCATCACACCTTCACATTCAAGTATCACCAAATTGGAATCATTTTAAGTCAAGTTGTATGGCATTACATCATCTGCTAATAGGTAAGGAGCTAGCTGGGTCCCAAAAAAAGAAACACAAGTAGGAGAGGGACAGGGAAATTTCAGAAATAACAGTCTCTTTTTCACAGACGTGTATACTGAAAATTACCTTATTATGTCTACCTACAGACCTAAGCAGACTGCCCCAAAAAGATTCTAAGACCATGAAAACGAAGAACATATCAACATGTCAATATACAACTGTATCTAACACTTCTGTAAAGCATTCCTGAAATTGGAAGAAAAACAAACTTTAAAAATCATCACATTGCTAAAGGAAAGCAAAAGATTCTCAAATGTGTTTTTCCCACTAAAAATATTGAATGCAAAGACAAATGCCTAAGAACATGACAACAGTATAATCCCATTGCCTGTAAGTATATTACATGACGTCTGTTGTCTACACAACATAGGCATAGAGCGAAAACTTTGATCACATGGTCACCCCATTATTTCAAATCTCAAGTCAAGTAGCAGCCATGAGGAGGGGGAGACAGAAAGGCAAGAAAAACAAAAACCTGGCTACCATTTGATTCCAGATTTCATAATGCAACTTAAAACTAAAACCCAACTCTATGTTAACTCAGTATTCACTGCCTTCTTGCTCAGTCTTAACTGGGAAAGCAAACACACAAATAAACACCCTTCCTTCCTTCTTCTCTTTCCCCCTGCCCCAAATCCTGCTGTCCACGGTCTCTGGTGCTCCCTGGAAGTGAGGACAGAGTGTTGAAGTGTTTGGTACCATGAGTCATCTAAATAGATACTCTAGTGACTTCTTGTGACCCAGCAGTGAGCAGAGATAGCAGGGCTTTTAATGAAACAGCACTTTTGCACACTCACAGCCTGGTTAATTTAATACCTTCCGCTTGTTTACCAAACAGTGCGGGCATGTCTCCGTGTCGATATTTCCTGGTGACAGTGAGGCGACTGAATCTGGGCATGGAACAGATGCACCTTTTTACGCTCTGTTAAACCATGTCACAGACTACAGCCCCTGAGCGCATTCCTTTATTTATGCTGCAGCCAGTTGAGCTAATTGTCAGAGACAGACCTGGTTCTAATTCTGCAGAGTCCAGCACAACTGCAGGAGTGTATGTGCTGAGGCATGAATGGTGCAGAACTCTTTTAAAAGGGAGCAGCTGAAAAACATAGTTAGGGGTAGAGGCCTAGTCCACTAATATTTTACGCAGGCAGACTTCAAAAAGGTCACATATCTCAACAGTAGGTTATGGGGGTGGGGACAAAGGAAAGGCATCAGCAGTGTTTAAAGGAAGTAGAGAAAAGCAAATGTTAAAGCAAATACCTATGGAAAGAGAGCACAACAGAGCAGAGACCACATTCATTTTTCAAAGAATATGGTTAGGTCTGTGAGGTTATAAAATATTCACAAACTCAAAAACTACCTGATCACGGGCCAATATTCAGGGCGGCTCACATCAACGGTTCTGCATGATACCAAGCCTGACCATTTCAGATCCTGTGAGGCAAACCCAGTAATGACACCAAAATTAAGATAAAGAAGGGACCCTCTAGGCACACAAGTTCAGTTTGCTTGACCATGTGTAGACAAAGGAACTCCCATTTACTGTTCTCTCACACCCTGTAGTGCTGGAAGTGTTTCTTATTATCTGTAACACCATCCTCATATTTTATCAGTAGCAAGAGTTCACTCCAGTTAAAGTTCTTCACCCGTCATGGGCACTTTTCAGCAAATTAATGTCTTTTACTTGCATGACTTCTCTTCATATTATAATTTGGGGTTTAAATGGATCATAATACTTTACAGAAAAGAAAAAGAGCTCAGTGTTGATAATTTTTACTACTTATGACTAAATGACCTCAACTGAGGAATGAAAAATTAAGTCATTTGTCTTATGAGGTACAGAGGACATTTTATGGTGTACAATTTAGCAAATAATGGGTTGGGGCCAATCCTTAACAAGTCACATGTTTCCATTGTCCCTTCACCCCCTGCTTATGTTTTTACCACATCCTAACAAAAACATGACCAGAACTGGTGAAAAACATACGGTTCCAACTAATGAATCACATACTTTCCCGCAAGTACAGTAAGTACTACCAGCTGTGTGACAGTCTCGCTTTGGCAGAGGAACCAGCATAGAACAAGCCGGCCCATCTGAAAGCAGCTGTATTGAAAAACCACAAGCAATGTAAGTGTGTCTGCCTTCTCAGGGCGGCTTTGTCTCTGTTCTGTGTCTCTGCTCTGTCCCCAGAATGTGCCAGCCATCTTGTTTAGAGAAAGTTTCAGAAGTTACAGAGGCAGAGAAAAATCCACAAATTCAAACACTTAACTTTTCAAAGTGTTGTCACTTTCTCAAGTGAAACACCACAAGAGGACAATGAAAAGCATATACCTCTTTCCCACACCCACTCTCCCATTTGTTTCTTCTGGGACTTGCTTAAACTAAGACTGTGCATGTTCATGTATCTGAGGGAGGAGGGAGAAGGAACAGGGCAAGATGCAGCTACTGATGGCCAGGCCAAAAACTGCTAGTGCATGTGTATGTGTGTGTACACACATGCAACGCAAATCACAGATTATCAACTCATGCCACCAGCTACTACAAAAATTTTAAGTTGTCATCTATACAATAATAAGCTTCATCTGTAACCACAGAGCATTGTGGGGAAAAAAATTCCCTGGCAGGCCCTAGATATTTTTAAACAAATGCACTTTTCCTTTCTGTGAAAGAACATTCGAATAGATAGGCATTAACTGCAAAAAGGAAAAGAGGTCCAGCAATATTAGTCTAGAAACGTAAGTAGAAATGGTAGGGTGTTTTATCCTTTATTCTGTGTACAGGCAACAGCTAATATAATTTTACCAATATCATTAAGTGATCGGTATCTTTTATGTAGCACCAAACTACCACCTCAGGCCTGCTCTGAGAAAAATACCCAGTATTGTCACACTTGTTTCTTCCCAAGTCTCAATCAGGTAAAACAGAATGATGAAATTACTTTTCGTAGGTGTTTCAGATATATCACAGGTAAGGACTAACAGGGAAAGTTTACTTTTGATGTGTGCCTTTATCAGCTAATCTGTCAAAACACATTATTCTAAAACTGTAAAGTTGCCACATTCAGCAACAATCCACTCCAGAAGTCACATTAATAGCACATATTTTCGTTCTGTTTACATCACAGTTCTAGGGAAAATTTTTGTTTCTCATGAGGCAATCATCAATGCAACACTTAGAGAATGGTCAGAAGATTCACATTATTAATAGAGAAAACCTTGGCTCCAATGGTTAAATGTCTCCTAAATGAAGTGTAAGAGTGTGAGTGTGTGTGCATGTGCGTGTGTGTGTTTTAGGGAACAGGTTTGGACTGTACATAAGCAAATATTCGGTGTAAGTCTAAAAGTCACATCTTTATGGATGGACTGGGTCAGACAGGAGAGAGCATTAATGTAACAAGGAAAGAACAAATGAGGAATGTGTATTTCAATCAGGAACAACAAACGTTTTAAATACTCACTTTCAGTGATTTGAAAAATCATATACTGTTGGGCCTCCCCAGTGGCACAGCGGTTGAGCGCTGGGTTGAGAAGTGGCCCACAGCCTCTGCAGCGAGGGTTTGATCCCCGGCCACCGGGTGAGGGTCCCACATGGCACGCAAACCTCTCCTGCCGTGCTTGCTGCTCTCCTCAGCAGTGTACTTCGGTCCTTCTGCCTGTTCTGCTCCCTGCTCTGGCTCTGGTGAATTCTCTCACCCTCCCATGCTTCTGACTGTACCCAGTGCTTGTATAAATAAATCTTTTTAAAAAATCTTATATCTTATAGTGCCACAAAAATGACATATTTGTAGAAATAATGACTAGTTGTGGCAATCTTCATTCATATTAAAACAATAAGGAAGGTTAGTCTAAAAAGGAAAAGTTAAAAACTGGATTATGAAATTGAATAGTGAAATCTACCAAGAAATAACAGTTGAGTCACAATTACATTAAGTTACTATAAAATTATTAAAACTCACAGTAATCAATTTAAGACAGAAAAAGTTAAAACACATTGATAATCAAAAAGCACCTTACAAGCAGTGTACACAGCATGATACTTTTTTTAAAATGAATTATGAGAAAAGAACAAACAAGAAAATGCCCCAAAACCTAACACTGATGTGACAGAACTATAAGCAATGGCTTCACTGTTGTTAAAATTCATTGTCTAGGGCCTCCCTGGTGGCGCAAGGGGTTAAGACACAACCTATGAAGCTATCTGCAGCCTCTGCAGCACGAGTTGGATCCCCCCGCCAGCCAGGGAGCAACCCACATGGCGCAGCAGACCTCTCCTGGCTCGCCTACTGCTCCCCTCAGC
The DNA here is from genome assembly GCF_964194135.1 of Talpa europaea. Classification (NCBI taxonomy): domain Eukaryota; kingdom Metazoa; phylum Chordata; class Mammalia; order Eulipotyphla; family Talpidae; genus Talpa; species Talpa europaea. The sequence goes on along the minus strand of NC_140074.1, from coordinate 24,133,487 downwards.
AGTGGTCAATCTGCCTATTCTGTTCCCCACTCTGTCTCTGGTGAATTCTCTCATCCTCCACACCTTTGGCCTGTGTCCCAGCGCTTGTATGCATAAAATAAAATAAATCTTTAATAAAAAAGCATTCTTTGTCTAAATTTTATTTACTTAGTATGCATTAATTACATCTAACAAAAGTAAGCACTGGTACCCCCCCCCCAAAGTGGCAAATTTGATTATTAAAAAATCTAGTAAATAGATTTCTGGTCTTCACTAGTAGTTTAAATTTAAATGGTAAAGTTTAAGTACCATGAAAAATGTAAAGCTTCCTTCAAAATCAAGAAAATGGGTTTTTTAATTCCCTAAAAACTAACATTTATTATTATATGCATTTGTGAAATCTGAATACAAGTATATTGAATTTACCTGTGCCCTCCAACTTTCCTAACACTATATTTTTATAATTTGAGCTACAAACTAGTCTTTTTAATTCAAATATTAAAAAGTTAATGAACCATAGATCTAAATACTTACCTATTTAATAAAAATAATAGCAGTTCTAACTGCCAAAGCCCTTAAAATAAAAGCCCATGCTCACCACTAAAACACCATTCCTTCATCCCCAAACACAGCCACTGCCCTGTAGAACACAATCCAGGAGCCTTGGTACTATGTGATACTATATATAATAGGATCAATGCAGCAGAATAAATCTGTAAAATATGCTTATCCAAGTTGAAATATGGCAGATAACTATATTAACAACCACACAGCTTGTAATAAAGGACTGAGAATCATACTCAGTAATCCAGAGGATTTAATGTTAAAGAAACAGTCCAACTTTTTCATTCTATGACTTCTAAGAAGAATGGTAAGGACACTCATTTGGCAAATACTTACTGACCAATTACTATGACTTAGCATTATGCTCATATTCAAATCTGAAAAATACAAATACAAAGAGAGGCAATTGTGAACTTCCTGACATCAAAAAACACTTGCAGGAGAAAATACAAATAATTTTAACTTTCTATCCACATGTGTAAAAGATAAGAGAACATTCTAGAGAAACAGAGGAAGGGCACTAACTCATGTGTGGCTTTGAAAAGACTTCAGCAGAAAGTAAAGTTAATGAAGCTTTAAAAACATGTAGCCAACTAGGTGTGGTTAGAAACAGGGAAGAAGGGGGGACAACCTGGGAGAATGCATTAATAATCAAAGTGAGGTTTCTACTGTTAAGGGAGCAAGGGGAGGGAGAAAAGGTTAAGGGGATATGAGGAAAAGGGTGGGGGTGGGGGGACATGGGAGAACACTGGAAAAGGGGAAACAGCATGGGATCTGCAGAGAACTACAAGCTGGCCCATGTTGCTGAGCAAGGTTGAGGCAAGAAGAGACATGAGTGGTGGCTGGAGGAGAAGCAATCAAAGAGGCTCTTGCATGTACCTTTAAAGAACTTCTAAGTTTCCTTTCAACTAATTAGACAGGATGAACTGCTTAAGTTCCATAGTTCCATTCACCACAAGAGTTAGGACTACCCATGCCACTGCAGGGAGGGGTTGGTGTACTAATTGTTCCTTTCTTTTATCTCTTTTTATTTCAAAATACATTTGACTGTGGACTGAACACCTTGTATGTGCTAGGCACTGTTTTAGATAGTGAAAACTGAAATAAATAGCCCTATTCCTTGACCGTCAAAGAGCTGACTTCTGGGGATCCCTCACCAGATAAAAATTTCTTTCCAAGTGAAAACTGGCATGCATGGCTTGAAAACTGAGAAAGATTAAGATAAAAAGAATATACACATGTATAAGCATAATATTCTCAAATCATTTTATTTGTCACTTTTTGCCAAACTGATGAAATCATAATTGAAGAGGACAATATGTCAAGGCATTGCTAGTTGCAGGTATGAGTATATTTGATCAACCAAACCTTGGAAAAATTCTCCTGGTAAGGTAACAGGAACAGCTAGCTCATACTAGCACCAACACAGATAGTACACACTTAGGTCTAGACCATACCTTAGTTTATTCATTGTATTGAGGACTTAACTGCCATATCTTTTGCTGAGAAACAATCTCTGAGCCTAATTCCACGCATTTAATTCATAAGATATCAGATAAAACATTGTGATACAAATTTTGACACCAGTAAAATTTTAGCACCAACTTTTATGCAAAAGTCTATACCCCATAAAAGCCACTTTCTCAATTCCTAGCATAATGCCCTTGGGGAAAACAATATAATCAAGTTTTATAAGAGGGCAGGTTTCTTAATACCAGCTGGTAATATTTGGGCCCTGAAGCATGAGAACTGATCATATTAAAATCCAGATACCCGCCATTATATCTAAAATTGTTGCTTCATTCATATTTAGCATGAAGAGGAGTCTATCTAAAGCAGGCTCTATTTAATACAATGTGGTTTTAATTGGAGTCTGTTTTAGATGAGCCACCTGTATTTCATCTTTTTAAAATTATCCATAATTTTCTGCGCAATTTGCCTCTGCAACATAACGAATAGCAGTTAGTTATAGATTATTGCCATTGTTTAGATGTCTAAGGAGAAAAGACAAACTCTCTATTTACTGAAACACAATGGCCCTGTACCAAAGAATCAAACTGGGATGCTAGGGTTCTGGTTCTGTTTCAGTGCATGAATGAACAAGGGCAAACATCTGAAAGTATAACAGTCTTAGCTAGAGAGACAACAGACTAAAGTCCTAAAGTCCTGAAGCCTAATGTTAAAATAACTGAAATCATACTTTCTTTTCTACTCAAAAAGAGCCTCCATCAATTTTTTTTTAAAACGGTAGATGTTCCACAGCCAGCAGCTACCTCCAAAAGCATTTTTATGATACTGCTATGACTCGATACTTTGCAGCTATTTCTACTTCAGTATATTAATGGTTTGATCCCAACTGAAGTCAATCAAAAGTCTTATATGATTGTCACTATTTTCTAGAATATTTTTCACCTTCATTATTTTTATCTGTCTGTTAATTATTAAAGTATTCTGAAATATTGTAGGGCATATACCATCATCATCAAAATGATTCCTGTGCAGGAATCAAATAAACAGCAATTTGTATGATGTCCACCCAAGAAAGAAAATATCTAAAATACAAATTTCAAAAAGATTCTCCATTTAATCTATTCTGCATTGCCAGAAATGTACCCCTAAGTCAATGACGAAAGCCAGAATTTCAAAGGTATCAAATAGAGTAAAACTTTTTTTTATCACTTGCTAAACTCTGGCCTACTATAAAATATTCATTGGGGACATAGTATCACAAACCATTTACATGTGCTGACACCATTTATTAAACTATACTACCCTAATTTTTCTGGTATGCTTACCAGCTAACAAAGGTGATTAATGTTTTCCCTAAACTGAGTTTGTTCCACAACAGGGCTCTACTTGTCTTGTCTTTTAACAGGACTATTTACATAAATGATACCCTCAGTCCAATTTATCCACCATCACCATGCCTACTCAATGGATACAGAAATAACACCTTTTTTTTGTAGATGCCAATGTACTTTTTTCCTCTTTTCTATATTGGGTTCTGACCTTGATTTGTCTTCTCTACCACTCAAGACATTTTTACTTGAAGGTATCATTATCAGCTTCCATTATTTTCCAATTTTTCCAAATACAGTTGCCATTAGTCACATGAAATCTGAATATCTGCCCAGTGATAAAAAGGTAAACTAAATATGATTACTGTATTAAGAGTAACAGATCCAAAAATCTAATCTAACCTCAGAGAATTACAGCCACTTAGTTACCACAATTATCCTCTCAGATCTCCAAATATCTCCTTCTTAAACACCAAAGTCTGAACCCAAGAATCTGCCTATGGGAGTAGTGTGCACCGCAGTAGGGAAGAAAAACACCTAATAAAGATATTTTCCTCTTAATCCAACCCAATATCACTAGCAATTTCCTTATATATTTTGTTATAAAAGCTGTAGTTTGAGTTCAGTGCCACTTGATAGAATCTATTACTAACATGGTTTGTGTAAATTACACATAGCATACCCCATATGGAAACCATATTTTCACAGTAACTGATGTTTAATAACAAACATTACAACTTGGACTATCTATAGCAATTTCTCTCCTCTTATTCTGCTGCGGCATTTCAATATCTGTCCAGATATTTAGTCTATGAAGTCAAGGTTCTTGAATTTTCTCACTGTAGTTAAAAAGGGATTAATTTTATCCCATGCTGAATTGGTTACAAGATAATTGGGCTCTTTGAAAGAGAGTATCATAAATTATCTTGATCCAGAAATTATTCAGAAAATTGGTAGCAAACAATGCTCTTGCATAAACATACTTGTTTGCAGAAATTATTAATTTTATTTACCGTACAACTTTGTCTTTTTTCCTTCGTCTCTGTAAGATTTATTAGTCACTGTGTCACAAGCTCTAACTAGTTTCATTTAATATTTTATAATACCTTTGAGTATGTTGATAACAGCAAGTATTTTTCTATTTTAATAAGTACAGCTTTGCATTAGAATATTATGAGAATATACAATTTATTTTTAAAAAAAGGAAAAAAAATAGCAATTAAGACAGAGTCCAAATTAATACTGCAGATTTTTGCAGGTATACACAAGATATATAATTTAAATTAATATATTTCAAAATGAAGAAGGCAGTTCTATTACATGCATTTCTCAGTCAAATCTTGTTGGAGACTCCAACAAGCTAAATATATTTCTGGACACTATCTTAAAACAAATTCAACTGGTAGGACTTAGGACTTTTTTTGACTACTGTACCTATAAAGTCATGATCAAGTTTTTAAAAATGGGTCTCTTCAATAAAGAGGAGAAAGAAAAACTTTACTTAAAAAGCACAAACAAAACTTCACATACTCTGTATGACAAGTTTAGAAGGCAACAAAAGGAAGAGGACTCCTAATAAGTAAGAATGGGACAAAAGATAAATTATGAGGTTGCGGGTTATTATTTTTTAATGTTGAGAGACAGGAAACAATTTATACTTAAGATAAAAGAAAACTCAAGATTAGCACAAAGCAAATGGCTAAATAATCTTAATCATATTCCTTGGACTACTCTAAAATTTCAGAATATGGAGACTTTTCGCATGAATAAACCAACAACCAAAGACTAAATTAAAATTTGAAATTTTATGGCAGGTTGGTTGTAAGAATCAAAATGCTGGAGAATTAAATACAGGGGGGAAATATAATAGAAAAAAACAAGGATTCTGAGCAGGTGTGGTTTACTGCTCAGGAGGCTCATGTTTTAGACACGAGCTTCTCGGTCTTATGTTTAACATACACATCTATATGCCATAAAGCCTGACTGAAAGAAGACTGAAGCAACATATTCCAAATCTAAAAGGAAGCAATGATTTTCTGGGTAACTTTGTCATTTGTTTTCTTTTGTTTTCTTTTTTTTTTTTTTTTTAGCCAAGCTACCAGAACTACCAGAATTCTGTATCCTATTTACCACATCCTCTCATAAGCTAAACAGGTGCGATGTTATTTGAAGCTACAGTTTTCATTTAATTAGTAAACAAAAGTGTGTTGATGCAGAATCTGGATACGATTTTAAATCATTTGTTCTTTAATTACTCCATGATTTAAAATTTATTTTCTTAGTTTTTAAAAGCCTAAGCTTTAATTTCCTAGGTAATGGGGAAAACAGGTTAGTGGGCCTTAAGAATTAATCCTGATGTGATTTAAAGAAACATTAAAAAAAATGTTTCTTAATTAAGGTAACACTGGCTTACAACACTGTATATGATTCAGAAATAAGGATCCCATCTCTTTTGAAGTTTTGTTACCACACCCACCACCAAGGCACCCATAGTCATCCACCATAGTCCACAGTGCCCCTCCCTCCTCTCTAGCCTTAATTAGTGGTCAGATTTCCAGGGTTTGTGATTTTTCTTTTGCCTCCAAGGAAGGAAAGATGAGGCAAATTTTTCTTTATCATACAAGCGGCTTTCATTAAGCACGTAAAATAAAGCTGAATTAATTTTATGTCCAAAATTATTGACTACCAAACCTTGCATATGAATTCTTACTGAAAATTATGCAAAGGAATAAGTTTCTAAGGTGCTTAATGAACAAGCACTTTTTGAAAGGAAATGTCCCTTTAGTGTCCATGTATTCAGACCCAAAGTGAATTTGGAATTATGTGAGAGATGCAAAGAGTGATACAGGAAGCTAACGTTCAGTATAAACACCACAGTTCAAGTTGTGATGTTAACCCAACATCAAAGTCATCTATCCAGACATGCTGGGGCAAGCCTCCACCAAGGAAGACCTGCTGCATCAAATGGCTCCTCTAACCACCCCCAAAAAACCAGGGTCTGACTTAAATCACAACAATATTTATAGCAAACTTGAGCTTTATGACAGTAGTTTCAATTGTTCAAAGTCATTATGAAGGCTGTGGCTACACACACACATATATAAAATGTATATTTTTAAATAGCTTTTTATAAAAGGCAGTGATCCCATTATTTCAATGATAATTACATACATCTAAGCATGTAACATACCTGCAAAGTAAAATAGATACCACCTAAATAACAAGAGCTTCCTAGCTACTAGAAATTTTAAGATAAAAATGGAATGAGATTAAAGGAGCCATCTGTTGCATCAAAGGCAAACATATTGGGCAAGGAAAAAAACAGATTCTAAATGTTAAGGAGACTGCGGTACAATTTACATACAGTAAAACACATAAACGTTAAGTATCAACAAGAATATATTTTGGAGTGTGCTTTTTATAAATACTAGAGACTGTTTTGTTTTTAACTTTGATTTTTATACTGGGGAGTGGCTGATAACAAAATCACTGGGACATTATAGCAACTATAATTAGCAATGGGTGACTAGGAACAGGATTGGATCCGCCTCCTAAATTTTAAATGATTGCTTCAAGCTAAATTTCTGGGAACTTCTTTGGTCTGGTAATCAGTCTGGAGTCTTGTAGGAACAAGCTTTCTCGTGATATTTTCACTGCCTAGTGGTTTCTGGCAAGATTGAGCTGTCTACAGAAACAAGATTTTCTAGGAGTGCCTTGTTATTCCATTTCCTATCTCAAATGAAAAGTGGTGCATCCGGATAAAAATGTAAAAAAAAAATACGCATATATAAACTTAATCATCAAGGTTGCTTCTAAATCCAGTCAAATGAAATGTGTCAATAGTACTTTTGAAGATTCCAGGTGACTCTGCTTGTAATGATTATTTGAATAAAACAGAAAAGCTGGAAGAAAAGAACCAAATAACTTTGTATTTTTTAAAAATAATTATCATAAGCATGTCACCATTAAAATGTTTAGGCCATAAGATGTTAGAAATTTAAACACCAAAAAATAATCTATTATTTAATTCTTCGAATTCAGATTTTTACCTGCACTCTTTAAGTGTAATATATTGTCTCTACACTGAAAATTCTGATGGACAGTGCACTGTTATACATTTTGTAAGTCATAAAAGATAGAAGTATATTCCCAGAAAAAGACATCCTTTAAAAAACGGGGGAAAAAAATCGTTATCATGTATTAAATATTGCCAGACAATGGTAAACTCTATAGAAAATGGTAAACTTGAAAGAGAATGGCATAACACCAATTTTTAATATTTCCCTTTTCTCGATTTATTTTAGATAAAGATGCATCTAATCCTAAATGCTCATAAATGGTCTCACCCAAAACCACTGTAAGGGGTTTATAATTTGGAGCAGGGAACTCAGTATCAAAACACAATGATATTATGAATACCAACAGTTAAATAATCTGACATTAACCATGTCTAAGACAGCAATGTAACTGCAGGATAATGATTTAGCTACTAGTATAAGAAGATATCTAGAAAGTTTGAAGTTAAGAAATGCATCTTCAGAAGGAAGAGTAAAACAGATGTCATGTATAACAGGATATTTTTCTACAAAAGAAGCTTTTTCTTAATGCCGCTTTTAACGGTTTTGTGGTCATAAAAATTACTGTATTTATTTTTTATTAAAAACAGAAGTTAATAAAATATTCTGAGATGACTCCAGAAGACATTTAATCAAAAACAAATTTTAGTTCAAATAACAAGAATAATGAAAATTCATACTCACAATAGTACAATTAGGTATCTGAAGTATTTAATCAAATCATGGTCACTTTATTCTAATATTAAATTTTAGAATTAGTTTCTTAATTCCCAGTATCTAAAACAAAACAAAAGTTCACTCTCTGGCATATTCACTTCTGTAGGCACAGGCAGAATATTATTTTATCATTTCAAGTTATAAGAAGTAATTTCAATCTCAAAGAATCATTGTTAAATAAATGCTACCACTGCATCTATTATCTTTTTTATCTTTATCTGTGATTCTTATTTTATTCTCTATCAAAATGTATAATATAAACCCATTTTCACTACACTGCTTCTAAAGATTATAAATTAAAAGTAGCGATATAAATATTCTTAAAACATAGAAACTAGTGAAATACTTGATATGCGTCTCTGCTTAGTTTTCCCAAACCACATTTCTGGTTAAGAAAATTAACCAAAAGAAGAACACTAAGTTGACGGAATACAAAACCAAGAGTAATGATTTCATGTAAAATAACTGCACTGGTTATGTTACATTAAATGAGAAAATTTTCAAAGACAAATACAGACAAACAGGAGCACACACAGCCTCCTCCTACCCAGCTCAGCTATAACCATCATTTCCAGGACAATTCACATCTACACCTAAATATACTGTATTAACCATAAACACATTAAAGTTCATCTAATATTGACACCTTTACAATGTTTAACAAAACACATGAGCCACAGAACCTTTTCATGTTAGAAAATGGCAATTATTAACTACTAATTTTCAACTACATTTTCATTTACAAGTTAATAGTTTCCTCAGGAAGCAGAGTCCTCCTGTCCTTATATGTTCAACATTTTAGATTATACAACTCCACCAACAGGTTACCCTTTTATGCTAAGCAAATGTGTAGAAAGTAAAGTTCATAAATGATATTGTGATGGTTTGCTGTAAATCAAGCATGAAGCTTAGTGATGTGCTTTAAATAATTTTAACAACCTTGTAAGCCCTTCAGAAAGATTCCAACAGGAGGCATCAAATATGTGAGCTCTAGCTTGAAGCACAACACTCTAGTTGAAGAACCAAACAGCATCAGAACCCCTGGAAATAAGAAATGGATATGTCCCTTGTCATATCACATCCAGTCTGAATTTCAGGAGGTTTTTTTCCCCCTTACAATGAAACTAGCACTAAAATCCTGTTACTTAAGAAATGTACTATACAGACTAAATGAGCAGTAAGTTCACAGCACTAGAAAAGGTTAGGGCACTATCATCATGACCATTTACAGATGTGCCAGGATGTGAACACAGGAACAGGACCCTTAGAACAAGATCTAGGGAAACACATACGGATTGTTAGATCAAATAGCGACTTTAAAAGCACAAAGAACAAAGGCTTTGGTGTATGTTGTAGAAATTAGTTGTCACAGAGATCCATTCTCAAAGGAAGACTACTATTACTTTTCAAACTTCCGTATCATAGTACAGCTAAACATTCAATCATATAAATTTAGAATTGCAGTATTTTTTTTTCAAAATACTTCAAAAATCATTCTCAAAATCAATGGAAAGATTAAAATAAAATCTTCAAGACCTTTTATTGTAAAAGAAAAAGCATGGTCAGATGGGTAGGACTCTCTTCTCCCTTTTAAGAACATTCCCTTTCCTGTGGTTATGAAACTAAAAATACACTCTGAATAAATGTGCTAAGGTACCGTCAAATGTATTTTACAGTGAGCCCTTATTATTATTATCCCAATCTATTCTCTAATTTTCTGGTGTTTCAGTCTAATTTACTAAGCAACTTCAAAAGGCAAAACTTAACCTTATTATTAAAAATCTCTATTTTAAAAAAGTAATAACACACAAGCTGAAAACCTTATTGAACTAAAAATCCCTACTATCACATAAGTGCCTGAAATCAGTGACTTTCTGAGATTTCTAAAATTTCTGTCATACAGCAATTCTAGCAAAAATAAATATTACATTTCAATGGAGATACAAAAAATTATATGAAACAAGGCATATAAAATATATATAACCATCTTAAATCCTTTTCCGGAACAACTCAAGAAATAATGGGAATACAATTAAGATGAAGTTATTTAATGGAATGACCAGTCTCTTTTTTCTGTTGAAACGTTAAAGTCACCAACTAATAAGTACCAGCTCACTATTTAAAGACTTTTTTCCATGATAAGTAAACACCTAAAGCAGCAAGTTACCAAGCAACATTTACCATCTGATTTCCACCTACTCATCCTAGTTAAAACTCACCATGATGCTCATCAGCCAGAATAAACAGTGACCCTACTTCTAAAACACTCATCTTACATGTTACTAAAGTATTACCTGACAACATGCTCTTTCCACTTCCCTATCCTGAACTTGAAATAATACCTGATACAATGCTAGGTTTGTTTATTTTTTACTCATAATTAAAAATGAGTGCACAAGGAATATTTTTAATGAACAAGAGAAAGGAAACAATGCCTGTAAACATTCAACACAACTGAATAGCATTTTGTTTTTTAAGTGCTGTTTTAGGCATTATCACAATGATTTCTATTTCTCACCTAAGAAACATCTCTGAGGTTCTTTCAGGTGACACTACCAAGTATAGGTAAAGTTCGGGAAACACCCGAATGCTTCTTTGAAAATAGTAAGCATATTTTAACATATTCCATTTCACCATATAGCTTTCGTCTTAATACAAACCATGCATCTCACTAAAATTTTTCTACTATTCTGCAGACGCAAAATCTTTCAGGCAAATCTACAGTCAGTAGCCAAATGTCCTACTGGCGGTGAAAAAACTGTCTTCTGTAATGTCCTATATTCTTTTAGGATTCCAAAAAGAGGAAAGAAAATGAGTGAGTGCCCAGGGGCTACCTTTTTTCTTCTTAATTTTGGCTTTCCAAACGTAGTCTAGATTTCTCATGGCTAAAATTGTCTACACAAAGTCTTTGTTTTGGAATGAAAAGTAACATCAAACCCTCTTAGAGGAACACACACAAAGAAGTTGGAGAGCCAGGATTCTGGAATCAAACTGCCACGCTCCAACCTCCGTGCCTCCACTTACTCTTTTCTCTGAAAAGGTGGGCAATGAACTAAATCTCTCTGAGTCAGTTTCCTCATCTGTGAAACAGGAATATTTGCATACCCACTAAGGAAGCAACCCCTGTAAAATCCCTGGCACAGTACTGGTGCCACACTAAATACTAAATCTAGCCATTATTACTACAATGGAAAGAGGAGATTATGCAAAAGAAAAGAGCAAGGAATTGTCCTCCATGGACAGGGAGCTGAGAGTAATTTAGGATTAACACAATGGTAATTTGGGATTAACACAATGGTATGGTGGGAAAAACTCTGGCCCAAATGTGGGAGACCTGAATTCTAATACCAATTCTCAAATAATTATTTAATCTCAGAGAAGTTTATCTACGTTAACCTCATATGTGAATAAGAAATATGGTCAGCGTCTACTTAGTGATTTCAAAATCTAGCCTTATATTTATATTACCTGTGAAAAATGAAAGAAATATCTATATATACTCCTCTATGCCAAAGATTCAACTTTATATGGATTATAGCGCTTGGTAGTAGCATAATCTTAGGCGCCCTCCTCTCTTGTAATTCTAGAATTTGTAGCTTTACCTATCTTTCTTTATTTGAATGAAACACAGGGAGAACTAATAATCTAAGCATGTTAAGAGCAGCAATCCCCATTTGAGCTTCCTGTCATCTATGAGGACAGCAGGTCTTCAATCACCATTTTGGCCTCTTCTGGCATAAATGGAACAAACACATAGCTATTTGCCCCAAAACTAATCTCCTCCTGCATGGTCTAAGTTTAAATATTTTGTGTTTAAGGAATCGCCAAAGAGCTTTCTTTAGCACATTTTCCTCAAGAACAGTGACAAGTGGCTTGTTTTCAAATCTCTGAGTTCTCCTGACGTGGAAAACTTCCAGATACCCCCACAAGTGGGGATACACACAACATGGGAACAAAGTACTACAAGAGAACCTTAGTAGAATTTTCTCATAACCTTCAGAGAAGTGAAAGCAAAGATTCACTGATTTACAAATGGCAACCTACATAAAAAGTTTTGCAATACCTTAATTTCTAGTCTATGTCTTTTCACTGTACCATCAAAGTTTCCTGCACATCTCAAATCAAAAGATATTCCAGAGAGGTATTTTCATTTCCAATTTACCAACAGAGTCATGGGCAAAAATGGGAAGAGAATTCAGATCTCTGTAACGCGAGCAGAGAGATGAGGATATTCAAGCACATTATTCAAGGTTAAGGTTCATGTACCTTATATTTTGAATGTACCATGAATTTCAAGCAAGATTCTCTCTTTGACAGTGTCAAGAGTTGAATATAAACTTTCACAAGCAACAAAACTTAAAATTAAAGCTGAAAAGTCTTTCACTGTTTAATCATTATGCCTGTTAATAGGGGAAAAAAAAAAAAGCAGACTCCAAATGCAGCCTAGTTACACTAAGTCAACTATAGTTGCTGGGATTCTGGATAATCCCAAATTCTCTAAAACATTCCTCTTTTCTTTAAGCCTGTGCCTTGTGTTTACAGAAAAATCACAATTTATCCTTTAAACTAATAATAACAAACATGAAAGGAGATGTGTAATTAGTGGCATAAGACAGTTAACATAAAGTGTCAGCCAAAGAGTATGGAGAAACAGAAAAAGAGACAGTAAATAAATGGTACATATAAATATAGTACAGCAAAGCCGGTAACTGACAAGGAGGGAATGCACTTCCCAAAGGGTGGGAATTGCTGCTTTTTGCAGATTTCTTTACTTTCCTCTTTCTGTTGGCTAATTTTGACTTAGGCATTTTATTTTGTTTTATCTCTCTTAAAGTCTAAAGGACATTAGAAAACATTCTAGAAGCAGACCTTGTATTTGGGCACCTAACTCCTCAAAACTTTCTGTGCTTTAGAGAAAGTTCTAACACTGTCAACATAAGTTGTAAGACTCTGAATTCATCTATTTAAAAGAAGTCTCTACTGACTGTTGCCATATAGTCTCTTACGTAAACTCTAAAAAGACACAAGAATGTCTCTAGTCCCGGTTTATGAATCCCAGTTTTTTAAAGAAATGAGATAATAGGGGCCTCCCTGGTGGCCTAGGGGTTAAGTCTTAGTACTATCCCCACAACAGCTTGAGTTCGATCCCCAACCAGGGAGCTAGCCCACATTTGGTGCTGCAGAGCTCTCCTGCTTTGCCCACTGCTCCCATTAGCAGTATATTTCAATAGATCCTCCTGTTCTGCTCCCCACTTTGTCTCTGGTGAGTCCTCTCACCCCTCGTACACCCCAGCTCTTCTACATTAAAGTAAATAAAATATTTATCTTTTTAAAAATTAAAAAAAAAGGTAATAGTTGATAATGTTCTTTAAAACTTAGCTTGGATGAAAGAAATGAATATTTTAAAGATGAGGGTGAAAAGCATGAGGAGATAGTCTTGAGTTTTTTTCTAGCTTTGTACTGCTATGGGAAAGTTGAGGAATCTTGTCTCAAATTATTCATCTTCAAATGAGAGCTACAGCCCTTTCCACATTCTTCACAAAACATGATTATGTTACTTTTCACATATTCCAATACTTTTAAAATGAAGGGAATCCAACATGATTAGCTAGAGGTTCCAATTTGGGTCTCATTTTCATATTTCCCACAATATTAACAGTTTAAAAATTATGTTAAAATACTTAGAACTAAATATATCTACATTGCCACATCATCAATACTTAGAAAATGTAAAAAAAAAAAAAAAAAACACCTGTGAACATTAGGGTAAAGTGTTCGAGAGATTAGGTATCAGTTATGGAATCACAGCCATGTTCCATCACTTATTAACTATGTAACTGTGGGTTTTTCAAGACTGTCTCCTCAGCTGTCAAGTGGGAATAATAACAGTACTTACATAAATAGACTGTTAGAAAGATATATCTGAGATAAGGTATACAGATAAGTCCTAGCCCATTGCCTGTAACTGTTAAGTAAATTAATGAAGAGTAACTATTATTAACCTAATCACCCAGCACTTTAGTCCTAAGAGTATTGAAGCCAATGGGGCTGCAGCAATCTTTCAGAGAACAACTCAAGTTCAAGACCATCCAAGAGTTTCTGAGTCCCTCAAAATAAGAAAACAAGAGGACAGATATCCAATCTAAAATACATTTCCAGGAACTCTCAAGACAAAGTTCTTTTGGGACCATTCCTAAGAACTCTGATTATTTCAGAACTCCCAGGTATACACAGAAATACCTCTGCCTTTCAATAACACCAATGTTTTACAAAAGAAGTGGGATACCTAGAGTTTTAAGACACTGGACAACACTAAAGCATCCAAGTCCTGCCTCAGTTGTCTCTGAAATATCTCCGTGCAATGGAGATCACGATTTCTTTTGAGGTTCAGGGATGTGTATCAAAATACCCAGAAGTCTGAAACTTTAGGATAGGAAGTCATCCTATTACTGGGGAATTCTAGCACCCTTGGGTAGAGGCAGCAGAATAATGAAAAGTTCTAATAATTACATTATGTCAGACATAACAGTCAACTATCTGTGATGTTGTTTCCATCACCATGCAGAAACAATTCATAAAATACTGCCCAAGTAGTCTTTTTCAATAGGCATTTTTTTTTTTACAATGGATTATTACTTGACAATAAAAAGAAAATAAAGATACAAACAACAATATAGACAAGCTCTCAAAATATTATAGACAACAAAAGGAAGGCTGGACACAACATAGCATATACTGTATGATCCAATATCTATGAAGTTGTGGAACAGGCAAAATTAGTCTAATGTGACAGAAATCAAAATTATAGTTTGCATTTAGTGGAATGAGGAATGACTGGAAAGAGACATGAGGGAACAGTATGGGGTGAAGAAAATTACAAGCATTTTGATCGGGGTGATAGTTTAATATGGGTGTATATATTTGTCACACCTCATGAAACTATATTTAAAACCTATGCATTTCATTTTACATAAGCAAAAGATACCCTAAGTTCTACAGTAGATATAAAAGGATGGATGTTAACAAAAGGTGTGATACACAGTGCAACAACTGGGAATGAATAAGATGGACAGAGGTTCCACTGGGATGTTACTCATAGCTGTTACAGGTATACACATAATATGAGGTTCTTCACACACAGTTCTGTTTCCTTTGTCAGTTTCAGCAAGTCATGCCCACCCAAGAGCAGGCATGAGAGAGCAAGTTACAAATATTACACGTGGAATGGGGGTGGGTAACAGTAGGAAGAAGACAAAAAGCTAGTTGATTTTATTTAAATGCAACCTAGTCGAGGATGACATTTCCCATGTATACTCATTCACAAGCAAACATCTACATATGGTTGTATTTTCCTGATGTCTATCAACCCTTCTTTGTTGCAGACTTGAGCATAGCACATGTTCCAATTAACTCCACTCTTTGTTGCAACTTGCTGTGCCGGGTGTCCCTTGCCAAAAAGGGGTAGGTGGTGGGTTACATAACAAGGATTGGGGGTGGAATCTGCTGCCAAGTCTACACAGAGAGTTGGCGGAATGTGTGTGGTATGGGTGGGGGCTGGTATGGGGAAGGAAAGGGGAGACCACAGGAAGAATAACATCCTTAGAGACAACTTTGACAGAGGTGGGCTCTGCTGGCTGTGTGGCCAAGGGAAAGAAGGTCAAAGGGTAGTCAAATTGGAGATGATGAAGAGTCAATGTAAAGGATGTAGACTGGGTGGCTGCCCTATTACACAAGAAATTTTCCCCTGGGGTGACACTTATGGGAACAGCGTAATATGACAATGACTTGTGAAGGGGCTTAATCTAAGAGTGCAACTCTGATGGGAATTTTTGATGAGAGAAAAGGAGGTCAAAAGGTTAAAGGATAAAGAGGCCTTGAATAGCTCTTTAAATATAATGTATGAGATCTAAAAATATGTTGAGTCCCATCATTTTCGTGGGTAAACTGCTCATTAGAGAGCAAATTTAAAGCTAATCTTCTTAGGCAAATTCACTGGTATTTTAGACAATTAGGCCAAGATGTTATTCAAACTCACTTATGGATCAATGATTCTATTTCATAGCTATGGAATCTATTCCCATCTCCAATCTATGTAATAGTTTATTTAGCATTAGTAGGAATGCATTCCTACCACTGAACATAATTAAGTGACATTTCAAAATACTAAGACAGGCATATAAAGTGTCCCTAGGACCAGTCCCTTTGAAGACAGGATTACAGAGTCACCAATGCACTTTTTAAAAAAGTTTTTTCTTTTTCTTTGTTTAAAGATCCATGGTGGCATATGTCCACAATGGAATGTTACTCAGCTATTAAAAAAAAGATGATTTTGTCATTTTTCTGGCAACATGGATGGATCTTGGAGTGATCATGGTAAGTAAGGTATGTTAAAAAGAAAAAGACAACCATCATATGATAACACTCATGAAAGATAGGAAAACAGCAAATAAAACAAATTAAAAAAAAACACAAAACCTTAGATTCTGACAACAGGATGGGATGGTGGATACCAGAGAGAAAGAGGCTGGGGGTGGGGTGGGGATAAAGAATTGGTAAAGATGGTCAAATGTATGGATGTTGGTGAATGGAAACTAGACCTTTGGTAGACATGGTGTGATATATACATTTATTGACATGAGTAACTACACTCCTGAAACTGACATCATGCTGTAAAGTAATTTCAATTTTTTGACACATGGTTCTTCAATTTCCCAGCAAAAGGTAACAGACGACACAGGGCTAAAGTTATGTACTGAACAGAGGCTGCTCTTTCCAATGCAAAGACTTTCTTAATGAGGCAGATGTGATAACAGTGAAAAATTGTTCCACTATTTTAACTACTGTCATAATTACTATTGCCATACACTTGACTTTTTAAAGTAAAACTACATGATGCTAAGACTCCTGTGTTTTCTAGTCAAATCATTAGGAAAACATCAAGGCATCAAACTAAGAAGAGAGAGGGATGACGGAGATGGTCTAAAGAGAGGTATATCACGACTGCCTGTTGAAATTTGCTCAACAGGCTTTTCTGGGACAGTGGTAACGAGTACACATCCAGATTCTAAGAGTCAAGACCAGATTAGACGTATGTAATGCTGGAAAGCACATTTGAAACACAGTTCTGAACATGGAGCTCTCTTGGCTTCCTGCAAGACTAAGGACTGGGAATAGATCTCACAAAACAAACAAAATTCACTGGGTTAAATGCAAAATGATGAGGACAGAACCTATCATGGCATGCTTAATAGCATAATTTTGCAAAAGCATACTAAGGGGTGGTTAATGAAGTTCCATCAAATAAGTTATGTGAATTGTGTCATGTGCAAACCACAAAATATCACATTAGTAAAGGGAAATATTTGACAAGCAGTTTCTAGTCTCTTGACCAATTCCATGTTAGGCAATCTTGCAAATGACATAATTAACACTACTTACTTAACTGGTCTACATTTTCAATTCATTAGGAATCATTTTCCAGCAAAATAATGCCTTCTAAAAGTGACCAGGCACATAAAGATAGTTAACAAATACAATACATGCAACATGTTAAACTGTAGTGTGAGTCAATTACTTTGGGTTAAAATCAATGATGTTTTAGGCCAAAACGTTATAGCTACTTAATCTCCTTATTCGGTGACAAAAGAAGAAAACAGTCATACCTTTTACATTAGTACATGTATGTGTGTATAAATCCATCCCACGCTCTGCACACTACTTGAATGTTACATGGAAAGTTCTGTAATAACATTCTGTTCCACTGAAAGAGAGAATGAGCCTGACTAATAGAGAACTTTCCAAATGTGTTTCAGGACTGACAATATCAGATGAGTTTATGGCTCTCAGCACACTGCTATCGAGTTAGAGCTAAAAAGTAGCATGTGCTATGTGTGTCCCTGAGCCAGCCAATGTTTAAAAAACTAGGGGTCTGCAGCTGAGCAATTCCTTGTGCACCATTAGTTTTGACCAAGACTTTCCCAAGATCCCTGAAGAAGAGAAGACCTGGAAGAGTGCCCTCACAGACCTTCAGAAACAAAAAAGTAGAACTGAGGCCATTTGTGACACACCTTTCTTTTCATAAGTCTATGTTTTTCTTGAGGGAAACGAGGCGCCTGAAAAATTAAAGAGCGACAAAGACACACAAGCAAGGAAGGAAATAATATACTCTATCTGCCCTTGATTTTTTAAAGGGATTTTCAATAAGAAATCAATGGCTGCATGCACCTGTTTAACTTTAAGCTAAAAACCTTTAAGATTTTATGCTCTGGTGGCAAAACCTGGAAGAAATACATTTGATTAATTTTTGATGTTTAAATGACAAACTAGTGAAATTTTTCCTTTCAGAGAATACATTGTCATAACCTCATTTTTGAGATATCAACACTAAAGAATCATAAATTATATGGCCACAAGTCTTGATTCAAGTCTATACTAAAATGCCATGATCACTCCCAGCTATAAACTTCTACGATTCAGAACTGTATGTCAATACTGACTTCTGTAGAAACAGAGACCTTATAAATCCATTCTGTAATATCTTTCCAAATATGTCCTCAAAGTTAAATACTGGTCCACAGTTTTAGAAACAGAGAAACTGAGGACCAAAGTGTTTTATCCAATTCCATTCATTTCAACCTCAGTCCATACTCAACCTCAGATGTGTAGAGGAGGAAAGTAAAGGACAGAAGAGAAAGTAAAAATGGAGATGACATCAACCTAACAGTGGGAATGGCACAAGAAACCCTGTGATGGGTAAGGTGAAGACATACTCCCGAAATTTCTATAGTTTTGTAAATCAATAAAATCTTCCTAAAAAAAAGTCAAAAGATGTATAACTATATTGTATTCTAATCATCTTTCTATAGATTAAATTAACAGATATAATTTAGCTTGATTTTAAAAAATGGAGATAAAGGACAGTTGGCTTCAAAAGTATTTTGTCCTGAATACAGAATATTAAATATGTGTTGCCATTCACAAGACACAGGAACCCTTTAGCATTCAAAACAATATTGACTGTCCACAGATATTTTAAAATGGAATTTTACTTGTCAACCATTTTTAATAAGGAACAGAGGGCATCAATGGGGCCATTCCATTTAAATAATTTAAAAAGTTGAAGTTGCACTGCGTCTGTGTAGGCAGGAACGAATCCAAAGGGTTAGGCCATCACTGATATGTTTATGTCTCAGTGGTAAATGCTCTGTTTTTACCTATTCTGTAAAGGCTAATTAAAGTCTTCTCAGTTCTTCACTCTTCCCTTGTACACTCAAGGTACTTTACCTCTAGAGTATAAATAACTAAGTCTGCCAAACTGTCTATCTGCTTTCAAAGTGGAAAGCATATTTGGAAAAAAAAAATCACAAATTATGCACCTATTTACATTTGTAAGTAATTCTACTTCAGACTGAAGTCTCACTTCTAAAAATGTAAAATACAGTTTCAACTTGGTACAGGACAGGGTGGTAATATGCAGCATGACAAAATAAACTGTGTGCAGAAAGTGAAATATTCTCAAGCACCTTCCAGTTCAACACACATGGCAGCTTCTAGGCAGCAAAAATTCATTCACAAATCTATGACTGTAGCAGTCCTTAGTGTTGTTAACCTTCCAAACTGTTAGGAAATCATATGTCCACATAACGATATTTGTGAAGTCCTCTAAATGTCGACGTCCATTATATATAATACATTTTACTTTTACAATTCATTTACCTTGTTTTTCTTTCTATTCAGGTAATTCTTTTAAAAACCTTTATATGCCTCAGTTTCCTCACCAGAAAGAGAAGATAATAACTGTTTACTCTCAGATGCCACCCACTCATCCTACTCCACAGGTATATTATAAGGATTAATTAGCTACTAAAAACAAAGTGTTGTAAGCTGTGCAAAGAGAAGGCTTGACTACAGAAACAGTGATCATCTTAAGCTATACTTTCAAAAGAGACCCTCATGATGTTGTAACCATATCTACCTGCTTCTCTTCCAAGCTGTCAGGTAGATATTAGACAGTGTGATCATGTGTACTCCAAAAAGATAATTTGCTGATCCAATTTTGCTGATGACTTTAAACAGTAAAAGAAGAAAAATAATTTAAAAAGCTATTTTACCTCACATATCCAGTTATAAGCAAAGTGAGACCCATGTATATTTCACCTTATTACTCTGACCAACTCTAAATACAAATACTCTAAATGACTTCATTTTGTTTTAAATGATTCATATAACAAAGGTTTTGTAACTGAACTGAAGAAAACATTACGAGGTTTGGATTTCTTACTCTCTACCAGCCACTTGTCCTAGAAGCTAAACAGAATTCTCAGCTCTCTGGCTGATCGTAGCTGGGAGCTCATTAGGCTGTTCCTCACGTTAAATTACTGAAAAGGGTGATGTATTTATAATACAGCTTGCGATGCTATAAAATGGCTCATCAATCTGTTTTATTCATGGAAAGTCCACATAAGGCCACTAGTCTGTTACTGGCAATAAACCTTGGGTGCGTCTTCAAAAGACCTGCATATTAGATAGTGATTTATGTCTCTGTCCAAGAAATCAAACAGGATACTAACAAGGCAAGGGATAACTCAACTGACACTTTCAAAAGCAATATAATTTCAGGAGTAAATCAAGTGGGTATAACATATCCAGGGAAGAAAGAAAGACAGATGATTAGCATGTATATATTAAAGGAATAGTGTGTTTAAAAAAATACCAATCCTGGCAGTTCAAATCTAAAACCATTCCTAATCTGTTCTGTGCATTATTTTTCTTACATGGTATTTCTTAGATAGCATTGTCACTCCTAATCTCCCATTCTTTAACCAGAATGTTCTTTTGTAAATACAAAATATATATTAAATATTTTGCCCCTTTTTTAAAATACCCAAAAGGCATAGTAGCTTAGCTATTTTTACCGTTAAACTGTAAGGTTATTTTGGATAAAAAAATCAAGATGCAATAAAAAAATGAGAAACATTTATGTTCAGCATGACAAACCAAAATAGTTATTAAGCTCTTATGTTGTTTTCAGAGAATAGCACATTTATTACAAAAACATTCCCTCTCAGGAGTTTGGAAATGCTATTACCTCAAAGAGTTTTAAGATCAAGCAAAAAACTGACTACAAAACAAATGTATTTTTTAACCATTGAGAATTTTCTTTTAGGTAGCCAAATAATCAAACTATTAGAGTTTTTGTTAGATGTAGAAAGTACAGATGTAGAAAACACAAAGGCTTCTTTCACAAGTGAACAGAGATTTGAATGCCTTACATGTGCTTCCTAATTTTATCTTCAATGTTGCACTTTTTAAAAACTCATTTTAATAAAAGAATAAAGTGAGTTAAACAAATGCAAATCCTATCATCTACACTAAATCTGCCTGATTTTATTTGGAAAAGAGAAAGCTTATTTTCTCCCAGAGAGTTGTGTTTATGTCCCGAAGTGCAGGTGACATCAGCACTTCTCTATCAGTTGTGTTTCGCATTCTCGTTTGGGCAAAACTGTAAAGCTACTGGAGTTTTCCTCAAGGACTGCTCAGTCTTATGGACAGGAATCGTGCGTGCGACAACATTCCTGAAAGTGAAAGGGAGAAAGGCATTCTCCCCGCTCCTGGTCGTCAAAACAAAACAATCAGTTTCAGCAAGAAGTGAAGTGAAACACCTTCCATTTCACAGGAACAAGCCCTCTTGGTGCTTGAAGTCAGCTCCTCTGGTCCCAGAAGACTGGCTACCCTTCTTGCAATCCCTTTTTCTTAACGGTTTATAGGCTTTCAGGTTTTGAACGCTTCACTTCAAATTTTGTGGGCTATGTTTGTGTCCACATTCAGCCAAAACAAGTATCATTCTAAATTTCAAGGTAATTTTTACTACTAAAAATTGCTTTTTGAAATACATGAAAAATCTTTTTAAATACTGCAAAATGACTTAGAGCTACTAGAGTTTAAGTGAGAGAGAACTTCAACTGTGGGTTCACAGAGTTAAATGGATCTATGCAGCTTACTATTTAACAACTTTTAAAATAATCACACATGAATTAAGTATGAGAGTTGATTTCTTCTCCCTTATCTCACCTGTCACTAAGGCTTTTGGAACAGAGAAAACTCACACATACACACAGAAAATCAAAACATATTTAAGTGCCCACACACAGAGAAATTTCTCCTTTGAATATACCAACAGAAAATAAACTATCTTCTCTTGCCTCCTCAAACACAAAAATGCACATGTATACACACCATGGCCCAGATAGCTTTCAGTCCTTCGTGCTATCTCACAGATAAATAAAAATGGCTCCTTTCTGTGCACACTGTGTGTGTGTGTGCGTGTGCGCGCACGTGTGTGTCTGAGAATCCTGACTCCAATTTTCTGTCACAAGGAACACTCTGGGGGACTTAGAAGGGAGGGGGAAAGTGTTTGGGAAACAGAAGGAGTCCTTTCAGCAGGCATCGTTTTCTCTCTGTGCCTGTGAAGTGGACATTGGCATATCCTGCCTGGGCTTTTCCTGAGGGGTTCATCTGGTCGGCAGGGTGGGGAATAGTTGTCTGAGCCATACCAAGGTCAGCCTGCTAGGGCTGACAGTCTCTGTCTCTGTACAAAGAAAAGAATCAATACTTTTGGACTACGGCTGTGCCCTCAGTGTAAAACAACAAACATGCAGCGTCTGACATGTTTCTAGGTGATTTGTGGCAGAACCTCTTGTCTGATCTGTATCCAGGAGCTGCTGTGTTACTGCTCTTTGCCTTCCGCCTCCCCCACCCCCTTCGAGGCCCCCTCCTGCCTGCCCCGGCTCTGTGATGTCTAATACTTTACTCAGGTACAGAGGCGGGTGTTCTACCCTACAGCTACTTGTCACTCAATAAATCACACCTACGAGCGCGGTCTGCAGAGTGATCTGGGCTTTAACAAAGGATCAGAGGGACAAAGTGCAGGCAAGATACTGTAATTATAACAAAAATATTCAGAGAATGGGACAAACACACAGGCTCTGAGGCATGGATAAAATGTCACTAGAAATTGTAGCTTTTGTCCTCTTTTGGTTTCACTCTTTTAATGCACCTTCCCACCATTTACTTTTGTTGTTCTTGTTCTTCTTTGTTCTAACTAAAATTAGAGACACAACATGAGCATTATTAAAGTACTCAATTAAACAAAAAATGTTCATCTCAGATTCTGATGTCATACTAAATGAAAATGAGGCACTTTCAATATTTTCAGTTTGTATCCTTATATGAAATATTTGTATAGAGAGGCCCAAATTTCTTCTCAAACTGGCAAAAGGGTATATAAAGTGTACCAGAAAACAGTAAAAATTGGTGCAAGCTCTATCAAGAGGCAGCTATTAAGTAATTCTTGAAATTCATTATTTGAAATCATTAAACAACTTAACTTACACAAAAGATCCTTGTTTTGTCTAACTGCAGTTTGTAGAAATACCTGTTCAGTAAAATGCTGTCTTATACTATATGCTGTTCAATTGCTTTGGAATAATTTTATATTAGAGCTGTTCTTTCTCCCCCATTCCTCACCCCATTCTACCCTCTAAATTTATTTTCCAGAGCCTGTACCATTAGCCAAGTCAGATAAGAAGGTTTTGGACAGTTTCTTCTGTTCTAAATATTTTAAATGCAGCAGTTTGAGTTATCCCAGCAATTTCAGTCACATCAGACACCTCTTAATGCAAGAAAAGTGATGTTCCATCATGGAGGTCTTGCACAAGTCTCTACTGTAACTGTTGCTGATGAAAATAAAAGTGAGTTAGAATAGCTCTACACTTCCTTCCTAGTCAATCAATGCCTGACAGCACCAGTTCCTTCAGCCATGTACTTCAGCGATGATGGATCAATAACTGTGGTTTAACAACAGGGAGCCACCAATCATTATTCGAATGATTAAAAGGGGTCTCACTCACATACACCTTTGCAGACAGACTAGGCCATGAGATCAGAATACTTGCCATATTATGCTTCATTCTACAGAAATTTAGGTAAAGTAGAGGGAAATGAGAGGCGGGAGAATCATTATGCCATAGTATAAAGGAATTATCAAGTGTTTCCTGACCATGCCAATTCTTAGCCACTGCTGTCTTAGGACATGAATTCTCCAAATTTACTATAACAAAGTTGAAGAAAGGCAAAAAGGAGGGGGGTGGGGGAAGGTTTAGATCACTTAGTACTAAATTCTACAAAGCATCAACTTATTAACATTACTTGATATGTCAAATAAACACCCCTTATTTCCCCACACACACTCACAAGACTCATCTGCCTATAGCATCAGCCTGTTCACTATCTTAGAAATGTTTGCTGCAGTGACTTTTTTAAAAAATTGTAATTTATTTTTTATTATTTTTTAAATTTTATATATTTTTACATCATTTTTCATTTTTACACAATATATGCATTTCCATCTTGGTTATAGTCCCCATACAATTCCCGCCCCCCCCCACAGTGTGTCTCTGACTTATTTTTATCTTACTATAATAAAGTTATTCCTTGACTATCTATCTACAAAGCCTAAAAGATTAGAACATTCAGCTAATGACGTAAAGCAAATAATCATTATTGCCAAATTAGTAAAAAGAATGACTCCGCCTTTTAAAAATATCAACTCTTTTTTAAAAAGAACTCAAGCAAAAGATATTGAGCACAACTTCCCCTCATAGTATTCTACAGAATACTACCTTGAATTCACTTATTACAAAGCAAAGCATCATAAGTTATCAAATTAAACTATCAAAATATATCTCTTGGAGGACGGTAAATCTCTCATCTCTACATTGCTATAGTCCTTTCTCATTTGTCTGAAAAAAAGAATGAAGGGTCATCCTGGAATATTTACCTAGACAGCAGATGAACAAATGCTGGCTAGGGGCCACTCGAGTAGCAACATTTTTGGATGCTGAGGGTGCACTGGCCCTCATCTCTGACAGCAAAGAAGACAAACAAGACATTATTATAACTAGTTCAGAAAAGGTACACAGAAGGTAGCATTCCTAACCAGGGGACGTTTTGCTACTCAGGAAATATCTGGCAATCTCTAGAAACAGTTTCGGTTGTCACTGGAGCAGAAGCCTGGGGGAGGGGAGCTAATAGTATCTAACAGGTAGAGATAAAAGATGGTGCTAAATATTCTTCAAGGCACAACATGGTACTTCAGAGCAAAGAATTATCTAACACAAAATATCAATAGTTCCAAGGCTGAGAATAGGTGTCCAGGGAGCACAGAGTTTGAAAAGCATGCTTAACTACTTAAAGAATAGTAGAAAAAGTAACACATTGAAGGAATGGAAGGACCCTACTCACCTATAATAGTTGGAGATAAGTGGTTAAAAGAACAAGATAATGAATGTGGGCCAGGTTATGCTATGGAATTAACATACCAGGAAAGTAACTGAATGATTTGGGAGTGGGGATATATGAAAGTGACAAGCTTCAGCTCTGCATATTATGTTACTCTGGTCACAG
The DNA here is from genome assembly GCF_964194135.1 of Talpa europaea. Lineage (NCBI taxonomy): Eukaryota > Metazoa > Chordata > Mammalia > Eulipotyphla > Talpidae > Talpa > Talpa europaea. Next base: position 24,107,890 of record NC_140074.1, on the reverse strand, counting down.
CCTAGAAACAGCCTAAAAAGAGATGAAAGTACAGTCTGAAATCAAGAAAATATGGGAATCTTTATAGAGAAATTGAAATGCAAAGTAACGAACAAAAACATCAGAGTTACTTGCCACTTAGATTTGGATTTGGACTAGGAGGTAAAAACTGGGGAAGATGGGTAGGAGGAGTCTAGGCTGACCATCCTGTTTCTGGCCTCAGCAGGATATTAGACAGGTGGTGATGCCATTTAACATCCAGCACAGGCTGGCAAGGAGAGACAATGAAGAACTTAAGTTCTAATCTGGCTGAGTTTTGAAGTAGGACAGCCAAGAGAGCTGAACTTACAAATATGGAGCTTTATGAGAAATCTTAAGAGGAAAAATAGTTGGGTAGTTATCATCAAATCACCAAGAACTTAAAATAGTGAAAATACCCAAAGTGTGTAGGAGAAAACCAGCAAAGTCTATATATTAAAAAGAATACAAAAAGGACAGAACTGGAAGAATGATGAGCCAGAAAATGTAAAGACTTCAAGGAGGAGCAAATAGAGGTTACCAGCACCAAATGTCACGGAGAAATATGTAAAAACAGAAATTCTTTCACAGAGGGATCAGATGAGAGGTGAGCTCTCCAGACTTGGCAGGGGTGGGGGGAGACTAAAACAGAAGCTAGACCATGGGTAGCTAAGACAAGAACAAGAGGCAAAGACAAAGGAGTTATACATGTCCTTTTTATTTCTGAATGCTGCATTCTAAATGGAAAATGAGATAAAGCTCTGCCAAATGAGAACAGAGGCATGACTTGGCCATCTATGTATACTGAAGGGAATGAGCCTGGACCAGGATGAGATTTATCTTTGCAACAGAAAAAAAATTAAGAAATAAAATCTAAGAGAATCATTTTATTTGTGTGGTGGAATAACATGTAACCCCTATAGATGATAAAAAGATTTTCATAATATTATGTAGGTATAATTATAGAAATATGTATCAGTGAGGACTATACATCACTCTGTGAATATAATTACTTACAGCTTAATTTGGAAGTCTATTTTGTTTTGTTTTTACTAATCACTTATTTTCCAAAATCAACATGTTTAGTATGTGCAATACTGTATTGTAAAAGATGTAACCTAAGTAGGAAAAATATAGTTTCAATAATAAATCAGAATCTGGGCCTCTCTGGTGGCACATGGGGTTAAGACTGCACTATGAAGCAATCCGCAGCCTCTGCAGCAAGAGTTCGATCCCTGGCCGACCAGGGAGCAACCCACATGGCTCAGCAAACTTCTCCTGCTTCACCCGCTGCTCCCCTCAGCAGTGTATTTCCGTCACTCTGCCTGTTCTGTTCCCTACTGTTTCTGGTGAATTCTCTCACCCCCCACATCTCTGGCTTGTACCCCAGTTCTTGTATGCATAAATAAATAAATCTTTAAAAAAAAATAAAATAAAATAAACCAGAACCCCTGAAACAAAGAAGGGAATGGCATCCAGATAACCTACAGGTGGGAGGAGGCACTACTGGATAAGTGAGCATCTCTGCCAAGTTACACATTCTCCAAACCAGTAATATCTACAGGATGAATACATATTTTCACCATTAAATTACCTATATAGAATTAACAAACATTTAAACATCAAACTTATTAAGTGTTTCTACATTAATTTCAAAGCATAGGAAGAAGAAAGACCAGCTATAAAGGGACAGGAGGGAAAAAGAAAGAAAACAAAACTTTGAGCCCCTCGTATATTTTAATTTCCCTAAATGCCACTATGAAACAAGGCCACCTCAGTTTATACTGCTTGAAACTATAAAACACACATTAACTTGGCTAAATGCTTGTTTTTAGCATGAATAGCTTCAATATTGTTCAGCATATCACCTTCTGGATTCCTTAGCCGTTTTTTCCCTCAAATGGCCAAAGCCACAATTAGAGGGAACAGTTCCAATGTCAAATTCTTAGCAATTCCTTTATCCTTCCAAATTCTGGGAAAGATCATAGGCCTTACAAGTATGTGCCCAACCCTTTTCCTCCCCAGCATCAATAAACAACTTTGCCTCTTAGGAAAAGGCTGCATTTGCCTCACAGCTGATAGACCAAAACAGATAACTCAACCATCAAATATCCAGTGTCACTGCTGTCTTTACCCAAATGTGCCAGGTACTTCTTGACCTTTTTTCCCAACTCTTTTCCCTCTACCACATTGTGACCTGGGAGGGAATAATAAGGTGGTGGTTTACTATCTTAAAATTATCATCTAGGTTCAGAAAAACAGACGAGGTCAATACATAAACCATTATTACTACAATAGTCTGTGTCTTGCAATGTTATTAAACTTAAGCATGAGTTCATTTGAGAGTTAGAACATGAAATAATATTGGGTCATTGAAGGTACCCCATAGGTAAGCTGAATGGTTAGCTGGAAGTACACATGGATGGATGGATGATTGGATGGGTGTACGGGTAAACGGTAAATGAATGGAAGACAGGACACACACTCTCTTTCTTAAAGAGGGCCCTAACCATAGTATCACAGTCAGATTCCATTGTACTTCCATGTAAAGAGGCTGTCTCTTTCAGGGTGCCCTTCTGAAAGTTCAGGCCCCTTTTAGTCGATATTCTCTGACATTGATGCTGCTTTTCAAAATCAATGTTTGGTCCAGTATCAGGGTCTCTAATCACTGTTCTTCCACTAGTTCTGTGCAGACTCACTCTCTCATTTCACTCAGGACTCATTTTGCTCAAATGCCATCTCCTGAATGATGTCTTTTCAGATCATCCATCTAAAGTAGAAGACCTCACCCTCACTACCTCATTCTATTGTGTTTTTCTTCATAGTCTTTATTGTGTTTCATATCTATTTTGTTTACTGTCCATTATTTGTCTTCTCCATTAGAATGTAATCTTCAGGGCCCTCCCTGGTGGCACAGTGGTTGAGCACCACACTGTGAAGCTGTCCGCAGCCTCTGCAGTGCCCAGTTCGAGCCCTGGCCAGCTGGCGAGGGTCCCACATGGCACGCAGACCTCTCCTGTCTTGCCCGCTGCTCCCCTCAGCAGTGTACTCCGTCATTCTGCCTGTTCTGCTACCCACTCTGGCTCTGGTGAATTCTCTCACCCTCCCATGCTTCTGACTGTACCCAGTGCTTGTATAAATAAATAAATCTTTTAAAAAAATGTAATCTTCAGGAGGAAAAGATTTTGCTGTATTTACCATTTCACCCTCAGCAGCCAAATCAGTGCCTGAAACAGAAGTATATGTTCAATTACTTGTTGAATAAATAGTGCTGAATTACTCCCTGAAGATCATTTTATAAATCTATCTCATCTCCCAGGAAGATTCATCCACACTAGGGACCCCTTTATTAACTATTCCCCAAATGCACTATGCACTTAGCACACTGCTCATACACCTCCCTTGTGTTCAATGCCTTGCATCTCCCCTTTGACCATCAAGGGCCAGTTCAAAACAGCACTTCCATTTCTAACATTATGTGATAGGAAACCAGTTTTGCTTCCTTATCTATACTACCCTCGGCCCAGTCTTAATATATCACACAACTGAATGTATGTAGCACGTAGTATTTATTGTTAAGTGTATACCTCTCACCACGTAGCAGAACATGACCTGCTTAAGGTTTATGATTATGGCCAATAATCTGCTTTTGCAAATAAAGCGAGGGAAAGACAAAAGGAAAAAAAAAATGAGTGCTCACACAAGGTACCGGCCAAAGTAATACATGATCTCATCCAATTCTAAACACGGTAAAATGCCAGTACTGTTGTTGCCATTTTAAAGGTAAATATACTGAGGCTCAAGACAAATGATTAACCTTCCAAAAGTCACCTGGTAAAACTAAGATGACAACCAAGCGCTTCCTTTATTCACTTCTAGAAAAAAGGAAAGTGGTGATTCCATATTCCCTTCTTCTGTCACCAAGAATGTGATGCAATGGAGAAAACCTCCACTTTTAATGAGAATCCCTGGGTTTTAGACACATTAAAGTTAGTTCTTGATAGCTTTGTGAGCTTATTTGCAATAACTACATATCCTCTCTAGTTTTCTCACTTATAAACTAGCAGGCACCACCCACCCTGCCTAACTCAAAGTTTATTTAGAGAACAAATTCAGTAGTGCAAGGAGAAAGTATAATTAGTAAAATTATATGGCTCTATACTAGTTCCCCAGAGGTGAAAATCAATGTTGGGTCCACATTACAGAAAACTCTCAAGTCCTCTGCCTCATAATCTTAGAGGCGATTCTTAGTGTCACCAGTTTCCATCCTATTCATGCGCAATCACCATGTACTTCTATTGCTTTGGAGATTTCTTACTAAAGCGACCATGAAATTTTAGTCGTCTCATTTTCTTATCTATATTAAGGGTTTTTACACACACTCACACACACACACAGAGCACATGCACTTACTGTGACCAATTCTTAGAATTTAAAAAAAAAAAGTTCATTTTTAAATTGTTTCAAATTTTTATTTTATACATGAGAAGGAAAATTATTTTGTAAAATTCTATTACAGGAGTAAATACTAGCACCATTGTTTTCAAAAAAAATTAATGAATAAAGCTAATCTGAAGTTATTTAAACTCAGCTCCTTGGCTTCAAAGTCAAGTAACAAAGCAAGACTTAAGTTTTGGGTGTGTAAAAAAAACCACACTAACAATCGTCTTCAAACCACCAGTTATTTGAAACAGCTGCAAACATGTTGCCTTAGAAAAACAGATTGGGATTTAAGGGTTTACAAGGTGACAGCAATTTAGTTAACCATTTAAAAGGAAATTTCTATTCAACCCATTAAACTACTAATATTTCTCCTTCTGGGAGAAAACCATTGACTTGTTATTAGTTTATGAATTTGTATACTTGACATAAATATTCTGGTTCTCTAAATGGTAGATTGGTGATTCTACATATTTAAAACATTTAAAATATGGCTCAAAAAAAGGAAACACAATAAACCTACAAAGCTTACAACAGGGCAAGGTCCCATTCTACTGGACACTAATCAGACCCCATCTTCAACATTTTCTTTAAATTTTAGGAGTCACTCCTTAAGAAAAACAATGGTGCACAGTGAGATAATAACAGGTCAGATTTTAACCTATTGCAAGAGAGAACATTTCCAACTTATAACAGAAAAAGGAATAAACAACTGATGGCATAAAATCAAGGAAGCTTTCCACTAGTTCTTTCCTTAGAAACATCATTCTTTTTTTTTTTTTTTCCTGTGGGACCCTCGCCGGTGGCCGGGGATCGAGCTGGCACTGCAGAGGCTGCGGGCAGCCTCACAACCCAGCACTCAACCACTGCGCCACCAGGGGAGGCCCAGAACCATCACCTTTAAATAAGGTTATTGTATCCATAGTTTTCACTCACACATTAAACAAGCATTTATTTGTAAGTACCTATTATTCCCAGTCAGTACTCTAAACAGGAGGAATACAAAGAGTCTGTCCTTAAGGAGACCCATAGCCTATTCTAATTCTACCCATCTGATCACCTAATGTGTTTCATTACAAATGCTGTAATTCCATCAGCAACATCCCCAGCCAATAGCAACATCCCCTGCCAATAGGTGTGTGATCTCTAGGCAGCCCACTGTATTTTCAAACTAACAAACATTGGTTCTATCTCATATCAACTGGGTTATTTATCCAGTTATGTGGCTTTGAACCACAGTATAACAAGAAGGGGCTGAACTAGATGATCACTAGTATCTGATATTCCTGGCATTATTATTCTAGTTCTCAGAACATTTGCTCTAAAAGTTTTTTTTTCTTTATACTCCTCTTTTGTGTCCACTGCTATCAAACAGGAAAAAAAGACACTAAATAACTATACTTCAAAAATATAATAAAGGGGATCATATCCCTATACCTCAATTATGCCTACTAGGATATCTGACTCACTGGACAAAATCTGAAATTAAAGTGTGAGATATATTATTTTCTTACTTAGCAAGAAAGAATATGAAAGGGGGTACTTACAAAAACAGATTTTCAAAAAAAAAAACTTGTCTTAATAAGCAATTTCCTGTTCAAGTAAATATACTGATATAGGAACTTTAGAATCTACATATAGAGTCTTGTTATATTAACTGTATGGCTCCAAAACAGAAGAGCACAATCCCCACTAGAAAACAGACATAACCCAACTAGCTCACCATTCTTACTAGAGATCTCCTATGCAAATTAGACCCTCATTAATCCTCAGTTCTGCCCTGTCCCCTCTCCTGCTTCTCTCATCAGCAGACCTCTATTCTGTCCGCTTCCCAATTAAAAAGGGAACAGCACGACAAGGAAAGAAACAACTGTGGACTTGTGATGGTAGCACTCATTGCATCCCACATCCTGGACTCTAAGAGAAGTATCTCTGTGTCAATGGCTTCCTATATCTCCAAGGTCCCAAGTCATCCATGACTGCTACTTGCTCAAGATGTTGCACAGTCACTGCTAATTCTTCCCCAATGACTGCTCTTTGCTCAAAATGCCCATAATTCTCACCAGTCATTAAATCACAGTCTCATGAGGTCAAAATTTTCCTGTTCAGTAGAGTCACTACAATTTCACCAAATGGCCGATCTGATGTGCAGTTACACCAAGTTTTTGCACAGGGCCTCTGTCCCTCAGACTGGGAAGGACATCAAGAATTTAGCTTTCTAGTAAGCAACTGCACCTTTAGAAATTCTAGATAGCATACATTTCTGAAAATCACCTGAACCTTAGTCTGGCTAGTGTTAGACATGATTTCTAGGTGCTCATTCTGAAACAGCTTCATGAAAATGACTGAAAAATAACAGTGAGGGCAGTATCAACAATCAGAAAATAAGGGCCAAGCAAGGGGAAGGTGGCTGGTTGTCTTCAGCTGAACATGCTGTTTTGCTCTAGAGGTAAACTCTCCTTTATTTTACATCAGGCTCCATTAGCTTTGCTAACATTAACCACATCACTAATAATAATCAGCAATACAGAGTGAACAAACCAACCCATAGCAGGTAGTTGGGGACTGTGTCTGACTCTGACACTGTCTGTTAACTATGGTCAAATCATTTGCCTTTTGTTCTTCAGCATCTTAATAGCATAAACCCGTGCCTATTTAAGTGGAGGTGAACATAAAGGAAGAAAGCTCTATAAAAGTGACATTGCAATCACACAATATTTTTTTTTTCCTAGTCGCTTGTTCCTTCCATTCATTTAATTATGAAACCACTCAGCACATGACACACACATGCCAGATACTGTATTGGGCACTGCATTCACCAGCATACGCCAGAAGTTAAGCACCATGAAGCCTAAATGGGGATAATAACTAAGAAAGCATTTATGACTCAGTGTGGCAAGAACATTTAGGTTCGATGGATACCCAGGAAGCTCTGTGTACAGAGAACAAAAACCCCAGACCAGGTGGACATAGTGGTGAGAAAACTATTACAGAAGAAGAAATATCTGAGTTGAGTCAAAGTAAAATGTCCGGGCCTCCCCAGCGGCTCAGCGGTTGAGAGCTGGGTTGCGAAGCTGCCCGTAGCCTCTGCAGCACCAGTTCGATTCCTGGGTCCAGGCGAGGGTCCCACATGGCGCACAGACCTCTCCTGCCGCCCGCTGCTCCCCTCAGCAGTGTACTTCAGTCCTTCTGCCTGCTCTGCCCCCCGCTCTGGCTCTGGTGAATTCTCTCACCCTCCCGTGCTTCTGGCTGTACCCAGTGCTTGTATAAATAAATAAATAAATCTTTTTAAAAAAAAGTAAAATGTCCGTGGCTATGCCATCCTGCAACTAGCTAATATCCATACATAAATCTGCACAGTCTTTCCTTTGACTAACACAATTTAATGACATTTTTGTAAACATTCCAATGTGAAATGTGTGCATTTCACTTGGTCAAAGAAATATCATGTCTACTGTTGGATATGTCTTGCCTATTCTGAATCTAAGAATATTTTTTTAAGTCAGGGATGTGCCTTGGTATCACAGAAATTGTCCCAAAGTAAACCTGTAACTTCTTTCACACTGATCAGTCCTTATTATTTTATTTTATTGTAGAGATTACCTATGTCACCAAACTCGAGAGTACATTTACTATTCAACTAACATCATTAATGTACATCGAAGATTAACTTCACTGAAAGAATAACAAAGCAAAAAAACCCCTATAAATTTATTACTTCTTACCTGTTTAACTCTTCCTAGAAATTCATCCCCAACTAATTTAAAAAGTTCTTCACACTACCATGAATAGATTTGTAGTCATATTTCTAGTAAGGGCTTCCAGGATTAAAAGTAATGGAGAAACTATATTCAATTAACATTTTAGTTGACTATCAATTTGTTAATTTTTCTAGTGATATTTCAATAAATGCCTGTATTTGAAAAAATCAGTAATTTTAATAATTACTAAACTGACAATTCCTACTTCTTACGTAAAACCTGAATTTATTTTTCAATTAATAAGAAATCATGTGGGTTTTAGTATATTTTTCCTATAAAATACATTTTTTTCTATGAAGTTCAACCTTGTAGCTTACTTTCCTCCAGAACTATATTTTGCCAGAGAGTCTTCCTATCTGTTTTGGTCTCTCTTCAATTCTGTTTTCTTCACTCCAGTAATTTTGGTGTTCCCTTGATTTCTGTCATCTTCATTGTAAATGTTCTTTCCAATAACTCTGTAGGTGCTTTTTATTTTATTTTTCTCAACACCATGAATCCGTCAATAAAATAGGCAGGTTGTATTAAAGTTATTTAATATACTTCATAAAAAGAAAGAAACAACTGTTTAAAATACAAGCACAAAAAGGTTACTGACCAATATTTTTGTAGTATTGTAGTATTAAATACTACAATGCAACTGACACGACCATAAATAACATCCAACCCTGCTTAGTAATTATGTAAAAACATCTTTCAAGAGATCATAAGTCAGATTTCATTATTGGAACTTGTTGGGTGATTCTGTAGCTAACTATTTCAACATACATCCAGCAGATTTGATACTCATTCAAGGTTCAAACAGTATTTAAATAGCAAGTTTACCTTACACCTGTATAAAATGGAGTCTATACTAATCTAGCCAAAGCAAGATTCACATGTATTTTTGAGATGACATATCTTAATTCTTACATTTTGTGGAGGTGATATATACGCTACTTTAACCAGCATTATTAAACCTGGACACTTTACTTGCCATTTTTCTTTTTCAAAATATTTTCTTCTTTATATTATATTTTTTTAATTCACATACAAATTCAGAAATCAGGACCTAGCATTACTGTGATATTTTACTTTGAAAAAAATTTTAAGGCAATAATGAATATTATAGTCCTCTCATTTCCATTAAAGAGGTGAATACTTATTTCAGAAACACAATTCACTCACTCACACATACACATACATGTTGATGTTATAAACTACTGTCACTAGAATTTGGTTGTTTATCCAAGAATGTTAATGAGATGTGATGATCCACCTTCTTTAGCCAAGTCCTCCTTTATAATAATAGCATCCATTTATTTAACAGCTAACCAACTTTTGGAGTGCTGTCTATGTTTATTCAATGGGTTTTTCCCTTTGCAAATCTAACCAGCCCATACAAGAACAAAATCCATAATCAGGCCCTTGTTGGTTCCATGCTCTACTCAACTGAGATAGGCAGTGCAAACAACTGAGGTATTGTTACTGGACAAGATAATCAACAATGTGGTTAATTGAAAATTAACGTGGGATTCTCTACTTAGTGCCAAAAGTAATCATTTGAAGCAGTCACCTTCCACAGCCCCAGAAAGTCAATTCTCAATCATTAGAAAGTAAGGATTATCTGAGCAAACAGTACTTTCAACTTCTTACTGATATAATGAAAGTCTTTTAATAACATTTCATTTTCTCTAATATTTATTATTTTAATATAATCTAAGAAGAATTGCTTTAAAACCAAAATATTTACCATATTCTTTACATAGAAAATAAAGAAAGGGACTTTGCACATTTATAAAAGATAGAAAGCAACATGTTATATTTTTGAGAACCTACTATGTGTCAGGCACTGTGCAGAACTCCATATACACAAACATAACACACTTGGTTCTTGACCTCAAGGAAAGTGCCTTTCACTTGAGCTTGCTGATTCTTCATTCCATTTGCCACAGGAGAACATATGAAAAAAAACTTGACTAAATAAAATGTTATCCTCCGTGTGAATTCCTTCTTGGATTGCCTTGTGCTCTGTGAGCCTACGGCCCAAAGATAAGCATTCATCACATCTCTAATGATAAATAGTACTATACCTATCCCTTAGGAAGATCACAGTACAAGTTAGCAGAACAATCACTGTATACAGCAGAGCTCTCTTCAAAACATGGGCTTATGGCTTCTGCACCCTTGTATCACCAGGCCCACACATACTTCAGGAGCTAAATATGTTAACTCAGTACCTGAGGAAAATGACTATTTAGATAGGAAATCAGAAGGCTATGTTATTACCACAGTATGTCATGGTGACACTGTGGTCATCAAGTTCTTCCTCAAACAAGAGATGATCCATGTGCTCTCAGGATCTATCAGTATATGAGTGAATATTCTGATTTCTAATGAGAAGGGTAAACATCTTTAACAACCTCAGGATGTGCTCGAAACAGTTTCAAACCTATCTAAGCTATGATTTTTCAATGACTGGGCCTATGCTTAAATCACATCTTGAAACATTATTGTAATCATTACTGTGGAATTTACTTTCTGATTTTGATATATTGAGTTCCTTTCTTGTCTCCTCTTACCCATAGATGTATAATTTGGGTCTGCTATATTCTTTCAAAGAAAGAATTGGCAGGGTGGTTGCTGTTACTTAGGATACGTGTATAATCTCTTTGACTTTCTCTTGTTGGGCAAACTGCCCAGTGAATATCAATTTTTTTAGAGTACAAATATGGTTTTAATAGATTCACAGATTTCAAATTATTAGAATTCAGAGCACGTCTCTCCCAGGGTGAGCAGATAATTCACAACAATCCATGTAGATGCAAAGGAGATGACAATGGATCAATCTGGATGTGAACAAGTTGACACAGTAGTTTACTGCTCCTCCTATCACAACAGCTGACCCCCAACCCTGAACACACACACTTTTCATATGAAGAAAACTGCCTTGGTCTATGGGAGCCCAAATTAGTCATAATATCCACTTTAGGGACTAAGGAAGACTTACTGTAAATCATCCACTCAGAAACCACATTTGACATATTTTGGTTATAATGTAACTATAAGTTGCATAATATTGAACTTATTGATTGGAGCTAGGGATTATAATGGAAAGCAATTGCCATACATTGAAAGTGACCAACCACAAGATAGAAAATTGTTCCTAGGGAGCCCACAAAGAGAGTCATTTTCCTTATAATCTAAAACTCACCCTCTAAATGGTATATTTTATCACACCTTTAAGACTGTACTTTGCCCTGAAGGTGCTAAAGTATCTTAACCTCAAATCACCCAATTGTTCAACTCTCAGATCTAGAGAAAGTTCAAGCAGAGTAAACAGAATTACTTCTTTATTGAAATAGTACTGTCTATGTTGAATTGGAGCAAAGAGGAAATCAGAAGAACAACTTACTGGCAACAAGTCCTAATAGATTGAGGATGTTACAACAGCCATAAATTCACATTAGAATCTGCTTCTCTATTGTTTTTCTGTTCCTCTGTCTTTTACTGTTAAAAATGCAATAATTTATTGAGAAAATTATCATGAGTCAGATACTGTTCAATACATTTCACAGGTAGAAGGTAGGTGTTCCTTTCAACTACCTATAAGTAGTATGCATGACTTTAAAAAGACGAATGTCTAGAAAGGAAAGAAGTCAGATATCACTGAGAAATAATTAAGACCAAATTCATCCACTTACAAGAAGCAAAATCTGTTAGAGATTTGAACACTGAATGCATGGTAGAAATTTTGATCTTGTTCAGTCCCCTCTGAGTGATCCATGATAATAGTTAACCTTGTAATTTTCATATCATGACTCCAATAAAAAATATAACTAAAATAAAAAGAACACATATAATATTGTATAACTGAACAGCTTCTGTTACAATTTGGTTTCTGAAACATCTTCCTGTCATTTCAGCACTGAGGACTTGCATACTATATTGATCCCACTGGGGACTACTTTTTAGTTTTTCCTTACACTCATTCCTAAACTGACACTAACCTATCAGAAGTCATGGCTTAATAGAAGTGCTAGACCTATTAGGTCCCTGGGTACTTTTGGGAAAAAATGCAATTGAGGATTTAGGTTCTCTGTTTTAAAATCCAAAAGAGCCAAATCACCATGTGGCAGAGTCCTGCTTATAATACTCTATTTTTAAGAAGCATATTAAAAGCAGCTGAGTAATTAATAACTTTCCTCCATTTCAAAATAAAGGAATGGCATATAACTGAGGTAATCTTTAAATGTTTCTGCTTCTGTGTGGATAAAGTAATGGAATCATGTCCATGAAAGGGGAAAACATTCTCTATTCCAGATCAATGATGAATTTTCTGAGTGACATGATGAAATTATTGAGGAATATGCCAATAGTTCTTTCTCATAGCAAAGTTGGGGTAAAGGCATACCCAAACTCACCTGAGAAGCACACTACAACAAATGAGGGATTTGTAACAGCAAATACCCCACAGCTCTCTAAGGCCCTTCAATCCACAGTAAAAGCAATGTCCCCAGATAAGGTTTCTCCTCTACATTATCAAAAATCCCTCTTTTTTTACCTCTATATCTAGCCCTATCACCCAACTCCTCAATTTATAGCTAGTAGCACCTGACCTGAGTTTGATCCATGATGTGTGTCAGGCTTGAAGAAAATGCACAGGTATAGGCACAGGAGGAGTCAATGCCCAGACAGCTATACTGATTGACCTAGAATGAGTTAATAAACATTTCTCCCTTTTATTTGGGGGGAGAACCATATTCATGAGGTACCTAAGAGAGCCTCAATGAGAAAGAGTACCCTTTAGCAGGAGTTCTGATTCCCTCAATCATTCACCTTGGTGTTGGTTTCCTCTAGTTCTTTGTACCTACTCTGGGATCTATCCAAAGTATCTGCATGCAAGTCATTGCCTCAGGATCTATCTGCAGGAACACCTAAGCTAATCAGCTCCCCAAAAGACATCCTATCATATATGATTAAAATCACATCTGACTGCATCAAAATGAAGGAAGAAATCAGATGAACCTAATCCACAGTAAAAAGAGAAAGTCAGTAATAGGAGGAAGAGAAATGGAAAAACTGAAGAAAGTTGGAACTTCTCATCTAGAAAACCAGGTACCCAACGAGAAGCTATACTCATCAGAACAATTCTTAAGGAAGCAACTTATAGTCCTTTACTTTTTCCACCAGGGCTTGTATTTAACAGACAATCAGACCATATCCCAGAGATTCTTATATGCTCTGGCAAGAGGCATCACCCCCAGCTAGAAAAAGGCATACGGTCTTTTTTTTTTTTTTTTTAAGATTTATTTATACAAGCACTGGGTACAGTCAGAAGCACGGGAGGGTGAGAGAATTCACCAGAGACAGAGTGGGGAACAGAACAGGCAGACTGATGAAGTACACTGCTGACGGGAGCAGCAGACGCGGCAGGAGAGGTCTGCGCGCCATGTGGGACCCTTGCCGGTGGTCGGGGATCGAACCGGCACTGCAGAGGCTGCGGGCAGCCTTGCAGCCCGGCGCTCAACCACTGCGCCACCAGGGGAGGCCCAAAAAAAGGCATACAGTCTTATCATGTCTTAGAAACCATCTTCCTATTAGAGCTCAGAAGCAGGTACTAGTCAGCAAGTGGAGGCCCTCTGTCAGTCATCTCATCAACCCAGACAGCATCCAATCCCACCACATGCCTGGCTCCAGTCATCAGATCCCCTGATTTCAATGCAGCTACGACAAACATTGTTCTGAAAGGCTTCCAGGAAACAGACCCAAATGTCATCAAATATATCTGCACAGTTGAATAGTGATTAAAAACCCAAATTGCCTAATTCAGAACAGAATTAAGTGTAACAGTGAAAATGTGTTCTTACACATATTGTGAAGTTATCTTACGCCAGCTTCCTCATTAAGCAAACTCTGAACAAGTCATTCATGGGTGATTGGTCTGCAATCTTTTAGTGGTTACTGATTCACAAAACCACAGATATAATACATATTCTGCTAGCAGTCAGGGATGTTGCTACGGCATCATGAATAATCACTGTTAAAATAGGGAGATCTATGACACTCTTATAAAGATGAGAAAAATCTTTTAAAATAACATATCAAATATTAATATATTAAAAATAATATATTCAAATCAAATATATTTGAGTTGTCAATTTGAAAATGATAATGTTCAACGCAGACCAGCAAAGAATGGAAAAGAATCCTAGTCATTCAGGATAAAAATCACAAAATTTTATTATGCACATTAATAACTATCCTGTGCATAACCCTAAAAGGACTCTATACCAAATTCATTCTCTAGATGAGACTAAATGGGAACAACAAATAGTAACCATCAGACTCCATTAATAGAATGAAATCAAGAGGGATTTACCTATGCCATTTTTTTCTGTAATTCATTAGTTAAATTATTGGATATCACTGTCAAAGTCTATTAAAGAAAAAGAGAATGTTGGGGCCTCCCTGGTGGCACAGGGGTTAAAGACAACACTATCAAGTTATTACCAGTCACTGCAGCAGGAGTTTGATCCCCAGCTGGCCAGGGAGCAACTCACATGTCACAGCAGACCTCTCCTGCCTCGCCCGCTGCTCCCCTCAGCAGTGCATTTCAGTAGATCTGCCTGTTCTGCTCCCTCCACCCACTCTGGTGAATCCTCTCACCCTTCTACACCTCTGGCTTATACCTCAGTCCTTGTATGCATAAATAAATAAATCTTTAAAAAAAAAAAGAATAAGAAATGCCATGGAATAGTGAAGCAACTTAAGAGCAAGTTCAATAAAAAAACACATTTTTAAATTTAATTTCCAAAAGGAAAGGCTCTCATTTGGGGACATAAAGAAACCAACCTCATGAAAGTGAGAGAGATGAAATGGAAAAGAAGTCACAATAAATAAGGGGGTAAAAACACAAAGCAAAAGCTCTGAATCAAATATTAAATGACACTAAGAATTTTCCTCTCCATTAGGATTCCTGTTTACGGTTTTCTTATTGTTGTTGTGTTAGGGTTTCTGTTTTCTACTCTAACAGAGAGTGTTTTCCTTTATTCAAAAGATAACAAATGTTCCGTACATGTGTTAGACATGGACTTATTGGACTAATAATTATAAACAAAAGTCCTTTGCCCATTAAAGGGAAAAAAATTGTTTATTTAAGAAATACCTAATGGTTTTCATTTATAAGTATAACTTTCTCTTTATTTGAGATCCAGCAGCACAGAAGAGTATATAGCTGGAAGATAACAGGTAGTTCTCATAATAAACTTTGCAGTTTTGAGAAAATAGTGCAACAAAAGGCATAAGTTCCTTCTTCTGGGGTTAGCAGATGAGTGGATCAAAAGAATAAAATATACCAGGAAGCATGCTGATAATAACACACACACGCACATGCACACCTGAAGGGGGAGGGGAAGAACATTTTTACTAATTAAAATTTCTATTTCTTATGGTCCCTCTATATATACAAATCCCAGCCTTTGCCTGCAGGATCAGGCCTGTACCAAGAAAAAGTATACCATCATCACATTAATTGTATTATTACTTCATAATGCTAACCAGCCAGGTTTATATAGAAGAGATTAAATAACAAGATAATTTTATAAACAATGCTCATTTCATCAGTGTACCAAATAAGTTTGATTTATATCAGTGACTGTTCTAATTAATTTATGCATTCACATTCTTTAATTTACACAGACAGACACCTACACTGGGATAGTGTTAGCTACTTTTTTTTTAATGTCTTGAACTCTGAGACAGGTTCATGTTTAGACTTCCCAATGTTGCTGTTTTAGTTCTCTCACACTTCAAAAATAAAGTGACTGTTAAAATACCTTGCATTAAAGTTGAAGTATGCAGAAAGAAAATATTTTATCAAACTCAATACCTATATCCCCCTGCCGACATTTATGTATTTAATTTTAGTTGGTATACCTTTACCCAAACTTACAACCAAATATGTTCATTCCAGATTTATGACCCTGGCTCTTCTTACCAACATTCCACTCAAAGCCTTTGGCTAGATAAGCCCATCTCATTTCACCATCAATCTTAAACTCCCATATTTGTTTTAACGCAGTTTCTTAAAGTGACTTGGGGAGGAAGGGAAAGGCTGGGAATTCTAAAAAACATTCATTTCTGCTAACACTGGTGGCTTAGATTTAAAAAAAAAAATTAAGTACACAATTCAACTAATCCCAATTCTTAATCAAAACAATAAAAACATCTCTGAATTCAGACTCACAATAAACTATCAGTGACACAGTAGCAATGGGAGCTGTTATTGAAAACATTTAAAATATAAATGTAAAGGGCTATCCTAGTATCAGGATTATTCCAATTTAGTTGTCTTATAACTTCCATGCTATGATTTCAGTATGGGGATGATGACGTCTGTTTACTGATGTAATCAGGTTTTTGCAAGGTTTTTACTTGTCTTTGATACAAAACTTTTATTTATATAATTGATCAATGTTTATTTGCAGGACCTTAATACAATAACAGGTGTCAACTACATCCTTTGCTTTTATTATAAACTCCTATAGGGCAGATGCTCTGCCTATTCAGCTTACTTTTTTAATAGGATGCAAACATAGTACCATACCTAAAAAGGCACTTAAAGATGGTTGTTATAATAACAGAGATTTCAAGGGGACTTGGTCTGCTTCTATGCTCCATGTAATTTCACTGGCATGTACTGAACATTAAATATTAACACTTTTATATTCTTGGGTAATTCCATTCTTTAGATGTTTGTAATGGCACTTTTGTTTAGAAACCAAGATTATTTAGGTAGGACTATTTCTATTTCTAAAACCTTAAGTTAGTTATTGTCCAACGCTTAATTCTAAACTGACACTAGAAAAAGAAAGAAAAAAGTCAGAACCCAACATCCCATTTCTTTAAAAAAAAAAAAAAAAGATTTATTTATTTATTTATTTATTTATTTATGCATGCACTGGGTACAGTCAGAAGAGCGGGAGGGTGAGAGAATTCACCAGAGCCAGAGAGGGGAGCAGAGCAGGCAGAAGGAGTGAAGTACACTGCTGAGGGGAGCAGCGGGCGGCAGGCCTGCGCACCATGTGGGACCCTCCTCCAGTGGCCAGGGAGCAGCTGGGGATCAAACCAGCGGGATCGAACCAGTGCTGCAGAAAGGGCGCTGCAAAACCGGCGCTGCAGAGGCTGCAGGCAGCTTCGCAACCCAGCGCTCAACCGCTGCACCACAGGGGAGGCCCCAACATCCCATTTCTTAACAGCAAGTTAGCACATTCCCAGCATCAGACAGAAGAGAAGGGTCTGCTCTTTTCATGAGAGAATCTACTAAGACCACTACTATGGTACTGAGAGTACAGTGGCCTTGTATTCTTTCTTTATTTCACTTAGATCACAGAGAACAAGGTAAACACTAAGTTAAATATTTTGTCACAAGAAAAAAAAAATCAGAGTGCTGCCATATAACACCTATATTCAGAGGGAATGAAAACCAATAAACAATAAGGTTCTGACACATCAGAAAATGGAGAATGTTTTACTATGTAATTTTGGATAAGTCTTAAAAATAACTGTGCCTTGGTTTCCAAATCTGTTAAATAAAGACATAGATTATATAATTCAGGTAATTTCAAGGTTTAAGTGTTAAAAATCATATAAAAATACTATGTCCTAAAGAATTACACACACAAATTGAAAGTCCATTATTTATACACTAAACCTTTCTTTCCTATTTTTTGCAGATGAAGGTATGGTGCTATGTTTTCTCAATGCTGATTATTCATTAATGACTAATTCCAACAAGATATTCAGAGTAACACTAGATACTCCTGTAAACATATAAAATATGGATTTATATGTAATAATAGATGTAACATGTGTGTATATATATATAAAAAACCTAAATACACGTACACACTCCCAACAGAGTTTTCTCTCTATTCAAGTCAAGAACTAAAATATTTCTTGCTTTCCTACCTTTTTTTCCTCCTACAGAGCTGCTATGACTTAGGGACTTATGTATAGTTTTTTTTAAAAAAAAGGCATCATTCTCAATGTTTTTATATTCAATACTGACAGTTCCCATCATGAATAGTTTCTGTGAGGCTGGTTGTCCAGAATCTAAACACTCATAGAAACAGTGGTACTGAGAGAGAATGTACAATATAGTTAAGTTCTCCCATTATTGAAGCAAGGTTTATTTAATATATAATATACCTAAAATATAGAACTCAAGATTTACAAAATTAACAAATTTTAAGCTGCTTAGGTAGAGTTAACAGTAACAAAAACAGGAAAATAAAAAAAGTTTTTAAAAATATGTAGGGGAATCCAGTTCACACTCCACTAAAATAAAGAGTTCATGAAACTGCATTTTATATGTAAGTATTTACTAAGATACTTTCCAAAGAAAACTTCAAGAAACTAGAGTATACTATTTTGTTTAAAGAAATAAATGTGCCACAGTATACAATGTACACTGTACAGTACACAGTGATTTCTTCCAAGACAAGAAATAAAACCACAGATATCTTGCTTAAATTTGTCCATGTTCACTTGGATTTATTATTCTACAGGGAAAATTTGTTTTAAGGGGAATATATTTAAATAATGAAGATCAGTGAAATCTTCAGGAAAAATTTGTTCTGTTTTTTATTTGCTTAGCCAACAGATACTAATAAAATACATTTTTATATAACACTAATGCATTCACAGTTAGCTATATGCTGGGTACTGTCTTATATAGTACAATCCTTCCAACAATACCAAGAAGACAGAGCTGAGGAACACAAGTCTTCCTATTCTATTTCATCAATTAAAATAAAATCTGAAGATCAAAACACACAAAAGCAATGTACTATCGACTAGTCTATAAGACTTCAAGTGCTTGAAGTCTGAAGTCATGAAACTTCAGCGCTTCAATTTTAATATCTTCATTTTATGTTGGGGTAAGAAGGAAGATAGTAATTTGGAACTACAAATTTCTGGCTTTTATCCACAGCAATTCCATTCAAGAGCCCTGGGAAATGGCTAGTGAGCATTCTGCATTCCTTTAAAAAAAAAAAATCAAGGTTCACTGAGATTCCTTTTAGAAATCCACCAGTTACCACACAACTTTATGTACAAATGCAACCTAAATTTTAAAAGATTACAATATTATTTCAATGAGTAGCAGGTAAACTAAGACAATAAATAAAAACAATTGCAGATCACATCTGTGGAAGACAGAGAATAAGAGCAGGTTGTAAAAAGAACCTAACACAGGGCCTCCCCGGTGGCACAGCGGTTGAGCGCTGGGTTGCGAAACTGCGTGCGGCCTCTGCGGCGCCGGTTCGATCCCCGGCTGCTCCCCGGCCACCGGAGGAGGGTCCCACATGGCGCGCAGACCTCTCCTGCCGCCCGCTGCTCCCCTCAGCAGTGTACTTCGGTCCTTCTGCCTGCTCTGCTCCCTGCTCTGGCTCTGGTGAATTCTCTCACCCTCCCGCGCTTCTGACTGTACCCAGTGCATGTATAAACCAAACAAACAAACCAGCAAAACAAATAAATAAAGCATGCCTCTATTAAAAAAAAAAAAAAAAAAAAAGAACCGAACACAAATGGATAAAAATAACAAGTGAGAGTAAAGGAAAGAAAAAGAAAATATGCAGAATGAAGCAAGAAGAGGAAAAAAGGAGATATGCAACAGGGAAAAGAGAAAAGGTAGTGAGGAAGAGAAGGACTGTAGGGGCAGAGCTAGTTAAAGCACTGATTCAAAAGAACACCTGTACCCCTATGCTTATTGCAGCACTATTTACAATAGGTAAAACCTGGAAACAACCCAAATGCCCAAAAACAGATGACTGGATCAAGAAGATGTGGTACATGTACACAATGGAATATTACTCAGCAATCAAAAGAGATAAGCTCATGCCATTCGCAGCAATGTGGATGGAACTAGAAGGAATCATGCTCAGTGAAATAAGCCAGAAGGAAAAAGAAAAATATCGGATGGTTTCACTTATAGCAGGAATATAGGGGAACCAAATAAGACATCAATGTAAAAAAATAGTAACAGTACAAAACACAACAAAGCAAAAACAGACAATTATAAACCAGAGATATCCTGCAGGGGAGGAGGAGGGAGAGGGATCAGAGGGAGGGAGGGAGGAGCACAGGGGACTGAGGTGATGGTGCACGGGTGCCTTGGGGAAGGAAACTTTCTGGGGACTACACCTGAGGGGGTAGGAGGGGAGCAAATACTGTTTAAAAATGAACAATGATGTAAAAATAATAAAGAATAATATATATTTTTTAAAAGACTAGTACAAAGAGAGAAAACAAACAAAAAATAGATGTTAGTGGTCAAGTGGTTCCAGTCCAGGTTTGCAGAGCTCTAACACTGCCTCTATCTGACAGGGGATTGCCTTGCTAAGGGCTTTTAAAAATGCTTTCTGTATGTAAACATTCTGGTTTTATTAAATGCCCATGTTTATTTTTAAATAAAAGTTCAAGTCTGAAAACTCTGCTCATGTGTAAAGGAACGACTTTCACTTTAGAAATTGGCTTTGGGGCCTCCATACCATCGCTTAGACATTCCAAACCTGATAGCTTTCCTTTGAAAAGAAAGGAGGGCTACCTCTTGCCACAGTGCCTGAAAGTTACATTTGAAATCACTTTTTTTTTAAAGATTTATTTATTTATTTATACAAGCACTGGGTACAGTCAGAGGGTGAGAGAATTCACCAGAGCCAGAGGGGAGAGCAGAGCAGGCAGACTGACGAAGTATACTGCTGAGGGGAGCAGCGGGCACAGCAGGAGAGGTCTGCACGCCATGTGGGACCCTCACCCAGTGGCCGGGGATTGACCGGCACTGCAGAGGCTGCGGGCAGCCTCACAACCCGGCGCTCAACTGCTGCACCACCTGGGAGGCCCTGAAATCAGTCTTCACTGATTGTGTCAAGCCCAGACACTAGGTCCATTTGCTTGAGGAGCGATCTATCACCAAAAACAGCTATACTTATTCTCAAGGAAACAATGTGGATGTGCACACAAGTGTCAGCAGCTCTCAAACAGGACATCCAATGTTGAATGAGAAATTTTCCTCCAGCCTGGAGTGTGTGTGCAGAGCAATGGCACCAAATGTTGCACTCAGAGCCACATTCTATAAAAAGTAAGCTGCGAGTTGATTTAGCATGGCTTAGCAGGGTAAGAGCTCCACCCACCCTCCCCAGCTTGACCAGATGGACTGCTTCTTTCTACCCATCCACCTAACCATCCTCTCCTGTACCAATAAAATACTGTATCTTCAACTACCATTTTCTTCTATACTATTCCCTCAACACTATAAGAATGTTTTTATATAAAAATTCATTAAATAATGTACCACTTTCAATATCCTGATACTACAAACTGTAACTCTGTGAAGTGGTACAACACGATGTCATCACTACACAGCAACTTGTTTCATTTACAGTATCTGTTTCACTTCTACTCATGAGCTAATATAATTCAATTTTTTTAAAACTGCACACAGGCTGCTAGACACATGTGCATGGCAAATGGAATCTGAACTTAGCTTAACAGCCTCATTTATTCCTGATGGTTTAAATTATTTCATCACAATTAATGACACCCCCTCAGCTTCCTGTGCAGCGCTGCCAGATGTTCAGAGACCACAAAGCCACTCTCTTCTTTGACGGCTGGTGACAAGTCGTCCTCTGAAGGACATTCCCTAGGTACGCAGGCCGGATGACACCTCCACTGCTTAGCACCTCTCTGCCTCCCAGAGTAACCATGTTGAGGAAAAAGCAGGAAGGCATGAGAAACCAGCAAATGCATTAGCAAGGGCAAATTACGTGAAGTGATCTAAACTCAGAGGAACTTGGCTCCTGACACAGGAGTTCCTAACCTTGTTGTTTTATGAAAGAGCTCTTCGCCTCCACCTTCCCAGTCATTGGCAGCCACTGAGTAGCTAGCATGGCATCAGTCCTCAGGGAATGGTAAAGAACAATAAAAATATAAACTTTTCCACAGGGATCCCTTTTGGTTTGGGTAATTTTGTGTGCATGTGTGTGGTGGGGGGAGGGTGTTATTTCAACTCACCACTTTCATTATGATCATCATCTTGTGTTTGAGAATGAACAGTCTGAACAGTTTATCATTGTCTATATCTTCAACTGTGATTTTCTTCTATGCTAGTCAATAGACAATTCCAAAAGAAAAATATAACATGTGGCAACCTGTGGTAGAAAGTCTTACCCCTTTTTCTTTTTAAGCTTTACTGACATATAATCAATATATAAAAATCTGTACACATTTAACAGGTATATCTGTTAAAGAGGGTAGTCTCTCCCCTTTTCTTAGGCTTAGTAGCATTTCCTCTTTTGGAGGACTGCTGGATTTTGGTTTTTGTTCTTGCTAGGTTTGTTATCTGTTAATTGGAGTTACAGAACATGTTGAAAAACAGACTTCACACTTTTTGTATCTTGAGTCTATTTGCCCATAACAGCAAAACTCAAAATTTTTCCTCAGTACAGGAATTCAGAAATAGTAATTACCTTATATTTGAATTCCACACAAAAAATAGAAAATCACATAATCACAGGTAGCTAAGAGGGTAGCAGAAATAGTAAACACACTAGCACTTTTACAATAAGAATCCAATACTACAGCTCTAATTTGGAAAACATTTCCATCCACTAGAGAACATGTGGCAGACATTTTATGGATTATTTTTTAAATGTTAAAAAAAAAAAAAAAACGCTGATCTTATTCAGGGAATAGGGGCCTTTTCGTTTGCCAAAAAGTGTAATAGGAAAACTGAAAGGCCACCTGTGTCAGCCCACCCTATAGAATGAACATAAGTTATAAGAACATTTTGGAAAATATTTTTAAACTGAGATGAGAAAAAAATCACTATCAATATAGATTCCAGGCAGACGCAAATGGCTTCTGTGCATGTTAGTGATTAAGTGGGCAGCCTACCCAGGCTAATTTCAGAAGCCTCTAAAAAGTATACTTTCTTTTACAGGTTATTTGGGATTAAAACTAGGCCCTCATCCATATCAACTTTGACAATGGCCACAAATTACAGGTTAAGCTAATCACAGCAAACAAGACGAATTTTGTCCCCTCAGAGATGACTCCTGGATTTCACCAGATATACTACACTTAATATTTTGACAGTTGTTTATTAAAATTACTTTCTGAGGAACTCCCGTGGAAACCAAGTCTAGTTTTTATCAGAACTGAAGCGATCAGAGAGTTGTGATGATGGCACACACGCAGCAAGCAGACAATAGGAAACTCTTAGCACTCCCAGAGTAGCATCAAATTTTCCATGGACCGAAACTAAAATGAAATAGTTCAATTACAGAGAGGTAGATAAGTAAAATAAACAACTAATTTCATACAGGGAAGTTGGGAGACAGTCATATGGACCTCATTCTGTTGTCTCCAAACACTTTATCGGAGGGGAAAAAGGAGCTGAATAAACTTTAAACTCTCATGTAGGGATGTATTGCTTGTGTGTCCCTGGCAGATGTGGAAAGGAGATGAAATGGGCAAGGGAGAATCAAATATCCCATCCCTGCAGGTTTGCTGAGGGAAAGAGCACGGCAAAGATCTCACATCTGGCAATCATTTGTCAATAGCTGGAAAGAGAACGGCAGGAAACTTTCTGGCTCTTGGAGAAGATGAAAAGACAAAAACCATGTGTCTCTCTTTCTCTCTCTCTCTCTCTCTCTCACACACACACACACACACACACACTGCAATGGTACAATGACTACTACACTTATTCTCCAGCCACCCCCCCCCCCCAAATTTAATGATCTTCAGATATACTCTACTCCATGGTCAAAAACATGCAGTCACTTGACTTGTTAAAGCTGCAGTGTATGTACATTTTTCAAATAAACCCCAGGGCTGATGTTAGAAAATCAAAATCAGTCAAGCATAGACCGCCTGGTACTTTGGGCAGGAATCCTTGTGGTTTAGTCAATAAACAGAATCTGAATGAAAGACACCACAGTAACTAGACAGTAACGTTTTGAACAGTCCTTAAGCTGAAGTGGGGGCTGGGGAAGGCGGGTGCACTAGTGACCATGGATGTGAGGCTACCAGTCCACTTAGAGCTCTCTAGCTGCAACATGACTATGTTTAGAACAAGGTCATCTGCTATTTCCAACACATGCACACACACACACACACACACGCACGCACGAGTGAGTTTATATTTAAGAGATGTTGTGAATGAATTTGAAGAGGATTTTTTTTTTTAATATTTACACCAATTTTTAACAGGGTAGGTAGGGGAAACCTTAGATTCTGTTTCATCCATCCTGGTAACAATAAAAAATAGCTGGTTTCATTATCAGTTCATAAAAATGACCAATTTTGCCTTGGTAGGTTTAACATGAAATAAAAAGCTTTTAAGACAACCCACACAAAATTAACTTCTTCAAAATTATAGGAATTTGACTCTATTCAGGGTGATCCATAGATTTCAATGGGCAGCTTTTGGTTCACCCTTATACTGTATTTAACCAGCAGCAGCCACTGAGCTCGTCCCTGTGATTCCATAAGTGCTGCAGGTTGTTTAATAACCTGGCAAATTCACAGTAGCTTGTCAAATTATTACAGGAACAGTGTCATCACTAAACAAGCCTGATCACGGTTAATTACAATGCAGACTAGAGAGCAGCCACAATTGTTCATTAATTACAGGAAGCACCTCATTTAAATTTTATGGAAATTTACACTTGCACCCCGGTATGTCTGGAAAAAAAAGTGATCATTCACGCATTCACAGAAGAAAGGAGTCTGTGGTTTATGAAACATCACAGTAAATTGTGTCTAATCTGGTACTGAAATATTGGTTCATTATTTACTCTAATTTTCTAAGCACTTTACTGGTGAAAAATATCAAGTCAAACCCCACATCTTGAATTTCCAAACAAGAATGGAACGGTGCTGGGCTAACTGTAACAAAGGCACAGTTTGAGTAATAAAGTAACTTTTTCTGATTAAAAATAAAATATTTAACAGCCTTTAAGAGAGTGCTAAACCAGAATAACCATTTCCATTAAAATAATCATAAAAGAGCCCAATTTTTTGCTAGGATACATCAATTAACCTCGCAGTTTAAAGAAAATAGTTTCATACATACCTCAACAGTCACCAAGAAAAATCAACAAAGTTAGACCGTGAATCAAAGTCTTGATTTCCCACTACTTTTCTACATCAAGCATAGTAATGCAAAAAATCAACAGATGCCCTTGCAAAAGTCAAGTAGGGCACAGACTTCAAGGATGACAGTCATTCAAAAAAGAGTATTCATAAAAGAGTATCATGGATTTTTGGATTACTAAATAATAAAGTTGCTAAGCCATCTGAAATTTTAGGGCCCAAGGAAGCAGGTAAGAACAACAAGGAGCTCCAGCAGTAGTGAGAACACACATCAGCTGAAATATAAAAAGTAAACCAGACACGGGGCTATGTATCTAAATGAAAATCCTTCTTAGGAAAGGATATAAACACATCATTGCACCTAAATCAAGGTATACAAGAGGTTACTCTCAGAGTCAAGAGGCCATACAGCAAATCTTCTAGAGGTTATAATGCCTGGTCCCAGGGGAAATCTTGAGGTCCAAGCAGTAAGAGTTGATAGACCCTGGCAAGTCCTATGTAAGGTCCCTGGAGCGTAGAGCTGGACTAAAAAATAAGCAGTGGTTCACCTCCTAAGGGAACAAAAAGATCAGAATACAAGTATGGCAAGAATGAAAAGATTCCAAGTTAAAATCAACTCCTGGAACTGTTAGTTGGGAAAGAATATATTAAATGTCCAGTTTTTAATGACTAACATAATAGGCTTAAGCACCACATATTATTAAAATGTAAGGAAACCATAAAAGAGGAAAAAGAGAAGAAAATGGTTCAAGTGGGCTCTAGTCAATTCATCGATTCACCAT
The DNA here is from genome assembly GCF_964194135.1 of Talpa europaea. NCBI lineage: Eukaryota > Metazoa > Chordata > Mammalia > Eulipotyphla > Talpidae > Talpa > Talpa europaea. The sequence goes on along the minus strand of NC_140074.1, from coordinate 24,081,771 downwards.
TAACTATCTTTCAATAGATTCATCCTTTCTAAGCTGTCCACCAAGATGGTATTGCAAATGAGGAAACCAACAAAATGAGCGCTTTCCCTTCTTTTCCCAGAACTCGGTCTTTTTTGTAAGACCCAAGCTGAACTGTCAACTCCACATCTGTTCACCTACAACCAGGATTTCATTTAAACTTGTAAATATATATTGTCTCCCTTGGTATGTCAAAATAATATGCTCCACTGGTCTCTCAGTTTTATTTCACTTACTCACATCTGCAAAACCCATTGCTCTTTGCACCATAACTCAAGGTTCAAAAACAGATTATTCAACAACCACCATGACAGACCATTCCAGGTGATATGTTTGAAGAACATCACTCGTCCTACCCAACGAGGTCAAGGATCAGACAGCTCTCCACAAAAAGTCTTCCATCACACTGCACTTATGTGTCACACACAAGCTGTTAGCTTTCTAAAACTGGGAAGTGCACGATCATGTCTCATATGTGTCACACCTGCTTTCTGATGTAGCAGAGCCATGCACCACCCAGACAGTACCAGCTTGTGGCACAGCAGAGCTCAGGTGGTCTTCCCCAGGCCAAGAGCAGGTGTGCAAGAGATGGTGTACTCTTCTGTGCCATAAAAACTGAAACCTCCTCCTACCATCACTTCCACCTTTATTCCCACTGTGAAGAAGTCAATTTTTAAAACTATTCACTTTTCTCCTGTGAGGCGTCTAAATCAGTAAAAATGTTTTAAAAACCAAGCTCACTAAGCTCATCCCCCAAAGTCTAAAAATTTAGAAAGCAATGCTAAATGGAGGTCCTGAAAAAATAATACGAGCTTGCTCAAGCTAGGGATGCCATCCATGTTGAAACGTCATTGGCACACAAGTTCTGTAAAAACTAAAAGGTACATGGAATTGGAGACATACCTTTAGCTAATGTGCTCTATTTTAACTTGCAATATAACAAACTACATAATGACTGAGGACCACACAAAATGAAGTGAATTCTAAGTAATTTTTGCATAAAATGTACTTTTCGCTAATGAACTTAATATTATGCCACAGAACATATCTCCCAATCTGTGAGGAGGGAATACTTACCGTTAAGTCCTATTTTTGTACTAGAGTGCCCAATTAAATGACTTGTATTCTCTAGAAAACCACAGTTAAGGAAGTGTGACTGGCTTACCAAGTATCCCCAGTGCCTAACATAGTGCTTAGCAAAGATAATGATGTTTTTAAAAGATGAGAGTTAATATTTACTGAGTACCTGTTAAGTGTCAAACTCTAACTGCTAGGTATACACTGGAACATCAAATCCTCATAACTAGCTTGTACTGTAAATATTTCTTAGATGAGGTAGTTAAAGCTCAGTTAGGTTGAGTGACTTGCCAAAGGTACCACAGCAACTTGTATCAACCTAAGCAGTCAGCCTTGAGAAACTCTGTTCTTAACCACTACATCATATACTATTTCTTTAGTGAATAAACGAATGATGTCGAGTATAAACAACTTATTCAAAGAGGACTTCTCGCTGCATGTATACTACTCTGGTCCCTCCTTGATGCCTGTGACAATAGCTATTGATCTCCTGGTGGCACTGACATATCTGTATGGCTTTCAGGGACCTCTGGTTCTGTACCACCACCCCCAACTGATAAAACAATAAGACTCCAACCTGGACTTCCAGCCTCTGGTCTGGCTCCTCCAGGTTTGGGCAAAAGTCTGCACCCAGCACTCTGCCAGCACATGCCACTGGAACCTGGGGGAATACGGCTGAGTTAGATGCTGGGTGTGGAGGCTGCTGAGAACTGCACACAAACACACTTGACCCAGACAGAAGCAGGGACATGCCAAATACAGTCCTGAAACAGGCCATTATAGCTTCACGGGTTTTTGATAATTAGTAAGTCAAACAGATTGTAAATATCACACAATGAAGTTTATTAACTACCAAAAGGTAAATTTCAATAAGAAAATTCCCCATACATTTTATTTCCCTTTATACAGACATTATGTTGTACAAAGTAGGCATTTAATAAATATGTAAGTAAAAAGGAAGGAAATGAAAAAAGGATGGGGGTTGACGGGGGACAGAAACAGAATACCTGATGCACATTGTAGGGGCTTTCCCCCCCATCTTTTAATTTTCTCATATGAAAATCTAAAAAAATTTCATTCTATAATGCATAAATTCTTTTTAACTCTTTACCTGTTCAAATTTCTCCTTCCTTTTCTGGTAAAGTCTAGCACATGCAGACATTATCATTATTTATTTATTTTCTGTCTTAAAATTACATATAAGAGGGTTACCTGATGTAAGAGCTATAACTTAATGAATGTGTCTCTGTACCTTCAATTCTAATATTGAATGCTACCAGGTTCACTTTGAAAACTAAGTTATCTATTATAATTAGTCAATCTCATCCTGAAATATACACTCTATCACTTTCATCCTGCATTTTAGATATTTGAAACAAAAAAAGAAGAAGTAGATTTCATCTAAAATCTTTTCTATGGGTCTCCCTGGTGGCGTAGGGGGTTGAGCACTGCACTGTGAAGCGGTCTGCAGCCTCTGCAGCACGAATTCGATCCCGGCCGGCAAGGGAGCAACCCACATGGTGAGGCAGACCTTTCCTGTCTCGCCCGCTGCTCCCCTCAGCAGTGTATTTCAGTCAGTCTGCCTGTTCTGTTCCCTGCTCTGTCTCTGGTGGGTCCTCTTACCCCCCCGCCCCCCACCCCATGCCTCTGGCCTGTGCCCCAGCTCTTTTGTGCATAAATAAATCTTTAAAAAATAATAAATAAAATCTTTTCTATGCATTTTGTTTTAAAAAACTGGAAATCACTAACAGGTACTTCAAAACAGGTACTAACGTCACTAATCATACATCAACCTGCATACATCAGTTGCCCAAACCATCAATCAGCTTTATCTCACCTGTGCCTTCTTTCCCTATCGAATCCCTCCTTTAGCGTTTTGCTTTGCTTATAATTTTTTACTCCAAGTAAGATCATTTATGTCAATGGATTTTTCTTTGTTCAGAGATCAGTTTTCTGCCAGGTATACTGCCTCAGAAGGTATTTCTCTCTTCCTCTGGAACTACAGATCAGTTCACTTCTCCAAATTTAAACAAGTTTCAATAAACTACACAAATTCACTAGTAAACATAATTAAAACTTTCAGTCAACTCTTCAAATGTTTTTAGATACAACTCTTCTATCTTTGCAAGTCTCTCATACTCTCTTCCTATGTCCATCTGTCTTTAAAATTATTCTTTACCCACGAATTCCATCAGTAGAAACTAAGAGGGGTAGGAAAGGGAGGTCACATTTACTGAGCACTTGCAATATGCCACTGACACACTGTGGGCACCTTACATACAAATTATTAACTCACTTTTCTCAGCAATCTTATGGTATATGAGCACCTCCATTTTGCAAATTGAAAAAAAGAAAAAGAAGGCTTAAGGTAAATAACTAGCTCAGAGTAACTTGCTAGAAAGTTACAAAACTCTAACTTAAGAAATAAGGTGGAGGACATATTGCAAAGAAATTAATGAAAAACATATAACAGTTGCATTTAGTGGCATCCATCCCACAGGCATTTGCTGATGTTTCATATGAAAGAAATTACAAGGAAGACAATTGAAGGAAATGGAGAAGGTGTCAGAAATCAAAGCCTACTACTTGCTCTTTGGTCTAGAGCAACATAAGGGAATGTATCCTCTCACTTGAGGAATGAGAAAGAAATGGGGCATGGAGAAGAATAAAGACACTGTACATTTGTGTCCTGTCACATACAAGATGATGCTGATCCCACCCTCAGCTGACATATGGAGGGGCACTAATGAGTTCTGCATCAGTAATTCTCCCTATGGTGCAATAGAAGGATTGGGAGAAAAAAATGTTAGACTATCCCATATCAGAATAAGCCCCCCTCAAAATGCTTCCTATAAAAATCTCAATAAATGTGACTACTTAACTGATTAAAGCAGAATCTGAAAGCCGAAATGTATATATTGCAAATTAAGTGTTAATACTTTATTTCATGTACATAAAACAAATTCCCTCTTATCTTAATATTATTTAACCATGTCAAGAATACTAAATTTCTAGTTCTGTTTTATCCTCACAGAATGTTTTTTATAAACACTCTCCAGAGGAAAGGAGAAAGTTAAACAACTACAATTATATTCACAACCTCAGACACTTAGATACACAGTTTCTGAGAAAACAAAAAATCTGTGAATAAGCTGGAAGGAAACTACTAGAATGGTTCAACAATTCAAATCACAAGAAGGAACTACTAGGGAAGTGGGTGGCACTCTTTAAGTTTAGAATCCTTGAATTTCTGAGCACACACACACAAAAATCCCTTAAAAATCTATGGAATTGGACTCCCATATTTTAAAAATGAAAATATTGTGATTCAAACCAAAAACTGCAGTTTCATAGTCTAACAATACTTCCCCCTTCATCCACTATAAATACTGTCATTATCAGAGAGAGAAAAAAATTTCAGCAGAAGGCAAACTGTTTCCTAATTCACCAAAATGTATCAAGAAAAATACAGAGAATATGAAAGTTGATAAAACCTAGTTATAACTGCACACCTAGGCATTTAGGCTTTTTGATTTAGAAGCCTCAGTAGTTGCTACACTTGCTATAAGTGATCAAAAAAAAAAAATGACTGACAGAAAGAGCAGGCATAAATTGTCTAACTCCGTATTATCAGTTAATTTTACATTAAGATAATAAAATATGGTATGTAACCACTGTTTTCATTGCTATATAAAGCTTAAATTGATATGGGGGTTTTATCCACTCTCCTGCATTCTAGTGTTGTTTCAATGCCATAGTTTAAAACAAAGTTCTGCAATGATTTTTATAAAATGTTCAGTGATTTTTTTTCTCTGAAAACTTTTCATTTTTATAATTTTTTCCTCTTTGTATCTTTTGTTTTAAAATAATAAAATCATTTCCGTGAAAAAAATCAAAGAAAAATACTAAACTGATCAGTTGATATTTCTAAACATTATGCCACAGGTTTAATTATGGGATGTTAATAGCCTAGTACTCATCTAAATTTCCTTCTGCTGGTGTTATAACAGGAAGTAAGCGGCTTTTGAAAAGGACCCTCTAGAATCCCCAGGGTAAGCTGAAGCTGAGTGCACATCGACTCTCCTGCACATACCTCAAAGGAATCATGGTGTGTGAGAAAGCTATTTACAACTTACTTTGTGTATAATCAGCAGAAACAAAAGATATGACAACAAGCATAAAGACCTCTCTCTCCCTCACCTCTCTCAGGAGAATTCAGCAAGGGAGGGCCAGTGGGCATTCACTTCAGTGTCAGAAGGGCTTCCAAAAAAACACATTTTCTGTGGGGCAGGGAAGAAATATGGCAGGCTCACGCACACGAACACACACGAACACACACACACACACAAGTGTGCACATGAGTATGTACATACATTCTTTTTTTTACTAAAATCACACATAAAGACTGCTAGAGACCAGACTTCTGAAAAGAATACAGAAAAAAATCCCACATTGTAAACAGAAGTACTAGTCAAAATATTTGAAGCTGAATAGGTACAGAAGGTAGGTGCTGTGAAAGGGACGAAGGAAGAAAAGCACAGAAATGACAATTTAGGAAAAGAAATGAGTGGCCAAGAAAAGGGTTTAGAAAGTCTGGGGTGCTCCTTACAGAACCAGGGCCCATCTGAAATTTAATTTTTAAACATTCAACATTCAGGTAGGCATTTGCCTGATAGGCACTATAAAAATCACAGCCTAAATAAACAAACTAACTTCCATATCAGCCTAAGTCTCTTCAGTTAGGCTGGCCACAAGCCCAGATCAGTACTTAAGTATATGTTTTGGTGGCTTCAGTCTAGAGGTGAAGAGATGGTGGAAACTTTCTGCGAACCCAGAAGAACTTGGAAACGAATGGATAGACAAAACTGGTTTTCAAACCAGAGAAAGAGAAAAAACAACATAACCTAAAAGTAAGTCCCACCAGAGGACCCAGAGACAAATCAGAAAAAAAAGCAGATAGAACTTCAGTCCAATCTCAGTGGTGAGCCGATGCCAAGCAGCAAGAGGAAAAATTACTCAGAGTAACACAAAGAATTCAGGAAGACCATTAAGTGAAACGGATTTGACGATGTCAGCCAGGAGCCCTTGCGAAAAAGAACAGATAAAGAAGTAAGTTAATTACCCAACACTGTAAAGATAGAGATGTGTGCTAAACATACTGCTGCAAAATAAATAAATACACAAATAGAAAATAGAAAGAAGAACGACGATAGTAGATATGCCATCAATTTTACAGGCTATGATTTAATTAGAAGATGGTGGTCCAGGCCTCAACTTTCTCAACCATGGAATCCCTAGTTAAGATTTAAGGGCCAGGGATATAGAACCTAAAGCTCCAGAATGAAAATGCTGCTCACAAAAGTGCTGGTGAGTCAAACCATATTTATCCATTTTCCAATAAGGAATGGACAGAAATGTGTGTGTTCTTTTAGAGGCCTTAGATTAGGTAGGATTTTATCAACAGGAAAATGATAGGGGTAAACGAGAGAGATTACAGAACTGAGCAGGCCAGGGAGCAGCGCCCCCTCTGGAGTTATCCCGGAACAAAGAATACAGGGTCGGGGTAGGAGAAGAAAGAATGGAAAAGGATCAAGTTTGTGATTCTGTTACTCAACAGCTTGACAGACACTGATGATGATTGGTAGGAGGACATAATGTCCTCATAGCAACCTGGAACTATTTAATTGAGGTTCATTTTTTCTCTGTCTGGGGAGCTGGTCCTCCAAGGTGAGCTGCCAGAGAACAGGGCTCCCGGCTCTGTGATAGGAACAACCTCTGCAGGTACAATTACAGATTTTCAGAGCCACAAACAACAACAAAAATACCTTGTTTTTATACTGTGAAATATGGGATATAAAGTAAAAATCTCTCTTCCCTTTTGACACCCTGAGGAGCCTAATGGACCATGAATAATGCTAAAATTACACAAAATCTTTCTTCCAGAACACTTTACACATAATATTTAGTAATTCCCACATCAGACAAGTAAGGGGTTATGAAATTTCCATTGCATTCTTTTTATTTTTAAATAGAAGAAAAAAAAAACTGAGACATCAGTACAATCTTCCTCCACATTAGATAACATGCATAGAACTGAAATTAAGGCAAAGTTCTCAGTTATCATGCTAGTTTTAGCAAGAAAAGCTTTCTGCCATTTGACAGTTTGCTTACTTCTCCAATTCTTGTTTTAGCATTGAAGAAAATGAGAACGAGGTCATTTGTATACCTATGCCATGGGTGGGACTTATGAAAGAAAACTACGAAATTTAATTTTTAATTGGTTTGCAATCATTGTTGAAAATTGAAGGACCCCTTGCTTTACAGACAGATAGGTTGCCAAGGCTGACAGTGGACATTGAATGAAGTTTTAAAATTTTTACATATGCCCAGGTTAACTTTCTTTCTGCCTTCTAAGGCTCAATTCCAACTACCCTAAAGCACATAATATTAGAAGAGAACTGACTCTGGAGTTAGGCCTCCCTTTAAATCCCATCCATAGTGAATTTGGTCAGCTAACTGTCAAAACTGAGTCCTGTTTCCTCCTTCTATAAAATGATAATAATTATATTTACTGTGTGGGGTTAGCAAAATTGAAGACACCTGGCAAGCACCTAATTAAGCAGGCGGTTGATACATAGTATATCCCCCCATATGCTAGGTCCCCCCATATGCCCTCTATAGGTTGGCAAGTTTGAGAAAATGGGAGAAGGAATTTGGTGGAGATGAAAGCAAACCGCAAATGTTAAAGGACTAATATAAGCAACTAAGGAAATTAAAATATACATCAATATAAATTAGGACCAGCTCAATCAACTTTTAGAAGGCTTCCTAGATGCTGTGGTGAGAAAGACTATAAAGATCTACCTAGGCTCTGCTAGAATGACCATTAATGATTTTGCTGGAGAAGCTGTAGCAAGTGGCACATTTCACTCTCTCCTATTCCTGCCCCAACCAAAACCTTCACAATTAAAACTTCAGGCAATTATCTCAGTTCTCTTTCAAGCTAGTAAAATTAAAGATAAGGAGCTCCAGGAAACATGCCTGAAAAGAAACTTTCTTCTTTGGGGAGACAAGGGACAGCAAACTGATAGACAAAACCAATAGTCTAGTTCGGTGTTTCCAGGTATATTCCTCAGCCAATAGACAAAATTGTCAGAATCACTTGGGTGCAAATTCGAAATACATTTGCAGGCCCCACCTGAGACCTCAGATGGACAGAAACTCTGGTGATGAAACCCAACCAATCATTTTTTTACAAGGCCCCAAGGCAACCCTGATAAGCATTCAAGTTTGAGAACTGCTAACTTAAACAGCATAGAAAAATGAAAAAAAAAAAAAAAGGAACTGGCAAGGCAAAAACTCTCTAAATGATAAAGTTTTAGAGGAGATATGCCTTAATAAAACAAACAAACAACAACAAAAAAAAAAAAAATGAGAGAAGAAAAGAGGAGCATATGCCAAGGCATAAGATCAAGGATCTTCCAAAATCCTTCCCTGTCTGGAGGAGAGATGGAAAGTTAGGAGAGCAGACTCTTAAGCGAGAAGTCATAATGAGCAAGCAACTTAATTAAGAAGCAGAGATATGACCATTTGAACATATGATACAAACATTAAAAGGAGATTATTTGGGGGCCGAAGCTGACTTTAACATTTATTTAAACTAAAAAAAAAAAGATAGACAGACAGCAGGGTCTCCCTGGCAGTGCAAGGGGTTTAGTTGCAGCACTATGAAGCTATCTGCAGCCACTGCAGCAAGAGTTCGATCCCTGGCCAGGGAGCTACCCATATGGCACAGCAGACCTCTCCTGTCTCGCCCGTGGCTCTCCTCAGCAGTGTATTTTAGTCAATCTGCCTGTTCTGCTCCCCACTCTGTCTCTGGTGAGTCCTCTTCACCCCCCACACCTCTGGCCTGCACCAGCTCTTGTATGCATAATTAAATCTTTTTAAAAATAGTAACAATAAACTTAAAAAAGCATTTCAAAATGATCTGGGTCACCATGAACTCTACGACTGCATTTGCTCTATTCAGTTTTTCTCCCTAGTTTTCTACAGCAATCATGAATGTGGATGAATTTAACTATCACTAGTGACAGGAATGAGGTGGTACTTTATTATTTATTTATTTATTTTTGGTACTTTGAAGTAATAGATCACCAAGCACTGATTTTTTTTCTCCCCCTTCCCCCACCCCCCGACGGGTTGGCTTTTTTTTTTTTTTTTTTTGGTTTTTTGTTTTTGTTTTTCAGGAAGCTCACTTTGGAACAAAGTAGGTGCATTTGACTTGATCTTAGTTCATTAAAGGCATGATATACGACAAATCAAAAACTTCTCTTCCCTAAATTTAACTACACTTAACAGAAAAGGGTGATTAAAAATGTATGTAAGCAGAAAAGGGGGGTTGAGAAGATGTGTTATGTGACAAACAGTGCGAGAAGAATTACAAGTCCCCTCCAAAATAACTCAACCTGGGCCTCCCCAGTGGCGCAGCGATTGAGCGCTGGGTTGCGAAACTGCCCGCAGCCTCTGCAGCGCAGGTTCAATCCCCAACTGCTCCCCGGCCACCACCGGAGGAGGGTCCCACATGGTGTGCAGACCTCTCCTGCCGCCCGCTGCTCCCCTCATCAGTGTACTTCGGTCCTTCTGCCTGCTCTGCTCCCCGCTCTGGCTCTGGCTCTGGCTGAATTCTCTCACCCTCCTACGCTTCTGACTGTACCTAGTGCTTGTATAAATAAATAAATAAATCTTTAAAATAAATAAAATAAAATAAAATAACTCAACCTTTCAAATTACCTATTAAATCACTTGCATTAAACCTATTTTCTTTAAAAAAAAAAAGTTTAACTAGTCATATATGTTTTAGGAGGTAAAATACAGTGAGAACGTAACACCAGATTTAATGCAGAGGCTGGCTGGCTATATAGATGCAGACTCCTCTGAACTGGCCCCTGACCCCACACGACATGAGTTAGACTCACTATGAAGAGTGAACTTGAAGGGGGACCACAAATTGTCCCAAAATATCAGAGGTATACTGATGGCTATAAACAGGAGGTTCAAGTTTAACATGTTGCAGAAGTTTATATGGTAGCAGGCTGACCATCAACAAATCAACGTGGTTTTCTTTGAATGCAAAATTTGAAAATGGGCAATGTTAAGAAAGGAAATTGGGAGACAGATTCGGATCTGCTTTCCATCCATTAAAAATGTTCCCAACTTAATAAACCTAAGTCATGCAGTGTAATTCTCCCACCAAGCCTGCTGAAGACTAGACTAAAAAAAAGAGAAAATGAAAAAAATCGTACAAAAGTGATTTATATGGAATACCTACCTCACCTACCACCACCACCTCTCCCATCCCACATGCACTGGTCTCTAGAGAAGATGAAAGTTGCAGGGCTCTGTATCAGACAGGTAAAAATGAACTTAAATCTCTACCACCAATGGCATCGCTTTGTTACTGAAGGTTCAGAAAGTAGTGGGAAAAGAAAGTAAAGGGGAGTTTTTCTTTCTTTTTTTTTTTTTAAATTTCCTTGGGGATCTTACAAAATAAGGTATTTCTCCAAACTTGAAATATTTCAATCCTGAGGTCTGGTGACTTTAGAAGCTAAAAGAAGCAGCTCAGAATACATCAGGCTTTATAAATTATAAAACATATGGTTTTCTTTTTTGTTTGTTTTTTTGGTGGTGGTAGAAGCTTCACATACTTCTATCATAACTTACCTAATGATAAGAAATGCTATAAAATAACAATCTGTCCCATGTTTTCATTTTAGTGATGTAATACATTTCCCAGGTTTCAGCTACCACCTTTATGAGAATAGTGCTCCTAAATCCCTATTTCTTGTCTCTAATGTAACTTTCAGTCTTACACCTTCAAGTTCCCACTAGAAATTTCCAAGTTGCCAGTTAACATCTCAAGCTAAAGCAAAGCAAATAAGTTGTTATCCTTTCTTTACTATAGCTCTCCAACTCTGCAGTATTTTGCAATGTTATCACCATAATGTTATTAACAAAGACTCAGAACCACAGATCATGATTCAATTCCCAAAGCCTGTCCATTCTTCCCTTTCAGTCTACTCAGCTGTCTCCCATAAGCCTTCCAGATCATTTCTCTCCTTACAGATCAGTTCTAACATGTGCATTACCAGACCTTTGCCATAACCTTTAATAATCCCAATTTTATCAGTCCACACTCACCAACTAGTGCCATATTCGACACCTCCAATTGCTGAAAATACTTTCCTAGATGATGTTTAGAGCTCCCCAGAAATTACTAATGGAAGTTGCTTCAATGTCCTCCACAATCTAGTTCTACACACACTTTGTAGATTTATCATCACCTCCTCTTTAGTAGACAATTTAATTAGACTATCTGGTATCTCTTGCATATCGATTTTAGCATTCCTAATTGGCACAGTTCTTGTGCTGCTCTGTTTGGAATACCTGTTCTGCATTATACATTTGAAACTGTATTTCCTGATGCAACTTCTTCTATAGTTCCCTGAAACCCCCAGGTGGAAAAGATCTCCTCAGTACTATACCATTCTTAGGACTCTCAGATTTGTACCATCATGGACTTGAAATATGTTTTTCTCTCCTTACAAGCAAGAAGTAACTTACTTGTTTTCCAATTCTCCCACAGTCTACCACACTATTCTACACACAGCAGAGAGCAAACAAATATATGCAAAATAAATAATAAATAAATCTCTTAAAATTCATAGTGGTACCAGTGACCCAACGTTACAAATAGAATGATTTTAACTTAATCATTATTCCATCTGATCCTCAACAAATACCCTTAAGACAGTCAGGGGCCAATAATTCCTATTTTATAGAAATTCTAAATGCAAGGAAGTCACTATTTATGCACAGAGCATTCTTCTGAGTATAATTTAGCCTATTAAGGTCCAGTAACTAATTCAATGTCACCCTGTTGATCTGTGGTGTATTTCTGTTGAAATCTTACTGGATTTTCCTTCCAGCTTACTTCAGGATACTGCTACCATCTGATTCCATCAAGTGATCTTCAAAGGTGAGAAAATGTAAAACATCTCCCCTATGATATAAGTTGAAGGGGACTTTCTCTACGCTCCAAATTGTCAACATATACTGAAATCTAAATTTTGGAAAGAGGGTCGCTGGTGAATGCTCTCCCTGACCCCCACCCATCTCTGCACTATACCCCAGTTCTTCTAAGCATAAATAAATTTTGGAAATATAAAATATATGCTGGCACATAAATATCTTATTTTAAAATTACTAGGCCTCAGAGTAGAAGCAGGTATGAAAACCTCTTTTATTAAGTTTTTAAAAATAGGAATAGATTAGCATGTATTTTGGAAAGAAAGTAACAATTCTATTAATTGCCCTGAAGCCGGTACACATTTATTTCTAAGACACCATGAAGGCAGCTTAACAGTCGCCTAGGGGTAAATTTACAACACTACTAAGTTTCTACTTTCTTTTTTTTTTTTTTTAATAGAGGCATGTTTTATTTATTTGTTTGTTTGTTTGTTTGTTTTGTTTTTATACATGCACTAGGTACAGTCAGAAGCGCGGGAGGGTGAGAGAATTCACCAGAGCCAGGGCAGGGAGCAGAGCAGGCAGAAGGACCGAAGTACACTGCTGAGGGGAGCAGCGGGCGGCAGGAGAGGTCTGCGCGCCATGTGGGACCCTCCTCTGGTGGCCGGGGAGCAGCCGGGGATCGAACCGGCGCCGCAGAGGCCTCGGGCAGCTTCGCAACCCAGCGCTCAACCGCTGCGCCACCGGGGAGGCCCCCTAAGTTTCTACTTTCTTAAAGCCAGAGGTAGGCAACTACAACCTATAGGTCAAATGCTATTCCCCTGCCTAATTTTGTAAATAAAGTTTTATTGAAACATACCCATGCCTATTCCTTTACCATACCTAGTTTATGGCGATTTGCAATTACAAAAGCAGTCTTAAGTAGTTGCTACAGAAACCATATGACTACCCAAAACATTTACATTTGGCCTTTTACAGAAAAGATTTTCCAACCCCTATTTTAAACTGCAAAATTATACCTCTTTCCCCAACAACATCAGTTTCAAGAATTCACTTTTAGGCAATCAGAATACAGGTGCAAACAAGAATGTTCATATTGAAGCACTATGCTTTATAAAAGAAAAGTGCTAGCAACAACCTCGAGGTCCACAAACCAAGAATTCATTAAGTAAATTATGTACAAGGATATATTAAGTACAATGATATATCCAATAGTAGGAATCCATAAAAAATTATGATGGATATCTATATTTACAGACATGGAAAGTTATCTATGACATGGTTGAGTGAAAAAAAGGAAGTCACATATCCATAATCCCTTTATGTAATGTAATCTACCCATGCATTTGTATGCACAGGTAAATGAAGAAAGATGACCCAAAAATGTTAATAAAATGGTTCTCTGGTGGCAGCCTTTCAGTTTTTATTCTCTTTCTAGTTTTTTTTTTTTAAAATCAGACCTGAAAATGAATATATATGCTTTTTACAATTGCTATAAAAAAGGCTGAACCTATTAAGATTTTAGATAGTGGGCAAAGTTTAAATTCTGCATTTCATAAAGCATTTGGGTTTTTCAGAAAATAACTGTATTATTTTGGGGTTTTTTTGTGTTTGTTTTTTGTTTCTAGTTTCACTATTCCTTTTCCTTTGTTTTGCAGACAGAAAAGCCCTTCTAGGCTTATCAATAACATGCATGTCCATGACCCGACATCTCCACTACATGTGGCTGCCTGAGTAGTGAATCCAAAAAGTTCCTTACAAAATCGTGCAGGACTAGGTGGAAGAAGAGAGGTTAACAGAATAGTCCCTTGATGGAAATGTATTAATTCAATAAGTGTCTTGCTTCTGGGTTACCATAAAAAGGTTCATAAAGTACCCAAAAGCCACATAAGATCTTAGAATTATGCTGCTCACTGACTGATTCTCAGTGAAGAGTAAGAAAAGAGAGCTTTTTCTCCACCCTCATTCTCTTCAACAGAAGTAAGCTTCTGCAAGACTGGCAAAAGCATTTTTTTGAACTAGTAATTGAAAAGGCAAAGTATGTACATGATGCAAGTATTAAGCACCCTCCACCACCATAGATAAAGAAATACTAAGTGAATGATGCATGTAGCTTACTAACTATAAAAGGGACAGAAGAACAAACTATAACAACACCCAACACAACTCACACTCTCAGTGCCAGACTTCACAGCCATCTTTTCAAGACCTATTTTATAAATGAAGTAACTGAGGTTCGGAGAGATTATAGAATTTTCCCAGTGTCACACAAAGAATAAATTCAAACACAGACATACCTGGCTCAAAAATCTGAACTCTTCACACTGAGCTCATTAAATAAAAATTGTATTTCTTATGAAGTAGTATATAAAATCCCAATATAAATTCAGCAGGTGAAAAAATTTGAAATTCCTGTTTTATAAAATTTTACAAAATTACAATGGCAAGTAACTTGTTTATAAACCATTTATTTGAAATAGTATGATTTTTGTTATTTTCTCCATTAAATCTAACCATATCGTCATCTTTACATTTATACATAGACGCATACAGATATTTTATTATTTTCTAACTGATAAGCTATATCACCATAAAGAGCAGAAAAATCTTTTAATATTTCAAACTACAGTCTGCAAACATTTAGAGGCAGAATCTAATTGATATAAAAGTGTGACTTGGTATTTTAAGACTTTTACCGCAGTGAAATTATTTATTGTAATTGATTAAACAAAATCTACACCCCGAAAATTTGCATGTGAAAAGTTATACAATGATAGAACTGTAATTTTTTTCTACCTTAGTATTTACCTCCGCTATTTTTGTCTTAGTGTATTTAGCCTCTTTTAAAATTATGCAGAGATTTTTTTCTATGAATTCCCCACAATAGCACAAAATGAATAAAACCTTCAATTCCTAAATGGGGAAACTGAAGTGTTGCTGTGCTTCCTTTTTGGGGGGTAGAGGAGGGGCCTATGAGCCTTAGGCTATTTCTAATGTAAAGGTCCCTAACAGAAATCTAAGAGAACATCCCTCTTCATCTATAGTAGTAATTGTTATCAATTCTATGTACCTGCTTTCTTATAAAATTTAATTTGAAATGAAATAAAAACAGCAGGACTTTTTTTTAACAGCTAGCTTTAAAGGGATGAACAATACAGCAGAGGAAAAAGAAAAGACTTTGGGTCAGCCTCACTGGATTCACCTTTATTTCCTCTTTCATAATTGAATGCTTTTGCAATAATTTAATAAGACAACATGGGTACCACATTTGCAATATTGTGTGGGCTAAGAGGTAGCTATGAAAGTATTAGTTATTCTCGTTGGTTTAGAAACAGGTGAAAGTAAATACTAAGCCAAATATTTATTTTAGAACTTCAGATGCATGATACTCAAATTAGGGTTAGCTAAAAGAAACTAGATATTAGGCAAAATAGCACTACCAAAGACCCCTTATGACAATATTAGTGAATTACACATGAGAACACAACTTGATAAAAGCATAATCCAGTATTAAAAAACAATAAAAGCACATTTTACTCAATAAATGGTTCTCTAATCCTTAACTACACTTATGACATAGTGCAAGACTATAAATGGGTAACATATTGGACTATAAAGGTAACATATTGCCCAAATACATGTGTATGATGTTTACTATTATTTTCTTTAATTCTACCAAGAGCTGTAAACATTGTTGGCTTTAGAGTGATCTTAATCCCACAATTACAAGTGAATATTCACAAAACCAGGGACAAAGCTAGGGTCCCACTTGTAAAATCTAAGTTCTATTTTCAAGTTCTAATAAGTATACTAATGAAAGAAGCTTCAATTCGAGCAAATTATTAGAACTGGTAATACAAACGTAAACAGAACATAAGAGAATCTGTCAATTTTGCTTCTACTCTACCTTTAGTTATAGCTGATATCACTAAAACAATAGCATCACTCTGACAGCATGAAGGCCAAACTGGTAAGAATTCTGCAGCGTGGCAAAATGTTAAAGACTAATGGATGGCATAAGACTCAAAAAAAGGAAGTTGTCTGTGAATGTCTAATAGCTTCTTTTTCCTACAGATAATTGAGAAACTAAAATATTTTCTTTACATTGATCCCTTTAACTTCAAAAACTTCAAGCTTCCCAAAAGAAATTTTCTACAGGGTAAGCTCAAACGAAGAGAACTACAGTTTATTGAATACTTACTAGGTACCAGAGCGTCACATGAGCTGTCTCATTCCATCTTCCTGACAAATTCTCAAGCTAACTTTTCTTTCCCCACTTTAAAACCAAAGAAAACAAAGGTTAAGGATAAAGTGACTTGCCCAAGGTCACAAGACTAGTAAGTGACAGCATTAGCATCTTTACACAGACCAACTGTTAAACTGGCCCCCGGATTTCTACAATGCCAAATATTAATATCTGGCGCAATGCAAGCAGAAAAAATGTTGAGCAGTACTGATGTGTATAAGAAACTCTGATTTTTAGGAGAAAAATCCTAACTTTTCTCTAGAATGTAAGGAAAAATATCTAATGAATTCAAGTAAAATTTGGAATGTCAAGTCCATACATAAATCTTGATTTTGTTATATAGCACTGACTGTGTATTGGTTTAAGACCTCCCATCAACAATGTGAATGTATCTGTTTATAAAGAACAAACCACTATACAGGGGTTTGATTTGAGTTTAATTGGATTAAACTCAGGACGGCTACCTTGACAAAATCATCATTTTATAGAAATATATAAATCACGTACCTAAAACTATAAATAGGAAACACAAACTCACACATAATTTACTTTTCTGTGGTACATTTCTGGGTTAAATTTCTGTTATGTAACTTTTTTCTTTTAATGATAACTTATCAATGTAAAACCTTCTTAGTTTATCAACTCCACAATATTTTCTTGTATCCATTTGGCAGTTACCAAAGTGTATGTGCACACACAGATACACACAACTATATATACATATGTGCATTATTAAGGAAAAGAATACAGATATAGTACTTAGGTTTGGAAATGATGAGCAATAGAAAGGCAGTTCAAAGCTAAACTCAAACTATTTATCTTAGGTAAACTCAAAATAACCTGTGGTTCTCCTATTCACTGGAGGGGGGGGGGGTTCAGACATGTGAGAATATTTTATAAAGGCACAATGCAAAATCAGGAAGTAGTTCCATGCATCTACATTTTAATCTGTCATAATAACTTCAGTCAGATCAAATCATGAAGCAATCGTATTCCATGTAACATGCACAATCACAACTGCAGTCAAATCATACACACCCACTCAGTAACTCTAAGCCTAAACCAACTGGAATAGTGAATGAGGATAGAGTTTTCCCTGGAGAGAAAGACAGCAGTTGGGGCAATCTGCAAAATGGATTTATCTGAGACAAATACAAAGCCTGAAAATGTTCTAAAACCTGAAGTAGCTCACGTGATACTACAACAAAGTCCATTTAGAAGATCTACAGTCCAGATGACTTGCATCTTCAACCCTCCCTCCCCGTTTCCAGAATTTCTAATTTTAAATCACACTGGCAATCTTTGGTTACAATTGAATTAGAACAGTTAGGTTTGGCCCCTCTAAATGCCAAGAAGAAAAATATAAAATAAGCACCATACTTAATTTTGTTTAGTTTTAAACACAGACCTTCTGCATTCAAAACTGTATCCCTCTGACTAACATGAACCGTTATTACAGAGAAATGGTTAAAAAAAAAAAATCCCGGACCAGCCAGTGAAAAGGAATGAGGGAGTAGTAGTGGTAACATACAGTACCATGAGCTGCAGTGGCCTCCCCGTCAGTGGTGCAAGGTTAACAGATCACTCCTGGCCTTCAGGCAGACAGCAAAACACAGCCCAGGAAAAGGGGGGGGGGGGGACAGGGACCGAGGCCGGGGGAGTTTACACAAGAAGGCTGTTCAGCTCCTTTCTGGCGCATTCTTCCTCTCTATCTCCAACCTCTTTGCGTGTGTCTTGTCATATTTTCTTCAGCTGTTAATTGTCCAGAATGCAAGACTTTAAACAGTCACAGTTTAGGAAAAAGCGAAACCTTTCTAAGTGACCATCACAGCAAATCAGCTTCAAGCTGGTGGGTAAAAATTTTCCAAGGGAAGTGTTCTTCTGATAGTTCCTGAGTCTCAAAGTCACCCCCACCCCCACCCCCACCCCCACCACCGCCACACACACTCCCCTAGAGGGCTAAATGCACCGTGGCAATAAAACATTCATGCGACTTGGAATTTTAACACAATGCCATTTCCCTAGTTTAACCTGAAAGGAATGCACTAGTCACAACAGACTACATCATCCTGCCATTAAACCCTGCCAAGGAACCGCTTTTTTGGCCTTGCTGGGCCAGCTTTGACGGGAAAGGAGTACACAGACCCACACACTGAGCACAGAGGGGCCACCTCTGCTTCCTCAGTCTTGTCCACAACACCCTGCTCTTGAGCATGACCCCTGACCCCGTGCATTGTGACCAGCTTGTGATGCATGTGTCACTCTGGAACTTCTGCAGAGCCACACACTGAGCGGGCCATTTGCTGCTCCCTCACAACAGGACTTGGGCCAATGCCAAAGGCTTTCTTATTATTACTGCTACTATTGAAAGTCTTATGTTCAAGTGTCGGAGATGTTTTTCCATGAGTTGTACAGTGCTATGTTTATATTTTTCCCTCCTTTGTTTTGGATTAAAAAAAAACAAACTTTGCATTTGCATTCATAATTAGGTTATGATTACTGACAAAATGGTTTGCTTTGGGGACTACTTATCAAAGCTGCCAGTTCTTTCGCATTTAAGTGACATTTAATTTAGACTTACAAAATATGAAAACAGAAATAATTCTGATCTCTCCTGAGAATTTAAGAGAAAAGCCCAAAGGTGTTGAATTCTAAAACACCCACACTTAACTATTTCGTGTGGTTAAAGTACTATCACAAAAGAAATCAACAAAACAAATCAATTTTTCAAAACTTGGACCTACTGTGCAGATATTTCTACCATCCAAAGAACTTAAAATATACAGGCAACAAATGAAAAAGTAAAATCACATTTGAAAAGCTTTAAAATGTTCTAATTTTTTTTTGTAATGGCAATTTGGCCCTTTATAATCAAAGATTATTTCTGTAGGTTATCAGACACCATAATTTTGACCCCAAATATACCTTCTTTCTTCATCCTCAGCTTCTATCCTACTGCTAAAGTATGTCATGCAGATTTATTTTACTTTTCTAATTAGTCCTTTTTTTCTGTTCGGATTCTTAACTATTTCATATGGGGCACTTTCACTTTCAGCCTTGCCCTATTAGTATTCCTCCTCTCTACTATAGTCACAGGCAGTTATTTTAAAAGCAGCACAACCCTCCTGCTCTGATCCTGAACTGCAGCCAGGTGAGCTGTGATTTTCCCTGCAAAAGGCAGAAGGTGTTCCAGCTTTAATCTCCTAGTGTAAGGCCATGTCCCCTTCTCAGTAACAAATGAAGAACACCTTATTTCATCTAAGAGAACACCCTAAAACACAAAATGATGATCTCTAAGCAAGTTAACATGCACATATAAAATAAAACCAAATAGTCTTCTTTAGTCTAATATTTGTCTCCTTAGTTAGCTGGCATTAGTCTTAAGCCCTAGTTAAGACTTATTTCTTTTTCTTTCCTTTAAGCAGACATTATCATGCCTTGAAAGTCATTTTAATCCCTTCACCTTAGCCAAACCATAAGGATTCTCAAATTCTAGAGACAACAATTACCTTTTATTTTTAAAAAAAAAGGAATTACAATTAACTTGCCCCCCCCCCCCCCCGCAAAGGGTGGGAAATCAATCCAACAGAGAAGCAAAGGTGATCAAAACCTATGTGAAATATATTTAATTCAAAATGTAGGCGCTGAAAGTAAACTGTTGTTTTAACCTACATAAAACACAGCAATAAAGCTTTCGATTTTTGTTTGTGATCTCTCCTGAGAATTTAAGAGAAAAGCCCAAAGGTGTTGAATTCTAAAACACCCACACTTAACTATTTCGTGTGGTTAAAGTACTATCACAAAAGAAATCAACAAATCATTTAAATTACTTAAATGATTATTTAAACAAATTATTTAAATAAATGTATATTCAAATTTCAATTTCAGTGTTACCAGGGGGAAACCTAGTAAATTTAAAGACAGCACCACATGAAGCCATGAGATTAAAATTACAGAGGATAATTTCTATATAAATCCAGACACATGTTTTTGCTTGTATTAATATCAAATTAACATCGTGATCAAAATTTATGTTGGACACTTACTCAAAGAAAGAAAAGAGCAAAGGCTTGTAAATATCCACATGCAACATGTTAAACCCTCTGAACTGTGATGAATTTCCTATGAAGACCTCTGGAACTTTGGAATATATTGCGAAAAGATTCTATAACCCACTTTGTTTTAGATCTAAATACACTGCCAACCAATTTTATAATCTTCAGTATCCACTCCTAACATCCTATAGAAGTGATTTATCATGTATTAGGATATCATACCATATTACAAATAACAATGAAAAACATGTATATGAAATTGTACAATAAAGTAGAATCAGAACCCGATTTTTAAAAGTCCTAGCAATAAGTTCACTGTATTGCAGAAAGTTGCAAAACTATAAACTTTTGCAGACTATCAACCTATATTAGTGGGTACATGTGAGAAGATCAAATCTGTGTTAACCACCAGGGATTTTCATCTCCCTTTAACCAAAGGAAACTTTACCATTAAGTGGCACTTAGAAATATATTTAAAAGTTTAAGTTACCTTTTAATTTCTAAAAACCAAAGGAAAGAGGCTTTTCCTTACCCAGTTCTATTTACAAAGAGCTCAAACACATATGTTAATTTATTCTGTTCAACTTGAGTCTACTTGGAGTCACGGGATTGGCTAAACCAACCTTGCCCCCACCCCCATCCCACCCCAACACACACAGACACCACACAGACAGTTAACAGACTATCCCTGAGTGAGGGCAAACCTCAGAGGTAAAGAGATGAGAAAAGAAAGGAGATGCACAGATAAAAGAGTGAAGGAAGAAGAAAAGAGACGGTGTGGGATGAAAACAGGCATAAAGAAAAACAAGCAACAAGAAATAGGGAGGTGAACAAGATGATGATGATGACGAGGAACAAAATGGAAAGCAGCAAAGAAAGAGGGGTGGAAAAAAGGGGATGGCTGGGGGAGAGAGGAAGAGCTGGAGCCCCACGACACAACAGTGGATCAAGCAGCTGGCCAGAGATGCTAATTCAGCGCTTTAACAAATCAATGCCACTTGAAAAGTACAATGCGAGCCCTCACTGGGTAGATGTCAGGGGACTGAGAAAATGCATTCTCAAGTATTTCACATTAAGAGGGAATAATGTGTTAATTTATAACTCTTCACCCTATACACTCGGATTATCTATCTGTGTCAGCGATTTGACTTCTTAAATTTATCAAAAACGCACTCAAAGGGAGGCAGCTTCAGCTTCACCACTGGGAAATGGAGGTTTAGGAGAAGTATGTCCTAGGTAGTACTGCGGTTCTTTTTTGCTTTCCTATTTGCTCTGAAGCATTGGTCGGGTGGCAGGCAGGAAGGAGTGGGCATCAGAAAGCGAGATCAGGGAGGAGGGGAACTCCTGGTCCAGTTACTAACGCAAGCAAATAAAAGGCTTTCTTGGCCTGTGGTTGATTGCATTAGGTACCATCAGTCAAAAGTGACATAGAAGAGAAGGAATAACTTGAATCAGCAACCCCAGCTGCCATCATCAGAATTTACTTTACGGAAACTTACTTAAGTCTCTCAGCACACCCAGAGGAAGGGAAGCTGCTGACAATTGGATTGTAATTAAACAGTACTCTAGCCTTTGTGACCATAGTTCCACAGACAGAGTTTATCAAAAGAGCACGGGAAGGTAAGATTAAGCAGGGAAGGGCCATGTTTAAAAAAAAAAAAAGGTACTATATCCAGTATTTAGAAGCCTAATTAGAGGGACTGTTTCTTTAAGAAAAACCTGCTTTATTAAACATCAAATTTTTTAAATTGTTTCCTAATTGTTCCTTAATGTGATTTCAGCTAACTTTTAATTTAATGATAGCAGTTTCTAACCTGGAGAGAGACTGTCAGTATTTTCTGCTACCAAAATTAAAGTATTATCAGACTTGAGTTTTCAAAGTACAGATAATATCAACTCACAAAGGCAAGAGTAGAAATTTTTAAAAAACTAGAAAAGTTTCAAGAAAGGATTTCAATTAAGATCATATTGTTAAAAATATTAAATGGGGGGGGGGGGTGGGAGAGTGGTTCTTTATACAAAGAAAAAAATGACCAAAATGGTAACTGTTCTGAGTTTCACTTTAAGATTGTTTAAACTACAAACAGCAGTAATTTATACTAACGGGAGGTATTTTTATTTGCCACTGTACAATTGTAACAGAAACAGACAGTCTCTTATTTTGCAGGACATTCATATGTAAATGAATGCTGATGTATGGAAATGAGATGCTATACATGATGGGCAGCGTTCAACATTTAGTTTTAAAAAGACAAAGTTACCTGACTCACTGAAGCTTGACTCTCCTCCAGGCTACAACTGGGCACAGAAAAAAATGAAAGACAATGATGGGCTTCCACCAGTTTCTGTTGGCTAAACACCACCTCACAGATATATGACAGAAAACAAACGTTCTTTCCAATCTTAGGTTTGGCATCTTTTCTATGACATATTAGAATAATTTTTTAAAATCAATATTGATTAGAAACAGAAATTGTAAGTAAACAATCAGAAAATTTAATTACATTGAACCAAAGGTCTGAAAGTCCAATATTGCATAATTAGTTAATAAATTTTATTTCTTTCAAAGGAGATAATAAGTAATTTCCTAGGTCAAGAACAGAGTGTATTACTTTCCCTTTTCATAAAATCTTAGGAGACAGAATATATATATTCTGGGCAACTTGTCTACAAATGGGAAAAAATCATATATTTTTCGGGAGCCTCCATTTGTGCCCTGAGAGCAGGATTTGTCCTATCCCTGGTTTTTGCATGAATTACCATTCCTGTCTGTCCCATCCAAGCTACTCCCATGTTTCCATGTAAACTATTCTTATCATTATGGTACCATTAATCCCATTCTCTCCCTCCCCCACCACACTCACCTAAGGGGTTAAAAGACTTCAGTACATTTGTGACTTGTCAGTGACATATAATACCCGGGTCCTTCATGCAATCAACTTTTACTTGACATGTATTTGCTCATCACAGGACCCGCATTACTACTGGGAAAATGAAGAAAAACCTAAATTAACACTTGACATTCAATATGGTCAAGTCCTTAATTGGCTGGGCTTCCTGAGAAAGCAATTTTCTATTCCCCAAACTGTTCGCGTGTCATGTGTGGAGTGCAGCTCTTGGCCATCACTGCTGTCCCTCGCTCCCTCTAATGAGAGCAGATGAATTAGTGCTACGTGACACGATTTGAACAGGGCTTCCTCCAACTCCCCTCCCCCTATCTTTTTCCTACCCAGTGACAGCTGTGTGGCAAGGAAAAGAAAGAAAGAGAAATGCAACAGCAAAGAATCCTGTAAAGGATGATCATTTTTTTAAATGAACCTTAAATGTCTTGTTGAAACTCCAGAACAACAGGGTCATTTAATTGTGGAGGTGGGGAAGGGGGTTGCTACAACGATCAGGGGAATTATCTGGCTATGGTTGATTTGGGTTGTATTAACTTCCAACATGTTTCTTCCATTCCTGACTAGTTGCAGTATTAGATTGCACTAGTCTAATTAAAATGGAATTTACATCCACTTTTAGAAGTTTCTTAAAGGTCTGGAGAATGGGTCAACTAGAAAAAAAATTGAACAGCATGAAATAATTACTACTCTAAGATAAACATACCTGTAGGTTAAAGAAAAAGTCTTTTCAACAAACATTTAGGTCATGAAGAACCTACAACACAAAACTGTCACTACATTTTGTTTTCAAATACTTGTTAAAGTTATGAACTTAATGCTAATTACTCTATCTTAAATCATTTTATTTCGTTCCCTTTGATTACTGAATAACTACAACAAAATTTTGCACACTGATTTCATTCTATTATTTTGGAGAGAGAGGGAATATGTGTTTATATGTGTTTATCTAGCCAAATAAGAAACAACTAAACGCATGCATGAAAGGAAAGCAGGACAAAATCTGTTCTATTCAAAGGTACTAAAAAGCAAATTAAAGAGGTTGTTCTGAATCTTCACTTATTTGGAAGCCAAAGGGGAAGTAATTTTAAATGACTAAATTGCTTAACCAATCCAATTAGAAACAAACAGAACTGGGGGAGGGAAACGCATGTGGCCAATGACACTTTTTAGGAAAGCAGTTTGTCCACCTTACATGCGATAAGTGCAAACAACCAGTACAAGTCACTAGTGCCTTAGCACTTTGGATCTTTTTAAATTCATTTTTTTTAATTATTTTTTTTTTAAATTCGTTTTTAAGTGAGAGCTAAGATTCTGTCTAAACTGAACTGATGCCACAAAATGAGTGTAAGCTAACAAAACACACAACTATTTTAAGTGCAGCTCCTCATCTTCAAAAAGTAGCTTGATCCTATATTAATCATTCCTATATAATTCTAAATATAATTTAAGTGATATATCACTAAGTTAACTGTGAAGTAAATATGAGTCTGAAAATATGGTGAAACCCATTTTTTGCATGTTTAAAGTTATAGACTATAGCCAGAAAGCTATTTCTACATTTTATATTTGTGGGAAATAACATGGTTTTTCTTTTTAAAATTGTTCTTCCTCAAAAAGAGTATCAACTCATACCATGACTTTGAATATTCTCACACTAACAGAAGACAAACTGAAGGAAACTTATTAAAACATCTCAGAGTTTTTAATTCTTTAGTATGTTAATCATTTCAAAACAATATGAAAGTTCTAAAAGATGAGTATAATTTAGAAGTATTCTCGCTGAAATAAAACTATGCAATGGGCATACTGCATATATTATCTCCACTGTGGCCTAAGCACGGATATTTTAAAGATTCCTTTACAGAATACACTTGAGACAGTTTGTTAATGAACATTCTATCAGGTGTTTGAAGAAATAAATATCTAATTTGGTATTCGGGAAAATTAGCTCAGTCTAATATATCCAGTTAACTGCTACAGTAGCGTTATCATCACTGAGCAACAAAGGGCCGTGTATTCTGCCAAGAGCTTTCGGGTGTCCTTTGCAATGCTGACTAGTCCATCAAGTTCCATCTCTGAGACAAAAGATATAGACAAGGATGCTTTATTAACTGAGCTGGCAAATTAAGGTCCAGAGTTTCCAATGGGATAGGCATTTCACATTCAGGAAATGGGGAATCCCTTCCCCTAAGTAAGGAAGTCGTGTGCCATGACATCAGGCTGGAGAGATCAGGCTAAACAGCTCCACATTCGTTCCCAAAGTACTAGTCTTCTGTGGTTTAAAAACTCACAAGTATTAGGCCAGCATCAGCACCTTTCCCCCCCTCAGGTACATTTTAAACTGCTGCGATGAAAATCCAGCTGGGAATTGGTAAAAGGGGATCAATGACTTGAGCTCTAGGAATAAGGCTGAACAGGAATGTTGACATCATCTCAGAGCTTTAAACAAATCATGCTGAATCCTGCTTTATTTTGGCGTAGTTTCCAACCATTGCTAATATGATAGGCTGACAAAACTCAAGTGGGCAGCAATAGTGGAACAGAAAAATGACTTTATGCTGAACTGAGAGATTTCTTCAAGGAGCACCTGTATAAAATCAGCCTTTTAGATTCAAGAAAGGTACTTTTTGATTTAAGAATGTTAACTGTGACTATGGAAAAGTGACATGCTTAAACTTGATATTCTCATAGGGATGAACAAGCTTTGAAGTTCATAATAAACTTGAAATGGTTCTATGGAATGTTAAGGCTTAATGTAGAGGGTTGGTGCCACTGTCATGCCTACACAAAACTATGTCAACCTGGAAATAACTGCATTAACAGCTCCAGGGTATTTAGCATGGAAGGCTTGCCCTTTTTTCTCTCTCTTTTTTTTTTTTAAGAATTTTACTTTGAACCCTAAGAAGAGCTGCATTAAGTTTCCAACATGTTTAGCACAGCTAAAATTAAAATACTTACTCTGATTTAGAAAGGCGTAACGTTTGCCACCCACTTAGTTCACGTTACCTTTACATTATACCATTCTCCCAAAGTATAAACAAAGGAGAGAGAGAAATGACTGCTTTAAAATAGCCTGGCACATGGAACAATAAAACTATCTATCAAATACAAGGCACAAATGTTATTTTATAAAAATTAATAGTATCTAAAAGGGTATTTTCTTTTATCCTTCATTCTTCACCACCCTCTTTACTTCAGTGCTTCCTTCCCCTTGTATTAAAGATATTTCATCTAATTCCCAGTTGAAAGGTTTCTGAACATGGTAAGTCACAGCTGTGTTGACGCTGAGCCTCTTGCACATGGCATACCAATGTCATCCTGACACACGGAGCGGATGCCCCGTAACAAGCTGCACCAGTCACTTGATTTGAAATACCTGACTTACCATAAAACAAACTGTTCATCTCTGGTCTTTTCTCCAGCTCAGCTCTTCTCTGCAGTTTTGGAAGCAAACCAATAGCCTGTTATGTTTACATCAGAGGTGGCTCCCTTCTGATTGGAGTCTGACACTGTCCACTGATGCTATGCAACAAGACCCCAGACAGAACTGAGGCACACCTAGGCCCCACTTGCAGATCATTTTAACAAGATGTTTTTGTTTCCTGTTCCCACGAAAATCAATAACAGGATGACCTTCAATTTGAAATTCAAACCAATTAATTACCTGTTCTGTTGAAAATGTTGATATCTGATTTGCCTGGAGAATTTCAATTAAGAATAGATTATTTCTTTTAAAGAGCCCATTCAAAAATACAGACATTGAAAACCTCATCTTATACAATATAAATGATGTTTTCTTGAAGCGTGTATATAAAATATTGGCCTTGCACAAATTAGTATGGGGAAGGTTTCCCCTGTGGTCCATCTCCTCCTTGTGACATCATAATCAATTGCCTGGTAAATTATAGCAGTCCCACAAAGATTCAGGGCCAAGAATCCAGTGTTAAAAGAGGAGAGGAAAAGCTTTCTACAGTTGAATTCACCTTTTTGTATACCTCAATGACTGACACAAATCATGATATTCTTTTCAGAACCTAGAAATCTGCTCTTCCCTCCTTATAATTTAAAACTTTTACTTTTCTACCTGCATTAATTCTTTGAGCATATTTACCATGTTTGATTTGCATATCTAAACATGCATATGTATGTGTGTAAATGTATGTATGTGGGTGTCCTATGTCCTAAGAAGAAAAGATATATAACCAAAATATCAGCACCAGAAATATATTTACTAAATCTTTTTACAATTGTGAAAAAAATGAAGAATTCGGTTCATCCCAGTGGGGAATTCCCAAGATGAATGATCACATGCAATGAAACTATTATCTTCATCCATTAAAATATTATCTAAAACAGAGGTTTCTATCTGGCAGCTAGTAGGCTGAATATAGCCTGCAGATGAGTTTTGTTTGGACCACACAGTTTTAAAAATATTTGAAAAGGTTGCCAAGATTTAAAAATCAGGAGATTTCACATAAAAATCTGGATTTCTGGCTTCTCATTTAATAAAAAAAAGAGAAACAGAGAGTGAGGATCTGGCAAAACTGGGCCTACATTCCCACCTGGCAACAATTGGCTGGAGCTAAGGGGCTGCTACCTCACTGTGGTTGACACAAGATCCTTCTGGTACACCACAGTCTCCATCAAGCTCACTCCACTCTTAATATACCTTACCTCCACACAAGGCCCTTCTAGGCAACTCCCAATCTTTAAAATGTCGTCCTACTCCAAAGAAAGTTTGTGTAGTTTATGGAAGAAAAAGAGAAGGGTATCTAGGAACAGAGATTTAAAAATAAATATTTCATGCACTTTAATGATATAAGTCAGAGGGACCAGATTTTATTTCAAATTATAGTTGTTCAATAAAGCATAAGTGCAAAGCACATGAAACTCGCTGGCGTAATTAAAAAAAAAAAGTTTAAAGTAAATCCAGAACTAAAATCTCTTCTTACACAGTGATTCACCAAACATTTACACTGGTTTTCAATCAACCACATTCTTCTCTGCAGTCCAGAAAAGATGCTCACATCAAATTACTAAGATCTGCACCCATTCTGTTCCTTCACATGTTAACACTTTTGTATTTCCTTTCTAGAACGATCATGTACTTAAGTGAAAGCTGACCCTAATATGAAAATAGAATACATCTTCAAGGTAAATTTTAAAAGTCAACATTTAAGATGCATGAATATTATCATAGCAAATACTCATCTTTACTGGCTCCACATGTATGCCACAACCTGACATTTATACTTACATTAAATAGACATTATTGCAGGCTCAAATGACCCCAAAAGTCAAGGCATATTTCTTTAAAAATGATTATTTCCTAAAAGCAGATGTCTGTGACAACTTTGCTTTTTTTCTTAACAGAACACAATTGCAAGAAGAAATATTTTATATTAAACTATTTGCAATCAACCACACCACCACAGTATGTCTACCTATTATTGGATTTTACAAACAAACTAAAAATACCTATTTAGGAAAGTACCCATCTCCGATATATTGTATATTATGTATTGCACAGTACAGAAATATACTAAATAAGCTACGATCAGTCATATTCCAAATTTTAAGAGTAAAATTTAAATCAAATCTAGTAGTGTTTTGAAATTGTGTTTCATCATGGGCCCACATTCTTGAAAGATTATTTTTTAATTAGGTGTTTCCTTCCTAAGAGAAAAGCATTTTTCTTCCATTTTCAAATTAACAAAGTAGCCCTTGAACATATGCCAAATTTACTTCACAATCAGACTTTAATCCCCAAATTCTCTTGATTCTTAACAACCTGAACAACGTTAAGTAAATAATTCACAAAATCATAATGATCACACTATATTTCTTATCTCCCAGTTGAATAGGAAAAAAGAAGATGCCATAAGAATGAGATCCATATAGACTGAGGCCCAATATCTGAATGGTAATACGATACATTCCTTATGGGAAGCATTTTTTCTTTAACATCTATTATGTTTGAAATTTGAACAATTAGAAGCAGACACCTAGAACTCAATTATTAATTTTGCTCTCCCCACTCCTTATATGCTTCTTTTAAAACCACGTCTTAAGGTGCTTCTTAAAGAGACGATCCTATGGGGTAGCATGCATGTAAATGTTCACATTACTTTCTTTGAAACAACATCTTGCTATAATTAAAACTGAACTTATTTTCTTCTTTAAGTGTATAACTTCACGAAGAAAATTAAGACCTCAAAAATAATGAGTAAAAAGGTCAAAAAAGTAAATTAAAATAAGAATTCTGGAAAAGCATAACTACATTCATGATTTTATCTACTGCAACAATTTAGAAAGGGAATTTTATGAAAAACATAGATATATAAAAACAATTGATTTCCACCCATGCTAACTAAAACTTTAAGCTGGTGTTGTCCAGTCATATTATGGCAGCAAAGTGCAAATACATTAGGCAGTCACAGAAGACACGATTTTGTTATTTTTATTAGCACATTATTGTCTTAAGATGAAAAATAAAGCATGAGATAATGAATGTTTAATATTCTTTAACCCGTGTTCTATGGGGATTAGGTATTGCACTCCATTTCTTCTATTAATCACTGAGTGCTAGAAAAGGGTTTCTCCAATTAGGTTTATGTTGAGACTCATTTCAGCATTCTGCACTTGGAGAGAGACCAAAAGTACAGTAATAGTTACACGTGAGGAATGATGGGTTATCTGACTATTCCAAAGGGCAGTAGCAGTTGGTTTATTAAGAAATTATTAAAAATAACTATTTACCTAAGTTAAAATAACCAACTTCTTACTTTTACCCAAATAAAAACTGTTTTCAATATCATGAACATTCAAGCTTCTCTCTAGTTATGAGAAAACCTGGAATATATTATTGATGCATGAATGTGGCCCAGGATGCAGGATATGAGATGTGTTTGCTATCAACAGATTAACACTTCATTTTCATTACTGTAATCTCACCACAGGCTGTGAACACTCTCTTTTTCTTATTTGAACAACAATGGTGCATGAAAAACCAAGCTGACAGGCAGGCGGGGTTCATTAAATGCACAAGGCCTTTATTCCCACAACACATCTCACCTGTATGAAGCCAGGATTGTGGCTTCCAGGCTGGCTACTGAAACAAGCTCTGCCAGATGTTGGACATCTAACTCTTTTTATCCCTTCCTCCTTAATTTATGATAGATATCAAAAATAAAGTAAAAATGAAAAAATTCTTTTCCACAATGAACTCTATTCAATCCATAATAGGATTGGTAATGTTTTAAGGTTTTTCAGTGCCATGGTTACTTTCCGAAATTGTCTAAGAGAATATGAAAAAAATCTTGGCTGAGCTGGGAAATGACGAGACATTTGAAGTTTAATTCAGAATCTCATCTTGATATCTCTACCTCACTTTAATTCTAACTTTCTTTAAAAGAGCTATAGCTTTTCACTGGTTGAAAATGACAATTCATAAAATAAAAACCAATCAAGTTATTTCCCAATGAATGAGTTCAACTGAACTTCATCCAAAAGCTATATTCAGGGGGTACAAAATGGTTACAAAGTATAAGGAATTTTTAAAATAAGATTCTTAAAATAGGGAGTTCTTTTTAGGGTGTGTCATCCACATACATATTACATTTGAGGAAACCTTAACAGATCCTCACCAAACCTAGAAATAAATCACTTAATTCCCATAACCAACCAACAGACAGGTGTCTACTTTCTGCATGTCTATTTGCAACATATAAATGTATCCCCATGTCATAATATGGGAATTTAGTATTTTCCATAATAAGACAGTATGCACTTTCCAAAGTGCTCTGCTTTTGGTTCTTTCTATACTAATAGTCACACCTAAAAAAGAAAGAACAAAAGAAAAGCAACATTACATAAAGCAGCAGATAACCTAGCTGAGTCCTGACTTACGTTCTGACATGAGGTCAAGAAAGAGAATGTTTTCAGGTATTCTCAATCAAGGGAATGGTAGAGGGGGCACCATAGAGGACAGCTTTCCTTACCTATGTCTAATTAGATGCCCCAAATAGCCACCTAATGGTTTAAGACAATGAAATCTTACTTAAATTTTAATGACAATTTTAAAAGTTATTAAAATCATGCTAATGGAAGATCTCACTTTTTAGTATTAGTTTTGATACTATGTTAAGCCATCTGCAAGTGGTCATTATTTTGCTTGTAAAATATTCATTACTCTGAAATTTTTCTTTTGAAAACTCCAGTGCAGGCACTCTGATCAAATATAAGTCCTCAAGAAATGTCCAGAGAACAAACAGTCACTAAAAAGACACCTTAATAAAGTTGAAAAATTCATGACAGTCACACAAAAGCACAGCAGGTACAAAACTAGAAGCTAGTTCTTTCCCATATAGATATTTTTTACTCTTGTCATTTCTAACAATGACTCTGCCATGTAAGACAAAGAGTTAAAATTCATTAAATACACTGTGTTATGTATATCGGTACATTTTAAACTTCAATTTCAAGTCATCCATTCCATTTTTAAATGTTTCCGTTAACTCTCAGTAACTGTTGTTTATCTCAGTCACACCTTCAACCTATTGAAAGAAAACATTGTTTTCCTCCTTCCAAGAAAATGCTCTCTTATATAAAAGCAATTCTAATTACAAAATGATAAATCCAAGAATTAGTTCTTTAAATTGAAAAGCAAATTCTCTTTTCAGCTAAGTACTTTTTTACACAGGCTAAGGATCAAATTGAGCTGCTGCCTTTCAGCGCTTCTGCATGATAAGCCTGGGCCTCTGGATACATGTTTTTATCATGTCCTTACTTAAAGAACCCTTACATAGCAAAACTCAGGACAGTCCTCCTGTCAGCACTCACAGAGAGGACCACGTCTGAGCTGAATGAAGGTGGCACCTCTTCTCATACCTCTGCTGTAATGATATATTGGCCCAAAGGTGCCTTAATCAATTACTGTTACATATCAATTCCTTTCTATTAGGGCAGAAGAGACAGTGAAAGAAATTCAGGAAAAGAGAGAGAGGAGGTGAAAGGAGAATAAAGGAAGAAAAAACTTACGTCTGTGAGAACAGAAACAAGAAGAAAGAACAGACTAGCCATGCATTTAAGTCATTAAACAAATTGCTGCCAACCAAACAGAATTAAGACTTAAATAAACCCCTCCTCAACAACACACACTCTAAAGACAGTAGCAAAATAATACTGCGGTCCAAAAATACTGAATAAATAAGATGTCAGATATGCTCAAGAGAATCAGTGTTTCAATGAGTAAGTTCCTACTGTTCAAGATTATTTTCATTTTCTTAACAGAGAGAAATGAAAAACTGATGGGTTTAATTAAAGAAAAACAGAAGGATATTATTTTGTTGTTAAAGGATCAATTCTTTCTTTAATTGGAATGATGATTAATAAGCTGAGAATTTTATTTCTAAGCTAGCCAGTTTGAGTAATATGTTGTTTTTCCACAATTACTCCCGTTGAGGAAGGCTTTGTGAATGAAGAAATGATACATTGCTTCCTCTCTCCTCCTGATCCTGTGTGGCATGAATTGCTAAGCAGAATGTCTGAACAGAACCAGAGTGCACAATGTCCTCACCCAAATGAACTCCAGTCATAAATTTTTCACCTTAGGGTTTGAATGTACACTATGAAATTTGCTAGGCTTCCTACAGGGAATGCACAAATTAAGAAAGAATCAATACTTTTATTTTTCCTATTTTCTAAACTTACTTTAAAACCTGGAGAGAAAAAAAGCAGCATAGGTCATGATCAGTAAGATGTTGGATGTCATCGCCCCTGGTATCATTCTCGGCTTGTCATCTTCACATATTAAAAGTTCTCAGAAGTTGAGTTGCTCAGAATATTTTTTTCATCTCATTTTTCCCTGCCTGTTTACTAGTTTACCTTATGGGAACAATTCCCTCCTTTACACAATGTTTTGCTTGTATATGGCCCTTATTTCTGAATTACACTTCTTTTTCTTTATTTCTCCAAAGTCATCAAAGTTCCTTGAAAGGGTCTCTGACTTCCCTTCCCACCACCTCTCTCCTGGTTAATGCAAATGAGTATAATCAAGCAAAATGTGGAAGCCAGCTGCTTTTCAGAAATAAAAATGGCATCAACTTTGGCAGACGGGTGAGATCGCTCATTGCCTACAGTCCCCAAAATCTCTGATCAACGCCTAGAGAAGGGTGGTTATGTAGCTGCAAAAACATACCACCAAAGGTATGAGAGGATTTTCACATCGTGAAGAAATCACTCTGCACACAAAACAAAACAGGTTCCAAACCTCACATGAAAGGAAATCTTGGAACCAATATATCCCAAGTTCTTTGAATAATAACTTATGGGGGAGGTCCAGAAAAATTCTCTCTCACTCTGTTCTCCCGACTACCACAAAGTTCTCTGACAATACTCTGGAAAAAAGGAGTTAATGCCTACCTAGATCAATGCAAACACTATGATTGAAATGATGACCACAGCTTAAAGTAAATTACAGTTTGTTCGTTCATTTCTTTTAAGATATAGATAGACAGACAGACACATATACATTTATTTTCTAATCAAGAGTCACAAGTTCAGAAAATACCTCTTTGGCTGTACAGAGTAATTTAACTACTCATGTTTATAAGGGAGATCCTCTCAAAAGCTTGTAGCTTGATAAAGCAGATGGCCAACGTAACTTTCTTTCAGTGAGTGCGTGTAATACACATAAGGTGAGAAGGGAGCAGCACTAGAATTTTTGTTTTTCATTGAAATGGATGACGCCAGCTTGCTATCTGTAACGGTCTGTTCCTTTGGAATCAACTCCCTGTGTCACAACGACCTGGCAAACTTGAATGTTTCACTATCACTGGAGTCCTTGCAATCCGGCTTTGGCTGTGACCCATTCACTTCTGCCTGGTCTTCTCAGAGATGCCTTACTCAGCATCTAATTAGTTAGGGAGGATTTGCCGCGGCTCTTAACCCTGACACAAGAGTAGGAGGATGTGCTGCTGTGGTAGCCCAAATCTGTCCTGTCACTACATTAATCAGATTTCCATAAAGCCATGCATGAATAATTGGATTTATCAGGGAATGTTAAGATACACTCATAAATATAATTATAAAGAATACCTACAATTATAGATAAGATATCTGTACCTTTAAGGGATTTATTTTTCAACTGTGGTTACTTGACTCACCTTAACCAAAAAAAAGCTTTACAGATGATACAAACACACAGTAACAATTTGCAGATGAAAGAAATATAAAAGGAATAATTTCAAAAAGACCACCTACTATGTTCAAATTTATTTAAGACATCTTATTAAAAATAAACTTGAAATTTGCATATAGGTTTTAACATAATGTATACACATCTGAGAATATATTCATGGTATGCTTTATTTGCATTAATGTGTATATAATGCCATGTATGTCACCTAACACTTTCCCACTGCATTACAAATTAGGGTCTGCACGCTACACACAGACTTACAAAGTACAGGCCAACACCCAACACCTGCCTCCATGCTAAAACTTGGATTTAAACAATTACCTAAATATTCTATGTTAGTGTTACGTAATCAGAATAGATGTCAAGAATTATATTTGAATATATGTTTATACTTAAAACCTCAAAATAAAACACTCAAATTAGAAAGGGGAACTAAATTGGAGGTAACAGCCTAGTAATTCAACAGGCTGAAATTATATGCTTACTATTATAAACAATTTTTTAGCATTAAGACCATAAGTTTGGTCAATTTAATCATCTTTTAGTAAAACATGATTACCAAATCACACTAACTATAAGAAGGGGAGTAAAAAGGGAGGAGAGAAAAGTGCAGAAACCTAGGAATAGATGATGCCAGGCAATGAAAGTCATTTTCAAAGACCATTAACTATCAACTCCTTTACTCAGGGCTCTGATTAAATAAGAATATACATCCTGAGTTAGAGGGATGTCTACATGAGTGGGATAGAATTTAGAACAAAAATGTACTGCACAAGCTATAAAGAATGAAACCACAATATACAAGCAGGCATCTGACTTAAACTGTATATGTGCTTTTAAACTGATAGTGAATAAACATTCAAATTATTTGGGTGGAGAAAAGAAGTCAGACAAAACCATCATTTCCATTTTAAAATAGAGATTCCACAAACTAAAACTGTATTTGCCTATATGAATAGAAAGATCTAAAAGACTACTGGGAGAAAAATTCATATCGAGCAAGCTTTTAAATGGATTCCAGCAATGTTATTCTATGTTTCTTACAATATATTTTATTTATCATCATTTCTATGAAATGTGCTAGATTTTATATTAGTAAGAAAGTTTGCTTTACTCTGTCATATCTCTGGTGAGCAGATGCTCGGGTATTAATGTAAATAGTTGATTTAATTTTTAGCTTTCTTGGTTTGCCCCTCACCTATCTAGGAAATGATTTCTCTGGTGATAACTAACACATCATGCTAATGAGAGAATCTAATGCACAATAGAAAAATGTCACTACTAATAATATTTGCATGAAGTTAAATAAAGCAACTGTAAGAGAATGTCAGACAGTTGTTCTTTAATAAGACACAGTTTCACAATGAAATTATGTTGTTAATTTTGTTACATCATTGGGTGAATCCTAAATTACTACATAATGATGCACAGAATCATTTATAATTCTAACTTAGTATTTCACTCATGTCTGAAGAGACCTTATTAAGGGATCTGCATTTTATTTGAAACAGGTTAAATATACCTCACCAATAATAAAAGGTAAATGTCTCTAGTAATGGGTAAAACGTGTGCTATAGTCATTTACCTGTTCCGTTTTCACTTCTGAAAAGATCTCAAAATATATTAGACTCCTGCATCCCTTGGGGACAGCTTAAAAAGAATTTCATTTAAAATTCTCTCAAATGTACAAAATATTTACAAAAATGGGAGGAGGGGAATCACCTTTTAAAAACTGATTTAAAAAAAACTTCCCAAAAGCAGGCCATATTTTCTGGTTTTTTAAAAGTACTTCATGAGGTTGAAATGGATAAAAAAATCTTCCGGACTCCAGGAGATTAACAGAAGATGAGCAAAGGGTTTCTGGTCATTCTCGACCTGCCACTGATCAAAGTGACCCAAACAAGAATTCCCTTCTCAAAAGTCAAGAGTCATGCCCTTTAAGGTTACCAAACATTTGTCTATGTGGGGGGAAATTATGCCTTCTGAAAAAAATAAGTCATACTTGAATATGGAAGAAAATGAAAATAGGTAGAACAATGTGCTGAAATTGTCCTATCTGGAACTTTAGGGGAAGATACTTAATTCTAACAAACTTAAATTGGCTTTGGATTGTGATGTCTTTTTAGCAGTACTAGAAAGACTAAAGGATTTACATGTAAGCAGATGCAACTTTGCTCATACAAAAGACAGAGCTTTCTATATGCCTACTTCCTAATGTATCTATATATGACATAAACTTAGAATATAAATTTCAGAATTGATGAGCCATTTTCCGCAGCAAGTTTTGCAGTAGTTAAATAATACTGGTGGTGAATTCTCTAAAACTCAGTTTTGAAAACTACTAGTCAATCTCTTCTAATATTTAAATAAATGATCAGGTAACTCTTTTGGCTTATCATTACAGAAAACTTTGAAGAAATGTACCCAATAGATTCATTTCTTAAGCTAAACTAATTTTTTCTTAGAAATTAGCAATATACAGATTTCTACATACTTCATAAAAATGGACAAACTTATCTAGAGTAAGATAAAAGCTAGTTTAAATGTGGAAATTGAAATGTAGTAGTTCTTGAAACTGTTGTCTTCAAGAGATATCAAGAAAAGTCTTCAAGAAAAGTCTCATGAACCACAACATATACACACATACACTGTGAAAATCAGCATTGCCGATGAACTATAGGTAAGGAAAATAAACATATTAAAAATGTATAGCACATATATTTTTAAATTTACACAGTTTGAATGAGTTTACACAATATTTATACAAATTAAAATGTCATTCTAAGGAAGAAAAAAGAAACATGTAACCCTATACCTTCTTTTACATGCTTTATAAAAATGCATAAGAGGTAACATTTAGTAACCAAGATAGAAAAAAAAGGGAAAGGATAGAGTTACTAACTGCATCAAAACCAAAAAAAAAAATAAAAATAAAGAAAACATAAGAAATATAGTTTAAATCACAAGATTTTTAAAAAAATGTAATTGTGCTTTTCTCCTTTATTTTACTACACCATTTAGTAAATAATATAATTGATATATAGCCTCTTATAGCATCTATCATGCGTAAGTTACTTTCCTCTATTTCTACTCTCTCCACTTATTCACTGAGGCTCACTATGATACACAGCTATACAGGTACACACAAAACAGATCTTTATATTCCCCCAGAGTCAAACAGCTGGATCAAAGGCATCATAAGAGCTCAGTTGTACAAGTCTCTCTCTGAGTGATTTCAAATTATTTTCCTAATTCTGATCCATCTTTTATATAATTTACTTTTGTTTTTTAGAGAAAATAAAGTTTTCTAAGACTTAGTGTGCTTAGATTCCAATCTACTTGAAATGGGTTAGTGCCAAAGAAGCAATCTAACACCATCTATGTGGTTCAATAGCCATTTATCAATTGATCATTATCTCTATCTGGCTTTATTAACTCTTTTCTAGCTAGAGGGAGACCTAAACCAATCTTCCCTACACACACACAGACACGCACACACAAGCACACACACACACACTCTACTAACTCAAAGAAAACCCTGATGTGACATCTAATTTTTTAAAGTACAGTACAAGTTATTTGGTCCTGAGTTCAGAGAAAACACACCCTGTGTTCCAACCATGAAGAGAGTCACCCAGCAGAGATGTACCTCAGAAACGTCTCTCTCAAATCACTCTGCAATAACAAGGAATATCTCTGGGAGGAAATGAACTTTTTAACTTGCAAGAATGGGAAACAGCACAGAAAAGAGTTGCTTATTGGGTTTATGTTGATTGCGCTTAAATCCCAGCTTACTGTATCAGCAGTAATCAGGGTCCCTCTACAGGATATGTCAAAATACACCTTATTCAAATGCATTTATCCTATCTAGAAACTCTGTGATAAAACTGTTCGCTAACTAAACGCTACCAAACCCTGGCTCTGTGCACTCCATCTTTTGCAGAAGGATTTCTGAACTTGTGGCAGTGCATAACCTGGCGAATTTTCTCTCTTTCGTTAACAATACTTCTGAAAAAAAAATCTACCTCAATAAAGTAAAACTCATGAACTTTTATAAGCAAAACAGTTTTTTCCCCCCCAAAAAAGCAGTTGCGATTTTTTTGAGTAAGTGGGGAAATATCAAATTCTAAATAACTGCCATCTGCTTAAAATCAAGTGCATTTGTCAGTCATACTTTGGCGCTGTGTGGATAATAGTATCCTAAACTCCTGCTTTGTGTGGGTTTGGTGTAGGCTTTTGGAGAGCAAGACGTGACTAGGAGGGAGGCACCAGGGAACTTCCCTCCCTCGCTTGAGCACCGTCCAAGATGAAAGTTTCTGGGTTGTTTCCCTTCGCTTCCTCTCACCCTCGCTCCCCCTCGGAGCCGCAGAGCCAGCAATTGTGCAAGAGGAGCCGGGCGCAGGGCGCGTATCACCGAGCGCATGGTACGAGCCACCGGCTCAGATGATTAATTATCAGTTGCCGCTGGCCTGGCGCTAACACGTCGGCGTTCCCGGCCCCGCCAGCGCGCCCAGCCGCCTGCGCCGCAGCCCGGACCGAGGAGCGGCTTTGGGGAGGACCCGAGGCTGCGCCCGAGCGTGAGTGCGCCGGCCCCGCGGGCAGGCGATCGGGCGGGCGGGCGAGCGAGTGGGAGCCCGTGGCACCGGCGGGGAGCGCGGGGGAGCGCCGAGGCAGGCGGGCGGCCGGCGCGGAGGAGCGGGGACCCGGACCGGCACAAGCTCCTGCGACCCTCGGCACATCCTCCTGCAACCCTCGGCACATCCTCCTGCGCCCCTCGTGCGCGCCCGCAGCGATTCCTGCACAGCCTCGTCTCCGCGGGTCGGGAGTCGAGCTGCATCCGGCCCCATGCAGTCCGCCGGGCTGCTGAGGGGACCCCCACATTTTTATGACTGGCTGAAGAACCTACTCCGAGCTAGCAGACACTTTGATGAAGTGATTAATATAGACAGAAAGATCCATCTGTTGGGTGGTGGCTTTAAAAAAAAAATTGTCTAACAGAAAACAAAGAAATAAATGAAGTGTCTCCGTGACCCAGGCAGGACTGTGAAACTTTGCAAGAAACGCCTTTGCTTTCTTTTACTTCAGTATCCTTTTCCCTTTTTCTTTTAAGGAGCCCTTAGGGAAACCGTGAAGTAACCCTGCACATTCCACTCACACAGTTATGACAAAACAGAGCCTAACTATGAAGTGATCAAATTTTTTTTAAATATCTAGGAAAATACCAGAAACAAAAGTGCACATAGCAATTCAAGATTTCTTTTAAAAAAAAAAATTAAAGTAACTTACCTGTTGGGACATTCTGAATAAGAGGTTAGTATCAGCGTTTTGCCATGTCCCCATGAACCCTGGTTCAGCCGTAGTCGTTCTGGTTCCGAACTGCATGGAGTTGTCAGTACAGGAGTCTCTTAAAGTCAAGTCTCTTGCCCTCTTTGGCTCTCTGTCTCTCAGTGTCTCTCTTTCTCTCACATCCACTTCTGCCTCTTCTGACTGAAAAGTGAAGGTGGATTTTTTGAGCCTCTTGGCAGCCAGTAGCAGGAGTGTAGTGTAGTTAAGAAGCTAGCTGAACTGTGCATTTCATTTGGGAAGGGGAAGATTTGGGGGAGGGAGGGGGTCAGAGCTTCCTTCGCACCTTCTGCACAGATACTCCTATCATTTATGCATAGATTGTGACTCCCTGAGCTTGCCTTTGCTCGGTTTAACAGCTGCCTGTCAGGTGTGCAGGCAGCACTGGAGACCCAACCATCAGCTTCAAACTCTCAGCCACTGCATGTCATTGGATAGCAGAGCTAAGAGTCAACTGCACTGTTGCACTGTCAGGCACCAAATGACACCCTGCACTCACCCCTCTCCAGACACACAGATAGATGCACACTGTGCACACTCCAAGCAGCACCATGATCACGGACAGTACACCGGGCAAGGAGGAGCTGGGACCCATCCCAGGGAATTTTTCCCAACAATGCTTTTGGATATAACATGCAGTAACTGACATCAGTCTTTGCTTTAACATTTTTAAACTGCTATGCTTAAACATTTTTTTTCTAAGTACACTAGAAGAAATATATTCAGCTGTAAAAGAATATAAAGTTGGCTCAGTTGTTGTCTAAATGTTAGCTCCTAACAGTCAATAATATGTACTGTGCTATTTATAACAACATATAAACTCCTAGAGAAAATAATATAGAGAGAGACCTGACCTTACGTGCTAAAAAGTAAATAAACCTGGCAGTTAACATAGAAAGATGCACAATAAACATTTCAGGATAAATACATATGTAATGCCCAGTTCCTCAGGTCATTAATTACTAAATTAGATGTTAAGTAATAAGAAACTGAAGGGCAAGAGGAAAAAAAAGTGTACCTTTTCTTAAAGCTCAAAAGTAGAAAAAATTCCTTTGTTAAAGTTCCTCGATGAAGCATCTACAATATCCTTTCAAATCATAAAAAAGATAAAGATGAAGAAAAAATGCCTGTCCCATTTCAGGCAAAAAGTAATGAATACAAATACTCCATTTTTCATTCAAGATCTCTATGGAAAATCCTATAACATTTTCCTGCCTGCTGAAATATAACCTTGAGAGCATGTTGTATTTTTAATTAAACCAGTTTTAAAACAAAACATCTATTTATTAGATAGTCTTTATCTACCTTATTGATGGAAAAACAAAACTGAACAAAATGCACTGTATATAAACAGTAACTTCAAAATGGAAAGCTAAATTCATGTCATCTCATAAAAGTAGTCAGCGGGAAAAAGCCATCCTTCCTAAACTTAAAATATAAGGAACATTAATCTTCAACCACCTACAAATATTGAGGACAAATGTACCACTCTCCTTGCTCCTTCTTAACTCAAGAATAACAATAAACCTTACTCTCTGAAACAACAAAAGAAACAGAAAAGAGCTTCAATGGCAGCTCTGTGTCATTAGTGGACAATGAGAAAAGATGAGAAAACGTACACTATGTTGACACAAATGTGCCTTCCTTTCTAGAACCGACATCTCCTGAAAGCTTTTCTGTTAAACTTCCCTCCGGTTCACCACCATTAAGCACAAAAAAGTCTCAAAAGCAGCAAATTCAATATCTGAGAAGAAACAAACAAGAACCCAAAGAACTGTTGCCTTAAAATATATTAAGTCCACCTGTGGTCAATAAAAATATTCTTGAGGGGGGAGGGCAGGAAAAGCCCCTATGAGTCAATTGTCAACAGTGACTGTACCTTTACAGCTAGCTATTACCCACTTAAACTCCCTCTAAAATTTGCTAGCCTCTTGATTTCTGAAGTGGCACTCAGTGCCTCAGTCAAGCTGCCTGCTCAGCTCCTGACCTTCCCACTAATGGCTGTTATTTGTGGGAGGCTTAAGGACACTGTCAATAGCAAGCTTCCTCCGCTCCTCTCAGGCTTGGTTGTATCGCTTTGCCTGCGTGTTCTCTCTCGCCTCTTGCTCTCCTGCTCTCCCCCTATGTACTCTCTCCCTCCTTGCTTCCTCTCTCCTTCACTCCCTCTTCCTCTTCTTCAAGCCACCCCCCCTTCTTTCTTTCATTCTTACAATCCTCTTCTTTCCCAGGTATCTTCCTCCCATCCCAACACACACACACACACACACACATCCAACACAAAAATCAACTGGCATGCAGCAGCAAGCACCTGCAGTAATAGACTCTTTTATTAAAACTGTTATTCTGCAAGACTTGAAATTCCCTGTGGACCGGGCCATGTCAAAGCCGATATAATTAACTAGAGGCTCAGCAACGGATCAATTACCAGACAAGCAAGTGATAGTGAAATCAATGAAAGATCATCAGCCACATTATCAGTGTTGCAACTCATTAGGGCAAAACTGAGAAATGTGCTCAAAGCGAGCCCAAGCAAGGTGGCATTACAAAACAAAGGGCTAATTTGGAGACCCTGCTGTGAACAATCTGTAACAGAATTAGCCTTTTTTCCCCCTAAACTGCACAGCTCCGTAACTAAATGTGACAGACTGAGAGAAGCAGTTTATTAAGACACCAACCCCAAGTTTATTTAGTTCATAAACTCTCTCCTAGAAAATCAATACAGTCTGTACAGGGTTATTAGGCTGACTAGCTAATACATCCAAATCTGGTCTGCCCGGCAAGCAGTCTTCTGACAAAATGCTACCTAGCATAGGCAAACTGAGCTTTTTCAGATATCAAGGTCTGAGGTTGCCCTAGATGAAACAGGTCTGCAACGTAACTAGTATCTGCATGTTACTGCCAAGGCACAAGCCTCAGAAGCACCAGGATATCTTCCTAAGGTTTAGAACATTTTTTTTCCTCACTAAATCTAGCATATGAGACTGCACCTGCTAAATGAATTTGATCAAACAAAAATTTTAACTAGTTTGAAAGACTAGTTAGCAAACAGCAAAAGCTTTATTACAATAAGATTTAAAAAACCCAAAGACTTAATAAATGAGTTAACCAAAAAAACCCTCAAGGATGTAAACATGTGCTTTGCAGATCGTTAAGTTTTGAACATTCATTTTAAATCGTTTTGGAAATACAAATTTGATTCCTCTAGTAATTCCCAAAATGCATGACTCGAACTTGCCACTCACTTCCACATAAAAACATAGCATAATATGTACAGTTCTTGATCCTGTGATTATTTTCTGCAGGACACCTATGTAATTTTAAGGATGCATACACAAAAAATGTACCTGGAAGAGACAGAGATACCTTTGAGTCTGTCCACTGGCTATATATTCTGCAGGTTATGTGACAATTATCAAGAATCATATTTTAAACTTTTTCAAAACTAGAAGTGGAGGCAGGAATCACTTTCACAATAATTGCTTTTTTGTTGTTTGATTCAGTGTATTTCAGGTTAAAGAATCACAAATACAACAGTCCATGTGTTGGCTTTCCCACATTAACTGATAGTGAAAGATGGATCATGGAAATTAAAAAGTATACCAAGTAGCTCTAAATGGCACCCAAGTTATTAAAGACATTATGGGAATGTGAATACCTCCATCTCACCACAACACATAGCAGAAATATACTTACACAAAGAAAAAAACTCAAATGCAGTTTATGATGTTAGAAGAGATTGTATAACAAGGAGAAAAGAAAGACAACAGCTTTTGGAAATGAATCCTGATGTTTATAATGCCTTAACCTTTAAAATATTCCAAGGACTCCCACTGGCCCCTAACATGACTTCTGTGTACTGATGCTGAGATACTAAATCATAAACCTCAAAAAAATTATTTTCACAGAAATTAATAAAATCCCATTTATAGTCTGCT
Organism: Talpa europaea; assembly: GCF_964194135.1. Lineage (NCBI taxonomy): Eukaryota > Metazoa > Chordata > Mammalia > Eulipotyphla > Talpidae > Talpa > Talpa europaea. The sequence continues at coordinate 24,037,969 of NC_140074.1, read as the reverse complement.
GTAAATAAACATTTTCCAGCTAACTTTTGAGCTGGTACATTTAAGCATTTCATAGCTTGTGATTTTAAGTAATCTATAAAAAAGTTAAATATATATATTCTGAACCTACTTTAGAAATGCCAATGCTTTAGACAGTAATTAAAAGTTGTAATTATAGAAAAAAAATTTAAACCTTTTTGCACGTAACTACATACTGTGCATGCACCCTCGAAGAGATCCAATTAGTTGCAAAGAATTTGCATTTCAGTTAGTGTGGGATAACAAGACTACAGGGAGGCACAATGCAATTCCACCAGTAGAGTAAGAAAGTGTATTCTTTATTGTTAGCTCTGTAGCAATAATTCCCACAACTGATTGATTGTTTAAAATATTACTGATCTTTTCAATATTAGGGTATGGGGTGGGTTGAGGTTTTTCCTTCCTAAAAAAGGGGGGCGGAAAAAAAATCACATGATGTAACTATCAACCACAATGATTACCTGCAGAAACAAATGAACTAAGGATTTTATTTTTCATGTATGTTTGTGGAGTGTTTCTTTTTTGGAGGGTGGATATTGTATGCCTGTTCTATTCTTCTTGATACTCATTAATATATTTCTATAAAACATATTGCTTTATTAAAATAAGTTCCGTAACTAGGGGTAGGGGAACCTCACAGAGACAGTTCTATGTAAATGTATATGGTTTTGTGATAAAGGGATGCATTTAGTACACTCAGAAACTACTGAAGACTTTCATTTCTACTAGCTATGTTTCCAATAATGTAAATCCTAAGCAAATATCAAATAAATGTATAATGTATACACACAGTATAACAAGCATCTCTAAGACTTCTGCAGGTTCAAGGAACAATACCTATAATTCCCTGGGTTCAGTTCAGCAGCTGTTAACAGATTCTGTAATCTGTAATGACAGTAAACTGGCCTTTGCGCCTCTTTTTTTTTTTCACCATTCATTTTCAAGGCTTGGTTAAGTACAGAGCTGGGTTAAAGATCAGTGGTTTTTCATGTGACACACGCTGGTATTCATCTAATGGCTTGTCAAGACAAAACTGTCCCTGTTCTTGCCAAAATAATAAAAATGACGGTCCACATCACATGACAATCAGTACTTCCTTATAGCAAAACAACTCCAGCTTTTATAATTCATTTATTTTAGAGAAAAAAGTTTTAATAACAGGCTATCCAATCACATATGTGGAATTAGGTTGCCACTCTCAAAGGAGATTTTTTAAATGTTTTGCCTTCTCTTAACTTCAAAGCAACATGTAAACTAGTTTCTGACCAATCAGATTTTATGAATAAAAACAAATAATGCTAAAGCTACAGAGACATACAGATTAGGTTATAATTTAATATGCAAGTTATACAAAATTAGCAGGCTGGACCCAGTCACAGAAGTGGGGGGAGACCAGTGGAAGAAATGTCATTTTCTTAAGAACAAAGTATGGGACTTGCCTTGCAACATCTGTTGTGCTGTGTGAAATGTTAACAGATGTCTTAAGTGAAAAAAGGAAAAAGAATTAATAAAGGAAACCTCCTCTGAACAGATAATCCAACAAAATTTCCATATTCCTGAGGAAAAAAAAAGTTGACAGCAACATTTCTCCCTTGTGAAACCTGCCATTTCTATTTTATTATGCAAAGTTTCATTTTCTAAGTGAAGTTAAGGGGGGGAATTTTTGACTCACTATAAAGAAAAACTAAAACTAAAAATTTGAACTGAGGTTTGTTTTTTTTTTCCCTTTGTGAATAATTATATCATAATCTAAGCTGTCTGTTTTCCCCTGAGTCACATATGTAATTTGATGGGAGGACAGTGAAATGTTCGCCCCTAAAATAAAACCACACAAAAAGTTGAAATATTACCCTACTGTGCCTAAATGTTTTGGGATAAAGGATGGAGGGGAGATTAAAAAGCAGCTCTTGGGCTTCCCCGGTGGCACAGCAGTTGAGCGCTGGGTTGCGAAGCTGCCCGCAGCCTCTGCAGCGCTGGTTCGATCCCCGGCTGCTCCCCCGCCACCAGAGGAGGGTCCCACATGGTGCGCAGACCTCTCCTGCCACCCGCTGCTCCCCTCAGCAGTGTACTTCGGTCCTTCTGCCTGCTCTGCTCCCCGCTCTGGCTCTGGTGAATTCTCTCACCCTCCCGCGCTTCTGACTGTGCCCAGTGCTTGTATAAATAAATAAATAAATAAATAAAACTTAAAAAAATAAAAAGCAGCTCTTGAAAGAGTCTTGATTTGAACACATCCGTATGCATCAAGGTGCTCATCTTCACAATTATGATTCACCTATTATGGGTTCCTAATTTCTTTCAGCCTTGTGAGGGATGAAATACCCCTCTTTCCACAAACAAGTGTCCCACAGCAGGAAAGTCAGACGAAAGTCCGAGAAGAAAACACTAGTTGGATTTCAATATTTGGATTTTAAGAAAGTGGAAAAAACTTTCTTTTATAATTACCAATTCTCATTCATATTTCAATTTACTAGATGATATTGCCAAGCCTGAATGGAGCAGGCCCTAATCAAGATCTAAAAGATTCTACGTGCATGCCAACTACTGTACCTAACCTTGTGTCCGCTTATGTGTGAATGAACTGAATAATGCACCTGTATTCTATATATATAAACCTTCTTTGGGAATGTCATTCTATTGTTTATTCTTTTAAAAGCTTGAGACATAAATTTGGGCTAACAGTTCATGAACTAAATCATCAAAATGCAGCTAAGGACTTTACAGATTCAAATGAAGGAATTAAAATATTGTGTCGTCAGATATCTGAGTCTCGTTCACTCCACTAACAGAGTACGTGTTACTTCGTGCTTACAGCTACACCTTCTCCAGATGGCTCTGGCAGCCTAGACTGGGCATTTCAACATATAGAAACCTCAGCCAGAATAGCCTGAAGATTTCAGGGGACAAGAACAAGGTCCAAGTTGTAAACAAGACATGTAGGCATGCCTTTGGTTTTTGGTTAATTTGTTTTTAGCCAAAGCATTGTGGGTACTAAATGCTCTGGTGTTTATTCACAGAAATACCACATTAGAGCACATGACAAAAAAGTTAAGTGTGTACAAAAGCAAAACAAAAACAAAAACTGATCACTTTCTAAAAAAGAAAGATTTTGGACTTGAAATAACATTATGTGACCTCAGACCAAAAGAGGCAAAGAGGCCTCCTAAAATAAGGTCTGTACAGCACACAGGTTTAAATCACTTTAAACAGTGGCACAAGCATCACCTGTGAGCAAATATTACCGAAAAAGTTCATCTCCAGCAAAACAGAGAAACCTCTCTGGCTGATACCTCTCCTGTACCAACTAGAAAATCAGTGTGATAAAGCATCTGACAACCTAATCAGGGGCTCAGTATCAGAGAAACATATCAAAGATAAAATGAGATGCCATAATCTTTTGATACACTACAGAAAATTTAAAATACAAAGATTTGGGTAGGGTGTGGCAGACGGGGAAGTTTATAAAATGTTAGGAAAGTGATGAATTCTTAAATAAGACATTTACCGATGCAAAAGCATCTAGTCAGCATGAATCAAATCTCCAAAGGATCAAACACTTTACCTACCCTGCTCTGGTTTAAAAACCATCAAGTGACTTTATCTTCTCTCAGGTACCAGCAGTGATAATGGCATCTGTCTACCATAACCTAAAATCAATGTTTGATGAGAAAATCTTCTAGAGGAATAGAACCACTGATGTGTTTCTTTAAATTAAGATCAAAAAACAGATGGGAGAGCATGGGGTACGTCAAGGTGAGGTGGAGTTGGGGGAAGAAACACCTTTGTATGACTATGGAGAGCTCCAAGGATTGTAAAGGTAGAGTTAATGTCTTTATCTACTTCCTTCTAAAGTCTGTAGACCAAGATGTGTGCAGCCACAGCATGAGTTTAAATTCTGTCAGAAAAATTTGAGATTCACTGACACCCTGCAACTCTGCATTGAGTTATCTGAGAATAGCAAGTCTATTATCAGTGGTACCTCCTTATATGAAATACACAACTTAAGAAATAAATTCAAAAAGTGAAATACCAGGGTCTCCCTGGTGGCACAGGGGTTAAAAGTCTCAGTGCTATAAAGCTATTGCCAGCCACTGCAGCATGAGTTGGATGCCCAGCCAGGGAGCTACCCACATGGTATAGCAGACCTCTCCGGTATCACCTGCTGCTCCCTTCAGCAGTGTATTTCAGTAGATCTGCCTGTTCTGCTCCCCAGTCTGTCTCTGGTGAATCCTCTCACCCCTCCCCCGCACCTCTGGCCTACACCCCAGTTCTTGCATGCATAAATAAATAAAATAAATCCTTTGTAAAAAAAAAAAAAAAGTGAAATACCAGAAACTTGGGATTTCAAAATCTTTGAAAAAGACCATTGTATATGTATACATATGAAATCCAGAATATACCATAAACTCATAAACAGCAAGTTAAAAATAGGAAGACTTAATGTGGCTTGGGTATGAATAGTGATAACCTTTGGTAGGAAGTAGTGGCTGCAGGAAGCACAAGTAAAACTTCTGTGGTCCAGGAAGTGCCTAAATCTCCATCTACTTGGTGGTTCTAGGTATGATCACTCTGTAAAAATACATCAGACTGCATACACTTAGGACGTGCACACTTTTCTGTATACGTTATACTTCAGTTTAAAAAGCTACTGTTGGGCCTCCCCTGGTGGCGCAGCGGTTGAGCACAGGGTTGCGAAGCTGCCCGCAGCCTCTGCAGCACCGGTTCGATCCCCGGCCGCTGGGCGAGGGTCCCACATGGCGTGCAGACCTCTCCTGCCGCCCACTGCTCCCCTCAGCAGTGTACTTCGGTCCTTCTGCCTGCTCTGCTCCCCACTCTGGCTCTGGTGAATTCTCTCACCCTCCCGCGCTTCTGACTGTACCCAGTGCTTGTATAAATAAATAAATAAATAAATAAATAAATAAATAAATAAATAAAATCTTTTAAAAAAATAAAAAAATAAAAAGCTACTGTTAATGGTACCACTACTAAAATCAGTATTAACAATAAACTACAACTATGTGAAAGAAAGGAAAAGAAAAAAAAATAATCAAGAGTGGGAGAGAAAAAGGTAGGAACCGAAGAATGCAGTTACCTTATCACAATCAAAAATCATTCAAATAACTGCAATCCTAGAAATGGGACTATAGAGCTTAGCTGGAGGAGGGACCGGGAAAGGGAAGGGAGAGAGGAAACACAGTTGACTGTGGTTGTGGATGCTGCACTGTAACAACAACTGAAAAGGGAAATCCTGTATTTCTAAAATACAAATCGGGGTAAAGTAATGTTACCCCAATAAAGTAAAATTTAAAAATAATAACTGCATGGGCTTCCCTGGTGGCACAAGGGGTTAAGAGCAACCTATAAAGCTATCCGCAGACACTACAGCACAAGTTCGATCCCGGCCAGGGAGTACCCACATGCCACAGCAGACCTCTCCTGTCTCTCCCGCTACTCCCCTCAACAGTGTATTTCACTCAATCTGCCTGTTCTGTTCCCCCGTCTCTAGTGAATCCTCTCACCCCCCACACCTCTGGCCTGTAACCCAGTTCTTGTATGCATAAATAAATAAATCTTTAAAGAAATAAAAAATAATAAACAATAACTGCAGCCCCATGTACTACTTGCAATAATTTCTTGAGGAATCAAGAAAGTATCTGAGTTTCACAGAAAGAGGCTGAATGTGGAAGAATGTAAAAGGATGAGGAAATGAGTAACCAGGTGAGAGATGCCTTAAGCAGTCAAGGAAAGAGTGTGAGTATACCCAGGTTTCTTAAATGGAAAAGAACAATACGCTTCAACTTGAAAAATGTCTGTACCACAACATGGACTCCCGAAACAGGCTTGCCAATATTGCAAACAGAACCTGTCCTCTGATTTGTCATTATGACTACTTAGGGATCTGTCATTTGGGCTAGGTAGAGAGTGTGTCTGTTCAAGAGACTGGGAAAGAAATTACATATACCCTAAGACAGTGTTACATGGAGGCACTGAGAATATCAAGACAGATTAAACTAAACTAAAACAAAACCTGTAAATCTGAGGCTACCTGAGGTGAAAGGTGGGAGTGAGGAGCAACCGGGTGGTGCGATGTGGTAACACACCTTTGAAGACATGTACACCTCTACCCTGAAACAACATATTATATGTTCCTCTTACCCTCCAACTACTTTTTTAAGTGTTAATAGTCTCTAAGGTTGACAGCAGCCAACCCAACTATTAAATAAACCCCAGAGAAAATGGGAAGTAACAACATGGGAAAAACTGAATAATTTGCTAATTGGTAAGGGATAAACTTTTTCCCTAACCCGTTCAGTTTCTTGCTTTCTTTTCTTCCATTTATTATAAAAAGACATTTTAAATTAAATGTTTTTAGTCACTGTTAGGGAATACTGATCAAACCTCTACTTGCCAACTACAAGAAAAACGTGGGGAACACACAAATTAAGACAAGACTAAGAATCCCGCTCAATAGAAGTTTAAAATCTATTTATTACAGGAGAAATGTATGTCCAAAAGTAACCTTAATGAAACAGAGTGTGATGAGAGTACAGAATCCTATTCAACTCAGAAGATTCCTATCACTTAGTATGGAAAGAGATAGTTTCTTCGCATAGGCAGCATTTGCTCTGGAATTGAAGAATCAATTATACTCCTAGAGAAAGGATCTAATCTGACTTGAACATAAGGTAGGATCTGTGTAGAGCAATGACGAACACGCTGGCTAAGAACAGGGACTATTGTATTAGGAAGGATCCTATATGCCACCATAAAGAGTTGATATTTATCCTGCTATTCAACAACAAAACTGGTGAAGGCTTCTCAACAGTAACTTGGTATCATTTCTGTGCTCTAAGAAGATTTACCTGGCAGCGGCAAGACAGACTGAAGTGGGAAAAGACAGACTCAAAGACACCAGTTTGGAAGCTAATATAATAAAATGGATAAAATAACTACAGGCAATAGGGAGGGGGGTAAAAAGAACAAGATACAACATGTAGCAGAGGAGTTAAAATCCAGGGGACAAGGATGATGATAAAATGTGGGTAACAAAGAACACGTCAAAGATGCCACCAAAGCATGGCTCCCAGATCTGAGAATCCTAGTCAGTCTTCTGAACATTGCAGTTGTTCAGTGTGAGCATGGGAAAACAGCAGCAATAAACAGCATATTGTGCAGGTGACTAAGCTACTAAACTGTTCAGAGAACAGACAGACTAGGATTGTCAGATCTAGGAGCTATACACAGATAAGTGACACAAGAGATGAAAGAAGGTGGCCAAAGTTAGCATGTCGGGAGATATCCCTAGTTACTGGGTGAGAAAACAGAGGAACAATATTAACAGATGGGTCATGACAATTTCCCAATATTCCAAATGACAAGAAAACAAAGAATTTTCAGAAGTAGCATGGCCAGGAGTTTTAAATGTTCTAAATACAATGCTATATGTAGAATATAGTAAAAACCAAGTGTACTAGTAAGTAGTGTACATACAGAAGAGCAAAACAAAATGCACAAGAATGAGAAATATCAAAATCAGAATATAATGCTTGAGATTGCAGGTACTGGATAAAATCCAGAAGGGATAGAGGTGACTACAATATAAACATTAAGTTGTCTCTCCAGATGCATCTCCATATTTTTATTATTAGTTCTCCGGCTTGAGTAAATTGATGTTCTTTACACGATTCCTCATATATATATTTGTGGTTGTAAATTTTGTAATTGGTAATTCAAGTAAATTTTGTGTCCTAAGAGAGAGTTCTTAGTAGACAAATGAGTCTCAGAAGTTTCAGAATCCAGATTCTAAAAGACTTATGCAAGCAAATTTTGAAGGCAGGAAGAATGAGACATTATGTGGGGAAATTTTGCAAGTAAAGAGAAAGATAGTATGAAAGGTCACAGGGCCTGGGAGAAGTGGTGTTAGTGTATTTGTTTTATTTCTTACCACAGGGGAAAAAAGTCTATCATAGGTAAAAGGGACAAAGACAGAGAAGAAAGAGGTGCTGAAGATCTAAGCGAGAGGGAAAATGGCATAGAGACCCTAACGTGATCAAGCAAACAAATGAAAAGGGTACCCCTGAAGAAAGCAATTTTTTTTTCCTCAGAAAACAAATGTAAGAAATACAAAAAAAAATTAGATGTTTAAAAGTATATATATTGAGGGGCCTCCCCCAGTGGTGCAGCGGTTGAGCGCTGGACTGCGAAGCTGCCTGCAGCCTCTGCAGAGCTGGTTCGATCCCCGGCCGCCGCCAAGGGTCCCACATGGCGCGCAGACCTCTCCTGCCGCCCGCTGCTCTCCTCAGCAGTGTACTTCATCAGTCTGCCTGTTCGGTTCCCCGTTCTGGCTCTGGTGAATTCTCTCACCCTCCCGTACTTCTGACTGTACCCAATGCTTGTATAAATAAATAAATAAATCTTTAAAAAAAAAAAAAAAGAATATATATATATATTGAGAGTGCTCATGCTGGAAAGTCAGTTTACTATCCAGATCCATCACCCCTCTCCAACCCCACCAAAGAGGCCCTAAACGGTACGCTTTTTTAAAGAGTTGGGGCTTTTACCTTTGGTAATTCTAGGCCAAATAGAGTGCTTAACATAGTACACGCTCAATAAATGACCACTGTGTAAAAGAAAATATCATTTAAGAAAAGGTGAAACACTTGCCAAGAGACAGACAGGATGAAACAACTGCTGGAGAGCAGAAAAGATTTTGATACAACTGAAGAGGGCAAAATGAAACTTTAAATCAATGAGAAATAAATAAAAGAATTGTAAAAGGCAGAAAGGACTCAACTTTGATTACCCCCAAAATATGAGAAATTGCAAGCAACTGAACATGGATTCAAGAAAGTATAGCTCAGATTTCTCACTATGGGAGCAAAATACTTAGAACCAGCAAAGAACACTAAAGCAAAATTGAAAAGTGTCTTGCTCCAAAACATATACCTATTAAGAGTACATTGTAAATCACTGCCTTTATTAGGTTTCTTGTCACAGGTCTTTTCTTATATATATAATTATTTTAATTAAGGTAACACTGGCTTATAACTGTATATGATTCAAATATAATACCTCTTGATTCAGATATATGATTCAGATCCTACCTCTTCAGGTATATAGCAACAACACCACACACAACAGCATATATTCTTAGAAAGTAAAGCACTTAGAATTGATTTTTGGATGAAATTATTTAATCTTCATACACATGCCATCTAATTCTAAGTATCTACTATGTAGGGTTTACCTAAATGTCTAATAATTTATTCCTGGCTCATGAAATTTCCCCAAAACAAGCAGAAATCAGAAAGTTTATACTATGTCACACGTGATTTGAATGAGGGAAGTCAGAGATGAAACTCTTCATTAACAGACAAGAGATGAAACTGAGGAGAGCCAAGTTCCACTTCTTCATGATTCCTATGTCCAGAACTACAACTACGGTCCAAAGTCACACCAACTCTTTGCATGATTAGGGAAGACTGCATTAGTAGATGTGAGTACTCTGGGTCCAGAATCCTCTAGAGAACTTACAAATGATGCGTTTCATCACCTGGCCAATATCAGCAACCACCGAATATTCACCTCTGGGACTTGGAGAAAGACATCCACCTCCTGCACTGGAAACAACTACAGTCTGCCTGACTAAGAGAGTCCTTTCTGTGAGGACCACTGTCTAAGTGACCTGTCATAGAGCTTTATAAAGCAGCATTAATACTGTGGGCCAAAATGAGATTGATCTTTGAGCTTCGTGGTCTCCTGTTGTCAACGGTGCATTATAAAACCAATACTAAATACTTTATAAACAGGTCTCCCTACAGTGTATTAGAAAAACAGTGCATATTTCATGCCCCATAGTTAGGTAGCCACATATCCATCAGACAAATAAATTATTTATTAGGTGCTCAGAAGTGCAATAAGAGTCAATACGCTAACTTCTGAATACTTATAAGCTACTATTTCACTGGAAATTGTACCTGAATGAAAAAAAAAAAAAACAAAAAAACAGCACACTAACTGAATGGGGGATGGAAATATCCCAGCTCTCTTAAGTATGCTGTTAGAAGGAAGCATAAACCTGGCAGAGAAAAGACAACTATTTCTGTGCCTTGAAAAGTCTTAAGTTATTGAAATTATAGAAAAAATACTACCTACCTAGCTCCATGTTAACTTTCATTCTCTTCTATATAGTTTTCTCTGGTCCTGCTACCTGGGAGACAGCTCAGGAAAATAAAAATTGGTAGAAACAATTCCTGCACACTCTAAATTAGGCCAGAAGACAACCACCACTCGTGGTTAGCACTTGACATCTCCAAGGAACTACACAATGGCTTAAGAGTACAAGTTTTCTGCTACATGCACAGCATGGAACTTGGCACTTATGAATGTAAGATTTAAAATAGGGCCTCCCCTGGTGGCGCAGGCAGTTGAGCGCCGCGCTGTGAAGCTGTCTGCAGCCTGTGAAGCGCCAGTTCAATCCCAGCCGGCCAGTGAGGGTCCCACATAGCATGGCAGACCTCTCTTGTCACGCCCGATGCTCCCCTGAGCAATATATTTCGTCAGTCTGCCTGTTATCTTCCCTGCTCTGTCTCTGGTGAATCCTCTCACACCCTCCCGCGCATCTGGCCTGTACCCTGGTTCTTGTGTGAATAAATAAATAAATCTTAAAAACAAAAAAATATTTAAAATAGCTTTTTTTTTCCCCTTTTCTATGTTCAATTGAAGCTTCTGAGTTTGTAGACAACCTGTGACACAGACCAGCATCATCATCTTTTCTGGCCCCACCCTTTTGAAAAAGGACCTTATGTTCAAGACTGTATTCCAGTCTTTCAACAAGGAATTTCTTCAGCTGGGAGTTATTTCCCAAACTATCAGAGGCGTGGACCTTTGTGTAGTATTGTGGATGCCATGGTTTCACATGTTGGCCACATTAATACTGGAGAGCAAGCATCTGTAACCCACAGCTGAGTGTGCTCCAGCCCCAAAGCACCCGCAAGGCCAATGCCAATGCAAACCACTCTTCCCATCCCACATCTGAACCACACTGGTTTTCTCCAGGAGCCAGGAGCTGAGATACAGTTCTGAAAATGAAGGTTTTGGGTTCTTTCCATTCACATGATGGGTATAGAGTGTTGAGAAGAATACTTCCAGAGGAACTGGCTCTTTTTTTCTTCCCATTGCACACCAAGTGAATAAACCATAAAGAGGTTTACAGTGTCTTACCGTGTTCCAAAATCTCCCAGGGGGAAAGGCTAAACAGATAAATATATAGATGTTTGCACACCGTATTCATTTTTCTTTCTAGAGTCTTATAGTTTTAGCCCCATAGGCTAGCGATTTTAAGGTTGGAAAATATTTTATGTGGGTAGGAAAAAGAAAAGGAACTAACGAAGAAGCATGAGAGAGACCTGATTTCATATTATTGTCTCAAAGAGAGCTCCTCAAATCCTAGAAATAATGAAATAATTGATGTAAAAATGTAAGGCAACACTAGTTTCTTGTATTACTCTTGCTACTACAATCACTACAGCTAAGATGATTATTCATATTAATGAGTTTGGTATGTAGACAAACTATAAAAGACACAGTCTCTGACCTCAAGTACTTATCTCTGTCTTTTGGGATTTACTCCTTCAGCTAGATTTACTTTTATTCTTCATACCCTTGCCCAGAGGAAGTGATCATCACTCAGGTCTTGGCACATTTCCATGGGTGGGGTTTAAAAATGGCAACGAGAAGAGAGGGAACTTTTGGCCTTGGACAGAAAATGTTGGCCCCACAGCTCAGGATGTCTATTTTGTGACAGAAAGAGATTTAAACTCCCTGTGAAATTTTTACACTGGCCTCACTGAGCTTTGTCAGAAAAATCTTTTAAAGTGTGAAAGCAGATAGTATTCCAGTGCTTCAGTACATCAAGCACACATAAGCACAAAACCGATCATCACACACAGATGAGCTAATAGTAGTCAACTGCCCGCCCTGTGCATTCAGCTATTTGTGTGCACACACACACGCACATGTGCTATATAACACACACACGTGATTATAGACTATGCAGGGGAGAAATATCCATGTAGTCATTCTGCCTGATCGCTGAATGCCAAAATTCTGCAGTCAGATTATTTGGGTTTGAATACCTGAGGAACCTTAACTAATCATGTGACCTCAGCATGTTAATTAACATCTCCAAGGGTTAAAATTCCCCTATAAAAAGGAAATACCAGTTCACAGAATTGTTGTAAAAATCAAAATTTTTGATTAGTGCAAAGGGTATGGTTGAATACTTAACACACAAAGACTCTAGGAATATTAGTTGTTACGTATGCATATGTGCACAAAGAGAGATTTTAAACTAGCATCCCACAGGCCAAGTCAGGCTCTCAGGTCAAGTTTATTTTGCTTGGCTCCCTCCATGGGTGTGTATGGGTGTGCACATGTGTTTCATTAGCTACCAACATGTTTAAAAAAAAAACACACACAAGACATTTTAAATTAAACTATGGATTTCTAGTTGCAGGGAATGAGACAGGAAGAAGCAAAAGGTGGAATGTCAGGTCACTAGAGATATGGCAACAAAATCTGTTCCTCCTTGACCATAGTTCACTGGGTGGTACAGAAGCCACTCTATTTACCATGCACTCTCAGACATGCAGTCTCCATTACTCTCCTTGTATTCTCCTATTTTTCTCAATTCCATTATTTGCCTGACCACTATAGTCATTTGAGTTTGGAACCCTGACTCTAAGTTGTTGCTCATTAACCCAACATGTGTATATGGAAAATTCATTCACAAAAAAAATAAAAGTCGTATTTAAAATATCAAGTACCAAAAATGTTTTCTTTTATGTCAACCTCTGATTAAAATAATTAAAATGTATTCTGTTCCCTTTTGCATTTTCCTAAACCCTTTATTTTCATGAATACAAATATAAACAATGAGTAAAACCCTTAACTTGTCATGATATCAAGGCCACTCTACAATTACAGGCATCAGCTTTGTGGCAGCTACTTCACTAACAATGGCTCTCCAATGCATTTATCTTTTAACCAGTAGACCTTTTCAAAAAAGAAATTAGTACTGAACATACAGGACAGAAAACTATGGCCTCCATAGCTTGAGGCATCTATGTAGAGTAATAAGACTATATGAAAAATATTTAGGAAATTAATCTACTCCATTTGCCTTACTATACAAACAAGGAAACTGAAGTAAAATCCAAAAATGAGTTGGTGGTAGAGCCTGGACCATTTTTTTGAAATCTGGGTTTGCCAGACTGCTTTACCATCAGAATTCAAAAGCGATGGTCTAAGAGGATTAAGAGCCCAGTGGTTTTCTGACTTGTGAGAACTATTAAACTTCCAGACATTTATAAACCACTTGACTTCACACCAGTTACTTAAAATCAGTTATAGGGGGAATATATACATCACAGCAATGTCAATACTACAAATCAAAGCCCCCTCACCCATGAACTAGCTGTTAAACATTTATAAACACGTAGCTAGTTGACAGTCTGACATTTGGCTAAGGGGAGCATCTTCACATCATATATGTATTTATGTATGTGTCTTTCTACTTCTTGGAGATTTGTGGATTCTGGTGAAAAGGGTGAAGAAAATCAAGTCAAACACTTAAGAGTTAGAGGAAAACATAAATCAGGAGGACAACTGTTTACAGTGCTTACTTTGCACAACATATAGTGATAACTTTTATACATAATACAATTAATATAAGATCAGGAAATTATTCACTCAAGATAGATAAGCAACGAATCTAGGAGTGCTACTTATATGTTTATTGAGCACCTATTTGTGCCAGGTGCTGCAGAAAGCAAAAAGCATTTTTTCATTTGTTCTTCACAGGTCCTATGAGATACGTATTATTGTTATTCTCATTTTACCAATAAGGAAATTGAATCTAAGAGTTAAGTCACTTGGCCAAGGCCTTATATGAGGTGTGAAGGTGGAGATTCAAGACTAAGTTGGTCTGATTTCAAAATATGTGCTCATCCCAATATCCTGCATTGCCTCTCCAGGTTTCTAGCATTTCAAACAAGAATTTTCCAAAAAGGTGTTGAATGCTTACCCTATGTTTTTAAATAGGGCATAGCTTTCTCATTAATAAAAAATTTTCAGGGCCTCCCCAGTGGCGCAGTGGTTGAGCGCTGGGCTGTGAAGCTGCCCGCAGCCTTTGCAGTGCAGGTTCAATCCCCAGCCTCCAGCGAGGGTCCCACATGGTGCGAAAGACCTCTCCTGCCGCGCCTGCTGCTCCCCTCAGCAATGTATTTCGTCAGTCTACCTGTTCTGTTCCCTGCTCTGGCTCTGGTGAATTCTCTCAACCTCTCATGCTTCTGACTGTACCCAGTGCTTGTATAAATAAATAAATAAACTTAAAAAAAAATTTTTTTTTTTTCATTTTGAACATCAACTTAATATGCAGTGACACCTTTAGGGCTTATAAGTAGTGGAGGGGGAATCTGATTACTTCTGAAAAGATAAAAAGAATGGGAATACTGTATTTTTAGGTTTTGAAATCAACAGTTTTATACTTTTGTAGTCAGAATTACCTTGTTATCTCTCTATTTGCTTTCTCCCCATTTCTAGAATTTACTGGTTTATTTTACTATGAGTCCCTCTAAAGGAATACTAAGCAATTGTTAAGAATGGAAAAAAAAATGTGAAGCATTTGTAAGGAACATCTCCTAATAAATCATAAATAAGAGGCAAAATACAGAACATGAAATAAAATGTATTGCCATTTATGTGGGAAAGAAAATAAAAGGAAAACTGTTGGGAATTAATACATATTTTCATATTGAGACTAAGCTATTACTGACAATGTTTAAAAAGGTGGTAAATAGAAATTACCTTGGTGTGAGCATTCTTTTGAGAAAGGATGCGAAATTTATATTCTCTGTATATTTTTCTATATATTTTTTCAGTTTTATAAACACACAACCAAAAAATTAAATAGATAATGATGGTCCTATCAGTCATACTGAATTTGAGTTTTCAGGTTATAAATAAGCAAACTATGGGGAAATGAGTATCTTAGAAGTTCAATATCTAATCTTGGAAGCTGTGCTGAATCTCTTCAGAATGCTGAAAACCTTTATTTTTCCTGGTTCTCAACTATGCTCACGATCACGAGGTGTTAATTAAGATGTGGTCCTCTAGTTTCACCTGATGTACACTATAGTTTGAGAGATTATGCATGAACACACCAATTAAAGAAAAGATGTAAATAACTGTTCTCTTGTCTAAAGGAGAAGTACAATACATCAGTACTTGTATTATTAGCTACAACACTTCCAAGAACATAAGTTATCTGATCAAAAGAAGAATATGGGTTGGGAGTTTTGGACTAAAGAGAACAGCAAAAGATAAGAACATTACAAAGGAACCTATTAAGGGGAGGTACCATGTTCTCCACCCCACTTAACAATGGGCAGAGCTAACCAGATGGGCTTTCAGGAGACACATGGAGACGAAGGGCTCAGTTACTTCTCAGCTTTGGTAGGAAGGCTGACAACAGCAGCTGGTATCTTGATTTGTACTTTGATTCTGCTCCTTTCATCCCAGACTTGCTCAGTCCCTCTCACCGCCTTCCTATGGTTCCCCGACAGAAGATGCCACAGACTTGTGGCAAAGTTTTGGGCCTTGGTGGTCCCACTACAGGCTGATCCTGTTTGGCTGGGCATTTACCCACAAGAGTATGGGTAATCTGTGGTGTTTTATTGTAAGGAAACTAATGCCCTTTCTTCTCTCTCTCTCTCTCCCCCTCTCTCTCTCTGCTCACTAATTCCATTAAGGTTCTTCCACACTAAGAGACTCCTTTGTGTGTGCATGGATGGATGAATCCCTTTAGAATGTGCAAACTGGGGGATCCAGAAGTACCCTGCAGATGCATGCTAACAGGTAGAGGGGCATGAATAAAAATAAACATAAGAAAGTACTGTTCCTTAGCACTCAGAAGGGTGTTAGTAAGAGATGAGATCAGAAAGAGAACATATAGGCTAACTATAGAGGCCTTAAAATGTAGATTTTAAGTTTCTAGATAGAAAAGTAAAAATTGTGTTTCATCTAAAACAGAAAAGAGGGAACTAAGGCAGAAGTATTCAATTAAATTGTGTGTATTCAAGCATTCTTCTAGAATGTGAGTTCCAAGAACAAGAAGTTGGTTGGTTTTCTATCTGTTCACGCCAGTGTCCAGTCACTCTACGCTGTAGTAGATACCAACAGAAAATGAACAGTCCATTATAGAACAAGACCACATAATGAGACAATAGAAAAAAACAATTTAGAGTTGTTTTTCCCCCCAAGGAAATAAGTTAAAAGAATTTTTAGAAAAAATAAAAGCCAATGATTATTTGAAGAAAAATTTAGAAAAAATGATGGAGGGGTAAAATCTCCTAAAATAACACTTAATTATGTATTAGATAGAAGTTGATATATGAACACATATATATTGAACACATATGTGGAATCAATAAATGTGCTATCCAGCTCAACTATTTCTGAAATCAATGAATGTCTAAACACTTTATCCTCAATTGTCCACATCCAATTGGACTGACTGACTCATCCAACTGACTCATCCAACAGCACATGGCTTTACAACTCACTTCTAGATAGATCACATTATTTATCTTACAGCACCTACCACATTCGCCTCAAAGTATAGAAATAGCATACCGAGGTTATATCTGACAAGGTAACCATCTGTCCATGACAAGGTATTCTGTCCACCAGAATACTTAGTATCCCATTCAGCAAATACAAGTTCCCTCTCAAACAAGCTCTAGAATCTGCCAGATTTAGCCAACTGAATATCTTCTTGCTTAGAACTCGGTTGGAACTCAGTATCTCTGAATTGGGACCATTACAGTCTCTCCAAAACTACCGTTGCCTACCACCTTTCACCTTTTGGTTAATGAACAATTAAGCTTCCCACTCATCAAGGCTTGAAAGCAAATTCATGTCTGTTCTACATCCATATTCTTACCATGTTTGGCATACTCCCTGGAACTTAGAATGCTTAAAAACTGGTTGAATATATAAAAGCATGATGAATAAATGAAAGACTATAGCAACTTTCAGAAATTCAAATCTAGGAAGACAAATTCAAGTCATGGTTCCCTCAGCAGCTCAGGCAGGCATTACTAATTGAGCACAAAACTATCTTTTCTCCTTACCTCAGTTCTCAAAGCAGCCACCACCAATCAAAATTCATCCAACAAGATGAAAGCTATTTGTCATCTCTGACCCATACCTTTATTTAAAGTTCCAATTTGGTATCATCTTAAAGTGTTTCAGGTAAGCCCAAAAGAGAAAACTAGAAACATGGATAAGGTCAAAATTAAATCCAGAATAATGAACTTATAAAATATTACTTCCATTTTCACTTAAACATGATAAAGATATTGTGAACAATGGACTACAGATATAAAACAAAAAGCTCAATCTTTCTCCATGAGCTCTTCAGTAAAAAAAAAAAAAAAAAAAAAAAAAAAACACTAAATTCCTTCAAAGAAATAAAGGTTCCAGGGCTTCCCTGGTGGCGCAGGGGTTAAAGTCTCAGTGCTATCAAATTATAACCATGAGTTCATTCCCCAGCCATGCTGCTAACCCACATGGCACAGCAGACCTCTCCTGTCTTGCCCACTTTTCCTCTCAGCAGTGTATTTCAGTAGATCTGCCTATTCTGCTTCCTACTCTGTCTCTGGTGAATCCTCTCACCCCCTGCACCTCTGGCCTAGAGAAGCCAACTCTTGTACGCATAAATAAATAAAAATAAATCTTTAAACAAAAAAAAGATGAGCAATGAGCTCTCTCAAGAAAAATTCATCTCTGAAAAAGGAACTCTTCTGCACTGTTGGTGGGAGTGCAAACTGGTCCAAGCACTGTGGAAAGCTGTATGGAGATTTCTGGACCTACTAAACATAGAGCTTCCATATGATCCAGCAATTCCACTCCTAGGTATTTACCCAAAGGACACAGAAACATCAATTCCAAAGAACACCTGCACCCCTATGTTTATAGCAGCACTGTTTATAATAGCTAAGCTTTGGAAACAACCCAAATGCCCAAAAATAGATGACTGGATCAAGAAGATGTGGTACATATATACCATGGAATATTACTCAGCATTCAAAAAAGATAAACACATGCAATTTGCAGCAACATGGATGGCGCTGGAAGGGATCATGCTCAGCGAAATAAGCCAAAAAGAAAAAGAAAAATACCGGATGGTCTCACTCATAGCAGGAATCTAGAAAACTTAAATAAGGGACCAGGAAAATGAATAACTATAAGAAAGTGAAAATCAAAATCAACAAAAAACTATGAACCAGAGACACTTTTAGGGGGGCGGGGGTGGGAGGGGAGGGATTGTGGTCAGAATGGGGGGGCTGCAATTGTATGGGGAATATAACAATAAAATTTATAAAAATAAATAAATAAATAATTTTTTAAAAAAAAAAGAGAAAAAAAAAAAAAAAGAAAAATTCATCTCTGTTCCTTTCAAAAAACATCCCTATTTCCATAAGCTTCCCTTGCACCGCCTATTTATTTTTCTTAAACTAAAAGTAAATAATAAATACTGTAGCTTCATTTGTCCAGAGTATACAAATAAATCATATAAAAGTTGTAAAAATTTTTCTAGAAATATTATCTCAATCAAGATAACTCCTGGGCCTCCCCTGTTGGCGCAGCGGTTGAGCGCTGGGCTGCAAAGCTGCCCGCAGCCTCTGCAGCGCCATTTCAATCCCCTGCCACTGGGCGAGGGTCCCACATGTCGCGCAGACCTCTCCTGTCATGCCCGCTGCTCCCCTCAGCAGTGTATTTTGTCACTCTGCCTGTTCTGTTCCCCGATCTGGCTCTGGTGAATTCTCTCACCCTCCCACGCTTCTGACTGAACCCAGTGTTTGTATAAATAAATAAATAAATCTTTAAAAAAAGAAAAAAAAAAAAGAAAACTCCTGAGTGTAAAACTATAACATACACACACGCACATATTTTTACTGAGTTTATTTTTAAGTTATTGTCATTGTAATGAGATCATTTAAAGATCCCATTTTTAATGTACTGTGACTTTAATTTCTATACAAAGACAAAATTAACTGCTGGGTGGCATTTTAATAATGTTTTAATTATATCTTTTAAGAAATAAAAGATCAAAAGACAAACTGTTCACCTTGTCACTTCTTACAGTAAAAGAAAAAGGAAAATGTGGAGGAATTATGTTACAGATGGCAAATTATATGGATTCTTCTTGTTTTGTGACATTGTTTAAACAAGTACCTGCTCACAATAAGCAAATACATACTACCAAAAATTAAAAGCTGCAGTACTTTCAAATGCTTGCAATTCTATTTTAGAAAGATAGTGCCAAGTCTACTGCTTTAAGTATACTTATTTATCATCTCAAACTTCAGCTTCAAGGGACTTGAATTCAATGTGTATGTTTGGGCTGAGGGAGATGGCGTAGTAGTAAGTCAACTAAAACGTGTTTCATGCTGCTGTAGACAAAATAACCAGCTGACTAAAGTTGGTAATTAGTTGTTTCATTCTAGGACTAAAATTCTCATGCATCTTAGAGAACAACTCATTTTTACAAGTTAGCTGGCAATCATGCATCTCAAAGACAGCCTCTCAAATTGTCAGATTAAAAACATTACAAGTTATGAAAGGAATCTTTTAACTTTCCTTTTCTAGATTCTATGTTTCTCTAAATAAATATATACCAACAAGTAACAATTAAAACATCAACAACCCTTTTTACAAAAGGAAAGAGAGAATATAACTTGCCGTATTTGTACATAACAAAGAAATTATGGGAGAAGTGTGTGCTGGCAACTCCACCAAAGCTAAATGTATTCCACATGGTTAGTGGCCATTGAGTTCTGCAGAGGCGGGAAGAAAATCTGACACTTAAGGCTTCAAAATGAACATAATCTACTGAGTCCACTGTTAGGCTTCCCAGCACACATTCTAATAGTGATTAAAACGCAAGGAACTGCACAGAGCCTAATGTCAGAATGTTTCCACGTTCTTTAATGTCATTTGAACACCCCAGGTCAAACATAACATGACACTAATGGTCTGGAAGCAAGGTGGATGGCCTGAAACTGTGCATTTTATTTTAACAGATCTGAGTCTCCTCTTTCAATGGTGTGGGACAGACACAGCAGAGTTTGAACATTAACAAAGGTTGTTAAGGTAAAGCTTAATCCCAAACTTGTTACCATAAAACTACCCACTTCAAAAAGATTTCATAGTATGTTTTATTAAATCCTGAAATGCATGTCCTGGTAAATTTCTGTATAAATTTGATTTACAAATTCCACTGAAAATGTGCCACAGCTGGCAGAATAAATTACTACAATAAATCATTATTAAATATCTGTAAATCTTTGTAATGACATAATGCCTAACTAAAAAAAGTGTGCAAAAGTGAACATTCAGTAGAAGAACAGCACTCTTCACACAGGAAAACAAATTACAAAACTTACCATGCCAACACTACAATATGATTCAGTGACTAAACAAGGAAATAAAATTCACATAAATAGTACTTAAATCTGCAGTGAAGTTGTGTTCACTATTGCATCAAAACAGATTGTATGGCAAGGGGTAATGGACTCAGGTTTGTGACATTAACATTCCCATTGCCAAAGGGTAAGACTTACATGCACAGCTGCACCCAATATTTTGTTAAACAATAAAACACATCCCAGGTATCAATCAGCAAATCTAGTTTACCCCTTCCCTGAAGCTTCATAAATATTCCTTAAAACATCTATTTTCTCACCACCACACTCTCCTCCCTACAGAGCTGCACCATTCTATTTCAAAATAAACTTTAAAATATATATGTATAGCGAGAGTAATGATCTTTTTGATGCAGAGCAGATGGATAGTTATAGCAATCAGTAACTGGTAAAAGCTGGATATCACTTGAGGTGAATCACTGTGGCAAACGTTCCTGCCTTATTTAGTTCTCCCATGTCTCCATTTGTCAAAGTGCAGACACTTGGGTACTTGTGTTGCAATCAAGGAGGCACATGGTTTCAGCCAAGAAAAGATCCAGAAAAGCGACAGGCCCTAAAGTTCCAACTTATGGCATGTGATTGCTTCTTCTGCCTCTCGGGAAGGGTAAACATATTAACAAACTTTCACAACAGAAAAAAAAGTCTAAGATCAACCCTGAAAATGGTTAGTCTAACCAAATATTTCTAGTTGGAAAAATCTTTGTTCATCATTGCCCACCCCTGTTTGTACTTCAGTTCACCATTTCTACTCTTCATAAAATGAAAAGCTGTCCCTAAATGCCACATTTACCTGTTTTTCTATTTGGCAAACCACATTTGGCAAAAGTGTCCCTAAATACCAATATTTGCCTTTTCCAACAAGGGGAGAATTTACCAATATATGAGGCTGATTCAAGAAAGTTGGTCCTGGGCCTCCCTGGTGGCACAGGGTTTATAAAGACAGCACTATCAAGCTATTGCCAGTCACTGTAGCATTAGTTCTATTTCCCAGCTGGCCAGGGAGGTGACTCACATGGTGCAGCAGACCTCTCCTGTCTGGCCCACTGCTCCCCTCAGCAGTGTATTTCAGTAGGTCTGCCTGTTCTGCCCCCCACTCTGTCTCTGGTGAATCCTCTCACCCGCCCCTCACCTCTGGCCTACACCCCAGCTCTTACATGCATAAATAAATAAATCTTTTTTTAAAAAAAGGAGAGAGGAAATCTCTCTGAAACCATCTTTAAAAAGAAATAAAATTGCTCCCAATTGAACAAACTTGCAAACTGAATTAGTCAATATTATAAGGACAAAGACAGCCTCTATTTTAGACTAGATCAAAATATTTTTGCAAATATTAAAGGGAGGATATTTTCCCCTGTACATCACTTTTCAAGTTGCCTTTAAGTTATATGTTCAAAAAGTCATCCCTTTTTCAAAGTACAGAACAGCTTTACTAATATTGTTATTAAATGCACCTACCCAGGACAAAATTGGGATCCACAGTATGAAGCAAGGTACTTCTTCCTTAACCTTTACTTTCAATTCATACAAAGTCATTCTATCCTTCTCACTTACTCCCACAGGAGGACAAATCATCCCGGACCAAATAAATAAATCAGTGAAAGGATACCTAATTCTATAATGAGGAGGAAACAAAAACATCTAAGAGTTTCATGTGGAAACAACTGAAAATATTTCCAAATAGGCAAAAGTTCAAAAACAGAGACCAAGATCTCACGAGAGGTCACACAGGCTCATGAGCAGAAGGTGGAGGGCATGCATGGGCACAGGAGAAGGAGCCAAGAGGACACTGAAGGAAATGTACAAAAACCTTACAAGTGTATCTGACCTAAATTTTCACTGAGGACCATTACTCACCACCCCTATCTTTGGCACAGATCACTCTTCTACACTACGAATGTACAGAACTGTCTGACTGTCATCTCCAAGGAAACGTCAAATAGGAACTTCAAATTTGGTATCTCCAAATGTGTCTGTGACTCCTCAAATTTGTTCCTCCTCCAGAAGTGCTCACCTCAGTAAACGACATCAGTCGTCTTTGAGTGCCTGGAAAATAATTTTCTCTATTTATGAAGGGTAAATCCTCCCTCCATCCCCCTTTCTTAAGAATATTTCCTTGTAGAAATAATAAGTCTCAGTACTTACTTGTTAGTCTCCAATTTTCACAGGGTAAAGAACTTCAAGATGAAATGCAAACAAATCACCTTGGTACGTAGAAATGAAGCTACAGAATGAATCTTGAGTTTCTCTCACGAGATAGACAAGACTGTCACAAGGTGCAGCCCTTTGTCTCACAAGGAAATGAGAAATCAAAGTACTTATTTTCCTAGATGAATAAAGTGTGAGATTTTGGCCCAACTTTGAAGTCAATTTCGTGTTATTTTACAAGCATGTATATCTTTTAATTACAAATCAGTAAACTGTATTCTTTCCTTCTCTTCTACTTGGATAAAAAAATGTCTTTTGATAGGTAAAATTATTTCCTAAACAACCTCTTCCTGCTTCTCTGACAACCTACATGCAATGTCCAAATCCTAGCATATCTCTTAAATTTTCTCTGAATTCATCGAGTCTCCATCCCCATGGTTATCACTACAGCACAGACAGGGGAAACAGCCTCTACCTCAGCTTCTCTTTGCATTCACTTCTGCTTAATCCATTCTCCAAATTACAGCTGATATTTCCAAAATCCTTTTAGAGGGCTCCACAAGCTCAGACCCTCTGCTGACCTAGCCACATTTCTTCTGACCCTTGTGAGATGAATCCAGATTTTTCTGTGTTCCAGGCATTCTCTCATGGCTTTTAAGTCATTTCCTTCTCCTTTCTGAACCACCTCTTGCATCAGAGATGGTTTCTTTATCTGGACTAGAGAAGGTTATTATCTGCTCCCACAACACCCTGAAGTTCTTCTCAGCACTTGTAATTATTTAATTTTTATTTTCCTATGGGTCAATAAGCTCTATGATGGCAGAATTATTTGCCTCTATATCCCTTGTGCCTAAAGCAAACATAACACTAAGCACTTCTGATTAGTCAGTGGAAGTAGAAAAGCAGTTTAAAAGTGATTTTTTTTAAGTACAGTTTACCTGTAATATGTTTGGCATTTCATTATATATATTTACTATGACCGCGAATCCTTTGCTATAATGTATAGCTCAAAGATTTTAATTTTGTAACTAATCAAATAGAAAACCATTATCTGAAAGTTTCTAACTTCCCATCACTGTCGCTTTTTAGTTTCTTCTATTGTCTGGCTTTATCAACACAGAATGAACTCAGACTCTGAGGTTTGGGTTGAATAAACCCTTGAATAGTACCTTGACAATTACCAAACATGACACACTAGTTCTTCAGACATAAGCATTACTACCAAGCAGTTATATTTCTAGTTTTCTTAAAGCCCCATCTCAAAATTCCATTATCAATATGTCAATGCAAATTTATTTTTTTTTAATTTTTTTTTTTTAATAGAGGCATGCTTTATTTATTTGTTTGCTGGTTTGTTTGTTTGTTTTGTTTATACATGCACTGGGTACAGTCAGAAGCGCGGGAGGGTGAGAGAATTCACCAGAGCCAGAGCGGGGAGCAGAGCAGGCAGAAGGACCGAAGGACACTGCTGAGGGGAGCAGCGGGCGGCAGGAGAGGTCTGCACGCCATGTGGGACCCTCCTCTGGTGGCCGGGGAGCAGCCGGGGATCGAACCGGCGCCGCAGAGGCCGCGCGCAGTTTCGCAACCCAGCGCTCAACCGCTGCGCTACCGGGGAGGCCCTGTCAATGCAAATTTAAACCATGTAAGTTACACATTTTTTCCAACATTTACTGAATGCCTACTATGCTTCTGACACAATAATAGCACCATGGGAAAATAATCAGTTTCAAGATCAAATTGACTTCATCCTGTTATTTAAGTGCAAAATGAACTGAACAATGCAGTCTTACTATTTATATGAAGTAATACTTACTACTAAGTCGTTTACATATTACCAAATAGTTTTTGTTCTTCATAGTATTTAGATTTTCAGATTTTTCCCAACAATTTATAAATACAAAACAAGGAGTATTAGTTTTCCAGGTGGTCATAAGAAATGACTTGTACCTTGGTGAGTTAAACCAAAAATTTACTTTCTTATATTTCCGTTTGTGACAAATACAACACAGATCTCAACTAAGCTAAAGACAAGGTGCTGGCAGGGTGCTCTAGGAGAGAATTTGTTTTCTTGCCTTTTTCAACTTCTGTATACAGCCCATATTTCTTGCTCCAATTTTAGAGCTTGCAATACTGTATCACTCTCCTTGACCCTTCTTCCAAAATCATAGCTCTCTGACCTCAGTTGGTTCTTTTAATGAATCATGTGACTAAACTGGGTCCACATGAATAATCCAGATGTGCCCCCCTTCTGAATGTCTTCAACCTGAATTACTTCTGCAAAGTTCCTTGCATTATGCAACGTGACATATTCACAGGTTCTTAAGAATTAAACATGTTTGGGTGGGGGCCATTATTTTGCACAGAAGACATGCAAATTTTCCAGTTTAATATTCCACATGAGAATTAATAGCACAGATTTCACATAGCCCAATATGTGAAATCTATTCATTTAATCTGTAATTATGAGACAATATTATCAATCAATCTCATTGTCACAATCAAAATATTTGGCAATTCTATTAGTTTTACTTACTCACAAATGTAACAATTAAATAAACTTTATTTTAAATAACCATTTAACTTAACTTTCATTTGAGTGGGAAGAGAAAAAATCTTTCAAGATCAATATGTAAGTTATTGGTATATAGACTCCTCAGAGAATTGGTTCTGATTTTACCAGTGGTAAATTCCAGGAAACTAAAGTGGGTTGTAAGACTTACTTCCTAATAATTCTCAGTTCACACCAAAATATAATGTAGAGAAACGGATGGCAGGTTACCACTGCAATAGCTGGTTGTAATCTCACATCTCAATAAGAAAAAAGATGTGCCTTTCATGCAAAAATCTCAGCAAGTGGAATAGAGTCTTATGACCTAATTGCTTTTCACATTATTATTTTGTATGTTGTTATAAAAGAGTTTTTCAGAGAGGAAAAGTCAAGGGCCACAACTGGAGCTTTTGTGCAGGGGCAGTATGTTTTCTGTAGATATTACAAAGGACTGTAATGGAAAAGTATAGTTACTTTTTAAGACTTCAGGGACAGAAAAACCACCAAATAGATTTTTCCCCTATTTTTTTTAACTTTGAAATCTTATCACTCTGATAAAATATGTAAGGTTTCAAACTGAAAAGGAATTACCTTCAGTGTGAATCAGTGTTAATGTCCCTCACAATATACAGGGAGAAAAATGGAATACTAAACACAGCTTAAAAACAAGTCTTCTTAAACCAAGCCATTTCTATATAATTCAGTGTTACTGCTACACATTTTAAATCTTTGAAAGCATTCCATAATCACATTCAAAATTCTAAGTACATAAACATGGAAGAGTTCAATATTTTGAAACAGAAACTCTTACAGATTAAGTATATTCTGAATTTTACTTTTATAACAAGGAAAATCTCTAAGATTATTACCATGGGAGGAAAGCAGGAACAATAGTGTCCTAATAAAGCCTATCTAAGTATACTACCAGGGGCCCATTTTCATATAAAAACTAAGGTAAAAAAGACAAATTTAATATCACTTCCTCAAGATGACCAGTCATCACCAAAGTACCACAGCTATTTAGCAACTCTCGGAAACTGCACTCACTATTGGCTGAAAAACAAATATCACAGTTGCTGAATAATCTGTACATCCTCCACAAAAGTAGGTAATTATGTAATGTGATGGAGGTTTTAACTAACCTTATTGTGCTAATCATTTCACAATATACACACATATGAAATCATCATGTTGTACACCTGAAACTCACACATTAGGTGTCATTTATATCTCAAAACTGGAAAACGTGTACACATGGAATTCTCAATTAGGGAAAAAATGATTTAGATATTACAACAGTCGATGGTCTTCCAAAGCTCAACCCTACTAGATAAAAATCTTATTCCTTCGAATTTAAAAATGGAGGTGGATAAAATGACTGAAAAAGTTCCTTAGTTCCTGATAGTGAAAAAAAAAAAAAAAAAAAAAACAAGATGACTGAGTAACAGACCAACCCAGGATAAACCCAACCCCAGCTATCAACTCCAGGAATATGAATACTAAGGGATCCTTGATACCTACCTTCTTCATGCCCACCCACACCCACAGCCCCACTGATCTTAGGTATCTCTAAAGGTGACCCAAGTGTGACCACTCAGGAAATATACAGAAAATTACAATAGCCATAAAAGCCATTCGTGAACTCCATAGGAGGTGTATCTAACTACAAAGGAGAATGTTGGATATTAAATTTTGTTTGATCACTAATACAAAATGCAATTGTTGACATGACATTTGGGAGGGAGAAAAAAAAAGGGGGGATACAGCAGGTGCTACAGCACAATTTTCTTAAAAATGTACATAAAAATTTAACAAAAAGTTATGTGCAAATACACAGAGGAGAGTTTTCACATTTGGGTATAGGAAAAAATACTTCACGTATAAAGGTAGCTATAGCTGACTACAATATAAAGAGGTAATTTCACTTGCTTTAGTATTGACTCTGAAAAATTAATATTATACCTATAGCAACCATATGTCCCTGATTTTCACAACAATCCTAATTTCATGCAATTATAGTCTTCCCCTCACCAGGAAAACAACAATTCTTTAAATATAAAACTATGATATCATCTAAGATTTTCCACACAAATCAACAGCAGAAAATCTGTTAGACCCTACTATTTGGGGCAGAGAAGAGTTAGGAAAGCAAATTATTGTACTCACATTTAGGGAGCAACATAACTTTCAAGGTTAGGATTTCAGTTACTAAGGAAAAGTTTCCAAACCAAGTAACAACTGATGAATTAATATGTTTTTTACCAATCCATATTTATTTTAGGACTTCCTAATTCTTCAGCACTTGATTTTGTAGGCTTTCTTACATAGTATTTTTGATAAACAGAAACGTCTTATATTTCAGACCATGACACTTAACTATCTTGTCCTTCAGCTAACTAGAAAGCACTGTGTTTATAGTACCAGTGCTTTGGAGTTACCCCAAACTGGACATGCCACCAAATTACAGGTGGATGATGCATTAAAACAATCAGTCCAAAAATACAATGTAAAGTAAAATATATCATGATACTCAAGAGTACCAAAAATTCAAAAGAATGAATATAGAAAAGTAGAAAATCTCATAACCAAGAAGATTCAAAAGTTTTATCCATTTCAGAGAGTTAAGACGAAGGGCTGGGTAGATTATTTTAGAAAAGTGACACCTGTGAGACCAAAAGCACCTGTGCTCCAAAAAGCAAATTCTTTCGTCTGAGAGGCAAGGGTCGATCTAGTCTCACAGAGTTCATTAAATTGCTTCCATACAAGACCATATATGGAGTATATCTCCTTCTGGAATATTGTATTAGATTTGAGGGAGGAACTATTCAAGATGAACTATCAGAGAGGGTTGATCTAGAAAATACAATCACCTAGTACAAAATGCATCTGAACACTCTCCAAGACTAAAGATTTTTGCATACCCTACCTTCAATATGTTTTCTTTTCTTAGAGGAATGGAAGGGGAAAAACAAAGGAAAATGAAAATTGCAATCTACTTTAGAACTCCAGAAATATGTATTTCATAGAAAGAGGAGGTGAGCATCAAGATAGTTACCAACAAAGTTTACAATTTGTTTAGGAAAATCAACACCAACAGCAGCTCCTACAAAAAGAACAGGCATAGACCATAGCTATCTCCAGTTTGCTTCCTCAAGATTACTTTTCAGTTTTGTCTTCTTGGTTTTGTTTTGCTCTTTGCTTCCCAAATTGAGGCAGGGAGGAACAGAGCCTGGCCTCACAGTGGGAAGAGAGGTAATATGACCTCTTCAGGTCCCCTGCCAACTATTGAGGCCAGAGATCTCATTCTGAGACTTAACTCTTTAGTATTAAAAAGCTCCCCTTTGTACATGGCACTGTAATAAAATAACAATAAGGATAACAATAATGAAGATGCCTTGCATCTAGTGTCTTATACCTTACTTAAAGTGCTTTAATGACTAATGGATTGAAGCATCCCTGTGAGATCAAAGAGAGATATTATCATTTCCAGTCTACATAATAGAAAATCAAGGAAGAAAGGTTAAGTAACTTGACCAAGCCTCACTCATCGATACAATGTTCTGATAACAGTTAAGGCTAGTCCCCGTGTTGCCTGGATGGCTGTTCAGTTCAACCTGCAGTCTAATCCAGCATGGTTCTCTGGTTTGGGGTTTGGTGACACAAGCTTGAGAAAGGAAATTAATTTAATCTTGTTATCAGTGAGGTCCAAATGTTTCCAGACTACAGGTCATTGTTAAACTGAGGTCTATATAATGCAATTTTCTTCCCTTCCATTTTTAAAATCCATGCCACACCCAAATAATACATTGCAAAATTGCAGTAAGACAAGGATGATTTTATGTGAAGTTAGAGACTAAACAAAATATACATGATGAAGGGAACAGGAAGGAGACACCTCTCACCAGGATTTTCTCCAGGCTAGTGGTGAGTGGGAGAAAACTGCAGAGCCAGTTACTTGCAGATGATAAAATCCAACCTTACTACATCCCATTAAATCTGTTAAAGATGAATACAACACACCCAGCTAAAGAATGCTCAAGCATCCTGTCACAGAGGGCGGCAACATCTTTAACCATTACAAAGTCCTAAATTTGAAAACTACAGAACTATACATGCATAGGTCATGTTCAACTTCTGGACATCATGCTGTCCTACTATAAAAACTAATCACTCCCCGCTCGAAGCAGTGAGGGAAAAAAATAACCTAATCCTAACATGAAATCTCTTTATTACTTATTTATTTGGATTACCAAGTATGTGATCAGAATTAAAATAAGAGTTGGGATTGGTTCCTAATAAAAGTTAACCTTGATCTCTTTTCCACCCACACAAAAGTAATTCTGTTTAAAAACATTCAATTTTTTGGCCCCAACCCATTCTTGGGGTGTGCAACTCTCTCACTGCCAGTAATTGCTTCCATACAATACCCTGTTTTAGAACATGTTTGCATAGTTATGATGCTGTGTTACATTTATATACATTTAAAGCTAAAAAGGTTTACAGATTTTATTTTCTGTATTATGTAACAAAGACTATGTAGGTATATACCAAGTAGCCACCAGGAAAAAAATCAAAATGACCTCAGTTTCTCTCTCTCTCTTTCTCTATGAATTTCTGGCCTCCTGAACTTTTAAAAAAAGTAATTGGAAAAACAAACTCATTCATCTGTGAGAGAAAATTCAACCTAAAAGAAATCTATGCCGATAAGTGTATCCTTGTCATG
Source organism: Talpa europaea (assembly GCF_964194135.1). NCBI lineage: Eukaryota > Metazoa > Chordata > Mammalia > Eulipotyphla > Talpidae > Talpa > Talpa europaea. The sequence continues at coordinate 24,007,986 of NC_140074.1, read as the reverse complement.
TACCCACATTAATACTACCCAGGTCTACATGCCATAAATTCCTATTGGCTAATAATAATTTCACTTAGGAGAATTTCATTACCCTTTTTTAAGATTTAATTTTAATATAACAAAAACAGGAAACTTCTATAATAATTGTGGCTCATATTTCCTTCCTCAAAATTTCTAATATAAAATTTTAACTCATATACTGCTTTATTAATGTAGGATTACACAAAATGCCATGACTTTTTACCTGCATGAATTCACTTATTTTTCAAATAAAAAGTAAATTTGTGCTGCTTTAAAAATAAAATTTTAAGATGTAGTGTCTAAATTTTCTAACTTTAATTTGTTCTTCATAGCTCAGTGATTTCAGAAGCTAATTGCCCTGTCACTTTTCACACAAGGAAGGTTAAAGTCAATGAAGGAACTCAAAATTCTCCTCAAAAAGGAAAGAAACAGGCAGAGCAGGTTAGGGAAAGAGAAGAGGGATGTGAGGGAGAGGAAAAGAGCAGAGAGAAGCACTTAAAACCTACTACAGAATATACTCTGATTTTCTGGAAGGTCTTGGTCTGGGTTTAGGGAAAGGTAGAAAACTCTGGAGTCAGAGTAGAGATGAAGACGCGAAGGACTAGCTTTTGCACCATTCAAACTCTACCAAATACAAATAATTACACTATTTATACTCTACTTTGAAACCATGTTATTTCAGAACCACTTGCGGAATTTTGTCCCAGATAGGGTAAACACACACTTACATACACACAAAAACACTGAATAAACATATACACCTTATATAGGTAAAATCTTGAAAGGAAGTTTTCTAGTATCCCAATGTGCTTTTTTATACACTCAAAATGTGATGGGACTGGTTTGTCTGTGGCCCCTACAAGACAGTAAATTTGCGTAAAATATACATATAAAATTTTAGATCTATTCTTAAACAACAAAAACCCACTCCTGGAATGAGGGATAAAAGCTCAATTTCAATATAAATAAAAATGGCATCAGTAAACATTACTAAAACATTGCTAAGCTATTAAAATTTTAGTCAAAACCCTTGAAAAGGAACTCTTGACTTTAGAAAAGCTGAAATATGCTCAGGTATTAAAATACACAGAATCAACACCTGGCCCCCTCCAAATTTAATATTTAAACAAACACCAAAACTCTTCTGGTAAAAGTAACAGGTTTTTATCCATGGGCTATAATCATTCATGGCTGATGCCTTAATTAAAGCTGGGCAATGAAACTGTATTTAGCTGAATGTATCAACTCAAAAAACTTAGTTCTTAGCACAAGAGGGCATACTCATAATTTCTTAATAAGTCCTGTTAGGTCTACATATTAGAAGAGATGTAAATGATATCACTTTTCAACCTTAACTGTTTTTTTTTTTCTCTCCACTTTTAGTTCTGTCCCAACTTTAATGTTCTTTTAATGTAGTTTTTCCTATGTGATACATCATATTTACCTCTGTAGCTATCCATCACTATTTCCTTTAATTGAGGTTAATTTCTTTCAACTTGGGGGAAGGTGGGAAGAAGAGGGGAATCCTCATTCTGCAGCTTGGAGCACGGAGGGCGTTCACAGCTGCTGGCTTGTTCATCATATGAAGCCCGATTTTCAGGATGCTTAAATTCCTCAAATCCACCCTACTGCCCTCCAATCTGGACCTAAATCAACAATCTACTGGGATGGGAACCCAGTTCCCACCCAGAACCACTTAATGAAAAATTTCTATCAAACTAAAATCCCTCCAGCTGCAACCGAAGTCCTTTTGTTTATTTTCACTCAAATGGCTAACAGCTGGCACCACCTTCCATGTAAAATTATTTCAAGTGTTTGGAAACAGTGATTAACTCATACCGTGGTCTTCACTTCTCCAGGCCACAAAAATCAGTTCATTTCTCAAATCTCTTAAACATTTTTCACTTTTACCTCTGGGCTCCAGAGTCTTACTGGAGTTTGGAATCATCAAGAAATAAGTAAAATACATCATAAAGCTGGTGCGGGGGAAGGTTACTTTTCTGCTCACCTTATGGCCTTGTGTAGGATCTGTAGGAATTAGAGGTTGTCCGCCCACAAACCAAGGGTGGTAAAAACAATTCCCTACTCAGTTTTATGGACAGGACTTACCTCAAAATATATATGTGTATAGTCTGACATTTTTAAAAGTCACCATTAAAAATGTCAAAAGATGGCCAATGGGTTTTTTATTTTGACATGCTAAAGAAAATTGGACTACCTCAAATTTGGATAGCACATTTTACTTATGAATTTCTTAACATTATATACTTTAGTGCCTGAAGAGTATCTGGGATGCTCTTGGGAGTGAGGAGTTGAGTGTGTACCTATTTGAGATCCAAGACTGTCTTCAAAATGGAGTAAAATTAGATTTTTTTCCCTCATTTTCTCTGGAAAAGTTCACCTCTTTTCTCTCTAACATATCATTTATTCTGTCCTGAATTAATCTGTTGAACTGAAAACTAAACATATTTTCCCAACTCTGTATTTTCTCCTTTTTTCCAGCTCACTGGGTGGTGCCCAGAACACTGGGTGCACTAGCTGATGGCCTCTCCCATGTTACAGGCCAGGAGAAACTTTTTGATTTATTCTCAGGTTTTCATTAAATGACTGCCACTCCATAGGAACATAGTATTAGTTGAAAACTGGAGGAGAGAGGGGAGCTTCTTTGTTTGTCATCAGTGATGGGGGAGGTAGTGTTTCAGGTGTGCACAAAGCAACATCGTGCTAGGCTCTAAGGGCAGTCTATCAAAGGGATATGGAAGCAAAAGGAGAGAAGACCCCAACCAGGCTACTAAAATGGGCCAGGGAGGATGTATCGGTAGAGCTGAGCCTTTCATGAGATCAATGCTAAGGGCAGGGACTTTGCAGAGTAGAGTCAGCCTATAGAATTGAGGAAGATCAAAGGCCAAATGAGACCCTGGGGAGAGAGTGTGAGAGTATATGCTCTGCCAAGAAGCTCAGATATTATCTCTATTGTGTAAAGTCAAAGTTTGTTGTGTTTTTTTCTTTTTTAATTTTGTACAGAAGTTTTCAAACAGAAAAATAAAAATACGAGTTTCTCCTGCTATCTGAAGAAATAGTGTTCCCATTTGGTATGATTTGGCAGGTTATTTTTGTAGTCTGGGTAGACTATTACCATTAATTTACCTGGAAAAATATTGAGGTTACTGAGACCCCCAAAATAACCTACCAAACAGGAATGTTCTATTTTAGGACAATGGGAAAAGCTGTAGTACAGTAAGTTCCCTGTGAACCACACCACCAATTTCAACAATGTTATCAGCACATGATCAGCTTGATTCATCAATACCCTCCTAATCCCCTAACTTTCCTCTTTCACTGGATAACTTCTAAATAAATCCCAAACACACTGTCATTTCACTAGTAAATATCTCAATAGTTATCAAATACTTTTAAGATCTGATATGATCAGATAAATGTTTCGGGGGGATTACTAGTTCAGGAGGAGGTGGAAAGACCAGTTATATGATCAGGGTAAGGAAGTCAGTAAGAACCAACACCAGTGAGAGTCTGAAAGGTAATGAGACATACCAAGGAATATTTACCTAAAGAGACTTTCCTACCCAGAAGATGGTGCCTGATGGGGGAGTTTGGAATATTTAGGGGAAATGAAGGATAATTTACTATAGATGAAGACAATGTTGGCTGGTATTTATTAAGAATAGGGGGGCCTCCCCTGGTGGCGCAGCGGTTGAGCGCTGGGCTGTGAAGCTGCCCACAGCCTCTGCAGCACAGGTTCGATCCCTGGCCGCCAGCGAGGGTCCCATATGGCACAAAAGACCTCTCCTGCCACGCCCACTGCTCCCCTCAGCAGTGTACTTCGGTCCTTCTGCCTGTTCTGCTCCCCGCTCTGGCTCTGGTTAATTCTCTCACCCTTCCGCGCTTCTCACTGTACCCAGTGCTTGTATAAATAAATAAATAAATCTTTTTTTAAAAAAAAAGAATTGGGGGGAAAAGGAGGAAATGCAGAATTAAGAAGATATGTTTAGGGTTCAGAATACATGACATGTTAGAAAAGATGAGCTTTTCCAGAGAAGATGATGAAGGGGAAAAATATCCAATTTTATTCCATTTTGAAGATAGACTTGGACCTGTGATACATAGAAAAGCAGAGATGTCCCTACCCTCCGGGAACTTTCAGAGTAGCTGAAAAAAAAAAAAAACAGAAAAATTGCCTACACTAACAAATAAAAATATAAAACTGGGGTGTTTTAGGAGAATATCAAAAGACAGATATGACTTCAAGTAGTAAAGATTAAGCTAGAACCTGAAAGTGGTTAGTTAACATTGAACTGGGTTCAGAAATCTGAGAAAGGCAGAAAACAGAGCAAGCCAAAGTAAGTAATTAAGCTATGGAGCAGAGGCAGACAGTGAAAGTTAGGAGAAAACCCAAAGAAATAAAAGCTGAGAAGTAGGCAGCCAGAAAACCTCACATTTCTGACCTCCAGAAACCTGAACTAATGAAGAGAAGAATGCATCCAGGCAATATAAACAAAAGCAAGGAGCTTTCTTTGAGTATTACCAACAGGACCCTAGAAAAGTCTTGTACCTGTTCAGGCTTTGGCTTAAACTTGAAGTCAGTTAACTGGGCCTCCACATCTATGTTTTTGATATGCAATACAAAACTAATTTTGTGAATCTCTGTATCATGCCCAGAGGTCTGAAAGCTTCCAGAGGGCAGGAACCAGCTCTGTCCATGTCACTGCTGCGCTGCAGGTTCCAGCACAGTGCTCAACATAAAGAGGATGCCAGCCAAATAACATACTCTCAGAGACACTATTGCATTTACTCTTCACAACACAGGGTGAAATACTGATGGGGAAAATGCAGCTCACTATGAAAGGCTAACAGAGTCAAGTGGCTAACAGGTGGTAGGGTAATGAAATGGCCCCAAAAGACTAAAGAGTTAGTACATAGGTCTGAGAGCCAAGAGAAAGGGGAGTGAAATTCAGGAGAGCCATGTAGTTCAGTACATGTTGCAAAATAATAGTAAGGAGTATGGATTTGGGAATAAGAAGATCAGGCATGGGATCTAAAAACCCCAGTGCTCCCCCTTATTGGTGACAGTTTGCTCATCTGCAAAATGAACCTCCCCGGAGGGCCTCTCTGGAGACACAGCAGTTAAAGTCTCAGTGCTATCAAGCTATAGCTAGCCACTGTGGCATGAGTTCAATCCCTGGCCAGGGAGCGAAATCAGATGGCGCGGCAGACCTCTCATGTCTCGCCCGCTGCTCCCCTCAGCAGTGTATTTCAGTAGATCTGCCTGTTCTACTCCCCACTCTCTCTGATGAATCCTCTCACCCCCCCACACCTCTGGCCTATACCCCAGTTCTTGTATGCATAACAAAAATTAATCTTTAAAAAACAAAAAAGAAAAAACAAAATGAAAAGTAGTCTCTAGTTCACCAAGTTTTTAAAAAATATTTATTTTTGCATAGAAGAACTGGGGTACAGGCCAGAGGTGCAGGGTGGTGAGAGGATTCACCAGAGACTTAATGGGGAGCAGAACACGCAGATCTATTCAAATACACTGCTAAGAGAACAGTGGGTGAGTCAGGAGAGGTCTGCTGCGCAATGTGGGTCCACTCCCTGGCTGGGGATCGAACTCATGCTGCAGTGTCCGCAGATAGCTTCATAGTGTTGCATCTGAACCCCCTGTGCCACCAGGGAGGCCCAGAAAATTGACTTTCTTAATGATCCACTGACAGTTAAAAGTTATTTCCAAATCATAACTATGAAACAATATCAACATCTCTAAATTCACTGGGTCTTTGGTTTAACACCTCAACTGAAAGATGTGTGAAGCATGAAAAAAACAAAAATGAAATGACTCAAGGGAAGACTGGACAATTGCATCCAAATCAGGAGTTTACTTACTACCATGGCCAAGCTAAGCATACTCCCAGAGGCTGTTTCTTTTGAGAAGTTCTTCATCTAAGAGTACATCTACTTTCCCAAAACCCTAGCCCCAAGCCAAACAAGAAGTTTTTCTCAGAAAGGTGACCTAATCCAGAGGGGAATGTACTCTATCTGCTCTGAGGCCTCAAGGCAGCACTGAGCCGAACAGGTGTGAAAAAGCTATCAATTTGATCAATCTGATAGTGTATAACCCTCTAGATTTTAAAACAGTTTTCATCACGAGCTACTTTAGAAATAATAAATTCTCAACAGTATGTAGGACGATGTGTTCCCAGGTAACTGAGATTAAAACCAAACCCTTAATGTCTACTCTTTGGGAAGTTCATTAAATACTGTTATGTCACCCAAAGTATAGGTTTAAGATGTGTGTTCATTTTCGTCCAAGAGACAGCTACAAGTATAGGCAGAATATGTGTCACAGTTGGCTTGCCTAGCGTATCCTGCATGAATAGTCAGCAAAAAAAAGCTAAGACGTTTACAGATTTTAAAGGCCCACCAACAGCAATACATGAACTATAATGACAAGACAAAGGCTCACTCCAAAGGACATTCAACTTGATAAAGGTGTCACTATTCACAGTTACACACCTGCCTGGTACATTTTTCTCATGAAAGATTATATTTAACACTTTTGCCAATCTACCCCTAGAAATGTACCTTTTGCTAAATGATATACTCCACCAAGAATTTTAAGACTGATTTTATTACCGCCCCTGTCCTCTATAAAGAGGCAACATTTCCAACATGAAAATATTTTAGCCGGGATAGTTTTAAGTAAAAGTAATATCTTTGCTATTGTCTTGGGGTGGGGGAAGGTGTGAGGCAGAGAGGAAGGCGGGGACTAGAAATGGAAAAAGAATTTTTAAATCCCTATTGTATTATCTACCAGATGTAAGTGAATAATAACTAATATGTCTGCAGCCTCAGCCTTAATCTTAAAACAAATGATAGTATTCAAATATAATATTTCACACATGCAGACTGATAACAGGTTTTTCCTTTCTTTATTTCTTGAAGATTCTGTGAATGACACAATACAAAGTACAATGTATTTAATGAAAGGTTTCCAGGCTGATTTCCCTACAGGTTATTTTCTTTCTTTTCTCTGGAACCCACACACCGGGTATACTGCAGGGACCAGGGGTGTATATAAAAATAAACTATGAGCCAGTATCAGAGCTGATACCCTTCTCCTACAGGGGCAAGTGAATTATTAGATCTGTGTCATGAGTGTTTTTTTTTAATATGCCATTGTTCCCACTTGAGCACATTAAATTTTCCATATCCACTTTTAAACCAATATAACCTTTTTTTTTCCATGTTCATAATGTTCATGCTGTACATTAACAGGCAGAAAATCCAATAGCTTAAGTCATCATATAGTAGTTATATGTAAAGCTTGGAGGATGAAAACCTTTTGCATTTTCTCCCTCTCTGAATAGATACTATACTGGAGTTGGCTAAAATCCTAAGGAAAAAAAAAATTACACCTCATGGGAAACTGTACTAATATTTTTTTTCTCTTATGATTGATCACAAATCCATTTTGAACATTACATATTTTTTAAAGTTTATTATAACTCTAGTTCAACATCTTCTAGCCCAACAAATTGAAGGTGCTGGGATCTTTTGGTCTGGAAGATGTGTTTGCCAATTATTTTTGCACTAGTGCACATAAACAGGGAGGACTGGATCTTAGGTATGAGTTATACATTCCTGTACAAAATAATTGTATATTCTATGAAGACTGATTCTTTTTCTGGAGAAATATACAACAACACAAGGGAAATCTTGTACTAGCAGCATAACTGAAGTGGCAAGATACAATATTAGAAAAACAGAGCTACTTTCATTACTGTGATGCTGTGTGTCAGAATGTCTCTCCTTAATGAACCTGTTTGCAATAAGACTCCGGGTGCAAAGAGGCTATTTAGAGAGACTATTGTGTCTATAGCGAGTCCTTCAAATATCTTCCCACCATTAGACATGCCGCATTGACCAATTCTGTCCTGATTGCTGTTCTTTTTACTGTCAAGGGACATTCTTGCCCAGACAGACGGATGGATCAGACATTGCAGTTCATAAAATGTTTACACTGAACACACACACACACACACACACACACACACTGATACAAGCTACAGAGCTCCAGATCACACAATGAGTTGAATATGGCAGTGTCATATGAAGGCTTATGACTTTCCAATATCAATGAAAGGATTTAAGTTAAACTTTGCTCATCCTGTCTGCCTGTCACTCTCAACAAAAAGCCTTTTTTCCCCCTCTTTTAGTATATGTCCAGGCCCATTGCTCACATGGGAACACTTCAGGCAAATGTTTTCTATGTCATAAGGTTTCTTACTCTGTTGAGATTTCTCTCCTAATTGCTGACAAGAAAAGACCATACATGTCATGCCATCAAAAAAAGGGCAATGGAGTGCACAACAATAAAAAAACCGTCAAAGAGGCACCCTAAAATGACTGCAAATACCAACTCACAGTGACAGTTCCACAGAACAAGGGACTTTTACCTACAATGTAATTGAAGTATCTCTGGCTAAATCAGCAGTCTTTTTACCAAGTCTAAACCTGAGAGGCTGAGGTGCTTAAAAGACATTTCCTGTTCTTCTTACTGTGTACTGCTCTTATCAGTTGCAAACATTGCTTTAGCCACACCTTTCACACACCTTTATGTCAAATGATCCTCTGCAAAAGCCCTTTTTCTCTTATGCTTTCAAATAGTGTATCCTTTCCATTCAAATACAAATAATGTACCTGCCAGCCAACTGCAATAGTTTTTATACATCTCCCCCATCCAGCTGTCAAGTAGAAAGAACGTCAAACCCAAAGGTCCAAATTGCCAGTATACTAATAAGTGTAACAACTATCAGTTATATCTGATAAGGAACTAGAGAATTGTATACTTACTGAACTTGGATTCGATGAATCAGATCAATCAAATCTGATGACAGTTATTTTAAAATTTCTCTTCTTTTTTCCAGGCTCAACTTTATATTCTTTCAGACCTGATATACAGACTATCACCCGACTTGTAGTTCAGATTTCCAAAGTCATTTGTAATATCTATGATTTCCTCACCTAAGTTTTAAATCCCCATGGTGATAAACCTTAAAATAATGTCTGTTAAACATTCTGGACTAAGCATTTCTTTATTTCAAGTTTTAATTTTTTTTAATTGAAGTGACATTGGTTTATAACACTTTGTAAGTTTCACTTTTATAGCATTACAAATTAACATCTGTATACACTACTTTATGTCTGCCACCATAAGCACTTCTTAGTAGAGATAGTTAACACTGGAAACATACTGAGGATCTATTTGCAAATTTAGGAGGTAGATGTACAGGGAAATCAGCTAATACTTTTTGTCTGGAGGGAAAAGTAAGACTTCAGAGATTTTAGGAATCTTGGACCTCTCTTTAACCAAACAATTCAAGACTCAAAACTAACACTCCAGGGGCCGTGTCTACTGGTATTGCCCACAACAAGCACAGGTAGTAACCATCCTGCTCTTTTGCAATAATGTGTTTTTTCGTTTAAAACCAATGTAAACTCTTCTAATATATGCTCTATTATATCTATATGTACTAGTGTAAAGGGAAAAAGTATAATTACAAATAATATAAATATGATTTCCATGTTCCTTTAGCACAGTTTTTCTCATAGTAGTCTTAAGACAAGGAATATCAGCATACCTGGAAATTTGTTAGAATGCAAATTCTCTGACCCTATCTAAGATCTGCAGAATCAGAAAACCTGGGGATGAGACCCAGTAATCTGATTAAATAAGACTTCCAAGTGATTCAGCTACATGCTCTAGTTTAATAATCGTGGCTTTAGAATATACAACATGATTTACTTAGCTTCATATTAAAATTATTTTAAATGGCTAATGCTCCTTAAGGACATAATCAATGGGCTGTGAGCCAAAAAGCAGATCCAAAAGAAAGTAAAACAGTCTGGATTAAAAATAACCTTAAGAATATCCCAATTTAGGGCAAGATACAATTAATTGTGAAATGTGTCTTTTAATTGTAGTGAACAATATGAACGAATCCACTAATTATTCAGAAGAAAGCTAGCACTCTCCTTCAGAATAATTAATAAAATTAAGTATTAAATAGTACCACATTTGAAATGGAAAACAGACAAATTCATGAATTTAATCACACCATCAATGGTGAAATGGAAAAATATATTAGTCAAGACAAATAAATAGTTATGTTACTAAAAAGGTAAAGCTCACATAGGAAAGTGGTATGAGAAATGCAAGGAGAGAAGAAAAAGACTTTTGCCAAGGTAAGTGGAAGCAGAGGTATGAAAAAGTTAGAAAACCAGAGCCAGATGAATAGCAAATTAAGGAAGTGAAAGCAGAGAAAGTGGGACATTCTGTCCCGTGAGTGGTAACATTACAAAAGACCTATGAAAAGAGAAGCAAGTTTGAACTGGATCTGGCATTAAATCTCAGGGAAATTATTTCATGACAACTGTTAACTCAGGAGGTAAAAAGCATATCAGAATTACTCATGACTTCAAAATCAAAGCCAGTACGGTCTATATTAACCAAATTAGCAGGAATCTAAAAGTACAAAAAGATGAGTGGCAGTAATCATAGTAATCCCAAACAATAGAATCCTATGAAGCCATAAAAAACGATGTATATATCGATGGTATTAACATTGAAATACCCTACACTGCAACTGGGAAAAAACATTTAAACAAAATACATAGTGCAATCCAGTTTCTATTTCAAAAAATATGCACATGTATATATGCATAGCATAAGATCTGGAAAACCATAAACCACAATGGTTGCAGAAGGTGACTGGACTACAAATAAATTTTACCTGCTCTCTAATTCTCTATTTTCTGAATATTCTTGTTTTTTTTTAATGAACAAACATTTTTGATTAGGAGGAAATCATAAAGATACATGTGCACAAATGTAAGTGGTAGAAAGGTAATAAATGTCACTTTATACATAGGAATCTACAGAAGTACTGCAGCTAGAGAGGTATTAGAGCTACAATAAAACATCAGGAACTTCAAGAAAACAAGATTCTTGGGGAAGAAATACAGACTTGTAAGAAGAAAGCAAACCCTTACCTAAAGGCAATCATAATGTATCAATCTTCCTTTTCAGGAAGGAAAAAAAAAAGAGGGAATCAACCTCACCTAGATCACTATATTCAAACAATGATTCAAATGAGAAACAGAACAGGCGTTAAGTTTATTAAGCACATATTATATGCCAGATATTTTCACATTCTATCTCTGTTAATCTTCATGACAATTTGCATGATTTTGTAGGTAAGAGGTTCAAAGGAAACAGATGCTCAGTAAACCCCAGGGCTCATAAGCAATTTCCACTATACCAAATTCCAAAAGAGGTCCTCATCACATAGTTCTTGAAGGGATACAAGTTGAAATTTAGAACAGAAACTTATGAAAGCATTAAATCATCCTTTGTTAAATACAAAGTAAAAATGGTGGGGGGGGATACAATGGCAAAGGTAGCAAGGTCCTGATGTGAGTTAGCTGTGAAGGTTACACTAATGACTTGTCATGCCTTTGGGAAACATTTTAGCAATGTTCCTTTTGCCTGCTTTGGAGGGTAGTGGTGATAATGTAATAAATGAGCAAAAGCTGTTGTTTAGATAAGAGAAAATATGGAGGAGAGAGAAGATTTAAGAAGTGTTCAAAGGAAGAACTGACAAGATATACTGATGAATGTGATGTTCTTCCCTTAACCCAACAACAAAACTCTAAAATTACATACATATATACCTTCAACACTAACTTTGAACACAGCATCTCTCTACCATGGGGTCCTGCAACTTCACTTCTTCCTTTATTTTTCTTTGTAGTGTGAACCTATCCAAATGTATTTAGGTACTAAAAATTATTTGTTCCATCAACTGACAGATAAACTGTGATAGAAACATACAGTGAAGTATATGACAAAAAAAAAAAAAAGGAATGAAGTTCTGATGCATAGTACAACACGGATAAATCTTGAAAATATTAAATAAATGAAAGAAAACAGTCATGAAATACCACATTTAGTATGATTCTATTTGTACAAAATGTCGTGAACAGAGAAATCCAGAGACTAGAAAGTAGATTCATGGTTGCCTATAGTTGCAGGGAAAGGCAGTGTTGAGGGGTGATGGTTAAAGGATATGAATTTCTTTTTTGAAGTGATACAAATATTCTAAAATTTGTGGTGATGATTGCACAACTCTGAATATACTAAAAAAACAGCTGAAACCAATCAAAACACCCTATACAGGTAAACTGTATGATATGTGACTTATCTCTAGTAAAGCTATTTTCTTAAGTATTTGGGGGTATTATTTATTATGTATGCTGTGCCAGTCACTAGGTGGACACAGGATGAATAGATGAAAACAACAGGACTTTAATCCTGAAACAGCACAAAATATACAAAAAGTAAAACTCTGTAAAGCAAGGGTTCCACTTGCTAGACTTTCCACCTGGTTCTGTGCAAAACAACCCCCTTGACATCTCTAAGAAAAATAGCTTACCAGACCTCCCCAGTGGCTCAGCGGGTTGAGCGCAGTGCTGTGAAGCGGTCCACAGCCTCTGAAGCACGGGTTTGATTCCCAGCCTGCCATGGAGATACCCACATGGCGTGGCAGACCTCTGTCTGTTTACCTGTTCTTCTCCCCACTCTGTCTCTGGTGAATCCCCTCACCTTCCCACACCTCTGGCCTGTAACCCAGTTCTTGAATAAATAAAAAAATCTTTAAAAAAAAAAAGAAAGAAAAATAGCTTAAAGATTTTCATTTTTCTTTTCATTCTTACCTCCACAGATACTTATATAATAATATATATTCCAAGTCACTCACAAAAAGGTATTTAATCATGCAGTTATAGGCTATGTATTAGAAAGATTTAATTCCTCTATTAAAAAAAATCTCTTCATAAAACATTTCTAGATGTGGACACTCTAAAATAATGGATATAACAATTTCAAATTTATATCAATGTATAACACTAGCCTTACATTTCATGTCTAATCACTAACATTTAATTCAACTTGTATCTTTAGTTATAGAGATGTAATGAGATCCAAATTTTCTCTTCAAGCTAGTGTCATGGAGAGCACTGGTCTAAATACCAAAGATCAAAAAAATCTAGAAGATATGGCAGGGCTGGAGTAACTGGAGTTGGAGGTGATAAATATTTATATCTATAAAACAAAGCAGAGACAGAGAAAAAAAGAACACATCTTTTTATTACCCTAGAGAAATGATCGGACTTAATTAAAAGTTTAAATACAGATAAATTTACTGAGGCAATATTTAAAAGAGCAAAAAGTTGAAAGTAACCTATCTTTTCAATAATGGGTACTCTATAAATAATTAATGGCCTCTCATGAGAGAAAACTGATAGTCACTAAAATTTGGATTTTATATTAGTGGGATATTCAAATTCACAACACAAGAACATGAAAACAATGTGACTTTTATATGAAGTTTAAAATAGCACTTCCAAAATAAATGCTCAGTATCACCTCAAGTTTTTATTTTATTTTTTTTAAAGATTTGAACACTTTTTTTTAAAGATTTATTTATTTTATTTATATAAGCACTGGGTACAGTCAGAAGCTCAGGAGGGTGAGAGAATTCACCAGAGCCAGAGTGGGGAGTAGAGCAGGCAGAAGGACCGAAGTACACTGCTGAGGGGAGCAGCAGGAGGCAGGAGAGGTCTGCGCGCTATGAGGATCGAACCGGCTCTGCAGAGGCCGCGGGCAGCTTCGCAACCCAGCGCTCAACTGCTGGGCCACCGGGGAGGCCCTCACCTCAAGTTTTTAAAATTAAAGATGGACACAAAAAAGTTCTGGAAAAAAAGAAAAGTTGGGATTTTTTTTTTTTTTTGGTAGTCTTAGCTGGGAATAACTCAAATTTTCTAAAATACATGAGAATCTCTCTTATAAGGGAGGGCGACTAGAAGAACAGGTTTGTAGTCATTTTGTATCTTCTCACCAAAGTAAAGTGCAGAAGCAAGTATTCTGATCCAAAATGCGAGTTCTAGTTATGTGAAATTGAACATACTTGTCTGTGAATGTGCTGGGTTCCCCTTTACTGTAGCTTTTAATATCCTCAGCCATACTTTCTAGACACATTTACTTAGCTCCATCTGAGGAATGGGGTGGCAGAGGTGCCACTTCTTCCAGGAAGTCTCTGGCATTCCTTCACCTGCTGACGTGTGCTGATGGAACCCCAGGCACAGACACATACAGCACTTATCACATGGTAGTATGGTTTCCTGGCTTTCTCCCCTACCAGACTCTAAGATGCACTGAGGGCAAGAAACAAATGTTTCTGTTTTGCTCACCACTACATCAACTATACTTCATAGTGTATAATATGAACTTGATAAATACTTAGGAAAAAAATGAATGGATGAGGAAAGAAATAAACAGTCTGTCACAGCAGTTAAGTACACCCAATTCTTAGAAGTATTTCCTCTCAAGTGAACCAGGGGTGTGTGTATGAGTTTCATGTAATGGAAACGTCAGAGTATAATCATTCAACTTTAAGCCAAAGGCAGGTTTTTTGTTGCTCCTGTTTTCTGAGTCCAAAAATCTGAAAGTATGGGGCCTCCCTGGTGGTGCAAGGGGTTGAGCACCACACTATGAAGCAATCCACAGCCTCTGCAGCACGAGTTCAATCGCTGGCCGGCCAGGGAGCAACCCACATGACACTGCAGACCTCTCCAGTCTCGCCTGCTGCTCCCCTCAGCAGTGTACTTTGGTCAATCTGCCTGTTCTGTTCCCCACTCTGTCTCTGGTGAATCCTCTCACCCCGCCCTGCCCCACCCCCGCACCTCTGGCCTGTACCCCAGATCTTGTATGCATAAATAAATAAATCTTTAAAAAAAAATCTGAAAGTATGAATCTAGTAGAAAAACGTATCAAAACACAGGGTATTAAGTATGTTAATGTCTTAAATACACAATTTGCAAATAAACAGAAATAAGGTACAATCAAGGGAAACAATTAAAATAGAACTAAACCATATTTCCTGAATTTGGTTCCCAAAGATCAGACTCAGATGTTGCTCTTATTCATAAGCTTTGAAAAAGGAAATAAAACATTCTGCACACTGTTCACCATACACCTTAACCTACCATTCAAATTAAGTCTAAACACAAATATAACACTAACACCTCCTCCAGTCCACAAATACACAGATAATCAAATGCTGATTTCTACGACAGCACTTTTACTATGAGTGCAATATTTATGTTGGAGAGAAATTACACAAATCACAATGATTTGTGTATATGTTATATCTAGGCTTACTTAGTCTGAATATTGTAAGGTTCAAGATATATATTTACCAAAAGCTCGGGATGTCTAATAAAACAATTACACTATTTAGAACTTTTAATATTGATTTAGATTTAAGAGCTATTTGAGAAGAGCCAAAAAAAGCTTCAAACAATATATACTTAGCACTTGGTCATACAGCTATCTATACAACAAATTCAAGTTCAATTTAATTCACAAATTAAACCTCTACTTCATTGAAACTATTATTATATTCACCTTCCTTTCATGTTGTCTAGGAATACTTAAAGAATTAATTCAGATGAGGGGCCACCCCTGGTGGTGCAGGCATTAAAGACACAGTGCTGTCAGGCTATCGCCAGCCACTGCAGCACCAGTTCGATCCCTAGCTGGCCAGGGAGCAACCCACATGGCCCAACAGACCTTTCCTGCTCCCCTCAGCAGTGTATTTCAGTAGATCTGCCTGTTCTGCTCCCCACTCTGTCTCAGGTGAATCCTCTCACTGCACCCTTCTGGCCTACATCCTAGTTCTTGTATGCATAAATAAATAAAATAAATATTTTTTAAATCACTGAAAGTTTTTAATAATTAAAAATTGCAAGCACTAAGGATTAGTGAGATCTCTACAAATAGTAGAAGAGCAAATGATATTTTTCCAGTAAGTTTGGAAAAAATTCAAAACTTGTGGTTAAAGCAATAAAAAAATCCTATTCAAAGAATGGAGGAAAGTATCACATGAATAAGAAATAAACATAACTATCCCTTTAGTCCAAGAGAATTTGCTGCTGCACTGTTCTAGCATTGGAGATTGGAAGAACACAATCCTGATGTTTGCGGTGGGGGTCCAGGGGTAGACAGATAATTAAGGTTCAGTGTGATCAGTGGGATGTTCCCAAAGGTCTTTATAATGGCTGGTGTTACTTTTCTCACTGAGTATTTGGGCTCCCACCACTAGTGAAAATAAATAATACAAAGCAATTTCTGAACTTTTAAATCTAGTCTGGAGCATTATACAAATACTTGTCCTAGGAGATACAAAGTAGTACCTTATGAATTGTAGAATTGAGACTCCCAGAGAGGGGAAGGACTCCCAATGTTTACTCAATAAATACTATTTAAAATTAAATATGAAAATTAAATATTCCAGTTATTAAACATACTGTAAAACACAAACTTTAGTGAAAAAAATAAATGTGCATATATATACATATATATAAAAGAAATATATATTTATACCTAAAAGAAAAGCACTGCTAAATAGGAGGTATACCTGGAAAACAAAAACATTTAAGACACAATAATAGTGTCAGAGGGTGAGAAGAGCAGGAAAGACAGGCTGGTCTATTCAAGCAGAACTTTGAACACAGAAACGTAAGGAGTTATTTACTCTGATTAGAAAGGGTCTGGAATAAATGAAGTTTGGAGGCTGAATAGTAAAAGAGTCAGGCTTGTTTTTAAAAGCTTCTAGTCCCAATGACTGGAAGAAGCTTAAGGTGTACTCACTGACCAGTTATTGCAACCAAACTTGTAGAAAGGCAGTGATAACAGCAAAGGAGCAAGAATGTACTTTATAAACCACCTCTCCCTATCCAACTTCCCAGTGTACTGACCTTTATTTTTTTTTAAAGGAAGGGACAAGACAGTTTCAAGAAACAATACAAACTGGAACTATTTATACCTATAGGTTTCAGCAAACCTGGGACTAGGAAAAGAAAAAGGAAGAAAATGATCACACCGGGTTTTAACCCTGACGGACCAGACCCTGGTCACTTCTGAACCCTGATCAAGGTTTCTCTGTGTGTGCTTATGCTACAAAGCATTTCATCAAGACAAATTCCAATCTATTTTTTTAATCAAGGTAACACTGGTTTACAATAGTATGTATGATTCAGAGGTGTAAGGTCACACCTCTTCCTATGTATGTTATCACATCACACCCACATCGGGAAACCCATAGTCCACCATCACAGTTCACTGGGCTCCCTTCCCTTTTGCTCTTCATCTTCTCTCCCCCTCTCTGGTAGCCCCAGTTTCACAGTTAAGATTTCTAGGGTTTGTTTTTAATGTTTGTTTGGTCTGACACTTCACCTTATTTCTCTATATTCCTCACATAAATGAAACCATCCAATATCTGTCTTTCTCCTTCTGCTGTATTTCACTTAGCATAATCATCTCCAGTTGTAGACATGTTGTCACAAATGGCAAAATACAGCTCTATTTACAGCTGAGCAGTATTCCACTGTGGATATTTACCATATCTTCTTAATCTACTCATTTTTCCTTAAACACTTATGTTGTTTTCATTTGAGTATTGTAAATCGTGCAGCAATGAACATAGGAGAGCCTACGTCCCTTTGAATTAATGTTTTTGTGTACTTTAGGTAAGTTTTTTTTTTTTTACTTGAAAAGGAATCTGCCTATTGATCGGAGGAAGAACTAGAACATTATACATCTTTGCCAACCCAGCTCTCCACTAGGTGACAATAATCTGTGTCCACATTTAAGCCTCTCAGTGCAATAGGGGATTAGACTGCCCAAGCCTTAAAGTATCTCAAGCAACTATTTTGCATTTGGATGAGCAACTATTTTGCATTTAATTAAAGGAAGCTATACCTTACAGGAAAGCCACAAAGGAAGTCATTGACTAATATGTTAGAAGCTCTTACTATTACTTAATCATTCAGGAGTAGATTCAGGCTTGATAAGACCTAAAGCTTACAAGTTTTGGGAGGCCCTTTTTAAGAAAATGCATACAAAAATACATGCAAACTTTATAAAAAGAAATGATCATGTGAATACATTTGCTGGGGTCTTTTCCACTGACTGCCTCAAAGGAAAATTTTCCTCCATGAATGTGTGCCCATTCAGAGCACACTTAAAGCTCAATGGTGATCTGAAGAAATTGAAAGAAGTTCACAATCTTAATTTAAGAGTCCGACACTTCTGTTGCAGTAGAAGAAGCTAACATTTCTGGACAGCACCAGAAGAGTTAAAATTACCCAAGAAAATGCAGGCAAGAAAGAGCTGCGTGGTTTAGACTGGTTGATTACTCTTAGAAGGATTTCATTTGACAGGGGTAAAATACAAAGAAGGTGTATGCCAATTTTTACAGAAAACATATGGGAATTTACCTGGGGAAATTTGCTTTCTCTTAACTGCGTCTCGTTATTTTGAATTGAAAATGAGGACAATTTTAATTACAGAAAATGTGGAGAAAGAGTAAATCACTGGAGAATGGTGACCATAATGCATTAATATTCAACTTCATTCCCAGGTAGGTGAAAGAGCTTAGAACAGGAGTTAAATTTTTACAAAAAATAGACCCACCACACACACCAGAAAGGAGGAGCAGCATGAAGAGACAAAGGAAGAGAGGGGAAGATACCGGAGATTAACATAAATCAGTCTACATAAATGAGTCTACTTGAACTTAAGTGAGGTACTTTTTTTGAAAGGAAAGTAACAAAGATTAAAGAAAATGAATTTACTTTCTAAGCTGTGGTCACTAAAAATAAAATAGCAACAGATGTGAAACAATAGTTTACTAAGCAAAGAGATCCCTTCTCTGTCCCACATGCCCTGTGTAATCAAGGTTGCATGCTAGTAAGTGCTTGGAGTAGGCAAACTTATCTGCACCATCACTCTCTCTCAACTGCAGAGGGAGAAATGTCCTGCACCAAATGTGGAGGGGTGAGCTCTGACAGACCAGACATTGGTCACTTCTGAACCCTGATTAAGGTTTCTCTGTGTGTGCTTATCTACAAAGCACTTCATCAAGAGGCAGGAGGGCTAAAATCATAAAGGTCAGAACCCTAAGAGAAGATCTTTCAACTGCACCAAAATAACACCTGGTCCCAAAACATCCCCACCTATTCCCAAGCCCAAACTTCAGCTCTCATCTAGCTAATTGGGCAATTTCTCCCCTTCCCAACTGCCACTAGAAAGAGCAAAAGATCAGACAACAGACGATTAAACAGGAATAGGCTAGAGCACAGGTAAGGTGATTCCAGGCTCCCTTGGAAATAATAAAGTGCTAGAGGGAACAGAAAATGAGTGAATTAGTATATTCCCAGGCAAAGGCCAAAAAAAAGGTGGGAATTAAATGCGAATTTTGCCCCTCTGCAAACTTCAGCAAGGTACAAAACTGATAAGCAACCAAGCCAAGGTAGAAATTTGCAAGATTGTCAAGTTGGGGGGGGGGGGGTTCAGGGGGAAAGTGGTAGAGTTGCTAGGGAAGGGGATTTAGTTCTTCTTTCACCATCATCTGTGAACTTGAGTGGTCTTCTCAGAGCCCTTGTTACATTTTTACCTCTTAACTGTAAAATGAAGGGTACAGAAGTAACTGTTGTGTGTCCCTCACATGCTAATAATCTAGAACTCCAAAGACAGCATGGTGTTCATAGAAAAGTATGGTCTCTGATGTGACAATGCCTGGGTTTAAGTTGCAGGTCTTCCTGTGCAAGCTATATGACTCAAAAAATTACTTGACCTGTTGTGCCTTGATTTCCCATCTGAAAGAGAGGAGAAAAATACTCATCTCACGGAGTTGTCCTGAGGATAAAATGTGTGTCAGCTGTAATTTTTATGGCACTGGGCTTATTTTCTAGATAATGCCTTTTTAGCATATGCATTTGTGTGGTAAATCACCTTTCTGATAAACTTTGCTTCCAATAGATAAACACTTGGCTTTTCCTCCAAAGCCACTGGATGTAGCTTCAAAATCCTAAATCAGTGCTTGCGCAGGGTCAAATTTAAATATAGATAATATTATGTTCCCTCATCACTACTTCCACCCTAGCTGGTTCAAACTGGCTCAAATGTAGTAACAAAAGAAATATGGTTCCAGAGAAACCCTTTTGCTGGAAAATACCTCTACAAAAGAGAATCCCCAGTGTGTATCTAGTTTGTTACTACCAAACTGTGAATTCCAGTTCCATGGACCAAGCCAACTATAGCTTTTTAAAAGACATTTATGTAGTTATCCATGGAAAACAATAACAAATGAAACGAGTTAGCTGATGCTATATGGAAGAGGATAATCTTCACATCCAAAGCAAAGCCTTGACAGTAATTCTGGGTGATGATGTAGCAGGGTGAAGAGAAAAGGAAGACCTTTACTTAAGCAAGGTCAGTGCTTAGCAAATTTGACTTATGCAAAGATCACAGGATAACAAAGGAATTCCTTCATGTGCCCACAATCTGCTGGGTTTCAAACCTCAGGAAAACCTCACACTCAGCGTCAATACTGCCAACATGAGGGTCTCCTCTTCCACACCTGTAGTTACTCCTGCATTTCTTACCTCAGGTAAGACCAATCCCACCTCCTACACACTGCTCAAGCCAAGACCGTCCTGCAATTCTACTCTACTAGCACCAGCCTAATTACAGTAAAGTCTTGCTCCCTGTTACACTTTCAAATCCATACTTTTATAAAATAGACCAGAAAATGCTCCTTAAAACTAAAAGGCTTTACAGGCAACAGCAAGGATGAACCTCAAAAGTATTATGTTAAGAGAAAGAAACCAGATTTAAAAGATTACAAATTATGATCCATTGATAGAACATTCTGGAAAAGGCAAAATGATAGGGTCAGAAAACAGGTCAGTGATGGGGGAGGGGAGGCTGGGGAGAATGAGAAGAGGTTAGTTACTCAGCAGCATGGAGGATTTTAAGGGGTAATTAATGAACATGTTCTTCATCTTGATTGTGGTGGTAGTTACATGACTCATGTAACACCTCCAAATTATGCACTAAAGAGGTCCATTTTTATGTGTATAAATAACACCTTAATTTAAAAGAAACTGGGGAAACCCCAAATACTCTCCCACTGCCTACAAGATTCCATAGCATTGCCTATCTGTCCCCTATTGTGCCCTCCATATTCCAGCCAAAGATAAGTTATTTAAATGTTGTGTTCTCCATAAAGACATTTCTCAATACTATCTCACTATTCCTATAAATGAACTCCTAGGCCCTCCAAGCTATCCCCCATCTCTTTACTCCTGATAGTCCCAGATTAGTATTTATTTGATGGCATCCTCTAGGTTCTCATACCACCGAGTATTTCTATATATACATATATATATATGGAAATATATTTACATATACATATATGACATATGTGGCATATGTTGTGAATAAAGATCTCATCTCTCATCAGTCAACTGGAATGTGAATTCTCTGAGAATTCTTTTTATTCATATGTGTGTTTGTAGCATGGTATACATTCAATAAACCTATGTTACAATAAATGTTTTGTAAACAGTAAAAGTATAACTCCATAGGTCAAGTTTCTCATAACATCATCACTAAGTTGTCTAATTCTCTCAAAAAGTTATAGGACATGGTCACTCTGAAGGATAAAGCACTGACTCCTAGTGCATGGACAAGCCTCATTTATTGCGACTCAACATTTTTCAGGTTTTTGACAAAAGGACAAAGATGTATAATGTCCACAGATCCAAGAAGCTAAACAGAACATTCCTAGACTATAGAGAGAGCCAAAAAAAAAAAAAAAGTAGACAGGTGCCTTGTGGGGGGCAGGGGTTCAAATTTATTAAATTATATATATATATATTAGATATAAAAAAGTGAGTAAAAAGCCTAAACATCAGTAAAGAAACAACTAACACACAAACACAAAATTCACTTTGCAAGCATAGGGAAGGAGCTATTCGTGAGTAGAGAGTAACTTTTCTATTAAAAAAAGAGATATTTAGACCTATCAAACCTCATTGACATTTCAGTGCCACTGACCCTGAAAGTTAATGACACTGTTTGCTGATTTCACAAAGAATTCCATATGGAACCAAAATATAAGATTCTAATAAGGATGAATGGTATAAAAGCAAAGGGATTAGTTAACTAAAATAAGATTCCTCTCTCAATATAATCCACGCATAAGGACACATTTAGAACATTT
Source organism: Talpa europaea (assembly GCF_964194135.1). Classification (NCBI taxonomy): domain Eukaryota; kingdom Metazoa; phylum Chordata; class Mammalia; order Eulipotyphla; family Talpidae; genus Talpa; species Talpa europaea. Next base: position 23,985,769 of record NC_140074.1, on the reverse strand, counting down.
GTATCTCATTAGGGGTATTAAATGACAAAGATTCTCAATGCCAGGCATCCCCAAGTATAATTCATACTAGGAAATACCATGAGTTTTCTTTAGTAAAAGGAAAAATAAACTGCCAGAAACAGCTTAAATAATGGGATTGTCAACAAATTCAAACATATTAACAAACCTATAGTCCAAAGAAGTACTAACTGAAAACTGAACAACCTCCAACAATAGAAATATTTTTAGACTATTTCCTAATATCTCTTCTTTTTCCCATTATCAATCATAACAATCCAAAGCGGAAAGAAGTTGCCAAAGCAGAGAATACCCCATTTACAAACCACAAAAAAACAAAATAAATACAATCAAACCAAAGACCTTTCACCAAGGTACCATCAGTAGTGAAATGAGATGATCAACCAAACAATTCACTGACAGCAAAGCATCTGCTGTGGAAAGGATCAGTTCTAATAATGTATCCCGCCAAGAAGTACTTGCTTCTTATGTCTCAAAACAGAAAATAATTGCAATGATATGAAAAGGATTGTGACGTAGTTTTAGATTATAAGAAAAAAAAAATCTACAAATCTGAAGGAAAAGAAAAGGGCATGGTTGAAACAAGGAAACATTTTATTAGCTGGAAATGAGATTTATAGGAGCATAAGTAATTCATTCTCTCACAGAACAAGTAGTGAGAAGCAGTAGCCCAGGCTATAGCCACAGGCACCCAAACATAAGCGTTCTCTCTTCCCATTGCAGCATCCATTCTCACTATCACAGCCAAATTCCAAGCAGCAATTTTTTTTTTTCATTCCAAACGGGAAACTTTCATTACTCTGTCCCAGCAGAAAGTGAAATTGCTCTTGCAAATTATTGGCCAGACCTTAGTCACATGTCTACTCTCTTGGAATAATCACTGCTCACACAAATGCAATAATCATGACTTGACGTTTTTTATATTAATCATAAGATATCTTGCATTCTTGCTAAGATCAAGGGCTTTCCTGTTCCCATTCTCTGCTACAAGCCACTTGGAAAGAAAGAAAGAAGTAGGATGGTTTAAAAGCTCTCGTAGGGGGCCTCCCCGGTGGTGCAGCGGTTGAACGCTGGGCTGCGAAGATGCTTGCAGTCTCTGCAGCGCCGGTTCAATCCCCGGCTACTCCCCGGCCACCGGAGGAGGGTCCCACATGGCGCGCAGACCTCTCCTGCTGCCCGCTGCTCCCCTCAGCAGTGTACTTTGGTCCTATTGCCTGCTCTGCTCCCTGCTATGGCTCTGGTGAATTCTCTCACCCTCCCATGCTTCTGACTGTACCCAGTGCTTGTATAAATAAATAAATAAATCTTAAAAAAAAAAAGATTTAAAAAAAAAAAGCTCTCCTAGGTTAAGGTAGGCATCAGTATTTACCTCAATTATTTTAAAAGATCCAAATCACAATTACTAAAGGACAGGTTCATGTAAAGAACACCTAACACCACTATCCAGAGTTGGGATCCTGTAAGAACACCCCATCCCTAAACAAACAGGGGCACCAGAATGCAATGAACTACTTAACTACTTTATTACTTAGAGAGCCAATAACACAAAACAGCTTTTAAAAAGAACAATTTCTCAGCCAACATTGTGAATCAGAAGAAAGTGTGTCAGTTCCCTTCAATTTTACACTTCCCAATGTGATCTAGTTGAGCAATTCTACCCAATCCCACCTCTCTACTCAGCCTCTGCTTAGGGATTGAGGGGGTAGGGAAACACAGGGGGTTAGATGTGTCGATCACTCCATTTTTGTTGTGTTGTTCTTTTTTAAGTTAGCTTTCTCTGTTCACGTAGGCAATTTTTCCCTTTCTAAAAAAGCAGTCAAGGTCAAATTACAGAAGCTTATCTAATTTAAAAAAAAAAATACATGAGATTTTCCTATACTTGGATTTTTTAGTTACAAGCTTATGATGAAGGAAAATTCAAATCCCTTAAAAGGCTCAGAATTCAACTCTCTTTGAGGGCTCGGGTCATTCCATCTGTTTCTTAACTTCACAGACAGCATTCATCCTAAAACTGGAATCTAGTCTGACCCCTATATAAAGCAGGAATGAAAATACATGAAGTTTTTTTCCCATTTTTTAAACTAAACTACAACATAAACCCCTCTCCAAACACATCATGCTTTTTGGCTGTTCTTTAAACCTTAACACCCACTTTGCAAATTAATACCATGATTCCGGTTATTCAGATCTCATCAGATGAAATTCAGAATCTGACTCAAATGCCCCAGTTTCCTCCATGTTGGGGAGAGCCCAAGACTTCGATCCATTCTTCACAGGGTTCAACCCACTACTTCCCTGAGGCCTTTGGCACAATCAAGAAAGACACCATGCTCTACACAAATCACCAAAAGTAATTGACACTAAAAAACTGAGTGAAGGTGCAAATACGGCCAATGGGACCTTCCTGGTGGCGTAGGGGTTAAAGACACAGCCCTATCAAGCAATCTAGCCAGCCAATGCAACATGAGTTGGATCCCTGGCCAGGGAGCTAACCCACATGGCACGGCAGACCTCTCCTGTCTCGCCCACTGCTCCCCTCAGCAGTGTATTTCAGTCGGTCTGCCTGTTCTGTTCCCCGCTCTGTCACTGGTGAATCCTCTCACCCCCTGCACCTCTGGCCTACATTCCAGTTCTTGTATGCATAAATAAATCTTAAAAAAGAAAACAGGGACAATGGCTACATCTTTCTTCACTCATTTTTTTCCCTTTAAAGCAATGCAGGTAGGAAAGTATCAGCTAAGAAGAGGGAAGACCGGAGAGACAAGGGTATGGAGGACACTATATTGTATCTGTTCTCTCTTTACTTGAGAGATGTCCGACCTGCATGCTTCCACACACAACAGAGCAGACACTAACGTGATGGCTGCTGCTTCTGGCCTCCTTTTTTAACACACTCCAGAAGTCACTGCAATACCGGAAACATTTGGGAGACTGAGCCATCTGATGACAATTACAGGAATCCTGAAAGGGAAAGGGAATGTTCAGGGACTGCCAGACAGTCACGCAATTATAAACCCTACCTCAGCCCCAGAGTCCTCGCCACATCACTGCCAGTAAAAGGTGGGTGGTGATGCTGTTACTCGACAGTCCCAAGCAATCCTACAGGAGAGGCACACTCACACACACTCCAGAGAAGTCAGCGTGATTTTGGTTTGCTCAATTTTCTCCTGCTTTGCAGTAAGACACTTCATGATTGTCATATGAGTTCGGTTCCCAAGGATATGAGACTTAATAGAACTCAGATTTGTATGGTAAAAAAAAAAAAAAAATGGCTGAAAAGGCAAACCCCTAAAAATGCTAGTGTGAAGTCCAAACTTTTTTCCAGGTTCCTTTCGGTCCTGACTTGTTTCCTATAGAATTCAAGGAAGGAGACTGGGAGTAGGTGGGTAGGAGGAGCTAATATTTACTGAGTACCTTCAAGATCTGGCCACTCTCAGGTTTAAGAAACCTTGCAAGGGAGATGACATCTCAAGTTAGTGTGTACTAATAAAGCTCAGAGAGTCCACTTGCCCAATCCCAAAGCTTTTAATTGAAGACAAAGGGATTAAAAGCTGACCTGTCTGACTGAAGTCCACACAGTTTCCTCTAAGCTAAACTTCCTGTAAGCATATACGTAGAATTACTATGATTACCAATCACTAACTTACCAAGGAACAAACAGCAATTTCTTTCTTCTTAAATAGTTTATATAAAGTATGAGTAGTTGTAGGTAATTCAATTAAAAATTACGTTACTAATCTACCCAGAAAACAGATACCACTATTACTCATTTAGTGTTATTTCATATTTTTTCATATATCTTTTTATGTATCACAAAGCAATGTACTAACTTTGTGTCCATTTCCTTTTAATTAGTATATCATTAGTATTTTACCATCATTAAAAAGTCCTCAATAGGGCCTCCCCGGTGGCGCAGCGGTTGAGCGCTGGGTTGCGAAGCTGCCCGCAGCCTCTGCGGCGCCGGTTTGATCCCCGGCTGCTCCCCGGCCACTGGAGGAGGGTCCCACATGGTGCGCAGACCTCTCCTGCCGCCCGCTGCTCCCCTCAGCAGTGTACTTCGGTCCTTCTGCCTGCTCTGCTCCCCGCTCTGGCTCTGGTGAATTCTCTCACCCTCCCGCGCTTCTGACTGTACCCAGTGCATGTATAAACAAAACAAATAAACAAATAAATAAATAAAGCATGCCTCTATAAAAAAAAAGCCCTCAATAATTTGATCTTTTAAATAATTATATCGGAATCATTGCTTAAAGTCTTCTAACCTAAAGTACTATGCTAACAGGACTAGGCGACTCTAATACTTGAAATATTATATATTCCATGTAGATAACTAAGGAAACAAGTTAGCAAAGGACATTGATAATGAATTATGATTTCACAGAATCCCCACTATTTCAACATGATGTGCCTCATTTAGTAGTATCATATTTAGCAAATCTTTGCATCCTGGATATATATTGCCAGCCCATAAACTCACACAAAATGCATAAAAAATCAAAATCAGGATTGTAAAATTTCTGCTCAATTATCTTCTACAATGTCTTTCATGGGTCTCTGTGGAAGTCGAAAGTGTCAGACATCAAATTTTATTTATAAACAATCATAAATTGAGAACTTCTTCAATTTGTTAGCAAAAGTTGGGCTTCTCCAAAAGGGAGAAACTGCCAAAAACTGTTTGACTACTGTCAAAATATGGTGGTGGCGGTAATGACAGCAATAATAAAAAGTAAAAATGATAATGACAATGATGGTGGCCTTCATTTATTAGTCTTTTTCCATGCCATTCACTGCTCTAAAACCTGAATAAAGACTTTGGGACATCTCTAATTCAATAAGGTAGCTTCTACTATTATACTCATAAAATTGACAAGCATCTTGAACTCAGAGAACTTGAGTTCAAGTCTGTTCTTGGCTTTAATGAGCCATACAAAAGGGGCGCAAGGACTGAGCACTTTGCCAATTAAATGAGCTCTCATGACTATGGATTTAACAATCAGTCAAAAATATGCATGTGTCCCTCCCAACTCAGGGGAAATACACATCATCAAATAATTATATCAGAGAGTCTCATTATGGCTTCATAATCTTTCATGGCATATCACACTGGGAAAGTATTAACAATCTATATGTTAATTTTTTTAAAAGATTTTATTTATTTATTTATACAAGTACAGTCAGAAGCACGGGAGGGTGAGAGAATTCACCAGAGTCAGAGCGGAGAACAGAACAGGCAGACTGACGAAGTACACTGCTGAGGGGAGCAGTGGACGTGGCAGAGAAGTCTGTCGCGCCATGTGGGACCCTCACTGGTGGCCAGGGATCGAACCGGCACTGCAGAGGCTGCTGGCAGCCTCGCAACCCAGCACTCAACCACTGCACCACCAGGGATGCCCCTCGATATATTCATTTTAAAATGAAAATCCTTCACACCCCAATGTGAGCACTGGTAAGTGTCACAAAAGTCCAAAAACTTAAGAGTTAGCCAATTCTTAATATTTGATAGCCACTATGAGCCAAATCCATCAATATCTGGTATCCAGCTGTAAACATTTGAGCAACTGGAATTTCTTGCCATCCCAGAAAGTTGGCACCACTAAACAGTCAAATATCTCCACCAATAGTTGCCCCATACGCCAAAACAAAAGGTACAACTCTAGTCTGCCAGGGTGGAGGCATGAAAAGTCACACCAAGTCCCAGCAAAGGAAGCAGGGCTATCCCAATCAAAGAGAAGGTTATCTCCAGAGGCAAAGTGTGGGATGTGGGATATTCATTGGGGTTAGGGGAGGATGCAAAAGTCCAAATCTTGATTTTCATCTGGCCCTGTTCCTATGTATTAAGTTAATGTTTTAGCTCAGTGAAAGTAATTACCAGCCAGGCTCTGCAATCCATCAAGTGACTCTGGGCTCTCCTGCTGATCCTTTCTTTGGTCTCTAGGACCCAAGAATCCCTTTTGCTGATCTGGAAGTGTGAAGGGAAGTTGGTTGTTACTAGCTTCTCTAGTTCAATTCTAAATTTCTGCCAAGTAATTAGGGAAAGTAAATGAAGAACTATTTTAGAGTTTTTAATGGAAGCTCTGAGGGTTAGAGTAGACACATCCTCTCACAAAAAAAAAAAAAGATTAAAACCATACATCTTTGACCTCCCCTATTCCAAGTTGAATGGACAAATGCAATTTGGCTCTCGGCTGTGAATTCAGGGATTTGATCCAAATAACTTCCATTCAAATTTAGGTACTCTGCCAAGAGTAGCTTAGTCAATAAATGAAACATATAGATAAGATTTACAAAAGACTTTCATGTATCCCCACAAAGATCCTAATGGAAGGTATCATTAGTATCCCCATTTTACAGATGTAGACAACGAAGTTCAGAGGTTAAAAGTTCAGATAGCCTGAAGATCATATTTAAAAAGTAACAAAGAAGCCCTCTCAGTCCAAACATTAGTCTCATACATACTTTTTCCAAGTAACTGTAACATGTTATTATTTAAAGAAAACCCCCCAACTTGAAGTAACATTCAAAACTATGCCAAGGACATTATGAATTGCAAGGGGATGCTAATAAGTGCATCTACCCAGCAGGCCTGCATCTATTTCACATTCTTCACTAAGCTATATAGATGGAAGGAAAGGCTAAAATTACCCCAATATTCTTTCCACTACCCTATAAATGCATTCCATTCCACAAATACACTAATATTAAAAATACACCCATAGAATATATACATGGGAGGTATAAGGTAAAGAAACCACCAAGGCAGTAACAATAAAGGCAAGCCCTTTCTGCCATATAAGTTGTAAACACAATTGCTTCCTTTACTCATGAGCAAACCCTATGAGAAGGTGGTCCTCAACAAATGACAGGTGGCTCTGAAAGCTATACAAAACATCAACAGAGCTTTGTTTATCATTTCCTGTAACCAAAATTCCAGGATATTCAAATGGAATATTTGACTCCTTAGGCATATATCAAAGTCAGCTAAAATACATGTTTGTTCCCTTTTTTGCTATTCTATAAGCATTATTTTATAATGCTATGAGCAATATTCTCTAGCTGTAGAGAAATCTTCAAAGTGAGAAAAGTATAAACAGAAATTAGTCATAGTCCCAGCACCCAGAAGCAACAAGAGATGACATATTGGTCTATCTATTTCTAATTTTTCCCCCTAAAAGCAAGCTACAGTATTTCTATTATTTCGTTTTCTAGAGAAAAAGAAACTATTTCTTCAGAACATTCAGAACACTTAATTCCAGTGTATTTTATAAACTACATCAAATTTCTTAAGTAAAATCTAATGACTGCTATAGAAAAAACACACACCTTCCAGTGTGACAGCCACTAAACCAGAAGTAACAATAATCTATAATAAACACAAAGAGGTAACTACAGAGCATCTGTTTTGTTTTTCAGAACCCCATTTTCTAAAACCATATTTTTGCATTGAAACTATTAAATAAATTATCCTAATTGGCATCAGGACAGGCTACCCCATAAAAAACATCCTGACATAGTGAATATTTTTAATATCATAGGTGGAAGGAATTTGAGAAAATGGCAAAAGCACCAAGATCACTCTCACTTCCCCTTTGACCATGCCCCTCATCCCCAAAAAGTGCTAAAACCTTCCTGTGAGAGATTCCCTTCATGTACCCAGAAGCAAGGAGGATCCTCTCTGAAGACAAAGGGATGCAGAGAACGGGCCTTTCTTGCTAAATTCCCCCCAGATCATTAGACTTCATACACTTTTACCTACCAGACTATTCTGTGGCTGTACTCTTCATCAAACCTAACAAAAGCAAATTCTCAGATATAATTGGTTCTTTAGATCTTCATGTCCTTACAAAGAATCCTGTGGCATTTAAAATTTACATTAAATAAATCTGTATGCTCTTCTTCTGCTAATTTGTTTTTGTAGGCTTAATTTTCACACCCAGCCAGAGACCATAAGAGAATCAAGGAAATCTTACTCTTTCTCTACAATCCTATCAGTGAGAAAAAGAACCTTAGCTCACCTAGAGAATAAACTATGTAGAGGGGGTCATAAGATTCTATTTCCTTCCAAAACTATACTTCTAGCACATACAAAGGAAATGCCCTCTAAGAATGATATATATAAACCTTTCTGCACATGTTTATAACCCAGGAGCACAGCCTCTGTCCTCTAATTTGAAATGGATAACTCAAAGTAAGGCCAGTTGTGTCTAACAAAATTGAAAGCAATCTGTTTTTCACATTGAAAAATAAAAACTTAAATGGAACCAGTGACCCTGATAATGCTAAGAAGAGCCACTGGAACATATTTTGCAGCAATTTCACTGATCATGTATTTGTAAGGTACCTATTTAAGAGGGACTCATATAAAAAAAAAGTACTTTTGTAGTAGTTACTGCTAGGTAAACACAAGTTTTAAATAATCTTCAGTGCAACAGACCTGGAATTTTATTCCCCACAGCCTAGCGATTTTAAATGCCCTGTGACCCTCTTAAGCACTGCCAACATCAACATCTGGTACCTGGCACAAAGAAAATAGATTCTGAAAGGTTTTTCAAAAATCTTTCATTTTCATCATGTGCTTTAAATATGTTTCTAAGATAATTCTTTCTCCTCTTTCTGATCAAAATAATAAGAAGCTATTCTAACAGGCAGCTACATTATGTTTTAGAGGCAGAAGAAAAAAGTAACTGCCAAAAATCAAGCTGTTGCTAATGTTTTCTCATTTCCTCCCAAAAGAAGAAATTATATTCAATAAACTAGAGGCCTGAGATGTGAAAAGATGAAAGAAACCCCAAAAACGATAACTACTGGTTCACAAACACATACACTTGTAAAAATGACCTCAAAATCCACTACACAATTCTCTGAATTTCTGGGTTTTTTCCTCCCTATTTTCTAAGTAAGAATTTGTATGACTATAAAATTCATCAAAAGTTTTAGCAAAAACAATAGGCCACAGTGTTGTTATTCTAGATACTGATTACCTTTACATGTTGTACTCTAGCATTAACAACCTATTTGTTGAAGGCTCTCAAGAGAATTATAGCTCCTTCGTGAAACCTTAAATGCTATCCTAGGAAGTTCTGAGTGACTTTAAGAAAGTAAATATGACAATAAGCAAAGCTGACCATACTTCACAAATGAGAAATGAATGAGAAAACAACAGGGGGAAGGGGAAGGGAGTTAAAATACTTTCTTCTAAGACACCCCTCTTTAACCTAAAAAAAGAAATGCAGGGGAAAAAAGTGAATATTGCCTCCCAAATATAAGTTAGTTGAAACAAAGGAATAATCCTTTATTTTATAGCT